>NC_060085.1:33345961-33968076 GCF_922984935.1 Meles meles | reverse complement strand
TTTTTCTACCCTTCCTCATCCTCCGTGCTGGAAGACCCTCATTAACTGAGACTCTGACAAAGCAGAGCGAGCGATTAAGAGCTGTTCAGATGGCACTGACTTCCCCCAAATCTCATAGAATTGTAGTCAGGTGAATGTCTTGAAACAACGCTCAGCCTGTCATTTGTATGAAATCCGCAGCTAACACTGACATTAACAATCCCCAGGTTAATGGGAGGTTGGGAAGCATTTTATTGACAGTCTTCATTGCCATGTCTGCTCTGGAACTTGTTTCCCTCAGGTCCCTTTACCCAAGAAAATCAGTACAGTCGCACCCTCGTTTCCACTATTCTACAGACATTCCCATCAATGAAGGGGAAAGACTGCGTATATTCTTTGGTGTCATGGAAACCTGAAATCAACCTGTCACTTCCCATCAGTATGACCTTAGGCAAGTTTTGCATGTTTTGAGTATGAGATGCCTGCAAGATACCCAAGTAACAGTGTCCAGGGGGTGGTTGGCTGTATGGGAGTGGGGGGTGCTCCAGAGAAAAACCCATCTGGATGACTCATGGACATCGACATACTAATTGAAGACCTGGGTTTGTAGAGAATCGCCTAAGGGCATTGCATCTAATGAAACGAGAAAGGGCAGCGGGAGTGTATTTAAATTTTCTTAGACAAGTTTTTATTGGGTCTTTATTCTAGTCAGTGAGAGAAATTGTCCGGGGCCATCTTGCTAGCGTTTGGATAGATAATTGACTCCCCAGTCACAGGTCCTCACTTAACACCCACTCCTGGCTTCAGTGAGTGGCCTCCTGGTGTTTGTCGCTCTAGTGAAGGTCACTTAGCACCGTAGCAGCTGTCAGATTTACTCATCTTCTGGTTTCCTAGTCATACAGCATGCACTGCAGCAAAAACTGAAAGCCAGCCCCCCTCTGCCTGAGCTGTAGTGAGAAGCCCATCATGTCTTGAGGCTTGAGGCAGGTTGGCAGGTGTGGTGTGGAGCTCCTGAACTTGGTGCGTGGTCTGCCTCTCCTAGGCACCTCCTCTCAGTGTCTCTGCTCCAGATTCTGCTGGGAAGTATTCTAGGAAGGCAAGTGCCTTCCATCATTGTTCCAAGGGGGGAAGCCCTTGCCGTTCAGGGATCTGAGGAAGGTTTCTCCACCATGTGCAGAGCCCAGGCTTTGAGGAATGGAAGTACAAAAGGGGGCCACTTGTTTGTTCATTTCTTCAGCAAGCATGCATTCAAGACCAAGGCTTTAGAGATCTCTTCTGTGCCAGCACAAACAAGGTTCCTACTTTGAAGGAACTGAGACTTTGGAAGAGATGGATATCCTCGTTTCAAAGGCACTGGGTTCAACTGTGAGAACGCTTTCTGCCTAATGAGTGCGTCCAGGAGATGGTTTGGGATGTGTGTGTGTGTGTGTGTGTGCGTGTGTGTGTGTGTTGATTTTTTAAAGAGGGAGGGTGGCAAGAGTCTGCCTCTAACTGGGCTGAGGGCTTTTAAACTGACACTTAAAAAATATTTGTGTACAAGTTCTTGCTGTTTGCATTTAATGCTGCCATTGGAAGAGACCAGTGGTGAACATATGTACCGAATACTGATCAAGAAACTTCCTTCACACTTGTCATCTCCACCACGGTAAATGTTCCATCCAGAGCGCTGAGCCAGGAGGGCTATCAGAGCTCTGTTGCTTCTGCTTGAATTTCCCAGGGGCCACATCCTCGGGAGAAGGGGGTGGAGGGAGTGACAGGCCTGAGGAATATATGCAGGCATTGTGTGGGCTCTGCCTGTGATTTGCCTAGTGCTTGATAAGCTGAAATCTGGTCTTAGAAAATGTTCAAATTAAAATTTTTATCATGGCTACCAGTGCAGACATTTCTTAATATTTCTTCCCCGTTTTTGGAATTCTTTCGCTCCTACTGACTGTGTATGATTCACGTATCTTTTTGTTAGAAAGTTACAGCTGTGATTCAGAGCACCGAGGAAGGAGAAAGGGGAAAATCTGGGTCCACCAGAGACCATTTCTTGGTAAATGAAGTTTGTGTTTGAGGGCTTCCTAGGCATATCTTTCTCAGTCTTATAGTAAAAGTGCCTTTATTTGGGGTCTGTCTTGGAAGCTCAAGGGAGCCATATGTGTGATAGGGGGAAAAAAAAAGTAAGGCTTGCATTGGAAGCTACTTGGATTCCGTTCAGGCTTTATTCTTATGAGTTGTGCAATTTTAGATAAGTTACTTTGTCTGTTGGGACCTGTTTCTTGTAATGGGATAGATCTAAACTTCCTAGTGCTATTGTAAAAATGAAACAATACGTATGTAACACTTAGCCCAAAACCAGCAATTAATAATATCTCTAACTTGTTTATATAAACTGTCCTGGAGCCATACTGTGGGCATAGTTTTTGTCTCCACAATTTGGTAATGAGAGCTTGGGTGCATTAAGAAGGGATTTTGACTTAGTGATTTGGGAAGCCCAGCCCTCCAAGTTCTCTAGACCTGGGGAGCGAAGGAGTGCTTTGGTGATCTGAAGAGCTCTGATGCATCTTTTAAGTACTCACATTTGCACTTAATAGTTAATTAACACATGCATCGACTTCATTAGAAGCCATTAAAGGAACAGCTTCAGGTAAAGACATTTTGTGAAATTTCTAGATGCAAGGCTGTTACACATTCCTGTTTTCTATCCTTCGAGGGTTGCTTATAGGACATTTTACTGTCATTTTTTAATTTGCAGATTCCTGCTGATTATCAGAACTGCTCCCTGAAACCATCACAACATGAGGATGAAATTAGATGTGGTTGTTCAGTTTTATGTGGAAGTAGGCCAGGGCAGCCCTGAAATATAAAATTTGATTTTAAAAAATGTATTTAGGGGCACCTGGGTGGCTCAGTCAGTTAAGTGTCTGACTCTCCATCTCAGCTCAGATGTGAATCTCAGGATTATGAGTTCAAGACCCACATGGGGCTCCATCCATGCTGGACGTGGAGCCTCCTTAAATATTCGATTCTAATCTAATTTAACCTAACATTAAAATGTTAGATTCATTGCTCTACAACTGCTAGCCAAAATGATAATTTCATTAGGATGATAGGATAATATTTGCTTTTTTCTTAAAAATTTTTTAGAGAAAGAATGAGCACAAGGCATGGGAAGGAGCAGAGGGAGAGGAAGGGTGAGAATTTTAATCAGGAGCTGGATGTGGGGCCCAGTATCACAACCCTGAGATCATGACTTGAGCTGAAATTAAGAGTCAGAGGCTCAGCTGACTGAGCCACCCAGGAACCCCCAAATTTGCTGCTTATTGTTTAAGGGCTTTCTCACGAACCAAAAAGTTTCGTGTTTTTAGTGTGCAAGCCCAAAGAGTAAAATCGTGCCTAGTTAAATTTCTAAAATTTCATGTCTTCATTCAGGGTAGTAGTTCTCAAACTCAGGAGAACATCAGTCCTTTGAAGGGCTTGTGAACACTCAGATTTGTGGGTCCCCATCTTCAGAGTGTTTGATTCTTGGGGTCTAACGCACAAGAATTTGCATTTCTAGCAAGTGCCCATGCATGGGGTTCTGGTTCTGTGTCCATGGATCCCACCATGAGAACCACTGCTTTAGGGAAAACTTGAAAAGGGCTATGCAGGAGAGTTCTTCCTCTGTCTTGTTTCTTTATCACACGTGTTTCATGGTGAGATACATCTCAGCTGTTTGTGGAGAATCCAAATGTGTATTTCCGTTTGGCTTGTCACCCCAGTTGTTTCAAATTGGGAGGTTGGGTTTATGTTACCTGGCAGGAGGGTAGCAAGACAAGAGGCTCATATAGGCATGTTTGAATGGGTGGATAAGTTGTACCTTAGATGAAAATGTGCCTTAGTCATTCACATGACCCCTGGAGATTCATTCACTTATTCATTCAACACATTTTACTGGGGACTCCTTATGTACCAAGTGTTGTTGGTTGTGTTGTTCTAAGTGGATGTTCCATGAAGAGGATAAAACTCTTTCCCTGTCAGGAATGGAGGGGCCAAAAACAGGCTGCCCCAAGATGGGCCACTTTGGCCTGAAGACGATTTTTGAGTTAAAAAGCAATCAGCTGGGGCATCTGGGTGACTCAGTTGGTTAAGCATCTGCCTTTGACTCAGATCACGATCCCAGGACCCCGGGATAGAGCCCTGCATCAGGCTCCCTGTTCAGCGAGGAGTCTGCTTTACCCTCTCCCTCTCCTCCCCTACTCCTCCTCTATCTATCTCAAATAAATAAATAAAAACTTAAAACACTTAAAAAAAAAAAAAAAGCAATCGACCCAGCAGATTAAGGAAAATTTTTTACTTCCCCATCAAGTGCCAAAAAGTTTTTGATTAGAGGGGTGCCTGGGTGGCTCAGTGGGTTAAAGCCTCTGCCTTCGGCTCAGGTTATGATCCTGGCATTCTGGGATCGAGCCCCACGTCGGGCTCTCTGCTCAGCGGGGAGCCTGCTTCCCTCTCTCTCTGCCTGCCTCTCTGCCTACTTGTGATCTCTCTTTCTGTCAAATAAATAAATAAAACCTTAAAAATTTTTTTTTTTGATTAGAGAAGCTGGTTTGGAAGAGATAATAACATGATGATATCAACTAGTTATGGTAGACAGGGAGGCATCTAGCAAGGCTTGATTAATCAAAGTCCTTTCTTTGGGGGTGCCAGGGTGACTCAGTCGTTAAGTGTCTGTCTTTGGCTCGGTCATGATCCTGGGATCCTGGGATTGAATGCAACATCAGGATCCCTGCTGGCCGGGAAGCCTGCTTCTTCCTCTTCCACTCCCCCTGCTTGTGTTTCCTCTCTCTCTGTCAAATGAATAAATAAAATATTTTTTAAAAAATGTCCTTTCTTTGGTCCATTGTTTCTGAGTAGCCCAGCAAACATTTGTGTATGAAACATTTATTCTTTTTACATCTTCTTATAAATTCCTTTCATCTAATGTCCCAGAGCCTACCACCCCTGTCCTTAGTTCAGAATTATACGTACACCTCATGTTGCCCGACCGTCTGGAATTTCCATGTCTGTGTTGTCTGTGTGGATTCCTTCAAGGTACACTATTAAATTTGATTTTTCTCCTGTTAATCTGTTTAATTTCAATTTGATTCTTCGTCCAGCTGGAGGGACCTTGAAGGGACAGGATATTCCTCCCTCCACTCTCCAATAGGTTTTAGGTAAAAGTTGAGACATGATAAGGGGTAGAGGGAGGAAATGGATGATAAATAAGTAACATGGCCCTTGAACAATACAGGTTTGAACTGTGTGGGTCCACTTATAGCTGAACTGTTTTTAATAAATTTGATATAGTATTGTAAAATATTTTCTCTTCTTTATGATTTTTTAAATAATATTTTCTTTTCTCTAGCTCATCTTATTGTAAGAATACAACATATAATACATATAACATACCAAATATATGATAATCAACTGTTTATGTTATCGATAAGGCTTTCAGTCAATGGTATGCAGTTAATAAAGTTTTAGGGGAGTCAAAATTAACCTGCAGATTTTTTTAAAAGATTTTATTCATTTATCTGAGAGAAAGAGAGAGAAGGAGGGCATGTGTGCGGACAAGCAGGTAGAGCAACAGGCAGAGGAAGAAACAGGCTCCCTCCTGAGCAAAGAGCCCGATGCAGGACTCGATCCTAGGACCCTGGGGTCATGACCTGAGCTGAAGGCTGATGCTAACTGATTGAGTCACTCAGGCGTCCCTAATCCATGGATTTTTTGACTGCACATTTGGGTCGGTGCTTCTAACCCCAATGTTGTTCAAGGGTTCATTGTACATGTCAAGTGGAAATGTTATAAAGAAGAATAAAGCTGGATGAGATTATAGGATGTGATGAGGGTGGGTTATTTTACACAGGGCAAGAGAGGGAGGGTGCCTGGAGAAAGTCCAAGTTGAACTGTAGGAAGTAAGGGATCTGTGCTCCAGGATAATTGGGGCAGGAGAGTATTTCTGATGGAGGAAAATGCTTCTGTGACAGGGAGGCAGGAGGGTCCCTGCTTTATCTGAAGGACAGCAAGGAGGCTGGTACAGTTGGACACCCCCCAGGTAAAAGAGGATGGTGGGTGTGAATGGCTACTTGATTTTATTCCAGGTGAGAAGGGGTGTCATAGTCGGGTTTTGAGAGGTGCAGTGATGGGACTTTCCTTGCCTTCAGAAGGAGGAATGTTCTGGTTGCTCAAATAGAGTGGAAACAGGGAAAGCAGCGTAGGTCATGAAGAATGAGCACAGGATAAGTCAAACCTGCACATACCTGTGGTCCCACTCGTAGAAGACCTCATACACTGATTACAGAGTCCCTTGTTGGCTGGGATGACTTCCCAACCCAGAACGTGGCCAGAAATGAGCTGGTGGGCGCTGCCCGTGAAAGGAGATCTCTTTCTATCAGTCCCAGCCGTTCGTGTGTCACGTGGCTTTCCAGGGCCTTACCTGTCTTTACAGGTGGTCTGGGTATCTGCTCCAGATTCATTCGGTCATCTCCAATAGATATTGTGCCTTGTGAAGCAAACAGTGAAAAGTCCATAAGTAAACAGACTTGGTAGTTTCAGGTCATAAGGGCTGCGAAGCAAAAGGACGGGACTGAGATCTGGGAAACGAGGGGTTGGCAGTAATAAGGGCGGGCATTCCAAGTGGAAGGATGGCCCGTGTGAGGTCCCTGCTGGAAGACAGACTGCAGGGAGTGTGTCCAGGGCCCGTTTCCCGTCTTGTCTTAGTCCGCACACATCTTTATAAGTCCGTGTGGAGTGTGAGCTCTACAGTGCTCTCTCTGGGACGCCATTGGCAAGACTCTGCATTGCTCGATTCAGGTGATGCCAGAGTTAGTTCTGGGCTTTCCCTTAACACTCTCCCACCCTGCATACCTCTCTCTTTTCCTGCACTCATGCCCTCTTGTCTTCCTTTCTCTAAGGCACTTGTCTCTTACCCACCTGTTTTCATTTCACCTGTTACCTTTTTGAAGAGGATGATCTAGGGGAATATATGAGCATATGGATTTTACATGGCATTTTCTGTATTAATAAGCTTACTAGTTTGGGGACCTTCTTTCTTCCCTCTTTCCCTCCATAATTATTATTATTATTTATTTGTAATGTCCAACTTATTTGCTGGATTTGTCTTTGAGCACAGGCAACCTTCTGTACAACAGAAATTTCTCCTTTGGAACCCTGATACCGTGGTTGCTAGAAAACACACACACACAGAATTGCTCAATAGGAAAAATAAAACATAAAGGAAGCCAATTATTTGATCTGTTCAGAGAGTCATCCGGCCACAGGAGTGAGTCATAATTGCAGTATTTTATCATGGAAGTCTTCGGTTGTAAATAATAGATTTCTGCTTTTGCCTACACTTGCTTTATTGCCCATTAGAGGGCCTTGCTTTGAGAAACGCAGCTGAGGGTTAGTCCCAGGAGCTGGCATTAGGGCCCCATGGCAGGGCAGCTGTATTTGCCGCAGCAGAGTTACCAGGTGGGCATGGGCAAGAGCGGAAGGCTCAGCTGGCGTCAGTGGTCCATGCTGTCAGCATCCAGGCTGATCAAGGGACTTGGCAGTGAGTCCTTTCTGTCCTCCAGCCCGTCAGGATGGTTTATGTGTCTGTAAAATGAGTTGATCGAACCCATCTTTCGCTTTGAGGATGAACCCAGGGTAGTGGGATGAGAGCTGTTCCCACTCTGAGCACTTACTACCTGCTGGGCATCTTCTGGAAGCTCTGTATAACACACTCTTTCAGTTAATCCTCACCAGAGCTGGTGACAGAGACAACGGGTGGCCTCTTCTTCCTGTCAAGGAAACCAGATTCTTCATATCTCTGGTTTTTCTGCTTGCTTAGTTATCGGACTCCATTTCACAGCACCGATTTATGTCTTTGTTGTTTTTCTGATGATAAAAAAAGTTGTGTTAATTTTTTTTTTTTTTTTTTTTGGTGTTAAAATTTTTTAACCATTTTCCCCTCTTGTAAATGCTCTGAATAGGGACCTCCCGTCAAAGCACAGTATCTGTTGGTCTTCTTGGATCAGGTCTTCCTTGGGCTCTCCAAGAAGATTCATCTTGATTTGCCTTTGACGATGGGGAGTCAACATTTCAAATAACTCAGCAAATCCTCCAGAAATTATGATTCTGGGCATTCCCACACCCTTCAAATTTTCAGTGCCTTCAGAATCTTACTTGGCTTTCTTGAAAACATGGCCAATCCATGTGCTATTTTTTATGTTCCAGGGATCTAAGGTACATGTCTTAGCTCTGTGTCTAAAGACTGCCTGATCTCAGGCAAGTTGCAACATTTTCGATTCTTAGCCCCCATATCCACAAAATGGGGACGATGATGATGATGATGATGATGATGATGGTGATGGAGATGATGATACTCATCTCACAGGGTTATATGGATGATATAAAACTATGTTGCTGAAGTCAAGACCACTGTAGGCTTTTATTTTTTCTCTCCAATAATATACTTCCTTTTCTATTTGTTCTATTTTCCCCTCAATATTTAGTTTTCTTCACAGTTTTCTTACCATTGCCTCAGTCTCCATTCCTTCCATCCTTCCATCTGTTCCAACAGTCCATCCGTCCACGCATCTACCAGATTTTCCTTCCTTCCTTTCTTCCTTCTTTCCTCCCTTTCTTCCTTCTCCACCCTCCCTCCCTCCCTCCCTCCCTTCCTTCCTCCGTTCCATCCAGCCATCAGTCTACTCTTCCTTTCCATCTACCTATTTTCCCTTCCATCCATCTACGTATCTCTCCACCTATCCGTCCACCCTTCCCTCCCTCCCTTCCTTTAACCAAATGCCCTTTTGAAGAATGGGCCTAAAACAGTGAACAAAACAGATGCAGTCTTTGCCTTCATAGAACTTACTTTTTTTTTTCCCCCCCACTTGACCCTCTTACACCTAGAATTTAAATAAAATTTTCATCCTGTGGGTTCAGGGATCAGAATATGGGGATGCTGGCCCATTTGATGCTTTTCCAAGCAGCTGGATTGAAGATGGAGATATTTGCCATGGCTCCAACTGACAGTGCCAAGCTGATTGCTTGGTTAGCAGGTTGGAAAGAGATAGGAATGTTGTTCAAAGAATAACACAAAAAAATATTAGGAGAAAAGGGAAGATATAAAAAATAGAGACCACAGGCTTGCCTATTGACAGAGGGCATTTAAAGTAAAGACAGGAGGGGAGCCTGGGTGGCTCAGTTGGTTAAACATCCAACTCTTGACTTTGGCTCAGGTTGTGATCTCAGGGTCCTGGGATGGCCCCTGTGAGGCGCCACGCTCAATGGGGAGTCTGCTCACGATTCTCTCTCTGAATCTCTGCCCCTTCCCACCATGTGTGCACTCTCTCAAATAAATCAATCTTTTTAAAAAGTAAATAATTTAAAATAAAGGTAGGATAGGAAAATAGTGATGTACTTTTATGAAATAAAAAGCAGTAAATGTTACAACAAAAATGAAGATCATTAGGTACAAGAAACTCAGGGAGCTGGTTTAGAATATTACCAACATTGGGCTGGGGTGCCAAGAAGTAAGATATGCTTGTCACTGGTTATACTATCATAGCCATACAGATGTTAATCTGCATCATGATCTTCTCTAAATACATTTATTTTATTTCATCTGTTTTCTGTCTCCTCTCCCAGCCCCCAATTTTCCTGCTTACCGCTCTAAGTGCAGCTGTGTCCGCAGTGTCTAGAACAGTGCCTGGCATACAGGGAGCCCGAACACACACTTTTGAATAAATGAACCGAGACTTAACCTGCAAGCAAACCGAGAAATGGATGATCTTACAGTTTGTGAGAACCTGGTGTTATTTAGTGGTTTTTGGCAGCACAGAATCACAGGATTGTCCTATGAGAAAATAACCGTGAACAGTTTCCAAATTATGGTCTCTGTAGATATAGGGGTTTCTTGTAAGGGTGTCCAAATGGATTGGGAGGAGAGAGAAATGCCGCACTAGTGTGACTCGGCCCCACACCCGGCTTCGGCTGGAACGGCTCTCCGTCTGTCTGGTTTATGTCTCTGCCTTCTACTTAAGATTGCTTTGAAAAACAGTTTCCTCTACTAAAAAGTTTCATATTAGGTTAGGAGATTCTTTGAATGCAGCACTGCCATGACTGTCCCCTATTTTGGTCGCTGCTCTGACCCCTTTCAGGCATTCTGTGTTAGAGCCAGAATGATCTTCAAAGTGTAAGCTTGACCATCATGTCATTCCCTCTACTAAAACACCACAGTGCATTCTCATCAATAATAAAACAGTGTCTTTATTAAGCATTACTAAATCTGAGCACCATTTAAGCATTTTGTTTGTATTAACTCCATTGATCCACTGTATTGGATAGAGAGAATATTATTAATCCCCATTTCACTGATGAGAGAACCAAGGCTTAGAGGCATTAAAAAAACTTACCCAAGTGAGGGGCTAGTAATTCATCTTCGAATAAAAACAAAACAGGGATCTTAAGAGGTCCTAAACTTTTGTGCCTGGACCCTTCATACAGTCTGGCAAAACCTATGGAACCTTCTCAGAATATTTTTTTTTTTTTTAAGATTTTATTTATTTATTTGACAGAGAGAGAGAAGGAGAGAGAGGGCATGAGCACAAGTAGGGGGAGCCACAGAGAAGGAGGGAGAAGCAGACTCTGCTGAGCAGGGAGCTCCAGGTGGGGCTTGATCCCAGGGCCCTGGGATCATGACCTGAGCCAAAGGCTCAAAGTCTTAACTGAATGAACTATATACTATTTTTAACTGCATAAAATAACACAACAAAGGAAGGTATTATATTTAAATGCAGTTAGCAAAATATTTTTCATATGTGCTACATGGATCATAGAAGTAATATATGAGCTTCTTTAAATGTGTTATGTAACAAGGCACAGTAACTTTATAATTTCAAAGTAGTAATGACAGAAATTTCAAGATGTCTGCAAAAACCCTAACATGATATGAAAATACTTACAGTTTCTACTGATGAAAAAGTTGCAGCTATTGCTATAATACTATCAAGATTTGTCGCCAAGATTCATAATAGAGGGAACTGCTGAGTTTTAGTTAAAGGTTAATGAAA
Source organism: Meles meles (assembly GCF_922984935.1). Taxonomy (NCBI): domain Eukaryota; kingdom Metazoa; phylum Chordata; class Mammalia; order Carnivora; family Mustelidae; genus Meles; species Meles meles. The sequence goes on along the minus strand of NC_060085.1, from coordinate 33,957,037 downwards.
ATCAGAATGTAATTTCTTCCGTCCAGGTTCTCCGACCCTGGGAATATGATTGTAATAATAATAACTCCTTCCTTATCTTGAACAATGTGGCTTGGCCTCTTATTATCTGCCATCCGCCTATCTCCACAAGCCATGTGGTTGGTCGTTGGTCCCTCATATTCCCCACAGGGCCTTTGCGCATCCTGGTTTTTCTGCCTAGAATGTATGTCCCATCCCCTCTCACTTTGTTACCTCCTCTCCTACCCATCTCAATTCCGGTACCACTTTCCAGGGGAAGGAAGACCTTTTTGGTCCTTTCTATCAGGTCACTCTCTTCTGTTACAGCTCCTTTTGTAGGCTCACAAAGTCAGTGACCAAGTCAGTTACGGGCACAGCTTTTGTTGTTTTTGTGTGATTATTTGATCAAGGTCTGGCTCTCCAAACAGAGTTTAAGCTTTATTTATTTATTTTTTAAAAGATTTATTTATTTATTTTAGAGAGGGACAGGGAGTGTAGAAGCAGGGGGAGGGCAGAGGACAAGGGAGAGAGAGAATCCCAGGCAGATTCCCCACTGAGTGCAGAGTCCCACTTGGTCCTCGATCCCATGACCCTGACATCATGACCTAAGCCAAAACCAAGAGTCGGACACCCAACCTACTGAGCCACCCAGGTGCCCTTGGAGTTAAAGCTTTATAAATGTATTATTGGTTTGTTAGGGCTGTCATAACAAAGTATCACAGATTAGGTGGCTCAACCAACAGAAATTTATTTTCTCACAATTCTGGAGCCTAGAAAGCCAAGATCAAGGCATCAGTAGGGTTCGTTTCTTCTGAGGCTTCATTCCTTGGCTTGCAGATGGCTATCTTCTGTCGGTGTCTCTGCATGGTCTTGCCTCTTAGTGTTCTAATTTTCTCTTCTCATAAGGAAGGACACTAGGCATATTGGAGTAGGTCTCACTATGACGACCTCATTTTAACTTAATTACTTCTTTGCAGACCCTAATTCCAAATACAGTCACATTCTGAGGTACAGGGGGTTAGGACTTAAGCATATGCATTTGCAGGGGTAGAGGTGGGAGCACAGTTCAACCAATGACCTGAGAGAAAGAAAGAGTCTGATTTTGCTCACCACTCTCTCCCCATCACCTCACATGGCACCCAGCCCAGAGTAGACCATCAGTAACTATCTGTTAAATAAAAGAATGTGCATACAAGTACAAATGAAAGATACCATACTTTGTTGACCATCAACACATTTATTTATTATTTTTTATAAAGATTTTATTTATTTATTTGACAGAGAGAGACACGGCGAGAGAGGGAACAGAAGCAGGGAGGGTGGGAGAGGGAGAAGCAGGCTTCTCACTGAGCAGGGAGCCCAATGTGCGGCTTGATCCCAGGACGCCGGGATCATGACCTGAGCCAAGGGCAGCCATTTTACTGACTGAGCCACACAGGTGCCCCCATCAACACATTTAAAAATTCATTTGTATCACCTGTTCTGACATTGAGCTTTTTCTTTGAGTTCTATTTTTTACTGTGTCTAAATTGGCATATCTGATCTAGGATCACATTAAAAAAAATTCTTTGCCTATACTTGTCTACTTGATTCAGCTCAACTAATATTAGGGTCATGTGATTAACTCACAAATACAGAATTTTAAATCTCAACTCTGGAGTCATTAGCTACAACCTGAATTTTATTCTGTTCAGAAATGCCAACACGTTGACTCTGAGGATTAAATCAAATACTCTTTGCTCGTATAAAGCAGAGTTTTAGCTTCTACTGGAAAGTAATTAAGTTGGAATTGGTTTAAGCACCTATTTTCTAGGGTGATTCCAGTTACACACCTTTTTCTTTTTGCTCACACGTGCACCAATGGCCACCAATGACCACGACGCTCCCCAAAACGAAATTAGTAACTGTACCGCAGTGCCAACAGTATAATTTCTGGAAGTGTATTATCGTGTGATGTGCTGAGAGAGGGGGGTTTACATTCTGTTAGGTCTTGAAAATCACAGTTCTTACCTTTTGCCCATCCAGCAGCAAACTGGCAAGAGCAGGCATCGTGCTGGAGCTGATAGGTCCTTGAGTCCAGTGATTTCCTTGTGAAATGTTGCTGACCATTCCAAAAACGAAATAAATAACAGTTACAAGAAAAAAGAAAAGTTAGGAGGTCAGAGAACACTGAGAAGCAGGTTTCTGAAATGCATAACTTCACAGCACCCTTAATACGCTAATAGACACCCTGACTTTACAAGTAGGGAAGACAGTACGCAGACCTGCACACACGTTTGCCCCAAACCCTTTTTTTCTTAAGGGACTGATGTCCTGAGAAAGACTCTTTGAGAATGGTCTCTCCAGACAGTCTAAAGTTAGCTCACACGTTTTGTTGCTTTGGTGAGGGGGGTATACTTACCAGAATTTCATCCCTTCCCATACAGGAATTCTTAGTATTGTATTGTGGGGTTTCATAAGCGTCCTCACACAGATCGGTTTTTAACATAGACTGTTACTGCGGTTGAAGTTTATAGATCTGGCTAGAAGTCTTGTTGTTTTGCTTTTCTTGTTTTTCTAAACTCAGCAATCAAAAGAAAATAAAACTTGGAGCATTTGTATTTTTTTTCCTTGCAAGTGTCAGAAAGCCAACTCTATCTGCCTTTGGCAAAAAAAAAAAAAAAAAAAAAAAAGTGTGAAAGTGTCTGCTGCTGTCAGCTAGACTCTCTTTTTCTCACCAGTCATTTGATTCTTGAGGAAGATCTTTGCCTGTGTGAGCAAATGGACTCCAGTAGGTCTACTCACATAGCATTAGCAGTGGAAATTGAACTTCTCTTTGCCATTCTTCCAACAAAGTTTCAGATCTAAATCTCATTGGCTTGGTTTGGGTCTTGTGACTCCTTTCCTCCCACCCTCTCTCAGTCCTGAGGTAGGCAACGTTGGATAGTGTGCTTCTCGTATACCAAGGGGTAGGGTCAACCCAATGGAAACCCCATGAACTGACCCAAGGAGGACACATGGGATATGCATCCTAGAAGAAAATGGAAGTGCTCTGGCCCAAAGAAGCAGAAGTGTATGCCCGGCATATGAAAATAATGGGTGTGCTGTTCGCCTGCCTTTAGCTTGTTGTCTTATGAAGACCTCTTTGCGAGTGAAAGAAATTTCAGTTAGTTGAGCTTCTAGTTTGTGAAGCTGAAACTCATTACATTTGTTAAATAATTAGGGGCTGATATTGTAAACAGCACCTAGTTGATTCTCAGTGAGTTTTTTTCATTGTTGTTGAACTACGGGATTGGGTTGGTTTCCTTGTGTATGTGTTGGGGGTGGGATTGTCATTAACTGAAATAACAGAGCAAAAGGGAAAAGGCAGGTTGAGGAGAAGACACTTGGTCTGGTTTTGAAAGTAAAATGCTCATTTGAGCTGCTGGTGGGACAGTTTGCCTGTTGGGAACATGGAAACTGGGTCCCTTTGACAGTATCCTGGGACCATTCAATCTTGTTTTTCCTTCAGTTCAAACAAAAAGCTTCTCTGATAAAAGCATAGATATACCTCCCCAGGAGAGCCCTAGGTGTGGACTCCTTTATCAAGTAATAAGACTGTTCAAGAAAAGGGTTTATGGATTATTTGTTCTTCTCTTAAAGGCATTGGTGTCCGTGTTTCAGAGGGAATATGTTTCCAGATGTTTACATGTGGGAGTGGCAAATTGTACTTGATGTCACATTTTAGTGACATAATACCACATTGCCTCAACAAGGACAATTTGGGGCACAAAAATCAGTCAAGGAAAATCACATTCATTTCCTTTGTAGTCAGCTGCAATTCCCCTGTTTTTCTAGGGCTAGGGTTAATGTAGAAACACCCGACTACAGACAGAGCTGGCAGTGAGTAACTGATTTTGTACCCAGGATTTCTCAACTCAGTGACTCCCTGTTTTATAATAAATACTTTTAGGGTTCTTTTATTATCCTAAAGCAAAGTTAATGGATGATACATCCTTTAATATATCCAATTCTTTAAGTCCTGTAGGACCTAACTATAGAAAATAAAGATCAAAGGGAGGAATTTATAATAAATGGTGCTTTATTGCAGTACGTGTAATGTATGCATTGGTGCAAGTTCCTAGGGCTGTGCTTTTCTTGGGAGTCTTGTTAAAATGCAGATTCTGATTGACAGCTCTGGGGAGAGACCTAGAGATTCTGCATTTCTAGCAAACTCCCCAGTGAGGCCAGTAGCACTGGTCTTAGACCCCACTTTGACTAGCGGGGCTCCAAAGGGCATAAGGAGGTACTAGGTGCTTATCCTTACACACAGAATCCCTGTAAATGCTTCAGCTCTAAAACCCACGGCTACAGATGGAGCGAATGGGCTCTTGAAATCTAGAAGCGTCATTGCTGTTGCTGGTGCAGTTTTCTGAAATGGGAAACAATCCTTCCAAAGCAAAGTAGCATTTTTTTTTCTCATTCTGTACAATTTTGCATATGGTCTATATTAAAACTGTAAAAAAAAAAATGCTTTGCATTTATGTGAACCAAAGGAAGGTTCTAGGCTCAGATGCTTGGTGTTCCATTTACTGACCACTGGGGCAGTCCTAAGTTACGTGTGCCTTAACACAGAACTTTGAGACACCTTGCCTGCCCTATCCCAGTTTTGCCTTTCAGTTGGCTGTGACAGTTCCTTTTGTGTCTGTATTCAGAAAACACCCCCACAGATAGCTGAGACACCCGCTTGCAAGGAGGTACCATCTGTTGAGAGCCCAAAGACCAACAAATGGAAATAGGTCACAGGGAGGTTCTTGGGTGTGATGTGACTATAGTTTCTTTAGGGGCTCAAAGGAAATAGTCACAGTCATTGCAGAGCACGTGACAGCAGCATGGCACATTCTTTTTGGGGGTGTTTTCTCTGCTGTTCACTTTGTTACCCTAGTAATTGGGGAAAAAGTTGCTAGGGCCATATTTGCAGCTGACAGATTTGTTTTGTACTGTGTTGCAAGAGGGTGTTAAATGCAGGCCGGGGAAAAGAATCTGAAGCAAATGGAGAGAATTTGGGGGGGAAAAAATACATAAGTGAGTCTAACTTCCTACTGTTAAAAAAAAAAACACACAAAAATTCAGCTGAGTAAATTTCAAGATCGAATTGGCTTTATTCAGTAATTCATGAATCAGGCAGCATCTTCTCTAACTCAGAGAAAGGAGCTCCCAAGAGTTACAGAAAGGGAAGGTTTTTAAAGACAGAGAGGAGGCGGGGGAAAAGAAGTTTATTAGCAAAGAGTAGATTGTTTCGGGCTTAGGTAACCTCCCTCTGAGGGATAGAGGTCATCCCATCAAGGATGACCTCCACTGTGCTGATCAGGAAAGTCCAGGTTGGCTGGTTCAAGGTTCTGTTCCTGGGAGAGGTTGAGGCTGCTGTTGTGTTAGGTATGAAGTCATGGTTTGCTGACTCGAGGCTTTGCAAGCATGACTCCTTTGGGTCTCTTGCTTCTTTTAACACTAGGGACCAGAGGCTGAATTGTTTTTCCAGCTGTTTGGAGCTCTCCCAGTGGTCCTGTATTTCAAGTGTCAGTCCAGTTGGCCTTCTCCTGACACCAGAAAGTAAGAGAGCTGTTACACAGGACGGTGTAATCCTCTGATGTTCTGCATTTGTGTCTCACCGTTCTACTGAAAGCCTTCTTTCTGAAACAGAAAAGATGGGACTGGCTGAGTGAAAATATGAATCTGTAGAATGTGTTTCATTCACTGCATCGCAAGAGGCATTTCTGTTCAAGGGACTACCCTTTCTAAATTCAACATTCCCACCTAACCTGATTTCTTAACTTAAACTATTTTAACCCACCGAGAAGCTGTATTCTTTGTTATTGTGCTTGGTGAAAAATATATACGTTACAGATGATTTTTTTCCCCTGTTGATATCAGGTATTTTTAATACTACTGGAGCATAAAAACAATGTATTTATTATAGACTACTTGAAAAATAAAATACAAATTTGAGAAAAAAAAATTAAAAGTAAATATGCATAAAACCAGCACCTGGAAATGACAGCCACTAACAGGTATTTCCTTCAATTCTTTTTCTTTTTAAACATTTTATTTATTTGAGAGAGAGAGACAGAGAAAGAAAGAGCAAGAAGGGATGGAGCAGAGTGAGAGGAACAAGCAGACTCCATGCTGAGCATAGAGCCCGACGCCGGCCCCGAGATCATGACCTGAGTAGAAACCAAGGGTCGACTGCCCAATCAGTTAGCCCCCTAATTGAGGGGGCTCAATCAGGTGCCCCCTAATCTTTTATTTATTGTAGAAATACACAAGCACATGCTTTTTTTTAACAAAACTAGAATAGTTCCAGTACTTTCATATGCTAGTGTTTTTACTTAATATTATATCGTATACATTTTAGCGATGTTTCCTTTTTTTTAAAGGTTTTTTTTTTAATATTTTATTTATTTATTTGATAGAGAGAGAGATCACAAGTAGGCAGAGAGGCAGGCAGAGAGAGAGGGAAGAAGCAGGCTCCCTGCTGAGCAGAGATCCCGATGCGGGGCTCGATCTCAGGACCCTGAGATCATGACCTGAGCCGAAGGCAGAGGCTTTAACCCCTGAGCCACCCAGGAGCCCCTAACGATGTTTCCTTTTTTAACACTTTTTTATTAATGGAAAATTTCTAGGTAACTGTATATTCACATGCAGTTTCACAGAATAGTTTAGGGAGATCCCTGGTACACTTTGCTTGGTTTCTACTCATGGTAACATTTTGCAAAACTACAGCATAAAACTGCATCTGCATTTTGACGTTGATACCGTCTACCGGTCTTACTCTGATTGCTCTGCTCTTGCTTGGACTCATTTCTGTGGGCTCATTTGCTTGGACGCAGAACTCATTGCATTGACTTCTGTGGAGTTTTGTCACCTGCCCAAGTCTGCATGTCCACCTCCACAGTCAAGATCCCGAACAGTTCCAGAATCACAAGGTGTCACTGTGGCTGCCCTTTAATGGCCACACCCACCTCCCACTTGCCTCCCTGGGAGTCTGTTCTCCATTTCTAAAATTTTGTCATTTCAAACTTTTATGTTAATGGAGTAGTAAGACCTGTTAACCTTTTGGGGTTGGGATTGACTCTGGAGATTTATCCGAGTTGTTGTCAGTATCAGTGGTCTGTCCTTTTCTCATTGCTGAATCGGGTATGTCATCACACACACACACACACACACACACACACACACACACACACACAGCAGTGTTCTTAATTACTCACCTGTTGAAGGGCATCTTGCCTGAATTCAGTTTTTGGTTATTACAGATAAAGCTGCTATGAACATTTGCAAATGGGTTTTTAGTGGTCCCCCCCCCTTTCTGAATAAAGATTTTCCTTTTGGGGGGTGTAAATTCACAAGAGCTTAATTGCTGGTCAAATGTTTAGTTTTATAAGAAACTGACAAACTGTTTTCCAGTGTGGCTGTACCATTTTCTATTCTCATCAGCAATTTGCGAGTATAATCCAGTTTTGTCATATCCTCGCCAGCATATGGTGTTGTCACTATTTTCATTTTCTCTGTTCTGATAGGTGTGAAGTGATCTCACTGCCGTTGAGATTTGCTTTTTCTGAATGCAGTAATGTTGGTACTTAATAATACCTGCATACACAGTAACAACATGGAGCATCTTCTTGGGTGCTTGCCATCTGTACATCCTCTTCAGTCAGACGTCTGTTCAGGTTTTTTGCCCATTTCTTTCAAGATTTATTTATTTATTTATTTATTTAAAGATTTTATTTATTTATTTGACAGAGATCACAAGTAGGCAGAGAGGCAGGCGGTGGGGGGTGGGAAGCAGGCTCCCTGCTGAGCAGAAAGCCTGATGCGGAGCTCGATCCCAGGACCTTGGGATCATGACCTGAGCCAAAGGCAGAGGCTTTAACACGCTAAGCCATCCAGGCGCCCCTAAGATTTATTTTTAAGTCGTCTCCACACCCAACGTGGAGTTCAAACCCACAACCCCAAGTTCGAGAGTCACACACCCCTCCAACTGAGCCAGCCAGCACCCCTCTTTTGCCTATTTTCTAATTGCATTTTTTAAAATCTTGAGGTTTGAAAATTCTTTATATGTTCTGGGTAGTAGTCCTTTGTCACACACGTGATTAGCAAATCTTTTCTCCCAGGCTGTACGTTTTCTTTCTCATTCTCTCCACGTGGGCTTTCTTTGAGCAGAAGTTTTTAATTTTAACAAGGTTCAAAGGATCAAATTTTTCTTCTGTATTTCATGCCCTCGATGTCAGGTATGATAACTCTAATAACACTAGCCCTAGCTTGCTCCCAGAGATTCTTTCTTGTTTTTTTTTTTTTATTTTTCCTTTAAAGTTTCATAGTTTTACATTTTACATTTAAGTTCTTGGCCCATTTTGAATAAGTTTTTGCAAGAGGTATGATGTTTAGATGAACATTCATTTTTTTCTTCTCTTGCTAATGGGTGCCCACTTTTTCCAGTCCCATTTATCGAGAAGTCTGTCCTTCCTCTATTGGATGCTTTTGCACCTTTGTCAAAAATCAGGCGTGTTTGTGAGGTCTGTTTCTGCATTCTCTATTTTGTTCCATTGATTTTTTTTTTTTTTTTCTGTCTCTCTGCCCCTACCACACTGTCTTGATTATTGGAGGTATGCAGTGAACTCTAACACCAGATAGAGGGATCCCTCCCTCTCTGTTCTTCTTTGTCAGGGTTGGTTTTGCTAGGCGAGGGCCAGACTGCTTCCTACGGCTGGGTCTTCTTTTCTGGTTTTGCACGCCTCTCTGTGACACTTATTTTCAACCCTGGACTCATTTTTCAAGTATCTCTCCAAGAGAATATTTTGTGTTACTGTTAAAAAACAAAATTGGAAGATTTTGTTAAAAAACAAAATTGTGAAGATCTAATTGGCTTTATTAAAGGATTCACGGATTGGGCAGCATCCCATCTCGTAAGTAGAGGGGAGCTCTGAGAAGGTGTACAAAATGGAAGGTTTTTATAGGAAAGCGAGTGGGGCAAGAAAGTTTTTAGCAAAAGAAAAGGATTGTCCACCCCCCAACTCCCCACTTCCCACCCTCCCACCCCATGGATTTCCCTTAGGGGAAAGAGCAAGAGGTCTTATCATAGAGATGACTTCCTCTTCTTTTGGGATGGTGAAGGTGTTGGGGCAGATTCCTTGGATCTGAAAATTCCTGACTGAGCTATTAAGACTCCATTTTGGGGGGAAGTTGAAACTGTGGTTAGATGAAGCATCAAGCCCCCATTTGTGGACTCAGCCTAGGGGACACTATTCTGTTGGGGCTTATGGTTTTCTCTTTCAATGTTCTCTTACTAAGGGAACATTTTCCCTTTCCCAAGGGATTTTATCTTTTCCCCCCCGCTCTAAATTCCCTAAAAATTAAAATTGTGGATGTGAATGATGGTATTTATGCCCACCTGACCCTGCCAAACTCTTAACGCCTTGCCATGGATTTGTTCTGTTTCTACATCATGGACTCATGTGGACATCTAATTTTTAAATTCTTTTCATTTTGTTCAGGTTTATCTACAGGATGGTGAATGGGGTAAGGGATGGAATCCCTCACTGGTGTTCTGTTCAAGAGCAAGATGGCTTTGCATTGGCGTTTCCATGAACTGCAGCATAAATACAAGTTCAGAGGGTCTGCCAGTGTTTATTTAAACAGAAAGTTTTTTGAAGTTACCTTCTTTGGAAAATGTGTCCAAACAATGTGACAGCAAAATGATAGTGTAAATTGTAATGTCTGTCCCAGTTGGGTATATAAACATATGAAGAGTCTTTTTCTTAAAAATGTTTGGGTCGTTCATTTGCAGTGAAAACTCTATAACTCACATTCAAAAATAAGGGCAGGGTAAAGTAACGATTTTTATCTTTCAAAGTCAGATAGGTCCTTTGTTACTTTTCAGGGATTCTGTGGGAATAGCTTGTTTGGGACAGCTGTTTCTAGATTGTGGACTATGAGGATGACTAAAGGCTTTGGAAGAGAGAAGGAATAAATTCAGAGTCAGTGATTTAGAATTATTCTTGTGTCATAAATAATGCAACGGATGTTCTTAAGTGTATCTAATGGTATTTTAACCTATAAGTTAGGAGTGCCTAAATTGTGTTCTCAAAGTTCCTGGGACGTTTATGCAGAATGATGAATCAAAGTATAAGAACATGGATGCTTTTGTACCCAAGCCCCACCACTGATTTGGGACCTACAGACTTGTGGAGAACTCCTTTTCTGAGCCCTGTCAGTGAGCCAAAATTGCCTAGAAACCAGTGTAGGCCAAAACCAATCCTTTTTCCTTCCCAAAGTTCAAACTTGACTATCCCGTCTTTCCACTCGAGAAAACTCATACCATAATTTCCTGGTTTGCCTGGCATAATTCTAGTATATATCCCTGGTTGTCTCAGTATAATTATTAAAAATACACTCTTGGACCCTCAAGTTTCCCTGTTTGGATGATAAATTATATGGTAACTGTAGTCTTAGCACACTCGGAGACAAATCCAAAAGGAAGGAATGAGTGACAGCACAAGGCTTTGCCTTAATGGTCGATGGAGAGCTATCCTAGGCTGCTGTCCACTGGTCTGTCTTGGCCAAAGGGAGTTTGGAGTATCCAAGGGAGATGGTCCAGTGTTATCCTATCTAATTTCGTGAGAGAAGGGAAGTGTACAAAGAAAAACGTTGAGGTGTAAGGCCTTTTTCTATAGGATGCCATTCTAGCTTTCTTACCCATATTTAGAGGTGAGAAAGCTTTGGGACCAGGATGGGAACTAGGCTTTGTCTGCCTTCATCCCACTTCGTCAGGAGAAGAAAGAAGGCCAGAATGTCTCTGTTGTCTGGGCCTGCCCTTGTCCTGTAACAGCCGTAACCTTGCTGTGTCCCAAGAATAGGAAAGATTCCACAGCCTTGTGGACAAAGACAAGCAGAATCAAATACCACCTGGTTTGGAGAGCACTAACATGCCCTTTACTCTCTCCAACCATTAAGGTATTCTTCTTTCTGGAGTGTAGAGGGAAGGTGGGAGCAATGGAGGGTTTTCCTACACACCTATCTCCTCCTCTTGAGCAGGAGTCCTGGTGCCTGGTCATTCTTCTGCTCCAGAGAATGTGTGCCATGATGATACAGTCCCACGGCAGAAGATTAGCGTAGCATCACCACTTTAAGCTATAAAATTTTTAGCAGTAGTTTTTAATCACATAAGTAATGATACCGGCAATTTATATATCTCCAAAAATTTCATTTTAGAAGGCAATTAAATTGAGATCTTAAAATATTTCATTAGCGTGTGTTTGTTACTATGCATTCCAGCATAAATTAGGACTCGGTGGAACGTTTGATATTTTAGTCATAAATTCACACATTTCTCATTTAACTCAAGAAGACCTACTAGAAGGTAGATCTGAGCATACCTTTTGAATAAAAATGCCCCCAATTCATTCTACTTTGTAGGAAAAATAGAAAATAATTTTGGAACCCTTGACTATTAAGTTTCCTGTGACATTTTTCCTTCTCCTATGGATAGTCAGTGGGGTTTGAGAACTGCTGACCCAAAATAGAGACATTACTCTGCTGTGGCCTTGAGTCACCTGTATGGGTAGGTAATGTGCAGCCATTTGCTAGAAGCTCTCTCTGTCTCGTCCTGTGGTTTGGAATTGTCCTCTTTTCTTTTTCCTTTTGTGTATGTATGTATGTACGTATTTTAGAGCAAGAGTGAGAGACAGTGAGCAGGGGGAGGGGCAGAGAGAGAGAGGGAGAGAATCTCAAGCTGATTTTGCACTCAGCCGGATGTGGGACTTGATCCCACGACCCTGACATCACGACCTGAGCTGAAATCAAGAGTCAGACACTTCACTGACTGAACCACCCAGGTGCCCCTGTTTTCTTTTCCTTTTAATGAGTTATTTGATTCATCCAGGGGAGGCTTCCGTGATGCTGTGGGAGTACTCGTAAAGAAATAATAAGATTTATCAATGACTCTCCAGGGAAACCTAAACTGCAGTTCTTATCACCATGGGTGCCTGTGCAAGGACGGTCCTGCAATGAAGTCATCCCTGTAAGTTGGACTGTAAGACCTGGCTCATTCTGTGAAATTTATGTGTCAAACTCCGTGCAAGTGAAGAATATTAGAGACAGTTGAGAATACCACATTCATGTCTTTGAGCTAAAGGATGTTGGCAGGTGAATGGAAACCCTTCAGTGCTAAAATGCCACTGTCTAGGGAAAAACCATTTGTTTGTCCACAGATCTGCTTAGCTGATGAGAAATTAAACAACATGATTGAGGAGGAAATCCTGAGCAAGTGAAACACGCACATAAGGCCATTATTCACTGTGGAAGATTGGAGGGCTCGTAATTATTCATTTGCGTGTCAATGAGGTTAGAAAATAACTATCTTAGAAGTAAAAGGGACAAGTTGAAGAGATGTTCTCAAAATTCACAGGGTAAGTATGTGTGGAATTTTGCAGCTTTTCAGAAGCCTTTTGAGTTTCTGGGTGGGAAAGAGATACGAGACCAATTGACAGTTTTCTTGCTCAGTGTTAGCATAAGAGGCTAATATAAGTCTGGAAAGCAAAGCAGCGCTGGTGAGCGAAAGAAGGAAGAAAACTGAGCTGGTCCTGAGCTTCCTCCATCAGCAAGGCAAGCTGTGGGTCAGTGACAGTGTTTCCAAATATGCCTGTTGCTTCCCAGAGTCTTTATGAAGGCCGAGATCATAGAGTGGACATGAGGACATATGGATCATCCCCTCCCTTTATAGGACCAAGGGACTTCTGTGTGTTTCCCTTAACCCCACTATGATATTACTCGATCTTATGTAACACTTACTTTTATTTTAATTTATTATTTTTTAAAAGATTTTATTTATTTATTTGACAGACAGAGGTCACAAGTAGGCAGAGAGGCAGGCAGAGAGAGAGGAGGAAGCAGGGTCCCCGCTGAGCATAGAGCCCCACTCAGGGCTCGATCCCACAACTCTGAGATCATGACCTGAGCCGAAATCAAGAGTCGTCTGCTTAACTGACTCAGCCAATCAAGTACCCCAACCCCATTTTGCATTTTAAACTGCCTTCCTGTTTCCTCATCGTGACATGGTTTCTTTTCCATTATCTTTTTTTTTTTTTTTTTTTTTTTAATTTACTTGACAGAGAGAGACGCAGCAAGAGAGGGAACGCAAGCAGGGGTAGTGGGAGAAGGAGAAGCAGGCTTCCCACTGAGCCGGGAGCCCAAAGCGGGGCTTGGTCCCAGGACTCTGGGAGCATGACCTGAGCGGAAGGCAGATGCTTAATGACTGAGCCACCCAGGCGCCCCTCTTTTCCATTATCTTAAGCAACGTTCTGGATCTCACATTTTTCTTTCACTGTTGCTGTAACGGACAGAAACATCCCCTTTTGTTGAGGATGCACAAACCTTGCTGGTCTGTCAGCAGACTGGATCAGGTCTTCATTGATATGGCTGGGCCAACTGCCCCCAACCCAGTTGTCCCCACAGGGTGCCTCAGTGACTGCAGAAACTTCTTAGTCTTCCTATGTCTGCCTTGCTGTTGGCCCTGGCCCCACTTTCTGGCTCTTCTTTTCAAAGCTTGTTGGATCTTGCTAGCAAATAGTAAATATCAAAAGCTTTTAAAAAGGAAGGCAAAACAAAAATAGTGCAATTTTAAAAAGTCTTTCAAGTTCTCTCTCCTCACCCTGTTTCTTTGAGGCTCAACTCCAAACATGTTGTTCATGCTTCAGTAATAATAGTATAAAAGGAGCGCATTCTCCTAATTAATCTTGAAGTAATCTGCATTGTTTATCCCCTTGTTATCATGTTCTCCCTCCCAACCATGATATTTTACAGTTCTAAAGGACCCTCCACAGCTCATAATAAAATACTAAGTGCATGGGAGACCCTGAATTAATACTTGTTTTTATTAAATTAAATACATCTGGTAGAACCCCTTTGAGTAGCTCATTAGTAATGAAGTCGAGTACGTTCTCGTGTGAAGAGCTCACTGGGACATGTCACTCTGTCTTGTCAGACGCAATATTGTCCCTCCAGAAAAATGCTGTTGGTTTGGTGTGATTCATTGACAAAGTCAAAAGATGGTGTGACCATCTGTTTTCTATAGCTCCTGAGGAAAGTAGAAAAGGATTGGCCCTGAGCTGAGAATGAGAAGGGCATAGATAAAAGGCCTGTTCCCCAATGAGATTGTGTAACAATCGACTAGATTATCCAGAAACTCTGCCATCTTGTTCCCTAGAGCCTTCATAAAAAGGAGCGTTGTCTTTGATGGAGGTTGTGGACATCCTTCCCTAGATGACCTGTCTGGGCTGATTCTCATTTGGTGTTTTTATTTTTATTATTTTTTAAAGATTTTATTTATTTATTTGACAGAGAAAGATCACAAGTAGGCAGAGAGGCAGGCAGAGGGAGAGGGGGAAGCAGGCTCCCCACTGAGCAAAGAGCCCGATGTGGGACTCGATCCCAGGACCTGAGATCATGACCTGAGCCGAAGGCAGTGGCTTAACCCACTGAGCCATCCAGGCACCCCTCATTCTGTGTTTTAATTCAGGTTTTCCCCCCCCCTTAGCTTCCAGAGTTTGTTTACACACACACAGACACACACACACACAATTTATTTAATTACAAATTATAAATTAAATACAAAGAAATATGTTCATTAAAAAAATCTAAGATTTCAGAAATTTCTAGAGTAAAAACAAGCCTCTGCTCCAGTTTCTTTCCCCAGAGCTAACCACGTGTAATTGTTCACTGTATGCCTTTCCATGCTTCTTACTTTAAATATAGACATATATACGTGTACATGTTGTGGCTTTTATAAAAATGTGACTGTAGTTTCCATCCATTTCCTTTAGGGCCCATTTTCTTCTCGTTATTGCAAGGGTGTAAGTCTTGTCCTTTCCAACGGTTCTGTAGAATTTCTGTGTATAGATTTATCATCATTGTGTAACCCCTCTCTGTTTCCAAAATTCGCTATTAAATATAATACTATAAATGTCGTCATGCTATACGAAAAGTATGCCAGAATATGTGTTTTTCAGACCCCAGTGGGTCTTTTATTATACTTCCCTTCAGTTTTTTGCTTTAAGTACTACTTGGCTCATGGTGGGTTTGATTTTTGTTTGTTTTGTTTTTAATATGCTGTTGAATTCACGGTGCTACAGTGTTACATGCCTTCGCTTGTCCCTCTGCATAGTTTTACACACTCCACGATACCTGACTTTTAAAAATGGAAGTATAATTGGTACATAATAGCCTGTGATTCCTTTCAGGTGTACAAGCTGTAACTTTTATATGTGTGCTCTAATGTGCTATTACTAAACTTTCAAGTAGTATTTTTCTGACGGTTTAGCCCATTTTTAAATTGCCATTTGTGCTTCGGCAGAAATTACTTTGAAACTGATGAATTCAGTTTTCTGAACTGGTTTATTCTTACCAAGCATCTTCCATTATCCTTGAAGTTTGGAGGCCATGGGGGTTCCATTTTTCAGGCCAGTACGTTGCTGTTTTAAATTATACTGCAAACCCCAAACATAGGGAGTTTTTCATCTATCCTTCGATTGCACATGTCCCCGAATATCGTAACGGTATTTTTATTTGGCCCCATGAATCTCACTGCCCACACGATGGGATTGAGACTGACGGTATATTTGAAGTTTCGTTAGGGAGATCAGAGAGCATCGGTCAGAATGTTTCGGTCCCTCTAATTTCCGATGCTTTTTTCTTATGAGATAGAGCAGAGCTTCGACTGCTTGAATACTTGGGTAGTGCAGCCTTAGAATGTCAATGGAGCTCTCCCCCTCCTCCTTAGTAGGCACCAGGAGCAAAAGCAAATTGGGAATGCACTTTGCAGTGTCTGCAGGAAGTTTGAAGTTTATTTATTAACACTAAATGCATCTGTCAGGCTGCAGTGATGAGATTAATCCTCATTTTTAATATTTGATTTGCAACTGATTAATCGCTCGAAGCTTTTGTGGTAGTACAAACTTAGACTACTGATCTGACTGGGAAGCGTACCAGATTCTGAATTATACAGCAGGGTGCGTGGTGGGCAGCCTTCAGACTGGAGGACACCTGGAGCGGGGCCGGAGTGGGGATACGGAACAGGTGAAAGGCGCATTGCAATGTTCTTTTTTGTTTTCTGGGTTTAGGCAGCGGGGGGGGGGGGGGGTCGCTTTAGGGGAAAGGTCGTGTGGAAGCTTGTCTGGAAAAAGCTGCTTTAGAACCTGAGGAGGCTGAATTGTGTCTGTGAAAGAGAGAAAGAAGGGATTAGACTGGATGCTCAGTCTCTTACCTTTTGCCCCTTGTCCTGAAACTAGAGTTCCCGTGTGTAGGGTTTCATTGGCACCTTTTGGGCATGGGAGTGTCTGGGATCATAGGGAAGATGCACTTGTTCTTGAAAATACATTGGAAGGCTTGCACTCTTCAGTATTTGCGAGAATGTTAACAGAAGGCCTCATGCTGATCATGCCGTGATTGACTTCTCCGAGAAGCCCCATGCATTACCTCCTTGGACTTGTCAGAGTGTGAAAACTCCACAGGCCACCAAGTGGGGAAATCTAAGCTCCTTAACATCTTTTTTCTTTACACACACACACACACACACACACGTGCATGCGTGCATTTGTTAGAGTTTCTTTTTTTGAACATTTTTAGGTATACAGCAAAATTAACAGAAAGATCGAGTTCCTGTGTCCTCCCTGTCCCCTCGTGTGCAAAGCCTCCCCTCTTCGCAGCATCCCCCCCCCCCCCCAGAGTGGGTCACTTGTTACAGCTGATGAACCTACATTGATGCTGTCATTATGACCCAGAGGCCATAGTTTACGTGAGGGCTCACTCTTGGCGTTATAGACACATTCTTTGGGTCTACACGTGTGATGTGCATGCCGTGGTAGTTAGCAGTGGTAGTTAGAATGTTTTCACTGCCCTAACAATCCTGTGTGCTTTGGCTCTGCAGTCTTCCCCTCTTCCCTGACCCCTGCCAACCGCCGATCCTTTTACTGTTTCCATCATTTTGCCTTTTCCAGAATGTCGTATAGTTGGACTCATACAGGATGTTTCTTTTCAGATTGATTTCTTTTACTTAGTCCTGCGCATTTAAGGTTCCTCAGTGGTTTTTCATGGCTTGATAGCTCATTCCTTTCTACACTGAATAATATTCCATTGTCTGGACGTGCTGCAGGTTCTTTATGCATTTACCTCTGAGGGACATCGTGGTTGCTTCTGTGATGTGCTGTTTATGAATAAAGCTGCCATAAATGTCTGTGTGCAGAGTTTTGGGTGGGTGTAATTTTTCAGCTCCTTTAGGTAAATACTAAGGAGTCTGATTGCTGCAGACTATAGTAACAGGGTGTTTAGTTTTGCAAGAGACCTCCAAGCTGTCTACCAAGGTGGCTATATTGCTTTTCCTTCCTATCAGCAATGAGTAAGAGTTCCTGTGGCTCCACATCCTTGCCAGCAGTTGATGTTGTCTGCCTTCTAGATTGTGACCATTCTAACAGGTGTATAGTGGTGTCTCCTTGTTTTAATTTGCATTTCCATGACAGCAGATGCTGGGGAGCACCTTTTCTTATGCCTATCTGCCACCTGTATATCTGTTTTGCTATTGTGTTGTTAAGGTCCTGGGCCCATTTTTAATTGGGTTGTTTCCTTATTGTTGAGTTTTTAAGAGTTCTTTCTTTGAAACCTCTTTTGATGTGGTCACTGCTTGAGGCTTTAGCAGCCACTTTTGCCCTGCCCTTGAGCTCTAAGTCTATCTTTTAAAAAAATTTTTTTAAGATGTTATTTTTTTAAGTAATGTCTGTACCCCACATGGGGCTCGAACTCATGAACCTGAGACCGAAAGTTGCACACTCTTCTGACTGAGCCAGCCAGATGCCCCTCTAAGTCGGTCCTTATTAAGTTACAGTGTGTACTTAAATATGACCCCACATGTAAGGCATTTCCCCATTTTGCCAATGAGGAGAATGAGGGGTTGGAGTTTTTATGTTGACAGCTTGAATGTAACAGCTTTTAGGAATATGTAGGAAACAGGGAATGCCTATTTACAATATTTCATTAGCCTCATTTTCTATTACATAAAATAGTAGAATTATTAAATTTTTCTGCACACCATTTTGTAACGGTGTGCACCTGTGGCTTGCTAGTATCGAGAGGAGTCGAGCTTGCCTCTTGCTTGTGTGATGACCATTGTTGCAGAGGCTGCCCGAGCTAGAAGCACCCTAAGAGGCCTCGTGCAAGTACCCAGAAGGATAATGAGGCTTTGTGTAGGCACAGAGCCACTGCAGCAGAGCAGAGGTTGACTTCATGATTGTTTTTCTCAGAATGGGGCAAGCGCATTTCTGGAGGTTGTAAGTATCCGGGCTTCCCTGAAACCAGGGGCTAGATATGGTATTCTCAAATGAATCACCCAAGTATTTGATGGTAAAACATGAGTAGTCAAACAGTAAATACTCTTAAATATTTTTAAAGAATACCAGACGTGGATTACTCTAGTGCACAGTGCAAAATTGATTTGAAATTTCAAGATAAAATATGAGGCATGAGGAAATTTGAGGCAACTATTTTAGACTTTACTTCCAGATCACTTCAGAGAATTCATTCATTGTCTGGCCATAGAAGGGGTAAAAACATGAGGAGAAATATTTCAGAATTTCTGCAGTATACCTTAAGAATAGTATAAAGAGGGCACCTGGCTGACTCATTTGGTTAAGCGTCTGCCTTCGGCTCAGGTTGTGATCCGGGATCCTGGGATCGAGTATTGTATTGGGCTCCCTGCTCTGCGGGGAGCCTGCTTCTCCCTCTGCTTCTCTCTCTCTCTAGCTCTCGTGAATAAATGAATAAAATCTTTTAAAAAATAGTATAAAGATGTTCTTCCACTTATAAAACTTCAATTAGGGAACTTTGTGGGAGGGTTTTTTTTTTTTTACTTTAAATTTTAGTTAACACTGTGCAGTATTGATTTCTGGAGTGGAATTCGGTGATTCGTCACTTACATACAACACCCATGGCTCATCACAACAAGCACCCTCTTTAGTACCCATCATCCCCCACCCACCTTCCTACATCAACCCTCAGTTTGTTCTCTATCCTTAAGAGTCTCTTATGGCTTGTTTTCCTTCTCCTTTTTTTTTTTTTTCTTTTCCCCCTTCCCATATGCTCATCTGTTTTGTTTCTTAAATTTCACATATGAGTGAAATCATGGTATTTGTCTTTCTCAGACTGACTTACTTAGCATAATACCCTCTAGTTCCATCTATGTTGTCGCAAATAGCAAGATTTCATTTTTTGGGTGGCTGACTGATACTCCGTTGTGTAGACATGCCACATCTTTATCCGTTCTTCAGTCAGTGGACATTTGGGCTCAGCCCATAGTTTGGCTATTGTTGATAATGCTGCTATAACATTAGGGGAGCGTGCACCCCTTCAAATCTGTATTTTTATATCCTTTGGATTAAACACATAACAGGGCAATTGCTAGATCATAGAATAGTTCTATTTTTAACTTTTTGAGGAGTCTCCAAACTGTTCTCCCAAGTGGCTGCCCCAGCTTGCACTCCCACCAACAGGGCAGGAG
The DNA here is from genome assembly GCF_922984935.1 of Meles meles. Classification (NCBI taxonomy): domain Eukaryota; kingdom Metazoa; phylum Chordata; class Mammalia; order Carnivora; family Mustelidae; genus Meles; species Meles meles. Next base: position 33,937,485 of record NC_060085.1, on the reverse strand, counting down.
GCTTCCCCTTTCTCTACATACTTGCCAACGCTTGTTGGTTTTTTTGCATTGTTAGTTTTCACCGTTCTGACAAGTGTGAGGTGATATCTCATCGTGGTTTTGATTTGTATTTCCCTGATGGATGAAAGACCTAAATGTGAGACAGGAAACCATCAAAATCCTAGAGGAGAACAAAGGCAGAAACCTCTTTGACTTCAGCTGTAGCAACTTCTTACTAGACATGTCTCTAAAGGCAAGAGAAACAATCGCAAAAATGAACTATTGGGACTTCGTCAAGATAAAATGCTTCTGCACAGCAAAGGAAGCAGTCAACGAGACTCTTAAAGTATGGGAGAAGTTATCTGCAAATGACTATCTGATAAAGTATTAGCGTCCAAAATCTATAAAAAGCTTACCAAACTTGGGGCGCCTGGGTGGCTCAGTGGTTTAAGCTGCTGCCTTCGGCTCGGGTCATGATCTCAGGGTCCTGGGATCGAGTCCCACGTCGGGCTCTCTGCTCAGCGGGGATCCTGCTTCCCTCTCACTCTCTCTGTCTGCCTCTCTGCCTACTTATGATCTCTCTCTGTCAAATAAATAAATAAAATCTTAAAAAAAAAAAAAAAAAAAAAGCTTACCAAACTCAACAGCCAAGACCAAATAACCCAGTTAAGAAATGGGCAGAAGACATGAATAGACACTTTTCCAAAGAAAACATCCAGATGGCTGACAGACACACGAAAAGGTAGACGCTCAATTAAGGAGCTTTGATCCAGTGTAAACAAAGAAGCCTACAAGCCTAAGTACACGTGCAATTCCTCCTGTGACCAGCAGGTGGCGGTAGGTGTCATTTAGGTGACGCCCCATTGGGCTTGGGAAGGAGTGTTCTGTAGCACTGCCCTTCTTAGAACCTAACACATCAAATGAGAAGCTGCAAGAGAAGAAAGCAATTTTTCATTCTTGATCGTGGCCTAGTGGCACCTCACTTAAGATCAATAGATTCCCTTCTTCTATAATTCCATATTCACCCAGAAAGGTGGAATAATTTCTTTAACACTTTAATGTGGAGTAGCTCTACCCATCCTGGAGTCTGCTGGTAGCACGTATTTAAAGGAATGGATTTGAAATTACAGCTGTAGATCTGTTTCCTGTGCAACCAGTTTTCACTACATTTATTTAGTGTTATCACATCATCTCCTAATTAATTGATAGCATGCAGTTTCTGGGCAGAAGGCTGTATCATAATCTTCTAATCCAGGAAAATTTTTCCCTTCCTCTCTGTCCCCAGTCGTACCCTTCGATTCAACATTCTTGCAGGGATTTTTTTTTTCCCTTTTCCTTCTTGAAAAATAGTTATTCTCATTTTTGCTTTAACAACTCCAGACACTTTCCAATGAAACCATTTTCATTTCATTTTTACAAACAGGCATACAAAGTAGAAGTGATCTGAGCTGATGTAACCTGCAGATAATTCACAAATCGGTAAAAGCAAAGGAAAATGTCTTCTTTGAAGCTATGGGTTTGCGCCATCAGCAATTTACTCACTTTGTGCTTAACTAGTATATACAGATAATTGCAATGATGGTTTGATTCTCTGAAGTACTTACTTGTCATGGAATGAATTCTGTCCTGTTGAGAATTGGATCTGGGATTTTCAGACTAAGGCCTATACATCTAAGGTGTAGAAAATTCCCACTTTTTTCTTCTGTATTTTATTATATAAATAACATGAATGCAGTTCACGAATCAGAAAGCATGAGCACGTTTCCTGGTGTCACTTCAAGCCATAGATTTCTAGTGAGTACATGCTATGGTGATCCTGGTTTGGGGGACTTTTTCCCGTCAAGGATGCAGCAAACATTTTGCATAATGGGGAGATGCATTTCTCATTTGGGATTAGATTTTTACCCTCAGACATGAAGTGGGAGTCAGCCTTTCTCTAGCAATGATTCTGCGCTGGTTTTGTATCCACATTGAATAGATTATATTTGTGTTAAGGAATCTCTCCTTGGCCAGAGTATTTCATAGTTATAAAGAGACTGGAGTTGTACACACTTTTCCTTTGGGGATTTGACCCACTGTGTGCAGTGTGGGATGGAAGCCTGTCAAGGAACAAAGTGATGGGTGTCAGGTGATTTCACAGAATGGATTATTAGCTCTGGGGAGGTCTTACATATAGTCTGGCCTTGTTCATTCAATTTATAGATAAGCGATTTGAGGCACAGAAACGGGAGGCAATTTCCTAAGATGACGTGACCAATTGGTGTCACATGTCCCCCCTAATAGATTTTCCAGGACTGTTATGCTGCCCGCCCCCCAAATTCAGATTTTCTGAATCAGTGGTAGAGCCTGGCATCTGCATTTCTAATCTTATTTTTAAATGTAGCCTCTAGGCATTTCTAATACATAGCTGGATTTTGGAATTCCTGCACTCTATTTCTCTTAATTTTTATAGAGGTAGTTCTCAACCAGGGACGATTTTGGTCTAGAGGGGACATTTGGCAAATTCACTCACATGAGTTTGTTTCTTATTGGAGACACTTAATTGTTACAAATGGGAATTGCTGGGGCGCCTGGGTGCAGTTAAAGAATCAGTTAAGCATCTGATTCTTGGTTTTGGCTCAGGTTGTGATCTCAGGGTCCTGGGAGGGAGCCCTGCATCAGGCTGCTGGTTCAGCATAGTCTGCTCGAGATTCTCTCTCTCTCCCTTTGTCCTTGCCCCCCCCCATACCCCCTTCCCCGCTCTTGCTCTCAAATATATAAATTAAAAAAAAAAGAAAAAAGGAATTGCTCCTGATATCTAGTTGGGAGAGCCCAGAGATGTCGTTAACCATATGTAATGCACAGCACTGCAGAGCAAGAAATCACGTAGCTCCAAATGCCAGGAGTGCAGGGATGGAGAAGCACGTGATTGACAGCTCTAGAGTTTCTCAGACTCCGGATCCCATTTCAGTTCTGTCCAGCTCTGTGACCCCAGGCAGGTTATGTCATCGCTTAAAGCTTAATCTTCCCACCTGTAAAATGGAGACATTAACGGGCTATGTCAAAGGGTTTTGAGGAATAATGGAAAGTACCAAGAGGAATATGCAAGGTTGATGGTTAGTTCCCAATAAACATTAGGTGTTATAATTAACTATCATTGCAGTTCCTGGCTTTCAGTTTTGGTACATCATAAGACATGGCTAGAAAGAGTGAGTGAATAGTTTCCAAAGGTAGAAAGTTACAAAAAGCGCTTCGACATATTCTAGGGGCTGATACAGGCATGTTGATTTTTTCTAATATGAAAAATGTCCCTGTGGGTGTGGCTGGGGTTTTTTGTATCTATCTGGTAGGAGAGATGAGTAGCAAATACGCACAGCTTCAGGCAATGGCTGTATTTGTGCACACTAACTATGGAGACAGCCAAGGTTTCTGGGGGCAAGGAATAAATCAGACAGGGTCCCGTGGTGCTCCAGTGATCCTGAGGGAAGCAGTGCTCACCAGCTACTTGGTACCAGATTCCAGATTCCTACTTGCTTTTCCTTTAACTCCGGCGCAGGTGAAGAAGAGGTAAGGGGGCAGATGAGATGGGGTGTGTTTGGGTCTTACATCTGCTATCATCTTTGCAAAAAGTCCTAGCTCGGTTGTACACTCATTGGGGCGGGGGGCTTCGCTGTGCTTTTCTGTAGCCCCTCCTGACTGCCCCTGTACCGCCTTTGTTGCTGACCCTCCATAAACATTTGTGATGGGTTGCAATTTGGGGCAACCTCAGAATTTTCATAGAATCTGGATCCAAGCCAGGAATTCAGTCTGTTTGGGGGGCACCTGGCTGGCTCAGTGAGGAAAACATTCAACTCTTGATCGGGGGCCATGAGTTTGAGCCCCATGTTGGGTGTCAAGTTTACTTAAAAAAAAAAAAAGATTCAGTCTCTGCTTGAGTCACAGTTTATAAAATCATACCAATGATAATAATAATGACGAACACATTCATAGAGATGCATGGCATATATGCATATATATCTATATACCTGTACATGTGTGTGTGCGATGTGTTGATAAATGTTTAACACCTGACTCTGGTTTGGCGAGCAATGGCTCATATCAATGAATATGGAATTGGAAAGATCTGGCTCTCGTGAGGCCATGTGAGCCGGCGCTAGCACACTGTTTAAGAGCACTTGTGTGTGCCAAGTGCTGTGCTAAGTGCTTTAAATGCTCATTTGAACTTCTCATCAGCCTTTTCAGGGGAGGTGTACTATTAACATCCCCGTTTTGCACGTGAGAAAACTGAGGCACAGAGAAGTTAAGCAACCAACCCCAGGTCACACAGCCGGGTGAGTGGCAGAGTTGGGATGGGGAATCCAGGCAGCCTAGGTTCAGAGTTCATGTTCCGCCCTTCAACACTTTATCACAATTACTTCAAAAGTTCTGTTATTAATTTAAGTTTTCCCTGAGAGTCCAAAATTACTTCTGAGAGGACACTCCTTCCTCCTGGCTCTCTTTCTTTTCCCATACACACAGTCTTTCCTTCCCCGGCCGGCGCCAAGCACACATCAGACTCCTCACGCAAGAATGTCTCCCGTGGCCCCAGAAAGTATAATTAAGTTTTATCTTCTGGCTGCTTTTCTCACAGGAATCGGCCACTGTGGAATTGTGATGAATCAAGCTCCTCCCTGTGTTACATGTGTTCATTCTAGTCCAACTTTTATTAGAGTAATATGTGAGTGTCTACAAGGTTTTATCCAGCATTTTCCAGACTCGCCAGCCATAGAATTCCTTTTTTTTAAAAGGTCACGTAAAGCATTTTACGTGACCCATGTTTAGCAGAGCAGCCTCTGGGAATTCTGTATTAGAGATACACATTGTTGGACATTTGGGGATAACCTTAAGATCCCACCTGGAGCCAGTCCTGTTCTCTTAAGAAATTACATTTCCAACTCACCGTTCATAGTTTTGTGAGTGTCTCTGATTATCTTTCTGTGCTAAACATGGTTCCAGTTACTCAATGCTAAAACATCACACTGGTTACCCATGTACTAGTCTGTGGTAAACACACGCAGAAGGGGAAAGTTTTAAAGAGGTGGGAAGTTAAAATTTGGGTACGGTGACAGGGAGTCGGTGACAAACTCTTGCTGTGTATTGATCAACACAAGTCGCAGCCACTATAGTTAGTATAGAAAGGTTTCTGCCTCCTCAGAGAGACTTCTGGCGAGAATTTATGTGAGATTACTTTTTGAATGACTATATGAAAGGTGACTGGATTTTTTGTTATTTTGTTATTTTTATTTTTTTGCCTAATGGTTTAGGGAAATTGTTGCCTATAAGCAAGAATATAATCCAAATCATTTCACAGCATGAGCCCTGTAGGACTATGGGCCCCCCTCCATGTCATACACATCACATTTGGAGTTAATGCCGGAAGTGAGGATGCCCAGTTAAGTTTTGTGAGAGAACATCCTGTGTCAATCACAGTGATTCATAAACACAGGTCTGTTGATGAACAGCTTTAAAACATTCAGTTTTTTGAGTTCCACTGCTGAAAAGTCTGATTCAGGAGCTATGAAGTGAAACCCAGAAATAGGGGATTTCTAAGAGCGATCTAGGTACAATATTTTTATTCATAGAGTTGCCGTGCATGCTGAATTAGCAGATTCCGAGCCACTGTTCCAAGGGGGAAATACGGGTGAGGTTCCTGTGAGCTTCTGGTCACAACATTTTCATCATTTACTCAATACATCATCTTGTTTTATGTGTGGTTCTGTTTCAGACACTTTATTTAATATATATTCCTTACAAACCACATACATAGTATTTCTTTAAAATAAAACAGTAGATGAGAAAGATTTAACATTTTCCTGACCCTGGGTAATGGGACTGTAAATGTCTATGGCTTTTAGTCACCCAAGAACAGTGACTACTGTGTACCATTTTTTATTGGTAGTCATCTCAGAAATCCGCAAATTCAGCCACTTTTCTTTCTTACTTCCCCCCCGCCCCCTATAGCTTCATCATGCATCCCACGTGTGACCTTTAGGGCTTTATGGATTGGTCACGTGTACAGAAGGATGAATTTTCCCTTTGTTTCTCTGGGTGGACCCTCCTCTTGGTTTATTTACACTGACGTCTTGGCCAGCAGTACTTTACTGCGTGCCTGAATGAAGCTTATCTTTTGTGTGTTTTCTGTGTAAGGGAAACACAACCTTCTCACACTGAGAAGCACTAGATAGCACTTTAGCACTCGATGGTCATTTAGAATAGAGAAATCCCCCCAAAACACGAAGATGTGAAAACATGGCACTAGTAGACCGTCAAAAGGACACTTGTTCCTACCTGGAGAGGGAAACGAGAGGCAGAGGAGAGTATCACCTTATTTGATCCCTGCTGGGGACATCAAGTTGGGTGACCAAAATATCTCACCAAACGATGTGTGTGCACAAATGACGGCAGAAGTGTGGCAAGGGTTGATTTTGGGGTCACAGATACATTGTTCTGGAGACGTGGGTTCACAAATGCACACTCCACGAGTAATGAGGAACAGCTGTGTTTCTACATGTGCAGCTAAACTAGGGAACCGCTGTGCTCTGGTAAAATTTAAATCCCTCTTCTGCTTAAGAGTGCTGTGACCTCGGACGAGTTACTTAATGTCTCTTAACCTCAGTTCTCTGTCTATAAAATGTGGCACCGTCAGATGTGACCTAATAGGACTGTAATGAGCATTAAATGCGATAATGGTCTTAGAAGAATAGTTAATGTAAATACATCCTCGGTACATGTTGCCTTTTGTGTTATTGGTGGCGATAATGATATTATCTCTCTTTTCTCTTCCATGCAGTGCAAAATGCAATAATTCCTTGGCAGGGCTCTTGTAAACCTTCCATGACATGCCACAGGTGATGGGATCTGGTTGGTGCTGAAGCTCAGCACAACGGGGAACTGTGGGAATGTCATGGAACAGGAGGAAGCCAGTCTCCCATTTTCTTAACAGTCATCACCATCGCTCAGTCGGAACTGATGGTTTATTACAGACCTTGTTTTTCCCTGAGGGTCTACCATTTTTGGTGTGAGGACCCTTCCGCACTACTTGGTGTATTATAGTTCTTGTTCACAGTGGAAGTCATTTTGGTCCTCAGGGGGCATCGGGCAATGTCTGGAGGGCTTTTTTGGTTTTCACAACTGGGGAAAGTACCACTAGCATGTGGTGGATAGAAGCCAGGAAAGCTGCTAAGCGTACTACACAGTATAGAATGGGACAGCTGCCCACAGCAAAGAGCTATCCAGCTCAAAATGTCCGCTGGACCAGGGTGAAAAATCCTGGACCAAACCGAAAGCTCTCTGAGGGCAAGGGGCACTGTGATGACTTACTCTCCTGACCCCTGACACAGGAACGGGTACCTACTGGGCCCACAGTAGATCCCTCCTGAATGACAGAATCTTCAGATGTGCCCTGCCCTTTGGTTGACATGTCTGCAGATCGGCTCCGTGATCTCCAAATGTTCAGATTCTGTCTTGGGTTGGTTTCTTCCTTCCTGATTTTATTGGCTTAAAAATTTCATTTGTGCCATATTTCAAACATAAGGGGGAAGTACATGCCAGAAAATAGTATACGCAGTGCTCAAAGTGTAGTCTGAGGACTGGTGCCAATGTGCAAACTGTCATCGGTCCAGAAGGAGACCAGTAGAGAAAGTGGGAATGACATTTTTATGGCAGTTGCCCAATGCAGTGCTCTTTGTTATATACGCAAACAAAGTCTGCAGCAGTGTGGACACTGAAGATCCCAGTCCTTCAGCTCCAGTACTTCGAGAAGCACAGATAACCAACTCAAGACTCCCACCTCCCAGATTTTGCAGAGGTTGACATTTTGCTATCTTAAAGTTATTCATATTCGTACCTCTGTTTCATTCTCATTCTGTGGCCTGAGCTCTCCCCGCCCGCCCCCCCCTCCCCCCGCCCCAGTAGAGGGGAGGAGAGTGGGAAGCAGAGGGAGAGGGAGAGAAAGAATCTTAAGCAGGCTCCATACCTAGTATGGAGCCCTGCGTGGGGCTCGATCTCACAATCCTGAGATCATGACCTGAGCCAAAAACACTTAACCAACTCTACAACCCCTTTTTTTTTTTTTTTAAAGATTTTATGTATTTATTTGACAGAGAGAGACACAGAGAGAGAGGGAGCACAAGCAGGGGGAATAGGAAAAGAAGAAGCAGGCTTCCAGCCGAGTAGGGACCCCGATTTGGGGCTCCATCCCAGGACCCTGAGATCAAGACCTGAGCCGGAGGCAGACACTTAACGACTGAGCCGTCCAGGCACCTCAGCCCTTTTATTTCTTTTAAAAGAAATAAGACATCCCAGACATTTGTGTGTGGTTCCCTCTACGTGCTCAGCACAGGTAGATGCCCTTCGGGACAAGTTCTTTGTACTCTGCCCGGTGTCCGCACCTCTCTGCTCTGCCGTCCATGCCCTGCCCTCAGTTGACAGGGATTTCAGGGACTGGCCAGAAAACCATCTGCTAGAAAAACAAGCAAAAACGTACCTACCCTTGGGGCACCTGGCTGGCTCATTTATTGGAACGATCTCGGGGTGCCTCTTGATCTTGGGGTCATGGTTTGAGCCCCACGTCAGGCGTGGAGTTTACTTAAAAACAAACAAACAAGAAACCCTACCATACTGTCTTCTCAAACTTATGTGTAGATCAGAAACAGGGACACTACCTGTTTCAGTAAAGTTTTATTGAAACATACTCGGGCACATTCTTCTCCACATGGTGGGCAGCTGCTTTCATGCGGAGCAGCTGAATGAGTAGTTGCTACCCAGTCCAAATGATCTGCAAAGCCTAAAATAATTACAGCCTGGCCTTTTACAGAAAATGTTTGTTGATCCCTCATTTAGAAGAGTACTTTTTCATGTAAATCCAGGCTGGGCTGTTCATTTGCATGTCAGATGTAAACAATTTGGCTTCTTCACGGACTGATGGAGAGGGAGTGGATCCAGTCTTCTGATTATTTGTACTTTTTTTTTTTTTTCCTTGAATTCACATTTTGGTTTGTTCTGATTGAGCCTGAATTTGATAGTAGTGTTCTTGGTAATTCTTGTTTTCTTTAGGTTGTCAGTGGTCTGCTTTCTTGATGGCAGCAATAAAGAAATATACAAAGATGATTATAAGAACAATGATAGCAGGTAACAATTACCAGTGCCAAGTGCCAGTCCATGAACTTTTCACGCTTCACGTCATATCCACTGTTCCACTGCCCACGATCTCCCAGCTTAGAAGGAGCAGGGTGGGGACTGCAGCTTAAATGTCTTGACCTGAGCCCCGTTTTGATCCTCACCCAACAGGGTCTACTGGTTATTGATGTGTTGTTGTGGTTTGTGTTGCCGTATACGTTTTCAAATGTTAATTTTCAAGCTTTTTTTTTTTTCCTGAAAAGTCATGATCTTATTTTAAATGGCTGTTTTCCACTGAATTTGTCCTTGTTTAAATATGAAAATGACTTGTTTGTTTAATAAGAGGCCACTTCCAAAACAACATACAGAATTCATTTTGTTGACAGGAAATCATTTATTCTGCAATTTACATATGATAATGGAGGTGTTGTTTGACATTTGCTTTGCTTCCCACTCATTTGAGATTCCATACAGGGGATGGGAAAGGCTGGTTTTTCCCCCTGGGGGGATATAGACCCACAATTAATCTAGTTGCAAACCATCCTGTGAGCAAATGTGCATAAGGGTATGCATTTGGGCTTTTCAATTTGTTTTTCACTTTCTGGAGCTCTAAAATAATGTCAGGAAAGATGACTCTGTGTCCTGAAGGGTGCCTAATTTACTTCAGAAAATGAGTATTCATGCTGGAATCCTGGGGTGTAGTTCAGTGTTCTGTTTGAAGGGCCTATGAGGTGCCAGTTTGATGAGTGTATTTTTGTTTGAACTTGATGCTTTTCTCCCTACCAATCTTATTCCCAGAATTAAATTCTAGTAATAATTGGTCCTTTGGCATCGTATGGATGATTCCAACGTGTTGTAATCGCTTATTATGGAAGACGAGACATTGTGGCCTCCCATGGAGATGATGTTCCCTGTTCATCTTGTTTCATTATAGCAAAATTTGTTTAATCTGAAAGTGGAAAGAATCGTCAGAAGACAGATGTCAGGAAACTTTCTGACACTCCAGCTTTCTCTGATTTTAAGCATGGCTTGAAGTAATCATATGATAAGAGTACAAGTCTGGCCCATTTTCTCCTAATGAGATCTGGATGCTTTTTTCAGACGATAATAATGTTCTTTGTTCCCAGTGACTATGTTGATATCAGAGCTGTCAGGGGACATTCGGTTTGTATAGCCCATCCCTCCCCCAAAGGTTAATAAACATGGGTGTTTGAGTATTTGTCCTAACCTTGTCTGAGTTTTCCAGGAAGTACTCCTGTGCTCCTAGACTAAGCCAGGTCTCCCCCAGCATCTTGTACTTGATCCTTGTTGCATTCATTACCGTTGTGAATATTTGTGTCATTGCACGTTTAATGTCTGTCTCCACTGCTTGACTGTGAACTCGGAGGAGGGTGAAGCTCTTGTTCCACATCTTCCCCTTCATAGCCCTCATGTTCTACACAGTGGGTAACATGGGGCAGCCACTGAGTGAATATATGGGGAATGAATGAATAAAATCAATGAAGTCTTGCATCACCAAAAATACTAAGTTCCACTGGAGGTGGAAACTATGCCTTCTCTTGCCTGTGTTTACCCCACGGCACAGCATAGAGGAGTCCTTTTATAAGTACCAGTTAAACGGGAGTGCTGAGTGATTTCAGTGTGGCCAACTTATAATTTGTGTCTTTTCAATATTGTTGTGGGCAGGCTGCACACCGCAGGCGGGATCTCACACGTGGAGAGACTGCAGCGAGCTCTGGGCACCTGCTTCCTTCACCATCTACTCGTTTGCGGATTCGGGACTTAGAAATGTGGAACCTGGGGCTGGCATCTCTGACACAGGGAGTGGTTTGGTGCCGTCTGTCTCCACAAGCAGGACTGAAGGTTCTGGAATAATTGTACATCACAGCATAGTGGTTACAAGCATGGGCTTGGGAGTCACGCAGACTCTGTAATTCTGATCTGGGGGATGTTGGGCAAGTTACATAATCTGGCTGAGCCTCACTGTCCTTTTCTACAAAATAGGGTTAAAAATAGGACCTACCTGGTGGAGGTTGGGATCAGGTGAATGTAAAGGACTGGCAGGAAACACATAAAAAGGAAGCAACGATCATTAATCCTTAAAGAAAGGAGGTGTGGTCATAAGTTCTGGTTGATTTCTGGTATTTTTGTGTTTTCAGCCCAATGGAATCATATCCAAGAACAGGGCAAGAAAGCCCTTAGATTTAGACCCAGCACATTTTTGTGCTTTGTAGGTATTTTATTTGGTTTGGGCTTTGGAAAGAAATTTCCTCTGAAGTAGGCAGGCAGAAAGTGTGGCCTGTCAGCTGATTTAAAAAAAAAAAAAAAAGAAAGAAAGAAAGAAAAAGAAAATCAAAGTTGGATTTTAAAAAAGAGAGAGAGAATGTTGGATGACTGTGTCCTATAGCGTTGCTACTCAAAGTGTGGTCCATGGACCAGATTGACCTCACCCAGGAGCCTGTTAAAAATGCAGAATTTCAGGGCTCACCCCAGCCTTAGGGAACCAGACTTAGCATTGTCACCAAATCCCTGGATAATTGAGAGGTACAATAGCTTTTGAGAAGAATTGTGCCAGAGAATTCATTTATTTAATTAGTACTTTGATTTGGTTGCTAGCAAGTTGGGATCTTGGTACTTACAGACAGTAGTAGAGGACAAAGAAGGCAAAAATCTTTGAAAATTCAGCTTGAGGCCAAACTACCATTAAATACAGGACAATTTTCCTTTTTGAAGATTTATTTATTTGATAGACAGCGATCACAAGTAGGCAGAGAGGCAGGCAGAGAGAGAAAGGGGGAAGCAGGCTCCCTGCTAAGCAGAGAGCCCGATGTAGGGCTTGATGTGGGGCTCGATCCCAGGACCCTGGGATCATGACCTGAGCCCCTGAGCTGAAGGCAGAGGCTTTAACCCGCTGAGCCACCCAGGCACCCCCAGGACAGTATTTTTAAGCAACATTCAATTCCAAATCTTATGTATATGAAATGTTATGAGATATAAAAGAGGCTTATAGAATTAAGGTCACCACCAAAGGCAAAAGGACACCAGAATCTTTTAGTACAAACTTTTTTGTTCCGGGGGGAAAAAAGTGAAGAGGGGCAATCTAACAAAAGATGGGAATACACGAAAAAATATCTATTATGTTCTACTCCAAACACGGGATACGGCTGGAGATACCAAACAAGAGGCACAGCAACAAATATGATGATGATATCAACGGATCGTCTTTTTGGAATACCTACCCCCAGCCAAGTCCTGGACTAAGAACTTTATATGTCTGTACCGTCAAACCCCACAACACCCCTAGGAGGAAAATACTGCTGTTATCACCAATGTAAAGAGAAGGAAACCAAGGCAGGCCCAAGGTGTATCTGAGATTCATACTCAAGAGCCTGGGCTCATTATGCCTCCTAGATAGAACAAATAGAAATTTGGATTAAGAAGAATAAGGGAAAGCACCCTCCATCCTGGATATACAGGAGCAAGCAGTGTGGAAAGCCGCATGCAACTAAATATTTAGACTAAACCGTACTTCTAAATGAACACCTCTATTCAAGGGAATGTGAAGTAGGACCCCTAGCAATTGGGGAAAGACTGTGCAGTGAAATCTACCCTTCCTGCTTCAACAGCCTGGTTGAACTTTGGTTTCTGTGAAAATCTCTACATAGCTGCATTCTGCAGAGACGTGCATTTTGTATTTAATGGTGGTTTGGCATATGGGATTAACTCCCTTTGGATCGGAGATGTACCTTGAATACTGACACCCGGATATCACCCAATTTCCAGTATGAAGCCTTCGGGAGGCCAACTGGAAGACGCAAGCTGAGTGGACCCTTGTCATGTCAGTCTCATATGTAGGCTTAAGGGACCCTAAAATGCATCCAGGCAAACGGGCTTTGAGATGGATGCCATGTTTTTCTAACTAATGATTAAGAAGAAGGAATTTTGTTAATATATGGGCTGGAATTTTCCTGTTGATATTGAGGGATTTTTTTTTTTTTTTTTTAATTTAGTGCTCCTGAAACTTCATTTTTCTTTCCCTGATGCAGACTGGATGACATTAGAGGATTGTATTTTTCTTATAGATCTGAAATCGGGAAAGAAAACAAAGGACGACACTTACTGTATTGAGCACAACGTAATGTACAGAACTATATGCAATGGTTTGAGAAGAGACCCACACCTTCAGATAGCTCTAATGTCTTTGACCCTGAGCTTTCCAGGTTGAACTCAAGGCAGAACCACACTTTGAGAAGAGACTCAAAAAAACAAAACAAAACAAAAACACAAAATACCTAGGAAAGTTATTTTTTAAAAGATTTTATTTATTTATTTGACATATATAGAGAGAGAGAGATCACAAGGAGGCAGAGAGGCAGGCAGAGAGAGAGGGGGGAAGAGATCCCAATGCAGGGCTCGATCCCAGGACCCTGAGATCATGACCTGAGCTGAAGGCAGGACTTAACGCACTGAGCCACCCAGGCCCCCCTAGGAAAATTACTTCTTTGTTAAATAAGAGGACTTTTCTCAGAGAATGTGGAAGGGCCAGACACTGGAATTCAGCAGCCCACGTTCCAGGCCAGTTCCTGCCTCTTGCTACACTGTGTGAACTTGGATACATTTCTCAACTTGTCTTGCATCATTTTCTCATTTCTAGACCATTTAATTTCACAGAGTGGTGAGGGAGGCACCTGGGGGTACTCAGCCAGTTAAGTGTCTGCCTTTGCCTCAGGTAGTTGTCCCGGGGTCCTGAGATCGAGCCCCACATTGGGCTCCCTGCTTAGCGGGAAGTCTCATCTCCCTCTGCCCCTGCCCGTGCTCGTGGTTTCTCTTTCTCAAATAAATAAACAAGCAAACAAACAAACTTAAAAAAAAAAAAAAGAGTGTTGAGGCTTAGAGTAAATAACAGGTACCAGCACCTAGCACAGCCCCGTAATAAATTGTGGTCATCGTGCGATGGACGACAAGTCAGAATTCTCCTCCACTTGTTCGAGTGAGCAAAGTGGAGAAACCCTTTGAAATAATAGATCTGCGTGAATTCCGTTGTGCCTTCAGAAAAGCTCTGTTTTCTTATCTGTGTTTTGCTGGCGTGTGACCTGGTTCTGTTTGAGAAGTCACAGTTGATTGTGTCTGGAGTAATCTGTACCATACTTCGTGCGGCTGAATGTAGATTTTGTTTCCTTTTAGCCAGAGCATTGCTTTCTGTGTTTTTTAAGCCTTTGTGGGTTCTGAGTAAAGTTCCAGTGCTATCTGGGACGGCAGGCCGTGAGATGCTGTCTTTCCTTCTTTCCTCCCTGTGTTTGTGTTCCCGCTCACACGGCCGGAGTGCCAGGGTGCTGAATGAGACACCCCCTCTAACATACCCCCGACTGGCCTTCACACTGGTCAGAAGCACATTGTGGGTTAAGGGCACTTTTAGAGGGCCCCTGTGACTATTGTAACTGGGTTTTGTTCCAAGGCAGACAATTTTCATCTTTTGAAATTGATATAAAAGAAATGGAGTGATAGCAAGAGGCATTTTCATGTTTAATTTTTAAGTTATTTGACAATTGCAAAATGCATGTAATCACTCTGTGTGCCATCTGGGCTTAAGATTTTGCATTTCTAAAACGATCGGGCCATAAAGTCAATGTAGCTTATACTCTTATATTTGAGATCCAACAATCAGAAATTTAGGAAGAGAAATGCAGTGGACGAGATACAGACTGATCCGTGGTCCCTACAGCGATGTTCATCTCAGGCCCTAACCAAGATTCGAACTGTGGCTTTTGGGTAAGGAGAGGTAAGAGCAGGTAAAATTTACCAGCTTGGTATGTAACCGTGCCTCTAAGAAAAAAGATATCCTTCAGTGTGTGAAGCAGGCAGTCACTATTCATGTTTTACTTGCACAGTTTTACTTTACACAGAAAGGAATTCAGTAGTGTGTGTTGAATGAACCTGTGAATTTGCAGCTTTAAATATTCATGGAATGCTTGATTTGAAAGTGGTGGGGAGGGGCACCTGGGTGGCTCAGTGGGTTAAAGACTCTGCCTTCAGCTCAGGTCATGATCCCAGAGTCCCGGGATCAAGCCCCGCATCAGGCTCTCTGCTCAGCAGTGAGCCTGCTTCCTCCTCTCCCTCTGCCTCTTTGCCTACTTGTGTCTGTCAAATAAATAAATAAAATCTTTTTTTTTTTTTAAAGATTTTATTTATTTATTTATTTGACAGAGAGAGAGATCACAAGTAGATAGAGAGGCAGGCAGAGAGAGAGAGAGAGAGAGAGGGAAGCAGGCTCCCTGCTGAGCAGAGAGCCCGATGCGGGACTCGATCCCAGGACCCTGAGATCACGACCTGAGCCGAAGGCAGCGGCTCAACCCACTGAGCCACCCAGGCGCCCAAATAAATAAAATCTTAAAAAAAAAAAAAAAAAAAGAAAGTGGTGGGAAACCTTTGCACTGAACAGTTTGGAGAACAGATGGCAAAGGTAGCATCAAATTGTTTCCGAATGGGAAGATGCATCGCTTGCCTTAACTCTTCTAAAGCTACAGATCTTTGTGCCCTGATAACGGGGCACAGAATGGAAACTGTTTTCATCTGATGCTTTCATAAGTTATCCCCCCAAATCAATCACCTCTAAGGTTTTTAACACAAGCAAGGAAAGACACACAAAACTGAGGGTGCAGAAACGTATACTACAACCCGTCACCGGTTGCAGGAGAATGTTAGCGTATATGCTGTGTTGAAGGTGTGGAGCGCTCGGTGGACTGCTGACCCAGCCTCCATGTCAACAAAGGGAGAAGTATAATTTCGAAGTATGGCTGCCATATATATATGTGTGTGTGTGTGTATATACACATATATACATGTATATACACACACACACATATATACGTATATATAAATATATGTATATGTAAAGAATTTTTTAAAGAAGTAACATTTTAGAGTTTTGACTTATTTATCTTATTCCATAATTGACAATGGAAACCACATGGAAGTACTGAGAACCAAATTAATCATTTCTGATCTCACCATCCAGAGATACTCCTGTTACCCTATGACTGTTTCTTTCTAGTTCATTCGTCTTGTGTATAACTCTGTGTGTAACAGCCCCTCCCTCTTCTGCCACTCCATGGAGATACAATAGGCATGTGTATGTATATTCTGAATACAGTTGGAGTTATGTTTTATATAATGGAGTTACAATGTAAATAAAGTAACTTCTCCAGTCTCTACTCCAGCCGGATTTGGATTTATACTAACCTTGGCCTAGAGGCTCCCTCTCACTGTTTCAGGGAAAGGAAAGGCGTGTAGAAATTCAAAGAGAAACTAGAGAGGTTGACGCTTGGCCTTTGAACTTCCAAAAATCCAGGCCCTGTCAGTTTCAGGGGATTTTATTTATTTATTTATGTATTTATTATTTAAGGTTTTATTTTTTTATTTGACAGGGAGAGAGATAGCGAGAGAGGGAACACAAGGAGGGGTGGGGGCTGCGGGAGAAGGAGAAACAGGCTTCCCAGGATCCTGGGATCATGACCCGAACCAAAGGTGGAGGCTTAACGACTAAGCCAGCAGGCACCTGGGGATTTTTAGATATAATTTGGAGTATCAGTTGTTGTGGCTCCTAAACTCTTTTAGTCCTAAACACAGAATAAGGTGTGATGTCATTGCACATGACATTGTTTTATGGGTCCCTCCCCTCCCCCTCATCTAACCTTAAATCCTTGTCCAGACAACGCTGAGACTTGAACGTGTTCGGATCTCATCTAAGCACATAAGGACGTCCAGGAAGGAATACAAGCTAGAGAAAGGTATTTAGGCTTGTGGTTTTGAAAGACTGGTTCATGTCTTGTGGAAGAGGCCAGAACTGGAAGGTAGGTGACCTGCTAGAAGGTACTAGGCCAGCGAGGAGAGGTGTGGTGGGAAGTTGTGGGCCTGTTCCAGAGACACACAGGAGGTGGAATTGATTGCGTGAGGGGGGGTTATAAAGAAGGAGGGAGAACAAGATGGCTTGGAGGTACAAAGTTGCGCTCTGTCTTCCTCCGTAGCTTGTGAGTTCTGTGCAAATTTCCATTGGGAAAGAAATAAAAATTAAAATAAATGAAATGAAATAATGATGTCCAGGGTTATTTACCTCCATTGAGATTATTTTGAAAACACTGGGGACCTTGGGATGCTTTGTTGGGTAAGTTAGCTCACCTGGTAGATTTCTACTCACATTTGCTGAATTCCAGCAATTTAGATTAACAGGGGCTCATATTTTTTTATGGTAACAGGCCGGGACTACAAGCTCCTTGCCACATTTGTAGGCATAGTGACTTTCTTAGTTACGCTTCATAGTAATTCTGGTCATTGGCTTCAGGCTTCAAAAGTATATACCTTCAGTCTCTAGAAAACCGGTAACCAGTTACCACTACTAGTTCAGTCCCTCCAAAGCTGAGGGCTCTTTATGCATAGCCTTGTAGTGTATGGGATATAGTAAAACTTAGATGATTCCTAAAATTGGGTCACAAGAAGCGGCACGATGACCATCATTCCGATGGGTTGGCGAGCCGCTAAACCCACAGACGTGAAGAGAGAGTTCAGCTAGTCTCGGGATTCAACGAGCTGCGGATTGCTTTCGTGAAGCGGTGGTTCTCAACTGAGGACACTTTGTTCCTCAGGTGACGTTTGGCAATGTCTGGAGATGGTTTTTGTTTTCACAACTGGTGGGAAACGAGTATTGGTCTGGCTTCTAATGGATAGAGACCAGGGATGCCGCTGACCGTCCTGTAATACACAGCACAGACTGTGCTCCCAGCAACAAAAAAATACCTGGCTCCACACGTCAATTGTGATAAGGTTGAGAGCCCTGAATTCAAGTAATATTTTCTTTTTTCCAGGTGTTATGGTGTTATGTCTCTCCTCGGTTACTCCCTTTGAATGACTCTGAATCTTTCCTCTTAATTCAATCTTTGAATGACTTTCCTCTTGAAATTTTAAAATAATGGCAGGTGGGTTCTTATTTAGAAGTAAAAACAAATTTTCTTAGAAGAGTTTAAATATATACCTACCCTTTGATAAGTAGAATTTTTAAAAATATTTAAATGATGACTGCATAGTGTGAGTCTGACTGGTATAGAAACAATAGTAAGACTCATTTAGTTTTCACTTTGGATGGCATGTGTATAAATAGTTATTGAAATTTGGAAGTAGATATTGTTCCGTCAACTTGGCATTATCTCTTTAATTAAAGTGTTTATTTTCCCTCACCATCACTGTAATAGTTAAAGAAGATAGGGTTTTTAGATGTTTACATATGAATATTCCCAGAACACATTTGAACTGGGACACTACATTCTCTAAAGATAAGCTGAAAACTTAACCTAAAATGTCGTCATTTTAAGATGGGGAGAAGGGGAAGTTGGCTTTTAGTACAATTCATTTGGAAAATTAACTTTGGGGTTGAGTGAAGCATATTGTTGCTTTCAAATATGTGAAAAAGATTGTCTCTTTGATTCATTGAAAATCTGGTAGTGTTTTCTTGGTGCCATTTACAAAGATGGCATGCCTGGGATGTCTGCCTGCAAAGAGAAAAAGAAAGAAGCAAAGAATTTAAAAGTTGACACACTGATGAGCAGTTGAATGATTTCATTGTTGGGTATTGCTTATTTTTTGTGGCTAAAAAAGTGGGCTTAATGTGCAAGTCCCTAGGCTCCAGTGTCTGGGGAACACAGCTAGCCACTATCACAAGCAGAGCCCTGAGCATTTCCAGTGGGCACTGGGCCTGAATGGCCAGATCTGTATCCTGGAGCAAATGAGGACCCACAGGTCAGGACCTGAAAGGAGACAGACTCGACGGGCTGCTTGACCTTGGCTCCTGGACCTTACCTTCCACGGAGCAGCTGAACTGCTTTGGGTCCTCTTCACATGAGATCCTCTGAACTGCTCTTTTGCCTTGTCTGTGAGAGATACTGGTCTTTCGTTGTTGGTTTGTTGCCTTTGTTTTGTTTCGGTATGAGAATAATACTAACTTCATAAAATAAATTGGGAACTGTTTGTCTCTTTTCAGTTTTCTGGAAGAGACTATGTAGAATTGGTATGAATTCTCTGAACATTTGGTACGATTCTCCAGCAAAAACAATGTGAGCTAGGCTCACTTTATAGGCTTTGGTTACCACACACACACACACACACACACACACACATGCACACAAACATATACATATATATGTATTTTCATACATGTTATATATATGTAAAAATCAAATACCCCATCACAGTCTACTGTTGTCATTTTGGTCATCACCCTTCAAGTGAGTGAATTGTTGAAATTTTGCCTCCATTTACATTCTTTGCAATAAAATCGTCTTAAACATTTCCTGTGTGTACACTTGGACCCACATCAGATGGTGTGATACTTTTTTTTTTAGAAAATTCAAGGGGACTAGGAAAATATGTTATATTTACCTGTATTTTTGCTCTTTCCATTGTCTTTTCTTCTTTACTCTTATTCTAAAATTTCTCCTTTTATAACTTCTTTTCTGTTTAGAAAACTTTTATAGCCATCCTTTTAGGATGGGTCTGTTGTCAACTGTCATTACTTTCCCTTTATCTAGAATGTCTCAATTTCTACTTCATTTCTGAAGCATAGTTTACCTGATAAAGAATTTTGGGTTCTTGAAGAATGTTGTACCTCTTTCTGGTTTCCATAGTTTCTAATGAAAAATCCACATCATTCTAAATATTTTTCTCCTTTAGGTAAGGTATTATTTCATTAACTTGTTTTAATATTTTGCTTTTCCTTTAGTATTCAGAAATTTAATTATGATGTGTTTTGGTGTGGATTTTTCAAACTTTCTTCTGTTTTTGGGTTTGCTCACCTTCTTGAACCTGTACATTTATGTGTTTTGATAAATTGGGGGAGATTTTCAGTCATTATTTCATAAGTAAGTTTTCATCCCTGCCCTCCTTCTCCTTTCTGTCAGGACTCCAGAGAGACAAGTGTTAGATTTCTTGTTAGAGTCCCACAGGTTCCCGAGGCCCTGTTTATTTTCTTCCCAGTCATTTTATCTCTTTTTCAGATTGGATATTTTCTAACGTTTTACCTTCAAGTTGATTAATTCTTTCCTGTACCCCTCCCCCATCATGCTGTTGAGCCTATTAATTGATTAAAATTTTTGTCTTACCTTTCTATCTTTTACCATTTTATTGAGACTTCATAGTTTTTCATTTGACTAAAATGTTTGTAATTGGCTCTTGAATGATTTTATAATGAATGCTTTTAAATCTTTGTCAGATGATTCTAACATCTCTGTCATCTCAGTGTTGGTGTCTCTATATTATCTTTTTCATTTTTTTTTTAAGATTTTATATATTTATTTGACAGAGAGAGAGCACAAGGAAGGAAAGTGGCAGAGGGTGAGGGAGAAGCAGGCTCCTTGCCCAGCAGGGAGCTTGATCCTGGGACCCCAGGGATCATGACCTGAGCGGAAGACAGATGCTTAACTGACTGAGCCACCCAGGGGCCCCTATTATCTTTTTCATTCTTCTTGAGATTTTTTGCGTGCTTGTTATGATGAGGGATTTTCAGTTAAAATCTGGAGACATTTTGAATATTTCATTATCAGACTCAGTATCTTATTTAAACTTTCTATTTCACTTAGTTTGGTTTGATACTGTCTTGGCAGGGAAAGTAGGGGTGATACCTTGTTATGGCTGGAGCTGAGTAGAAGTCAAAGGTCTTCATTCTTCCATTGAAGCTTGATTTGGGGAGTGGCTCTTTATTACTACTGTCTTGGCTTCCCATGGGGTCTCCACATACGGGGGAGGGAGGGAGTAAGCAGGAGTAAAGGGTTGAAAATTCCAGCTCTGTACTCAGTGTTCTCTGTCATCATCCTGGCGTAGAGGGGGTAGACTGGGGTCTACCACCACAGAGTAGAGAAGGTAGAAGTCTAGGCTTTCACCTTAGTCATTTCTGGATTGGGTGTTGGTGGGACCGTAGTTTTTTTGTTTTGTTTTGTTTTGTTTTCCTGTGATGTTTGGCTGGAGTAGAGCAGTTATTGTCTAAAAGTTTTCTGTCTTGCTGGTCTACCTCTTTCCTGGTTCTTCAGCTAGAGAGAGCAGGCTTTTGTTAGACTTTTTTAGTTTGTACCTATTATCACTTACTGGCTTCTGGGCTCTATGATATGTAAAGAAAACCTGTGGAACTCATTTCCATGCTAAGGTCTGTCCTGAGGTTCCTAACTGGTCTGCCTTCCTCTGTTTACATTTCAGAGACTTCTTGTTCGTTTTATAGATGACATGCAAGGTCTGTTGTTGTGCTGAGTGGGAGGAAAAGGGAAATGTACATCTGCCACATCTTCCCGGAAAAAGAAATGTTACCCCTTTACGTTTTATAGACAGCAGGTGAGACATTGACTTGGCTCTCTGATCCAGAACATTTAATAATGAGAACTGTTGAGTTGGCATAAGGTGTTTGCCATCAGCATGGTTTTAAAGAAGATAATAATTACTAACAAAACGGATTATATGCATTTATCCACTTCTTCTCTTTCCGGCCCTTCCGAGGGACCCTCAACTGTGAAGTCACTAATGGATGGGCAAAGAGGTTGAGGGGCTGAGAAATGAATTAACCCTCCCCGCCCCACCATCTGTCCTGCTGCAGTTCAGGGTCACACGGCACTACCAAGTTAGTGCTTCTTTGTGTTTACTTGAGGTGCCAAAAGCTATATTTAAGCCAAGAACTGATTTTGAAAATATTTTTCTACTTCTGTTTTGTCAAACGTATTCCTTGGCATATTATGTTAGGGCTGGTTCTGCTAAAGCTTAGCAGAGCCTTCTGTTTTCTCAGGCTGATTTGGCTTGCACAATTCAAACATTAGACCCTCATTTTGGAACAGGAGCCCTTCTCTAGAGATACCACAAAGTGTGTTTTAATTTTCAAGCAGGTAATGCCTATCAAGTGAGAAATGGAGCTTTTATTCATTGTTATTCTTTTATATATAGGTCTTCTTTTTAAGCTCCTTTATGCTCAAGCCTGTTTGACTACACTTCCTCTTTCCAGAATATTTCTAATTACGGGGAGAAAAGCAAATGTTAAGCTGGTCGTCTTCTAACAAGAAAAAGGAAGGAAAGTGTTATTGCTTTACTTTTGTAATTTGACTTTGCTTGAACTTTTAAGATTACAGTGTGATTTCAGTATATAAATAAAGCCTGCATATCAAGGTTATAAATAGTGTAGATGTCCAGTATAAGCCACTTGAGAAACACCTTATGGAATATTCTGGTTTCTGCATGAAGATGGGGTTTTCTGCTGGCCTTAATTATTTTCAGTTTGGTGACGGAATATTTTTGAAGCCTTTCACTCATCTCCTGGGAGTCTTTTGGAGAGAGGGCATGATTGTTGTAGCTCCTAGATTTCTGACCAGTGGTGGAATAATATCTCATTAAATGAAATCAACTGTTCCTATGAGCACTGAAGGGCTTGATGAATAGGGGAGTGGCTCAAAGTTACCAGTTGGTGCTGGCTCTGGAAGAAGCCTTTTAAGGGAGCACATGGTTCCGTGTTAGTAGGAGTGTGGAATCCATTAACAGAATAATTCCTCCATTCACAACCTTCACATTTGAGTTGTGTTTAATTTGGGGGAGCCTTCTAGTTGTTCTTTGATCTTCTTTAGCTCTTTCTAAATGTGCTGGCGCTTTATTCCACGTCAGGAGTCAGCCTGTGGCACTTTGAAGACGTCGGTGTTTTTATTTTGGTGTGGGAAAGCCCTGCATTTGCGCTGTGAGCACGCCCTTTCTCACTTCGCCCTTTCTCACTTCGCCCTTTGTCATCCATTACAGCCAGCCGGAAACCTTGGCGCCCCTAGCCCTGTCCCACCCTTTCCATTTGCTGTGTGTTCTTCAAACTCAATATAAGTAACTCATGACTTCTCTCAAGAATCGGTGTGAAAACGAAAAGTGCGCTGAGCTGCAGTGAGGGACATCAAAGTCAGGTCACCCCGGAGCCCCCGATCCTTTGAGATGAATTTTCTACCCAGCTAATTTGAGTTTGCTTCCCCAGTCAGGCCAGGTAGAAACCCAATTTAAATTCCCGGGCTGTGACTTTAAGAGGGTGTTAGAGGGTTTTTTTTTAACCTCCCTTTCCCTTGATGTTCTTCCTTCCTTCCCGCCCTGCTACTGGCTCAGAGTCTTACATTTCTACTTTGAAGCTCAAGGCGCTTGGTCTTAAGAGATCTGAGAGCACGCTCTATAAACAGAAGGTTCTGCATAGATAACTCTCACAATCAGCGAGTCCCCTGAGAACTCAGGATCAGTGAAGGGGGCTAGGCTTCGAACCCTGGCTACACACTGGGATCACTAAGGGGAATGAAAAGTAAATAGCAACACCTAGTCCCCCCCTGACAGACGCTTCCTTAATTTGTCTGATGTGGGGGCCCGAGCCCCGGTATTATTTTAGAAATGTCCCCAAATGATTCTGACATTCAACAAGGTTCAGGTCTCTCCTTTTGAGGGACTATCCAGCGACCACTTAAATTCTGAACAAGCCTGGCTGGTTGCCTGTTGGTAAGGAACATTCGGCGACCCAAGGAGAGAGAGTGTAGCTCTCGGCTTTTGCTTTTAGAGCCTGCCAAGGGAACCCCCTCGAACTGAATCCCTTTGGGTTTTTGCTGTAACTCCCTATCCCCATTACTTAATTTTAATAGAGGCTTACTGTAAAGCAAGAATTCTCAGTGGTGGTTTGGCATCTCTCTAGGGTGTAGGTTTGTTTCAAAAGGCACCGCAAAATTTACTTAAAGTCACTTTAATTTCTAAAGATAAGTTTCCCTCTCCTAAGGATGGCTCTGAAATCAAGCAATGAGAAAGAGGGTGTCACAGGTTCCCAAAGGCCGAGGTGTTGGAATGGTTCCTTTTGTTCATCTGACAAATGTTGGATCCTTGTCAATGTTTTGGTAACTCTGGCGTGTCGGGAATTTGCCTGCCCGATGGTGACAGTCAGTAATTGGGTTTATTGGCTCATTTGGCATCTCTGTTGCAGTTTTTAAAATATTTGTCTTCAAAGTGGGATGAGCGCGTCTATAAGTGATATGTTTATTGGAGAAACAGAGAATTCAGCTGCTGAAAGCCCTGTCGTGAGTAAAGAGTCAGCTTTGAACTGTTTCAACTCTGTTGGCCTTGGTTCTGTGCAGCGGGGGCAAACAAGCCAGAACAGGTTTGTCTGTATCCTGGGCCTGTTAGAAGGACTGCTGAGTTGATTAGTGAGGAGGATATTTGGTCACTATTCCTGAGAGGCTCAGCCAAACTAATTTTGGAGGAGGACACCCAAGAGAGAAGGTGTTGCTGGATTAGAAAGGCGGGACTAAGAGAAGCATCAGATTTTTAGAATGGGAAGAGATCTCTGGGATTGTTGAATCCAGCCTCTGCATTTATGGATTTGTGAACAATGGCAATTTGTTAGAAACTTTAGCAACACTTGTTAAAAAACTACCAAAATGCTACATACTTTTTGGAGCTAGAAGAGGTAGAGATGGTGTGTAGTCAAAGCAATGTGGTCCTTCAAAGCAACAGAGCCAGTAGGGTGTATATATGGGGACAGAGAGAGAGAGAGTGATTTATGTAAGACATTGGCCTGTGAAGTTATGATGGCTAACAAGTTCCAAGACCTGCATTTAGCAAGCTGGAGATGCAAGAGGGCTGAGGATGTAGTTCTAGTCAGAATCCAAAGGCTTGACAACCAGGAGAATTGATGGCGTGAGTTCCATTCCAGAGGTTAGCTGACTTCAGACCCAGGAAGAGTCAATGTTTTCATTAGAGTCCAAAGGCGAGAAAAAGCTGATGTTGAGCTCCAGGGCTCAGGTGGGAGGAATTCCCTCTTACTCGATGAAGGATCAACTTGTTTAAAAAAAAAAAAATCAAAACAACAACAACAAAACACCCATGCCTTCTCCTGATTGGGTGAGGCCCACCCACACAGGGGAGAGCAATCTCCTTTACTCAGTGTATCAATTTAAATGTTAAACTCATCCAAAAGCATTCCCAAAGAAGCATGCAGAACACTTTTTTTTTTTTTTTTTTTTTTGACAGAGAGAGATCACAAGTAGGCAGAGAGGCAGGCAGAGAGAGGGGAAGGAAGCAGGCTCCCTGCTGAGCAGAGAGCCAGATGCGGGGCTGGATCCCAGGACCCTGAGATCATGACCTGAGCCGAAGGCAGACACTTAACGACTGAGCCACCCAGGTGCCCCTGCAGAATACTATTTGACCAAATATTTGGGCACCCTGAGGCCCAGTTGAGTTTGACAGATTAAATGAACTCTCACAAATGACTTTGCCAAACACAAACATAACAGATTTATCTTAAATCTGGGTCTCCTGACCCTTGCCAAGAGTTCTCTCTACTTCATCAAGTTGTTTCTGAATCATCTGTGACAAATGAATAATACAGAAAAAAAAACCACTTAAAAATGGATACATTAGACTCCATCAACCATCAGAACTTCCATTCGTCAGAAGACATCATTGAGAAAGTGAATAGATGCGCCATAGACTGGGAGAAGATATTCATAGTGTGCATTCCAAACATCCAGGATGTTTTGCGAAGTCTTATCAATGTCAAGAAGACAAATCTAATAAAAAATAAAGTGGCAAACAAGAGAAATTTTGAAATGAAGAGATGTGCCATTAACGTATGATGATGAACGTCAGTAGCCATCAGGGTGATCCACATTAAAATAACGAATAAGCAGTATACTGTACATATGAAAAGCATATAAATAAATGGCAAGATGAAAAATGAACTCCAGATTCCTCGATGTGTGGCGGAGGGTAGTTGTTTGATAATCCGCACTGTTGTCATTCATAGCAACCTGGAAATCACGCACCTTCACCTGCATAGTGTGCTCCGTACAGAAGGGGGTGTGTGCAAGCAATCTGGAGATAACACGTAGGTTTGAATTCATTTGCAGTCGAGCAAGATGGGAAGGCTGGCTTGTTTCACTAGTTTGTTTTATGCATTTTGTTGTAATCATGAATCCTAAAAAAAAAAAAATTCCCTCTCTGAGAACAAACAGAATTACATGAAAGGTGTTTTTGAAATAGGTTTCTTTCAAGTCAGATGATGACGGGAAGGGTAGCTAATGTTTCGTGACCATTATGTTACGTGTGCTTGTGGATTCCTCAGGACTGTTTGGTAGGTGCTGTCATTATCCCTACTTTCTTGATGAGGAAACTGAGACTGAGTGATTTAGGAAATTGCCCAAGAGCACAGAGGTAACTAATGTCAAAGTCAAAATGGGAGTGCCTGTCTGCCTGGGTCTGGTTTAGGTACCACTGTGTCATTTTAATGAGTATTATCCTTCATCTCTTAATTTAGTTTGTCACTCTGTCTCCAAAGGTGCTAAGTCTATGACAACTCTTCCTATAAGCTGAGATAGGCTCAGTTCTCCAAGGAAATTCATGGTGGGGGAGGCAACAGATAATAAAGAGAAAGGAAAATAAATCATTTCAAAGGATGATATGTATATGAATGCAATAAAGCAAAACAATGGGAGGGACACTGATGCAGGGCCTCCTGTAGCGACGGTTGTCAGAGGGGACCTCTGCTGAGTCCGTGTGAAGATGAGCGTAAACCTCTGATTTCCACGCTGAGCTCAGTGGCCACTTGGTGAGTAGCCCTATCCTAGAAGACATGTATGTTTTTGGAAGCAGGTGCATGTAACACATATAATTTTAACAGTTTGCAACCATCCCCAACATGGGTCCTTTTGCAATATTCTTTTTGAATCTGCTCTTGGATCTAAATAGAAGAAAATTCAACAGTTAAGCATGAGCTGCCCCTGATTGCTATTCATTTACTCATTCCCTCTGGGGTGGGCCTGTCCTCCCTGGGTTGGTACATAATATAATAATATGGTAATATAATAAATATATTTCAACTAGAAGTAGAAAACTTCTAGTATTTATCTTTGAACTGCCAAGAACAGGGGTGCTGACGTCCAGAGGGTAAACCCCAGCAACATAAAATTATCTTGCCCATGATGCTAGGGGTACTCCTGTTCAGGAACATTTGATGAATACTAAATAGGCTGCAGTTTGTATATTAGATGAGTTGTGTCTTATGAGTTGAGTGAATGAGATTTGGTTGGCTCCATCTCTGTCCCTGGATTTCATTAGATCTTTCCCATTCTATGCCAATGGCCCAGACTTTGACCCGATCTAGTTTGCGTTCTGTGCTTTCCCCTCTTTTCTCTGGATATGTGAAATGGCAAGGCAGGAAATGGTTTATTGAGTTTGTTTTTCTTTCCTTGTATATAAAACCTAAAAAGCTTGAAAACATCGGCTCGTCAGTCTGTTTTCTAGTCAAGAAAAAGGTGGCCATTAAGAGCAACATTGATGGGGAACCAGAGAGGCCGGCAGATGCGAGGGGCTTGCCTTACATAAATCACCTTCCGTTGTCGAGGGGGGCATATGGCCAGCGAGTGTCCTAATTAGTGAATGGCTTTTATGGCCCCATTATTTATAATCACTTTTGAATAACAGCCGGAAGACTACAGTGAGATGGAGTGAAATAGTCGAGTGTGAAAGTGCTCATTGTTTACAGAATTATGGAGATCAAAAATCTCCCACGACCAGCCCGTGAAGTAAGAACGTTTCCAAACACTTTTGATCTGGGTCTGCTATATTACCATGTTCTGAAAACGGGAGCTGTGGTCAACCCAGAGACCAGAGTCTTTGTAAGAATTCTGACCTTGGTGGGATTGCAACATGCAATAGTCCAGAGCCAACCACACAGCCACATTCATAATAGCTATTGTATGTATATATATATATATTTAAATATTTTACTTATTTATTTGACAGACAGCGATCACAAGCAGGCAGAGAGGCAGGCAGAGAGACAGAGAGGGAAGCAGGCTCCCTGCTGAGCAGAGAACCTGATGGGGGCTTGATCCCAGGAGCTTGAGCTGAAGACAGAGGCTTAACCCACTGAGGCACCCAGGCACCCTGCTATTGTATATATTTTTAATAAATAAACTCTATTTTAGAATATTTGAGATGCAAAAAGTTTGCAAAGACAGTGCAGAGAGTTCCTGAATCTCACGGAAATTTTCCCTAATGCTAACACCTTGTATGACCATGGTCCATTTGTCAAAACTAAGTTAACACTGGTACATTACCATTAACTCCAGTCTTGACTCAGATTTCACCAGTCACTCCCGCCCTGACTAGTGTCCTTTATGTCCATGAATCCCCATGCAGGACACTATGTTACATTTAGTTGCCATATCTTAGACTCCTCTAGTCTGTACCAGTTTCATTTTTCCTTGTTTTTCCATGACCTTGACAGTTGTGAAGAATGCCAGTATTTAGTTCTTTTTTTTTTTTTTGAATGTTTTGTTTATTTGTCGGGCGGGGGGGGGGGGGTGAGGGAGGAGCAGAGGGAGAAGAATGAGCAGACTCCCTGCTGAGCACAGAGCCCAACATGGGGCTCCATCTCAGGACCCTGGGATCATGACCTGAGCCAAAATCAAGAGTCACATGCTTTTTTTTTTTTTAAGATTGTATTTATTTATTTGACAGAGAGACATCACAAGTAGGCAGAGAGAGAGGGGGGCGGCAAGCAGGCAGGCTCCCTGCTGAGCAGAGAGCCCAATGCCAGTCATGCTTAATCTACCAAGGCCCCCAGGCGCCTCTCAGTGTAGAGTTCTAATCAAACAAAGTTTCCTTCTTTACTGCTGGATGAGCACCTTGTTTGGAGTCATACAGATAGAGAGGGGAAAGAAAGTGTAGAACTTTGACATGAGGACATCTGGTTCTAATCCTGCACTGGGAAAGTCTTTCCTCGTGTGTTTTAAAGTGGGAATGATGCCACTTTTCCCACTGGGTTGTGTAAGGATTGAATGAGATAATGTTCAGGAAAGTAATTTATGATAATGCATGAATTTACAACCATCAAAGGGAAATCTGTGTTTATAATAATACATGCATTTTTCTATCCTGTATATTTGTATAAACTGGAGATTGATGCCAGTAACAGATTTTATCCCAGGAGTCATTTGATAAATTTCTCTGAAGGCTCTCCAGGTCTTTAAACATGTGAAGTGAATCCACTTTATAGAGGATGTGGGGATGGATATTTTTCACCTGTTGAGTATTTTTGTGAAAGCCCCATCAGCTCAGACCCGTGGCTTACTTTCCTGCTCCTTTTCCTCGGGAACGGTTCACACACCCAGAGCTACCTGCACACCTCTGGCAATCTTAGAAAGTGTAACATGTTTTATGAGAGACATAGAAGAGGGACCAGCAAACTACGGCTTATGGGCCATATCTAGCCTCCTGCTTGTTTTTGTAACAAAGATTTATTAGAACACAGCTATGCAGTCATTTACTTATTGTCTAGCACTGATTTCCTGCTAAAAAAAAAAGCAGAGAAGTTGGAGCATAGGCCTTACAACCTGCAAAGCCTAAAGTATTCACCGTCTGACCTTATAGAAAAATTTTGCCTACCCCTAGGCTAGAATCCTGCTGATGCCTGACATGTTTTCCTGTCCATTCTCCCCTGTCTCGGACCATATGCTTGTGATTCTCTCTTTTGTCTCTAGCTTTGAAGAGAGGTGCTGTGCAAAGTATAGTCCTAGGGATGCTTTGGTTATGGGAAATGGTCTCACCTTTTTTAGGCACATCAAATGACGGGATGTTGCTGGTGTCTGTTCTCAGGATCCAACAGAAAACGGAGTGGCGTGCTCAACTGTCACCCCGTGTGTATGAGATTTCTTGGTATATAGGGCAGAGCCCCTGGAACTCTGGCCCCAGCCTACTATTGCATGAATGAGGTCAGACTGTATTAGAATATAGTTTGTGACCCAGATTATCCACTCCTGTCTGAGACT
Source organism: Meles meles (assembly GCF_922984935.1). NCBI lineage: Eukaryota > Metazoa > Chordata > Mammalia > Carnivora > Mustelidae > Meles > Meles meles. The sequence goes on along the minus strand of NC_060085.1, from coordinate 33,907,528 downwards.
GAATTGGGCTAAGTCTTGCAGGGAAGGGGCACAGCTGTGTTAATTACTATGGATGTTCCGGGCTGTGGGATGCCGATGGGACCTCAGTTTGCATTTGCATAAAAGCATTTAAAATATCTTACTTGTCAATAGTGTCCTAAGAGCCCAGAGGACAGGTGCTGGTTCCTGGGAAGGAACTTGGCTCAGACTCCCTGGCGGAATGTTCTTTGGAAGTCAGTTTCTTGGTTTCTACACACGTTGAACCTCGAGAGAGTGTCAGGACAACTGCACTATGTGACTGTACATATGGGAAGTCAGTCTTTGGTTTTAATACTGAGATTCACATGAATGTCTTCTAGTGGCATGGTGCCTGTAACTGCTTTAGAAACACAGTCATTTTATTTTACTCTTGTTTTGGAGAATATCAAACCCATACTGCCATTGCAAAAAGAGCATAGGGGCGCCTGGGTGGCTCAGTGGGTTAAGCCTCTGCCTTCAGCTCAGGTCATGATCTCAAGGTCCTGGGATTGAGCCCCGCATCAGGCTCTCTGATCAGCGGCAAGCCTGCTTCCTCCTCTCTCTCTGCCTGCCTTTCTGCCTACTTGTGATCTCTGTCTATCAAATAAATAAGTAAAATCTTAAAAAAAAAAAAAGAGCATAATGGATGCCCTGATTGACCATACCCGACCAGCTGTTAACATCTTTCTTTCCCATTTCATCTTTCTATATTTACATATATTTCCTTTATGCCTAATTACCTGAGTGATGGGGCAGCCTGTGAACCTCAGTTTGTTCTTCTGTAAAATGGGATTGGTAAAAGAACCAACCTCACTGGGTTAGGGCGATGACTGTAAAGTTATGACTTTGCACTGTATCTGGCCTGTTCGAAGTGATCAGTAAATGCTCGCTGGCATCGCTGGAGCCCAGGCGGCCACTGGGGCAGAGTTGTTAGAGCTCAGTGGGATGTCTTTTTCAGAATTCAGTGTCTTCTTGGGGGCACCTGGCTGTCTCTGTTGGAAGAGTGTGCAACTCTTGATCTGGGGTCGTGAGTTTGAGCCCCACGTTGGTTGTAGAGATTACTGATAAATAAAATCTTCTTTAAAAAAAGAGTTTAGTGTCTTTTTGAAGGACACGCACATGTCTTCAGACTGTATGCAAGGTTCTCAGTGTCCAGACATCTGACATTAGCCTTGTTGAGTAGAGCTGGCCAGAAGCCCCTGTCGGCTTGTCTTTTGCCTTTCCCCATGTCAGCCTTTTATTTTTTCCTGAACAGATGTTATTCTACAACACGAGTTGAACTGAAAAAAATATAAGAGGCACAAAAGGCTGGAAATAAAGAAAAAATAGAGATGATGGAATTTAAACCGTGCTTTTCTTCCCATGCTTAATTCAAGTCTCTTCTCTCTGTGGGATGAAATTTGTTATAAAAAGATTCACCAGGAGAAAAAGAAGAGAGAAGACAGGCAGGAAATAATAATAAAGTGGATGCCCAGAAGTGTGAGCAAAATGCTTTGTGCTCCTCCGTGTGGGGAGTTCAATGTAAATAGTGGTTTATAAGGCTTCATCAGCATACATAAATCTACCTGGTAGCCTCTTTTTTCTTTTCTTTTCTTTCCTTTTTTTTTTTTTCCTTACGTTCTGCAGCAACATGAGTGAAAGAACACCTGTCTTTGTGCCACGAGGGGAATAGATTCCATCTCTGCACATCTAATGACGTCCCACCTTCCTGGAGTCATTTGCGCTCTGCTTATTATTGTAAGTGTTATTGTTATTAGTCAGGAGGACCAGCAGCACTTGGCGGTTGGCAGGGAGATGGGGACCGCTGGTGACCAATAGGGAAATAGGCTCATTTTCAGAGCCCAGTTCCCCACGCTTTGTTAGGGGGAGCATTTCTTTGGTTTAGTGACCGTTGGTCACAAGTGTCAGCGTGTCTTAGAATCACCTGGAAGGTTTGTTGAAACATAGATTGCTGAACTGGACCCTTAGAGTTTCTAATTCAGTAAACTTTGGGTGGAGCCTGGAAGCACAGGTTTCTGGCTAAGGCTGCTTGGACACAATGAGTACCCTCGACCCTAAGAATTATATGAAGAGAATTGGTCACCTGGACACTCAGGGCCAGCATCTGGGGGAGGAGTTAGCAGACTCTGGTCGGTGGGCCACATCTGCTGCGCCTTTTTTGTAAATAAAGTTTTATTGGAAAAAACCTTCTTTACATATAATCTGTGGCTGCTTTTATACTATAAGGGCAAACTTCAATAGTTGGACAGAGGCCAGAGGTTGTCCCGAGGTGGAAAATATGTACTCTCTGACCCTCGGCACGCTGGAGAAAAATTTTGCTGATCCTCGATTGTGACCAATGCTTGCATGCCATTTGGCAGAAGCAGGCTGGGAAGTAATTTTAAAGGACCTGGCACAGAAGCAAAGGCTTTTGTTTCTTTCTTTATTTTACTTAAATACATATGATAATGAAATTCATCCATTATTTTGCCATAGGCCATTCTCCACATAAATTTTCTCACTGCGACCAGTGGTTTCTCAAAATGAAAAGAAACATATTTTTGCCATCCATGTTGCTTGTATAATATAGTGTTGGCATCTGTTTGAATTATTGGTGGAAAATTTTTAAAAATGCTTACTTGAGGATGTCTGGATGCGACTCTCAATCTCAGGGTTTTGAGTTCGAGCCCCATGGAGGGCATGGAGATCATTTAAAAAAAAAATGCATTCTTAAAACGGGAAAAATAATCCTCATTTTGACACTGTAATTGTCAGATGAGTGATATGGTACTTCTTCTAGACTTAAGTAAAAGCCTTTATGGAAAGTGATTTGTCAATATGTATAAAGAGTCTTTAAAATAATGTTCATGCTCACGAGAAATTGCACTTCTCGTAGATTTCAGCAAACATACATATTCAAGGTTTTCCATTACAGCATTGTTTATAATCATTATTTAAAAGATTTCATTTATTTGTTTGACAGAGACACAGCGAGAGAGGGAACATAAGCAGGGGGAGTGGGAGAGGGAGAAGCAGGCTTCCTGCAGAGCAAGGAGCCCAGTCCAAGGCCTGATCCCAGGACCCTGGGATCACGACCTGAGCTGAAGGCAGCCGCTTAATGACTGAGCCACCCATGTGCCCCTATAATCAGTTTTTTTAAAGAAAGACATTAAAATGTCTGATAACATGAAACTGATAATATGATGAATCTACATTACTACTTTGGAGCCATTGAAAATCAAGCTGGATAAAGGGAAGCTGATAGAGTCTTTGGGGGGAGAATTTGTATCTTTTGTATACCGTATGTCCTAGCATTTCCACTGCAAAGATTGTGAGAAAATAATCAAATACAGATAGATCTTATCCAAGGAGGATAATCATAGTAGAAGCAATTCATATGCTTACTAATTGGTAATAGTTAATAGGTTTTGATGGAATGAGACGATGAAGTACCATGTGTTATTAAAACTGTTTTTTGAGGGGTGCCTGGGTGGCTCAGTGGGTTGGGCCTCTGCCTTTGGCTCGGGTCATGATCCCAGGGTCCTGGGATCAAGTTCCACATCGGGCTCTCTGCTGAGCCGGGAACCTGCTTCCCACTCCCCCTTCTCTGCCTGCCTCTCTGCCTACTTGTGATCTCTGTCTGTCAAATAAATAAATAAAATCTTTTTTTTTATAAAAAAACTTGTTTTTTGAGCATGGCTAGTATATTGGAAATGCTTATGAATGATCTGTTGGAACATTTGGATATAAATCCTCATATATAACATGGTCCTCTGCATCTCATATTTAACAGGTATCTCATGGGACTCTGTATTCTGCTCCCACATGGTCATCAGCAGCTAAGTACAGACACTGTAGTCACTTTGGCATCCTCTCTGACATTTGGTATCTTTCTCCATCAGTCAAATAAGTCCTGTTGGTTCCAGCTTTAAATGACCTCTCCTCTCTGTCCCTCTGCCCTTCATCTTCTCATCCGTTTCCTTGGTCCAGGCCACTTCTGGTCTTGTGTGATCAGCAATGTTGGCTACCTCCAGTCACCACCCTCTGTGCCTGACCCATGACAACAGGTGCAGGAGGAATCTCGGAATTGACAGCAGGCTTTCCTTACCTCCCCAGCTGATATCCCTTTAGTGCTTGCCTAGGCTTAGAAGAGAATGCCAGCTCCTTACCAGGGCCTGCAAGGCATGAGTGATCTGCCCCAGTTTCTCTTTCTAACCTCATTGTGTTCCTCCCCTGTCCATGCTCCATGCTCTTTCTCTAACACACCAGCCTCTTTTCTATTTCTGGACAATGACACCTGCGGGTCCTCTACCCAGAATGCTAGTTACCCTACACTTTGCAGAGCCAACTTGCTTCTTGTCTTCCTTCACTTCTCACCTTAACAGTAACCTCTGCCTAGAGGCCAGCCCTGTTCATTTTTCCTAAAACCATGTGTCAGTTCCCGCTCAGGAACTCTGTGTTATTGGGCTGTATCTCCAGGGCCCACCGACTTTCTGGCTGTAGGTGCTAAATAAATATTTGTTGGATGAGTGAAGGCATCTTCTCAAACATGTGAGTGTAACTGTGTGTATACATGTGTGTTTTTACACAAGGCATATAGCATTAGCACGTGAATGAATGTTTCGGTTCATTTTTAATTTAATAAAGTTTTGGTTGATTTTTAAATTTTCTTTGTTGTACTTTTATGTATTTTGCAAATCTTGTCATTCATCGAGATGACATTTTATTATGGTAAAATGTATATGACAAAAAATTTATCATTTTAAGCATGTTAAGCGTGTAGTTCAGTGGCATTAAGTACATTCACACTGCTGTGCAAACATCACCACCATCCACCTCCAGAACCTTTTCATTGTCTCCAGGGTAAATTCTGGACCCATTAAATACTATCTCCCCCATAATTTAGATTACTTGTACAGTAAGAACAACGTTAGAAAAAAATGTATTAGAAAGATACAAATAGCAAATCTTTTACAGACAAAACTCATTAAATGTATTCCAGATTGTAACTTTAAGTGACAAAGAACTAGCTAATATGTATTCCAATGGATAGTTTTGTAGCTTTTTTTTTTTTTTTTTTAATAGAAAGTCCTATCCTTTATAAATGCAAACTGCTGCGCGGACACAGATCTGTCTGGTGTAATAGCTCACTGCAGTACAAACCGCTTGTTGTTGCCTTAATAAATATATCTTTCCTACACCTATAATCATTCCTGGAAGAAATTGTGTGCGAAAGCATTATCACCTGGAAGTATGATTAGTGTAATATCCTTATGCAGGTTTTCCTCAGCATTGAACATTTGAAACCCATTAAAGTGTAAATTCTCGTTGCAAAGAAACGCTGTTCTCTGACCTTCTAGAGGTAGAGGTTCTGGAGCTTATGCGACACGGAGAGAGTTCCGTTTTGCCTCCTCGGTTAGAAATGGATAAATCAAGAGGTCTCAAAAGTAATATCTCTGGAAACCTAGTTTCTTGACCGTGAAGATGATTTCTGTTGACTCGTGTTCTCCCATAGGATCTGTATGCTAGGAGGCAGAGATCAGACCAAGCAGAGTCCCTCATAACCCATCACTTTGAAAAAGATGCCTCTGGTTGAGTTTGCGAAAACTATCTAGCATATGAGTGGGAAAGTTTGGAAAAACAACACGATTGTGTTTAAGGGATCATTTCATATTTCTGTAATAACAAGCAAAATTTGCAACTTCGGTAACTGATCAAGGAATCCTATCCAGAATACATAAAGATTATTATGTCAAAAATAACAAGGTGGCCCACCAGGGAAATGCACAATGAATGCCTGAGTGTGAACAGGCAAGTTACAGGAGAAGAAATGTTAAAGAAAAAAACATGTATATGAGACATGTGTGAAATATATATATGAGATGTGTGTATATTATATATATCATATATATTAGAATGCTCACAGTCGCTAGGACTGTAATCCCCCCTTATCTGTGGGGGATACAGTCCAAGACTAGCTCTAGTAATACTTGGAATGATGTCTGGAACTGTGGGTAGTACTGAGCCATATATATACTGTGTTTTTTCCTGTGCATATTCACATTAAAAAAGAAAAAAACTACAATGGCATTTATGATAGCATTATTATATTGACAACAACATTGGAAATAGCCTAATTTTCTCCAAGGGTTACCTAAGTTTTATGTTTTTTTTTTAAATGGAATATTATACAACATTTAAAATAATTAAGAAAGGTTACATCAGAGGGCGCCTGGGTGGCTCAGTTGTTAAGTGTCTGCCTTCGGCTCAGGTCATGATCCTGGGGTCCTGGGATTGAGCCCCGTATTGGACTCCCTGCTCCACGGGGAGCCTGCTTCTCCCTCTCCCACCCCTCCTGCTTGTGTTCCCTCTCTCGCTATGTCTCTCTCTGTCAAATAAATTTAAAAAAAATCTTTAAAAATAAAGAAAAGAAAGGTTATATCGGTTGACATGGTTAAATTTCTATAAATTAATGTGAATGGAAAAAGCAGAAGTATATTGTAAATTTAAAAAAGACCGAATTTCAGATATATTGATATGAAAATAGAATGGCAAATCCAGGATAGAGAATCAGCCCCATATTTGTCACTGAAATTATAAAATTATCTTAAAATAAGCTCTGAATCCTTTTCTAAGAAAAAGTTCCATGTATTTCTGACCTACGTTTTCTTTTCCATTTGCAAAACAAATCTTGAATTGCAAAGAAAGCGAAGATGCTACAACAAACTCCCTCTCTCTCTAGCAGTTTATTATTTCATTGGCTCACTGCCTTGACAATTAGGAGAAGATTTATAGACATATCCCCTAAATAATTGGCAATTAATTTGAGATTAGATGCCAAAAGTACAGTATTCTTAATGTAATAGGAAGGTTGAGGCTTTTCACTTACAAATGTCACGGAACACAGAGTAAATGTTAACCATCAGCATCGTTAACCCTGCCCTTTTGCACGTCTGCAATAGAAAGGAGTTTTAGTTCGGTGATCATAAACTTTAGCTAGCTTGACTAGTTTCACCGTAAAGTTCAAGTGTAAACCAAGAGTGTCTGTATCTTAAGAATGCCTTCAAATCTATAAGCCCTTGGTTTATGTTGTTGGGTACCTGCTTGTGATCCACAAGAATGTGTAAACCTGGGGGGCGCCTGGGTGGCTCAGTGGGTTAAAGCCTCTGCCTTCGGCTCAGGTCATGATCCCAGGGTCCTGGGATCGAGCCCCACATCGGGCTCTCTGCTCGGCAGGAAGCTTGCTTCTCCCTCTCTCTCTCTGCCGGCCTCTCTGCCTACTTGTGATCTCTGTCTGTCAAATAAATAAATAAAATCTTAAAAAAAGAAAAAAAAAAGAATGTGTAAACCTGGGATGCCTGGGTGGCTCGGGTAGTTAAGCAATCTGCATTTGGGATCAGGTCATGATCCCAGAGTCCTGGGATAGAGTTCTGAGTCTGGCTCCTTGCTCAGCAGGAAGCCTGCTTCTCCCTCTCCCTCCCCCTGCTTGTGCTTGCTTGCGCTCGCGCTCTCTCTCTCTCTATCAAATGAATAAATAAAATCTTTTTTTTAAAAAGATTTTTATTTATTTATTTATTTGACAGAGAGAGAGATCACAAGTAGGCAGAGAGGCAGGCAGAGAGAGAGGAGGAAACAGGATCCCTGCCGAGCAGAGAGCCCAATGTGGGGCTCGATCCCAGGACCCTGGGACCATGACCTGAGCCGAAGGCAGAGGCTTTAACCCACTGAGCCACCCAGGCACCCCTGAATAAATAAAATCTTAAAAAAAAAAAAAAAAGAATGTATAAACCTGGGTTCTATATAGGAAAAAGAGATACTGTATCCTGAATCTTATTTGGGATTTTCTTTAGACTCATCCTGTGCCATCTTTTCTACTCATGACTCAGTGTCTTTCTAATGTCTACAACTGTGGTCTCCTCAGGGGAATATACATTCTAGGTCCTACACAATGAAGATTTTGCTGGTAAACATTGTTATCTTTTTGGTCGAATTCCAGGGTACCTTATACCTAGAGATAAAGCTGACAGGTGTGACTATTAAATATTAGTGACTTACCATCAGTTTCATTTCAACTCCAGCAGAGTACCAAAAATATATTAAGTATGCACTAAATGCTAACCAATTTATATATGTCCAGACAATTTTAGTACTCATAGAGGGTTTGTTTGTTTGTTTTTTAAGATTTCATCTATTTATTTATTTATTTGGGAGAGTGAGTGAGCAAGAGAGCATGAGCAGGGGGAGGAGGAGAGGGAGTGGGAGAAGCAGACTCCCTGCTGAGCAGGGAACCAGAGTCGGGGCTCCATCCCAGGGACCCCAGGATCATGTCCTGAGCCGAAGGCAGACACTTAACTGATTGTGCCACCCAGCTCCCCCACAAGTAGAATTTTATTCCCTTCCAGAAACTCTAGAAATATCCTTTAATCCAAATTTCCGTATGCCCATATTTTATTTATAGCTATTTCTAAGTAATAGAAAAGGTTTTATGTTTATGTGCATTTAAAAAAGAGAAACAGCCCATCTTTGAACTAACCTCAGCTCTTTTCCCCCTCACCTCAACAGTTGTCCCCTCTACATTGTCATGACAATTTCCATCTTTCCCTGAGTGCTTTCTCTCTGCCAGGCATGGTTGGAACCTCATTTAATCCTCCTGACAATTTTATAGCAAACTACAGGTTTTTCAGTGCTCTCTTTTTGCAGATAAGGTTCAGGGATTAAGTAATGTGCTTGGGTTCACCAGCTAACAAATAGCGGAGCCAGGCTTTACACCCAAGCCTTCGTGTTAACTCCCAAGATTTACTCTGTTTCTGTTCATCTCTCCAATGGGAAATTGAGAATTGAGCATTTAGAACAGTGCCTACACATAGTCATTCAGTAATTATGTATCTATTCTTAAACCTTTGAAATCAATTTTATAAGTATAATATACATACTATATATTGCATACACACACAGTTCCATACATCTTGATAAATGTATAAACCCGTATTATCCTGTTACAATTAAGATTTTCTATAATGGCATCCACTTTAAAAACTTCCCTTGTAGGCCCTTGGGTGGCTCAGTGGGTTAAGCCTCCGCCTTCAGCTCAGGTCATGATCCCAGGGTCCTGGGATCGATCCGTGCATCAGGCTCTCTGCTCAGCAGGGAGCCTGCTTCCTCCTCTCTCTCTGCCTGTTTCTCTGCCTACTTTGTGATCTCTGTCAAATAAATAAATAAAATCCTTAAAAAAATTAAAAAAAAAAAACTTCCCTTGTGCTCCCCTTTTTAAGAAACGTTTTATCTGAAATCATTCTAGACCCTCAGGAAGGTGTAAAAAATAGTACAGAAACCCGCTGCACCCTTCATCCGCTTTCCCCTCAGTGATAACCCATTACATGAGTATAGCACAATTGCAAAGCCAGAACATTGACATTGGTACGTTCCATAGGTTTTATTCCCTTCTGCACCTTTGCAGTCAGTCTCTGCCTATCTTCCGCCCCAGGTAACCCCGGAACTGCTTTTTGCCACTATAGTTTAGATTATTCTACAACTTTATATATAAACGGAATCATACAGAATGTTGCCTTTTGTGTCTAGCTTCCTTCGATTAGCATTATGTGTTTTAGATGCATGAATAATACTGTATGTGTTAGCAGTTTGTTCTGTTAATTGTTATGTAGCATCCTGTTCGAACACAGTAGTTTGCTTACCCATTTATCTGTTGCTACATATTTGGGTTATCCCCAACTTTGAACTATTATATAGTGAATAAAGTTGATGTGAAGATTCATCTACAAGTTTGTGTGTGTGTGCATGTGCACACGTGTACACTTATTTTCATTTCTCTTGCATAAATAAGAGTAAAAATGCTGAGTCATTTGGTTAGTGAAGGCTTAGCTTTATAAGATACTGCCAAATTCTGTACCGAGAGAATGAACCATTTAATAGCCCAGGGACAGTGTGTAAGAGTTCATTTTGTTCTACAATCTTGCTAACACTTGATACTGTCAGTCTTTGAAATTTTTGCCATTCTAGTAGGTAGGGAGTGGGATCTCACTGTGGCTTTCATTTGCCTTTCTCTGATAATAAATGATATTGATTATCTTTTCATGTGGTTAAAGGTCAGTCATAAATATTCTTTTGTAAATTATTCAAATCTTGTGCCCCTTTGGGGGGGGTGAGTGGATAGGTAAATGTTTGTCTTTTTTATTCAACAAATATTTGGTGTATAATGAACATTTATTAAATGAACTAAGATTGACTCAAATATATCTTTTTTCCCTTGGACCACTTGAAACCTTAGGTATAATACATCTGAAATAAAATAGTTCAAATTGGGTTTTGTTAGTCTATTCTAAAATGATCATCTGTAATAGGGAATCTTGTTTTAAACATGAGCTAAGATAAAAATCAGTAGTTTCACCGTCTTAACCATAACTGTCATTCTCATGATTTATTCTTTCTGGCCATGGGGAAGTTTTCATCTGAAGACATGGATTTTGTGGCTCACATAAATACTGCATTGCTACATTGTTTCTCTAAGGCTAGAAATGCTCTTACCTAATTTTTATCTTGTCTAAAAATGGAAGAACCGTTTTAGCCTTGTTATTTTTAGCTGTCACTGAACCTTCTTTCTCCTTTAAGAATAAATATATAAATAGCTAAGTTGATCTATAAGCTCTGTGTTGATCCTGTAGACTATAATTTGTGTCTGTAATTTAAAAAGAACCTTTCGTTACCGTCTCCTTTCTGTGACATATTTTTGTAACAATAATATTTTTAGCTATTGTTTTGTTTTGTTAATGTAGAGAATTACCAAGAAATGTACAGACCCACCTAGGTAACTATTACTTTACAACAGTAATAAAGAGGCAGTATGGTAACCATAGTATTTTTAGCTATTGTTTTGTTTTGTTAATGTAGAGAATTACAAAGAAATGCACAGACCCACCTAAGTAACTATTATTTATACAATGGTAATAAAGAGAGTCTGTATCTAGTGTTTGGAAACCAACACAGGATTGTAAGATCTATAAGATATATCTATATCTGTCTGTAGGATGAAGAGTGGCATCTTCTCCCTTATTTCCAAGTGCATGTCCTTCTGCCCAAAGGAAACTGTTGTTAAAACTTTGTGATGATTTCTTATAGCAAACAGGGCCTCTCCTTTCTTTATTCCCTTTTACAAAAGAGAAATCAGGCCATATGCACTACTTTGCATATTTTCCTTTGACACCAACACATGCAGATCTAACTTTCCTGGAGTAGTTACTGTATGAATGAACTATGCTTTACTTAGTTGCTCCCTCGTGGATTTTCTCAGGTTTTTGTTTTTCTCTTTATTTATTTGCTGTTTTAAAAATGCTGCAATAAACAATTCTGGAGATGTTGCAGACTTTTGCAAGTATATTCATAGGGTACATTTCTACCTATTGGATCCCTGGTCAAAGAACACAGTATAATTTGTCAGCTCTTGCTGCATTGTTCTTTTTAAGGTTTCAGCCATTTACTCTCTCTTCAGTAGCGTTTGCAAGCGTCTATGGCACATATTTTAACTGTAATTGCCTCGTTTAAATTCTTTGTTATTGGAGCCTTCTAGTATTATGTGAAGTGGGACCCCCAAATTAATGCTATTTTAATGCTGTTTTATCTTTATTACATTCCTGCTTTTTCGCCTGCAGAAGAAAATCTGAAGTCAGTCCTCCTAATGACTGAGGTTGGCTGGCTAGAATGGCTTGAGGTGGCATTCCCACACAAAGCTCTCCAGCTGCTCAGTCCCTAGGAAGCCCAATTGTTGATGTGTTCTGTCTATTTTATATATTGCCTACAGGAGGAAAGCTGAACAAGGACCTGCGACATTTCCTCAATCAACGGTTCCAGAAAGGGTCTCCTGATCATGAGCTCCAGCAGACCATAAGGGATAACCTTTATCGCCATGCTGTGCCTTGTAAGTAGCCGGTTTAGGGCAACTGACTGCTGGGTGGGTGTGTGGAAAGTTTTTGGAGCCAGAAGAACTCTCCAGCTGCTTCTGGAACACTGGTTGGTCGGTTTGCTCACGTAGCGACCTCCTAAGTCCAGGAAATTGTAAGTGACTGTGGGACAGGTTGCGTAGCGCAAGGTGAAATTACTTGGCTTTCAAGTTCTGGCTCTGCCCTGTACTTGCTTATGATGCCAGGTACATTAGTTGTCCTTTATCAGGGCCAGTTTTTATATCGGTGGAAAGGACATCTGACTTACTCAATAGGACTGTTAGGAGGCGCCCATGGGATGAGGCATGTAAGCACATTTTGCACAGTATGGGTGTGGCGTAAGCCTCCATTAATGTTAACCATCACTGTTACTCATGGGGGTAGACCAGGCCAGAGGCTTTCACACTGACCTCTGCAGAGATCAGTGAGTTACTTCCTCATGGCCTCAGTGGAGTCTTTCTTCTTCCCCAACGTGACCCGATTCATAGACCTGGATTTCATGCACAATCTTCTTTGAAGAAATGGTTTCCACCAATTAAAAGCTCAAATCCCACGAACCCGTTAGATCAGGCTAAATCTGAGAAGGTAGGACTTGGAACATAGGGACTATGAAAGCAAGGTTTTTGTGTTGAGGGAAGGAAGGAAAGAAAGGAAGGAAGGGAAGTCAGTCTATGGGGCAGAAGTTGTAATAAAGTATTGCCATACATACTTAATTAAAAGGTAGGAGTCCTGGGGAGACTTACAATGATTTCATTTTATTTAAAATTAAGAAGAAGGAATGATTTTGATTTTAGTACTTAGAATTTTTCTTTTCTTCATTACCCAGTCCTTCAAAGCTTGAAATTTAATTTTTTGAGCAATAACATTTTTTAACCAGCGAAAATAGTAGGAATCATTTGACGTTGAAAGTACCCTGCTTATTGCTGTGATTTGTTTGCTATAGTGGTTTTCTTTCTTTCTTCTCTTTTTTTAAAATAGTATTTTGCAAGGGTATGCTGGAGTCCTAATGTTTACAGATCCTACTGCAAAACGATAAGCAGAACTTAATGTAAGCTGTCATAGATCTGCTGGGACTTAGGCCTTTAAAGATCAGGTTCTAGAACAGCCCCCTGCTCTTCATTTTACTTATTAATAAAACCAAGGCTCCAGTAGGAAAGAAGGTTGAGTAAGGAACTTGGGTCAGTGCCCCAGGGTTGTCTCTTTCTGCTGAATGGCAGAACTACCTTTGAGAGAGAAAATGTGGTGATTATGCATTAATGTGAATCTCTGGGCCTCAGTTCTTTTGGTCTTTCAGCATGGGAATTGAGTGCTGTAAACTTACATCCTACTAATAATCCTTTACACTTGGATTAATAGTAATTCCTAACGTTAATCGCACGGGTTGTGAAGGGATTACGATTCTTTTTATGGCTCAAGAAACCAAGGCATGATGGTAAGCCAATACAAAACAAGGCTGACGGTGACTAAGACTGGTGGTCTCCCGAGACCAGCATTGTCCTGACTCTGATCTACTGATCAGTTTTACCCCTGGAGTGACTCTTTGAGGTTGGGACTTCTAACACCGAGTGTGCAGATGAGGAAACAGAGCCATGGGGAGATCAAATCACTGATAAGTGTCGGATCTGGGTCTTCTGGGTTCTTACCACCTCGGGCTGCTTCCGTAGCTGTACCAGAGCTGCTCAGTTGTTCTGGGACGACAGGTTGAATATAGTTTTGCAGAATTTGGTACTTGCAGAATCATGAGTGTTCTCTGTGTAATTTTTCCCCCACTTAGATTCCAATTTAAGAAATGGGGAATGAAGCAAATGAGCACACCATTTCTTGACGCATCTGTGGTGTTACTATGGTTACGTTTTGGCATGCTTTCCCATTTATTTTTTTCCACCGATTTATAGGACCTGACTGTGAGCTAAATGGCTTGATTTTAAGCTTACCGCTATATAGGAATTGGGGCAAAAATGACCTCAGCCTTTTAAACACAGTGGAAAATCGTGTTTTGTCTTTGCGTGTATAAAACCCCTGGTATTAATGTTTCATTTCTGTGAAATGCACACGTTAGGAATTGGGAAGGTAAAAATGGTCTTTCTACTGAAGGAGAAAACAAGTAACATTTCATTATACATTTCCTTCATAAAATGGGAAGGAAATTCAGATGAGGGCTGTTTCTGGGTCTGGCGCAGCCTGTGTACCTTTGAACATGAGTAGACCAGGGGTGACTTGGGATTCTGTTATAGGCTTGGAGACCTCAAGCCACATTTGTGTTTATTTTGATTCTTTGGTCCACGTGATTGGTAACTGCAGAGCTCTCTGCCAACCTGTTGTGCCAACAGATTAGGAAGCTGTTCCCTGGGAGATTATATCCCTCCTGATTACATTGTAACGGTGCTCCAGGGAAACAAGCTCCTGTGACCTCCGTTTTCCAGAACTTCCTGCTGCTGATATTTTAGTGACTTTCGGTATTTTGAGAAGGGATGACCTCATGAACAGGTGCTTGCGAAGTTGGGGTAGACATCTTTTCTTTTCTTTTAAATATTTTATTTATTTATTTATTTAACAGAGAGGGATAGAGAGAGGCAGGCAGAGGCAGAGGGAGAAGCGGGCTCCCTACTGAGCAAGGAGCCAGACTCGGCTCGATCCCAGGACCCTGGGATCATGACCCAAGTCTAAGGCAGACCCTTATTCGGCTGAGCCACTCAGGCGCCCCTGGGTAGACTTCTTTTCTTATACATTTTAGGAGGTTCACTTGTCAGTAGAAATTAATAAATAAAGGCCCTCTGTTCTCAAGTTCTTTCTAGTGTCATCATAGCACCACAATGGATTTTTACCGTTTAAGGTCCCATTTTATCCTAATTCCTTGGTGTAAAGACAGTGGACGTAATAGCGTCCCTATTTTACAGGTAAGGAAATGGAGCCGCAAATGTGACTTCCTGAAAATCCTACCACTCCTAAATGCCACATTACTCACGTCTCACCCAGGGCTATTTTAATTTTCCTTATTTTTAACAGCTTTATTGAGATACGATTCACACACCATACAACCCACCCATTTAAAGCGTTCATCCACTGCTATTTTTGCTACGGTTCTTATTTTGCTGCACACCCCCTTTATTTTGTCTTTATTCAAAAACTTTTATTATTTTCCACAGTCAGGAAAAGGTCATCGTAGTTGAAATTTAATTACATTTACCATTGAAAATCACCACCACCACCACCCCTCGCCCCAGAATTAAAAAACCCAAACCAGAATTATGACAGAAAAGAGGACTGGATTGCGGGGTGCGTCAGAGGCCCTGGTGTGAAGTCTGAGGGCTTTTCTCTCACTGTGTGGTCTGCCACACGTCATGTGACCTCTCTGAGTCTCGTTTACTCTTTAATAAAATGGAAATGGAAGCACCCACTTCAAGCATTGTCTCACCAGATGTCAACAGCGTCCGTAAGAGATGGGTCTGTCAGAGGAAACAGAGGCCCAGAGAGGTTAATAACCTGCCGCGGGTCACTTAGGTTAACAAGTAGCTCGGTCAGGGTTCAACCAGTTCTGACTCCCAGGCCAGCTCAGTGAAAGTGGTTCAAGTAGGGCCGTATAACAGGGACCATCGAGAGGGGAAGACGCAGGAAAAAAGTTTCTCATTGCTGAATTTTATAGTTTTAACTATGTGAAATCATTGGGTCTTATGGCACCATACCTTAAAAATAAGTATCTTCTCTCTGAGGTTCGAGTAATTCACTGATAGGTGCAATGGAATTTTCATAGTTCTGTAAGTGGTGATTCAGCTTTTAATGCATCATTATAGGATTCTCTGGGGATGGCTCGGTTTATCTTATTGTTCACTGAATCTCTTCTTAATACACCTTTTTTAAATAAATGGATTTGAAATTCAGGTAAATGTCATCTGTGTTGCTCAGTTCTCTCATTCCTTAGAGCCTTCTGGAAGATAGTCTTGTCTCCCGCCCCTCAAATTCCCCTCCATGGACAGCCCCCTGACCTGGACGTTTCAGTCCTGCAAACGTTATCCATCACACCGAACACACCTGGTGCCTTCTTGTGCGTGGGTGCCTACTATTTCCTTCTTTGTCCCCACCTTGCCATCTGACCAGCATGCAGCCTTCTTTTATTTTTTTTTTTAAAGATTTTATTTATTTGACACAGAGAGAGAGAGAGAGAGAGAAGCAGGCTCCCTGCGGAGCAGACAACCCAACACAGGGCTTGATCCCAGGACCCCGGGATCATGACTTGAGCCAAAGGCAGGCGCTTAACCAACTGAACCACCCAGGTGCCTCACGCAGCCTTCTTTTAAACTTGGATACCACTTCTTTCACAGATTGGGCCCATTACCCTTTTCACTGCTGCTGGAGCTTCCGACTGTGACCCCTTTCCAGCACCCATGCTTGCTTGCGGTGCCTGCTGGGTGTCTGTCTGTCCTATTAGAATCTGACTGCTCTGATGTCAGGGACTGAGTCTTCCTCAGTGACCAGCCACACGTAGCTTCGTAGCTTCGTGCCTAGGCTGTAGAATGAATATTTGTTGACTGAATCAACAAATGAAGAAATGGATGAAGTTGCTCTTTGTTTTTCTTGTTTTATTTTTTTCTTTCTGTTCCTTACAGTTCGGAGAAACAGCAGAGCTGCCTTTGCCATAAAGCTTTCAGAATAAAAGGCAGCTCAGAGGCTTGAGCCCTGAGATGGCTGATAAGGACTGCGCTGATTACTTGGCTGGTAATCCAGACCCAGAGGAAAGAGTCGAGGTTCTTGTACGCTCGGAGCTAGAGTGCCCATTCTCAGCGCCTCTTAATTAGTCTAGATAACAGGGTGCCTCCTGCATTGATAGCCTTCTGCTTTATGACTTCTTGTCCTGGCTGATGTGGCAACATCTGAGATTCTTGCTTTGAAATGGCTGCTTTTCCCGTGAAGATCAATGTGTTGCCTGACGGGGCTTGTCGTTGACTGTACTGCCCCTGTGAGGACCAGATACTCCTCCTCCAGTAGCTCTGGCCCTCTGGAAAGCAGAACACCACCCCTCCCAGTCTGGCTTCCTTTTCTGGGGGCAGCAGTAAGGAGCTTGTCTTTCTTTTCAAGCAAAGGTCATCTGAAAAAGGAAAGGAAACCTCATTTTTGTTCTGTATCTTAATAGTTTGTGTATGTTTTAAAGATTTTATTTTATTTATTTTTTTTTTTTTGAGAAAGAGAGTGAGTGATTTCAGGGGGAGGGGAAAAGGGACAGGGAGAAAGAATCTCAAGCAGATCCCCTGCTGAGCACAGAGCCTGAAGCTGGGCTTGATCCCAGGACCCTGAGGTGATAACCTGAACCGGAACCAAGAGCTGGATGCTTGACCAACTAAACCACCAAGGCACGCCTGTACCTTAAGGCTTTGTTGATCAAGGCTCTCATTGATACTGAGACCACTGTATCTTGTGTAAGAGGCATTGATCAGTGACTTAAAGGAGTTTACAAAGGGATTAAAACTGTTTGATCTACAGGACACTTTAAATGTGATGTGGTATACATAGGTGACCGTGGTCTTCCTTTGTAGAAGGGCCATATTCCAACAGGCACCTTAGCATCTGCTAACCGTTGGCACCGTTGTTATCTTGAATGTGGCTGCGACATCGTGGACACAAATTACCTTTGGAATTGTTTGAACCTATGAGTGTCGCTTAAGCACAGGCGTCTCCAGGACCGCATGCCTGGAATCGAACCATTCTGCTACTGAAGCTGATGATAGAAACTAGACCAGATTATCAGCAAGGGGCCAGGACAAAGATCTGAATGTTGGAAAATTCTTTCTCTCCTGGGATGTGCGTCTCTGTGTTCAGGTTGTGTTTGACACAAGTGGCAAGCTTCAGGTCATAATTCATGAAGTGGACAGTTCTGGAAGTCTCCCCAGGACTAATCAGATAAGAGTCATGGGAAACTCTCTCACTGTGGTTATTGCCCTTGTTTCGTCCTTTACAAAGCCTGGTCTCTTGCAGGAACATGGCTAGTAACACCCATAGTAGCTCTTGGGTGTGTGGACTCCTGATGTGTACGAGGTGCCCTGCGTGATGCTTGCCTGTGTGTTGACTCTCACGCTGGCCTCATGGAGGACAGAGAGAATGTTCTGGATCTGATCTTGAGCCCATTGGGCTGGTGAATCCTGCCTCTTTTCTATTCATTTGCAAACCTTTGCTGTCTAGAATACAATCAGTATCTGCCCTCCTCCCTTCTCCATCAGTTGTCAACTCTTTCCCTCCCCATGCCCTTTATTCATTGGTACCATATTTTCCCATGTGTCCCCAGCTGGTCTGCAATCTGGGGACTCCTCCCACTCACTGACTACCCCCCTTTACTGCCTATCCCTGACCTTTCCTTCCTTCTCCATCAAAGCTTATTTGTTCTGGGGGTGCCTGGTTGGCTAAGTCAGTTGAGCGACTGGCTCTTGGTTTCAGGTCATGATCTCAGGGTCCTGAGACTGAGCCTCACGCCACGGTCTGCACTCAGTGTGGAGTCTGCTTGAGAGTCTCTCTCTCTTTCTTTCCCTCTGCACCTCTCCTCTGCTCACATGCAGTCTCCCTTTCTAAAATAACAAATAAATCTTCAAAACAAAAAACAACTTATTTGTGCCTGGCTGGCTCTGTCAGTGGAGTGTATGACTCTTGATCTCATGCTTCATGAGAGTTCATGAGGTATCATGAGTTCAAGCCCCGCTCTGGATATACAGCTTGCTTTAAAAAAAAAAAAAATCAACTGTGTGTAATAAAACTTAAAATAAAGACTTATTTGTGCTACATTGATTAACTATTGGGCTGTCCTTGAAGCAGCCAAGAGGAAGTGAATGGTTCATATTGTGGCACAGGGCTCACCATCCTCCGTTATGTGTATCTTTTAACAGGCGACTTTAAAGGGGTGTTGCTAGAAATAGCCTGTGTAATGGGATGTCTGGCAACAAAGCAGGTTCAGGGGTAAGGACGGATTCTTATGCTTTTGATGTGTTTTTGTGCTTTTTATAGTGGTTAACACAGTGTTCCATGAGCAGAAAACACTTTAAACACAAGATTGTGTCAAGGGAAACTTACCCTCTGCTTGCTGTATCACTGCTCATATATCGTCCTATCCCACCAAGGATTAGCTGGGATAGGATTTGTGTTTCACAAAGTAATGCTATAGTCTAGACAGAGTGCTGTGCCAAATTTAAAAAAATAATGGGATGAGAAAAGATACTTTTGTTGAGATGTAATTTTGAGTTAGAATCTGGGTCAGATAACTATAAGCAAATTTTCACCGACACGAACGTCTCTGGTGGGTTATTGAGGGGTTGTGAAGGAGGTGGATGAGTTCTTTGTTACTCTGAGAGCACCTGCCTGATTAAAGCCAGGTGTACAGCACAGGTTTGGGAGGACCCAAAACAAAACACCACTTCTCATTCCTGGAGAATGACCCGGCAAGGAGCACTGAAGTCACTAGTGTAGCATCTGTCCCATTTCTCCTTGCCACAGGAGGAGGGAGCCCTTCCAACAGCAAGTACATGAGAAGGACCTGGTCATTCGGGATGCAGACAGTTAGGTCTCTTCTCCTCGGGGCTAGAACGTTCAGTGGGGACGGGCTTTCAGAAATGGTGCCCTGGAGAAGTTGGCAGGCTCTATCACTAACCACTTCTGGTAACCTGGGCAGGTTACCCAGGCTTTCTCAAGCTCCATTTTCTCACCAAATACCAAAAAACACCTCTTTTGGTGTTTATGACAAGTACCTAAGCACCCCACAGTAAGTATGGTACTTCATAGGTCCTGCCGTGGTCCTCTGTCCCTCACGATCTTCTTCCCTCCATACCCCTTTCCTTCTCATTTCTAACAGGACTCGTCCGGTCTGGTATTCTCCCTTTTTTTCTTCGCAGGCTCTCATTAGGCTTTGAGCCTTTCTTATTTGATGATCATTTTAAACAATTGTGATAATTTATGTGGTTCTTTTCTGCGGGAAACAAGCCGAGTTTTCAAAAATGATATTCCCGGGGCACCTGGCGGGCTCAGTCAGTAGAGCGTGCAACTCTTGATTTTGGCGTTGTAAATTCAAGCTCCACGTTGGGCACAGAAATTACCTAAAAATAAAATCTTGAAAGAAAAAGAAGATTTTTCCAATATTTGTTGAGTAACATCCCAGCACTGGGTGCTAGGCGAAAACCTAGTGAAGATATTAATAATTGAATGATTTAGCCAGTAGTAGGCAGGCTTGAAACAGCACATTCTCTGCATAGTCCCAGCATCAGCTAATTCCCCTGGGTTCTTTTTCTTTGTATTTCTTATTATATGTTGTTAACCCTAATTGCCATTGTGTATTTGCTGAATGGATGGAGTCATATTGGAGGAAGAAAAGAAAAGAGAAGCTACACACTGAAAAGCTCCTCACACCGGACTTGATTTACATGTGTTGGTTATTAGCCTCATATAAACATGGCTTGACCAGTGTTCTCTACTGTGAGGTTATTACAAGAGAAGATTGTACTCTAAATGCAAGAATTTAGATTTACGTTTAATCAGAGTGGATATAACTGATAATCTTCTTATGAAAATGTGTTAGCCTAGCCTCACTGCTTAATAATAACCTCTGTCATTAATCCAGCCTTACTATATGTTCCAGCCACTGTGTTCCATGATTTTCAAGTATTGTCTCTTTTAACCCTCTCCAAACCCTGGTGAGTTTCATCTTTGTGTTATGAGTGTGGCCGTTGAGGTGTGGCGAACTTAGTGACTTGAGTGTTGGAGGATGCACTGTTTAACCGTGATGGAACCCAGATTCATCCCAGTTCCAACAACTCCCAAGAGTCCAAGCTCTTGGTTTATTTCTCTGGATGCATCACCTTAAAAACCATGTTTTCAATTAACCTATTGAATTTGAAAAAGAGTCTTCTCTTAATACCATATGGATTAGTCCTTGGCTAGGTGTAGTATACTAATGTATCTATTTGGCAGACATGTTAATTTATTTAATTGCTTTATAATTCTGGCTGAGATTTTTCATCAAGATGAGTTGCAATTATAAAGCAATTTCCACAGCCATTTATGTAGGGACACAGAAGTTTTCACATTATTTTTACCATTTATTATTTTAAGAGAAGGTTTTATCAAATTTTAGCTTCCTAAGAATCATGAGTCAAGAGAATGAAGTACAATATATTTTTAAAGAAACCTCCTTGTATCAAATGTGTTCATAGAAATATATGCAAATAAATTTTCCAGCTTCTGTAATGGGTTATATGCTTTTATGCCGAAGTCCAAGTAGGGATACTTAACCAGTTATGCTCTGTTGGGCTTACCTAAAGTCCCATACGAAATGAGCTACCCAAAGTGATGACCTTGAATTTAAACAAGAAAACGTCACTTGTATTATTTCAACCATAATAAACTAGACTTACTAACTGCTCAATGACGTATTTTCCTCTTGCATTTAAAGTTAATCAATTACACATCCCTATTTTTAGGCTGTACACTCTGATGTGTTTAGGGGTAAAGGACCATGGTGAGTGCACCTTAATCTTGAATGGCTACAAAGTATTTAGAACTGTTAAAAATATATTCTGTGTGGGGAGAGAGGGAGAGAGAACAGTGGACAAGCCAGTAGGTTAAAACATTAATAATAGATGAGTCTGGGTAAAGGATATACAGTGTTCTTTGTTCTATTCTTATTCTTGTAATTTAAAAAAAAATTGAAATAATTTCCAAATAAAGCATCTTAAAAATAGACTCATCCCCCCCCCCCCCCGAAGAAAAAGTTAAAAAGCAAACAATATAGTTTTGGGAAAATGGGACTGATTATGTATGAGTGTTATGTTTTTGTTTCTTTCCCCCTTGTAAATGTCAGTGTTTTTAGCTGAGAATTGAGATGCTGTTAGTACTTTGTTAGACCTTGTGTATTAAAGTATACAGAGACTAACCTGGAAGACATTGTGCATATATTAAAACAAAAATTTAACACTTCTGGAATACCAAGTACATGTGCTGTGCTTTCATTATAGTTTCTCATTTAATCTTTATGGAAACCTGACAAAGGAAGTAGTTATTATTCTCCTTTATAGATTTTTTTTTTAAGAAAGAGAGTGTATATCCATATCCATGGGGATGGTGGGAGTGGGGGGGTGCAGAGGGAGAGGGAGAGAGAGAATCTGAAATAAGCTCCACGCCTACAGAGAGCTCCAGCATGGACCCCTTCATGGGGCTCGATCCCACAGCCCTGAGATCATGACCTGAGCCAAAATCAAGAGTCTGATACTTACCCGAGTGAGCCACCCAGGCAACCCAATTCTCCTTTACAGATAGAAGAGCTGAGGCTTAGTAACCTTAAGCGTCTCGCCTTCCATTTCTGAAGAGAGATCGGAACCCAGGCTGTGAAGATGGGTACTAGAGCTCCCACCAGTAGCCACCATATTTGGTTTGTCCAGACTGTGTGTGGGTACATCGACATGTGTAGGTCCATATACACATACCAAGTATATTTAGAAAATAAACTAGGAAAATTATTTTTTTTAAAAGATTTTATTTATTTCTTTGACAGAGATCACAAGTAGACAGAGAGGCAGGCAGAGAGAGAGAGGAGGAAGCAGGTTCGCTGCTGAGCAGAGAGCCCGATGCGGGACTCGATCCCAGGACCCTGAGATCATGACCTGAGCTGAAGGCAGCGGCTTAACCCACTGAGCCACCCAGGTGCCCGGAAAATTATTTTAAAGGGATTCTAAATATCTGCTAATAGGATTCTAGAGCAATACAAAAGTATAATAAAATTATGATGATTATAAACATATATTGAGCTCTTGCCATGTGCTAGGGGTTATTCTTCAAAGTGAAATAACTTGCTCAAGATGTCACAGCTAATATGTGGTAAAGCTGTGCTGTGTTTTTCTCGAAGTTTATCTCTTAACCGGTGGTTTATATTGCCTATTATTTATAGCACTATAGAACATTTAAAAAAAAATAAGAGGAAAAAGAATTGGTAATGAAGCATATTCCCTTTTCTTGGTGGGGTGGGAAGGAATGTCTTTCATTATTCCTTGTAAAATTATTACTTAGTTTTAGATGCCATCAAAGCTGCCACATTATACAACTCTGGGGGCACTGTTCGGTTTGTAATCTATGTCAGTGGGGCCCTTAATGGTGGATAGCACCCTGACCGCATGGCTTATGCGCTGGCTACCTGCCCATAGCAGATACTCAGCTAGACATAGAGCCCAAAAAATAGATCAAGTTGCCATTCGTCTGGGAGGTACATGTCTCAAGCATGCTTTGCAAATATGGTGAAGCAGTGCCTTACTCCAGGGAGGAAGATATCCTTTGGATACTTTGATGCCAGAAACCTAATCCAATCCAGTTACACCATCTCTTCATTCTGAATTCAGCTGATGAAAGGATAGAGACAGTATTAGAATTGGATCTTATTGAGTAGTTGCTATTATTCCAATCAGTTTCTCTTCCATCCGTGAGTTGATCCATCTCCTCAACCAACCAACCTCCACTTACTCCACTTCTTGGTCCATTCAACCAACACGTATTGAATGCCATGAGGAGCAGGTCACAGCAGTGTGGTCAGCATGGAGGGGCAGACTGGGTATGTTTCCAGGTTTATAGGGGTAGTGAGGAAGACAAACAAAAGGCAGCAGTAATAGACCAAGGTACGTCCCTTGATTTGAGGTAAGCCCAAGATGATGTGACATACAAGAATGGGCACCAGGTTCAGTCTCGAGACCAATGAATTGGTGCGATGAGGAAGTGAAATAAATACCAAAGAAGAAGAAGAGAAAAACAGAGCATCTTCTTTCCCAGGGAGAATCCAGAAACATCTACCTTTGTCACTGTGGGCAAGTGACCTCTACTTAACATCTCTCAGCTTAATCCTCATTTAAAAAGGAATCTGTTTATTAGGGACAGAAGAGATACATCAGCTATCCTAATCTCCCAGGCCCAGTCCCAGGGTAATGCAGTCTTTTGACAGTGCTTGCTCCGTAGAACCTCTTAAGGATTGAGAGACCACTTCTATTGTTGAGTTTCCTGAAATATGTAAGAACAGCAACAACACAAACCAGCACTCCAGGAACAGTTAGGACATGGTTTTAGTGTTTGCGTTTAATCAGTGCTTTTAACATCCACAAAACAATGTGCTATAATTGTGTTGTTTGCTAATAGCAAGAGGTATAAAACATTAACTCAAGGTACAGTCAGAACAATATCGTCTGGTAGTAGACCCCAAGTTGAAATGTCTCTCATTCCTTTTAGTGTATCTTTTTAGCTACAGACATAACTTTATCTGAAGAGAACAGAAGTCGGGATTTTGACTTAGGTCAAATGATTTAGCCTCTTGCATTTCTTGGCAACTTTGATAGTATGGAATGCTATGGGATGACACCTTCGGATGAGGGCTTGCCTGTTTGAGATTCAGCTTCCATTGCTTGTTAGTGGAAGGGGGCAAGGGGCAAGCAAGATTATCCCAAGCAAGCAAAATGGGTCGAACCAGAACCCCAGTGTACCAGGGCACAGCCTTCTCATTGTATTTGTCTTCAATTTCAGTCATTTGAAGGAAAACTCTTTGTTCTTTGGACCATTTCTTCTGAGGTTGCCCTATTTCCGGTTGGGGCTTTTCTCCCCTCATGACCTACCCATTAGAAGTGGAGGCTTATTATCGCCTTATGTGTTTTTGCATTGGAAAGTGAGACAACATTCGGTGATACTAGAAATAAAGTAAGTGTAGTTATACTTAAATGAGTTTGACATTTTGCTCATTTCCCATCTTATAAGATAAGATCATTACAAGCAGATCTTATGGGATTGTTAGGAGTTCGTTTACACCATTAATTGATTTGAGGGATGCTGGTGTTTCTTCTTTCCATTGCTGAATGGTTTTGTAGTCTGAACTTCCCTTAATTAGTGATTTGGGAGGGGAGGAATACCACATCTTTGTCAGTGGAATTTTGAAAAAAATGTTGCCTAAGCCATAGATGAAATACTCTTTAAATGTGTACTATGACTTGAAAATGAGACGTCATATAAATCCACGGGAAATTCAGCCTAAGGTATGGCAGTGTTGCCTGGGGAACTGTTGCAAGTGCTGGGAATCTTACATGTTTTCCTTCCCATGCAGAGAAGTTTGTGTTTGAGTTTCATGTTTGCTGCCCAGTCTAGCCTCACTCCCCCACCCTGTAGGCCACCTGTGGAAAGGTGGGCATCAGCCTCCTTCGTCGTGCGGGAGTTAGGCACTCCGTGCAAACCCACTGCAGTTTGGCGCCCTTTGGAGGGATTTTGTACTTTCTCAGGTCACTGGAGATATGGGTCATTTACACATTGAGAAACAAACTGCCCGATATAACTAAAAAGTATGGTGTCTCCAAGGAATATTGTGTATTTGAAAAAAAATTACTTGTAGATGTCATTCTTGCTGTTTTGTTCTGAATTCGTATTACGTGCTGAAAGGGCCTGGCCTGGCAGAGCACATAAACCTCTCTTTCTCTCTCTGTTCTTTCCTTCCTTCCTTCCTTCCATTTCCTCCCCCCCCCCCTTTCTTTTCTTTCCTTCCATCACAAACAGATCCATTTCTTCCCCTTGTTCCAGACTCTGGCAGTATGGGATGACAATTTTGACAGGCATGTTGAGTTATGAGAGACCTTTTAGAAAAAAATTAGGGGCGCCTGGCTGGCTCAGTCAGTTAAGGGTCCAACTCTTGATTTCATCTCAGGTCATGATCTCAGGGTCATGAGATCAAGCCCTGCGTCAGGCTCCATGCTGGGCATGGCGTCTGCTTGGGATTTTCTCTCTTCCTCTCCTTCTGCTTCTCCCCCAACTCTAAAAAATAAAATAGAATAACATAACATAACATAACATAACATAACATAACATAACATAACATAACATAACATATACATAAAATGTGATGTAAATTTTAAGTGCATAACAATGATTTTTTACAGAAACACATGTTCATCCACATGTGCACACACACACACACATCCATGTAACCATTACCCAGAACAATATATATGGAACACATTCCACCAGGTTCCCTCCTGATGCCTCCCATTGAATACTTGTTCTCCCTCTGAGAGGTCACTCTGATTCTGACTTATCA
The DNA here is from genome assembly GCF_922984935.1 of Meles meles. Lineage (NCBI taxonomy): Eukaryota > Metazoa > Chordata > Mammalia > Carnivora > Mustelidae > Meles > Meles meles. The sequence goes on along the minus strand of NC_060085.1, from coordinate 33,881,530 downwards.
CCCTAGATTAATTTACCTGTTCTTAAACATCATGTAAATGGAATCATACAACATGTATTCTTCTGTTCTTATTCTTTTTGCTAACATTCCTTCTGTGAGATTCATCCATATTGTTTGCATGTAGCAGACTTTGATTTATTTTTTTTTTTATTGCTGTGTAGTCTTGCATTGTGTGAATGTACCATGATCTATTTATCCATTCCGCTGATCTAAATTGTCTCCAGTTTTTAGCTACTGCTGGGAACGTTCTCATACAAGTGGACATATGTATTCAATTCCCACCTAGGAACAGGATTGCTGGATCAGGATGTAGGCATATGTTGAGCTGCAACAGATATTGCCAAATAGTTTCCAAAGTGTTTGTATCCATTTGCGTTCCACATGTGCGAGGGTTCCAATCGCTCCTCATCGTGGCCAGCATTTGCAGTTGTTAGTCTTCTTGATGTTTCCGTCGTCCTGGTGGATGTGCATCAGTATCTCGTTGCATTTTCCTGATGTAGAATGACACCCAGCACCTCCTCAAATGCACCTTGTCTATTTGGATATCCTCTTGTGAAGTTCCTATTTGAGTCTTTTCCCATTTTTCTTTTTAATAGGGCTGTTTGTCTTTTTCTTGCTGATTCGTAGAAAGAGCTGAGTTTTAAAAGCCGCCTCTGCTGCTTATTAGCTGTGCTTGGATGGGTTGCATGACCTTTCTGAGCTTCGTCTAAGGGATGGAGCCAGTAATACCTCTTTATAGGTTGTGGGGAGCATGACAAGAGGAAGTGTATGTTAATCACTCAGCATAGTTCCAAGCACAAAGAAGACCTTAGTGACTAGTACCTAAACTGGGGGGAGGGAGGGGCATCGATTCTCATTATCATATGAATAGCCCATTAAGATAGTCAATATTAAGACGTTATAAAATTCTAATATTTTTTCTTCCTTTACTTTCCCTATATCCTTTTCTTGTTTTTACACTTGTGGTACCAAAGGAAAAACATTGCCCATGAGTGTAATACGCAGTAGGCCAAAGTGACTCATCTCTTACAAAGGAACACTAGAGGTCATATCTATTCTCCCGAGAATTTGGTCCTTGCATCTAGGACAGTGAGAACCAGAAGAGAGTTTCTGAAAAGGTGAGAGTAAGATAAAATGTAGACATGGGACCCAGTGGAAGAAATCTACCTGTCCTGGGTAGTGGTGAGGCCGTGTCTTTCATTTCTTCTCCCTCTCTTGTCAGTTAGCTTCTTGGAGACTTCGTTTCCCCATTGGCAAAGTAGGGGTCTCAAACCTCCCTCCCAAGGTTGCTGTGAAGCCTAGCACGGTCTCAGTCTTGTGGAGAGGGCTGGAATGGATCTTGCTTATAGTGTTAGTGCTGGTGGTGATGGCAATGCTGGTGAGAACCTTGAAGACGCTGAACAGAGCCCTTCTGTTTACAGAGATGTCACCCGTCCCCCTGAAAAGCTTGCTTTGGGGGCAGAGGTGGGAGCTGTTTCAGGGAGTAGTGTGGCCTGCAGCAGGAAAGGGGAAGTCAGAAAAAAGCAAAGAATGTTCTGCTCTGGGACAACCAGTGTAGAATGTCCATTTGTACCCTGGACTGCTGCACGTTGGGGGTGAACTGGACATCCCAAGCCATATTACAGTGTTTCCCATTACCGCGGTTGAATAGATCTCTGAAATACAAGCAAATGGGGATGGAGAGTAAATCACAGTGTCACAGGCAGTTCCTGAAACTTGCCCTCGTGGCATTGTCCAAGAGCCTGGGTTTCCAGGGAACTGCCCAGAGAGGCAGACTCCTTCAGCTCTCAGAGGCACCGTGTGTAAACACAGGCTTGGGGTATGGACAGCCCTGGGTTTGACTCCTCACCCCTGCATTCTCTGGCTTCGTGATCTGGGATAAGTCAGTTCCCTGAGGTTTCCTGATTTGTAAAATTGGAGCATTAATATCATGCCCATAGAATTGCAGTAAGAGGTAGTGACGTGATACGTATATAGCACCGAGGGAGGCCCTGCACATCGTAGGTGCTCCAGCTGCGGAAGTGGACCCATGTGTCTGATGAGTAGATGTGCACACCGTGTCTTTTTCCATGACAACTATTTAGGGAGCAGAATGTGTGATGCAGAGGAGGAAAAAGGGTTCTGTTCAGTGTAAGCACCCTGCTACACAATGGGGCTTGCTAGCCCTCATCTCTGCACTGTGGGCAAAAATGGGCTTTGCTGCAGTTTGGTCTCTAATTCTGCCACCAAAATACTTGCTATTTATTAGAACCATTACAATTCAGCTACGTCTGCCGTATAACTAACCCACCATCTAGGCCAAGTTGGACAATTTATAATTTACTAACAAGGCAAGGGATGGTCACATTCAAACGGTAAGTGCATAGAGTAGACTTATTTGCTCTTTCCTCCTCGTAAACTGGGATATCCCGAAAGCCCTCCTCTAAAGATAGGATGGGCAGCATGCTCTAGGCAGGAAAGGGTTTAGTTGTCCCGCAAGTTTTCCTTATTGCGAGTTTTGGGGCTGTCCATCACTGCGTCTGTGTACCTGCACGAAGGTAAGCGCTCCGTATGGTAGTACTTGGCCCCAGGAAGCACCAATGCCTTTCACATCACGTTCCCAAATATCACAGTATCAAATCTGTATTTTATGCCTCCTTTGTTTATTCATTGTGACAGATTTACTCAGTAGCCTGTTTGGCTGGCGTAGGAGCAGAGTGAAAAGTTCTATCATGCATAGGGTGTATTGGTGAATGCACTGTCGGGGGTCCTCATTTGTGTCCCGCAGCCAGTCAAAGTCATAGACAAGAAGATGATCTGGGAAATTTGGTGTAGGCTGCAGAGTTTTTAGGACAGAGAGCTGTGGTCTTGAAAAGCATATCATTTGTAGAGAGATTGAGTCATACAGTAAGAGTCAATTTTGACAACACCCCTTGTGCAATAAAAGTTTGAAGTTCCTGGAACTTTCATCTTTGGTGGTACCACGGCAGACCATTTTTCTCTCGTTAGCACTCCTAAATTATTGCATATTTGCATTGCATGAGCCATTTTTCAGGCGTAACTGCTGGAAGTTTGCCTTTTTTTTTTTTTCATTTTCTCAGAAAATCTGTAAAAAAGCTCATTTGGGGGGGCTCAGACCTAGTTTGAGACGACATGGCTAAATGCACCAGGAAGGTCGGAATCGTGGGCAAATACGGGACCCGTTATGGTGCCTCCCTCAGGAAAATGGTGAAGAAGATCGAGATAAGCCAGCACACCAAGTACACTTGCTCCTTCTGTGGCAAAACTGAGATGAAAAGACGAGCTGTGGGGATCTGGCATTGTGGCTCCTGCCTGAAATCCGTCGCTGGTGGGCCTGGACCTACAACACCACTTCTGCCGTCACAGTAACGTCGGCCATCAGAAGACTGAAGGAGTTGAAAGACTAGTAGAAGCGCCGCCGTTTGACATTGCCAGCCTATCATAAATGGGTTAATTTATGTACAAAAAAAAAAAAAAGAAAGAAAGAAAAGCTCATTTGGGTCCTAGCCAAGAAGATGGTCATCTTTCACACCTTGAAGAGAAGTGGTGCTAGAAGAGTGACCCTGTAAGAATGTTCCATGTGTGCCGTATTTCCGTGTCTTGTGGAAATTTACAGTCAAACAAATTCTGTTTCTTCCCCATTTCCTTTTTGGTTCCCCAGTTGACTAAGAAAAACCGGAGAATTGTCTGTGGAATTGTTTCTTCGTAAAGGGGAGACTTCCTCACACTGTCACAGGCAAGTCAAGTTGAAATTCAGCTGGGAATTAGCATCTTTCTCATGCTGGTCTGTTTCTTGGTGTTTTGGGTTTTTTTTACTGGTAGAAGTCAAAGGTTATTATAAGGGAACTATCCAAAGAGATTTATATACCTGAAGAGAAGTGATTTGTCATTCGTCTGTGACATATGGACGACATCATAGTCCATAAGCCACAAAGAAACATCAATAGTAGGAACTACAGTATCCCTCTCCTGGTATATGTTGATCTTATATTCAGGCCCCTTGGTTCATTTTAAAAGCATCAACTATATGGAGGCACTTTTGTTTTCCTTCCTCACCAATAATACTTTCTGTAATAACCAAAGACCTTTTGTTATTTCTTAAATAATTTTTTAAAGATTTTATTTATTTATTTGACAGATGGAGATCACAGTGGGGAGAGAGGCAGGCAGAGAGAGAGGAGGAAGCAGGCTCCCTGCTGAGCAGAGAGCCCAATTCAGGGTTCCATCCTAAGACCCTGGGATCATGACCTGAGCCAGAAGCAGAGGCTTTAACCCACTGAGCCACTCAGGCACCCTCTTAAATAATCTTCATAAACTAATGTCAGTGTCACTCAACATCATTTTCCAGGCAGATTTGCTGCAGAATCTAAACAATGCCCCTTAAAATGTTATCATTTGAAGAGTGTTTTGCATTTTTATCGTTATCTCCCGTGGTCATATAACACCATTATTTCTTGATGCTTAGACAAGTATAAACATGAATCTAAATATGTGTCCACTTTTGAGTGTTGTTGAACATAGAGGTACATATTTAATATGATAGGTTTTCTTTTCCTGACAAGTTGTTAATTCAAAGATATATCTTATAATTGATGATAACGTAGAGCTAAGAACATGTTGGCATTTTAAGAATTACAAGGCTATTTCTACTTGTTCCTTCTGCTTTAATTTTATATTTAGTCTTTTAAGTCCAGCATTTAGGAGACTATAGCTGCAGGGCGGCTGGGTGGCTCATTTAGTTAAGAGTTAAGTGTCCCAACTCTTAATTCAGCTCAGGTCATGATCTCAGGGACTTAAGCTTGAGGCCCGTGTCTGGATGCAGAGCCTGCTTAAGATTCTCTGTCTCCCTCTCCCTCTGCCCTTTCTTCCTCCCCTCCCTTCCCTTTTGCCTCTTAAAAAGAAAAAAAAAAAAAAAAAGGACTATGGTTTCTTTTTTTAAAATAAATTTTATTTGGTTTTTAATTTTTATTATATTTTAAGATTTTATTTATTTGTGTGAAAGAGAGAGAGCATAAGCAGCAGGCAAGAGGGAGAAACAGGCTCCCTGCTGACAGGGAGCCCCCTGCAGGACTTGATCATGACCTGAGCTGAAGGCAGATGCTCAACCAGCTGAGCCACCCAGGCATCCGAGGACTATAGTTTCTTAAGGGTTGAGCCTTCAGTTAGGATCAGCTGCTGTCAGGTGGTAGTCGGCCTCCCTCTTATCCACCCTCCATGCTTCAGTGAACCAGACAGAAAATTTAATACAAGTCTCCAGTGAATACCTGAATTTTTTCATGTCAAATAATTTTTCTCTTACATAAGTAATACATATAAATCATTTGTTAAAAACAAAAGCATTACAATGAATTTCCCTGTCCTCTTCGACCATCCCACCCTTGTGCTCTTCTCTTTTGTCTTGTCCAAAGGTAAGGATAGATCACTATTTAAAAGTATTCTACTTGATCCCAGGACCCTGGGATCATGACCCGAGCCGAAGGCAGAGACTTTAACCCACTGAGCCACCCAGGGATCGAGCCCCGGATCGGGCTCTCTGCTCAGCAGAGAGCCTGCTTCCTCCTCTCTCTCTGCCCGCTTGTGATCTCTGTCAAATTAAAAAAAAATAATAAATAAATAAATAAATAAAAATAAATAAATAACGTATTCCACTGAGCTCTTTTGCTAATCATTCATAAATATGTATGTACCCATAGAAAATCCATAGTATGTAGTAGAGAGAGAAGAAAGGGTGCCACACTCTTCGTGAAGACTTGGTAAAATCTGCCCATAAGATATTCTGGGCTGGGACATATTTTTTTCTAGGAACTAGGAAAAGGCAGGAGGAGATTCATTTTAGTTACAATTCTTTTAGTTACAATCATTGCTCTATTCAGGATTCCTACTACTTCTTCAGGTAGTTTCATAGGTGGTTTCGTTAATTTATTACCCTAGAAAATGACCCTTCCTTTCTAGATTTTTAAATTAACTGGTATAAAGCTGTACATGGTATTCCTCTTGGGCATGAAAATAAGTCTCTTGTATATTTGTAATGCCTCCTTTTTTGTTCTACAGTTGAGTATCTGTGATTTCTTCTCCACATGGGTCATATTTGCCAGGGGTTTTTCATTTTTCTCTTTCTTTCCTTCTTTCCTTCCTTTCTTTCTTCCTTCCTTCCTTCCTTCCTTCCTTTAAGAGAGAGCATGAGCAGGGGACCGGGGTGCAGAGAGAGAGAGGGAGAGAGAATCCTAAGCAGGTTTCATGCACAACTTGGGAGTCCGTCTTGGGGCTCGATCTCACCACCCTGAAATCATGACCTGATGGGGCGCCTGGGTGACTCAGTGGGTTAAGGCCTCTGCCTTCGGCTCAGGTCATGGTCCCAGGGTCCTGGGATCAAGCCCTGCATTGGGCTCTTTGCTCGGCAGGGAGCCTGCTTCCTCCTCTCTCACTGCCTGCCTCTCTGCCTACTTGTGATCTCTGTCAAATAAATAAAATCTTTAAAAAAAGAAAAATCATGACCTAAGTGAAAACCAAGAGTTGGACATTTATTTTTTTAAATTTTTTATGTTAATTTTATTTATTTATTTATGACAGAGACACAGCAAGAGAGGGAACACAAACAGGGGGAGTGGGGGAGGCAAAAGCAGGCTTTCTGCTGAGCAGGGAGCCTGATGCAGGGCTCAATCCCAGGACCCTGGGATCATGGCCTGAGCCAAAGGCAGATGCTTAATGACTGAGGCACCCAGGTACCCAAGAGTTAGACATTTAACCAACTGAGCTGTCCAGGTGCCCCAAAGTTCTATTTTATTAGTCCTTTCACTGAAACAGTCTCTTCTCTTGATTTTTCTTTCTTTTTTTAAAAAAATATTTATTTATTTTTAAAGATTTTATTTATTTATTTGACAGACAGAGATCACAAGTAGGCAGAGAGGCGGGGGGGGGGGAGCAGGCTCCCTGCTGAGCAGAAAGCCCGATGTGGGGCTCCATTCCAGGACCCTGGGATCATGACCTGGGCTGAGGCAGAGGCTTTAACCCACTGAGCCATCCAGGTGCCTCTATTTATTTATTTTGACAGACAGAGACCACAAGTAGGCAGCAAGAGAGAGGGGGAAGCAGGCCTCCCCTGAGCAGAGAGCCCGACTTGGGGCTCGATCCCAGGACCCTGGGGTCATGACCTGAGCCGAAGGCAGAAGCTTTAACCCACTGAGCCACCAAGGTGCCCCGATTTTTTTTTTCTTTATTGCCTAAAGGAAACGATCTATATTTTTACCTTAGTTTCATTATTCCCTTTTTCTACATTTTTAAAACAACTTTATGGTAATATAATTCACACTTTTAAAATTTTTAATTTTTATTAACATGTAATGTATTATTACCCCCAGGGGTACAGGTTTGTGAATCGCCAGGTTTACACACTTCACAGCACCCACCATAGCACATACCTTCCCCAGTGTCCATAATCCAATCACCCTCTCCCTACCCCCCTCCCCCCCAGCAGCCCTCAGTTTGTTTTGTGAGATTAAGAATCTCTTATGGTTTGTCTCCCTCCCGATCTCATCTTGTTTCATTTTTTTCCTTCCCTACCCCCCAAACCTCCCACATTGCCTCTCAAATTCTTCATATCAGGGAGATCATATGATAATTTTCTTCTTTGATTGACTTATTTCACTCAGAATAATACCCTCTAGTTCCATCCATGTCATCACAAATGGCAAGATTTCGTTTCTTTTGATGGCTGCATAGTATTCCATTGTATATATATACCACATCTTCTTTATCCAATCATCTGTTGATGGACATCTAGGTTCTTTCCATAGTTTGGCTATTATGGACATTGCTGCTATATAATTCACACTTTTTAACAGTCACTGTTTTTTGATATATTCACAAGGTTGTACAACTGTCACCACAACCTAATTTTAGACTGTCTTTATATCTCTTCCAAAGAAATCCTGTGCCCTTGAATAGTCATGCCTCATTTTGTGTAAACTTCCATAGCCCTAGGTGGGTAGTAGTATACTCTCTGTCGATAAATTTGCTTGTTTTGGTCATTTCACACCAGTAGAAACATGCAGTATGTAGCATTTTGTGTCTGGCTTCTTCAACTTAGCATAATGCTTTCAAGGTGCATTCATGTCGTAGGGGTTTCAATCCTTCATTCCTTCTTATTGCCAAATAGTATTCCACTGTATGAATACACCATGTGTTGATTCACATTTAGGTTATTTCTAACCTTTTGCCTATTATGAATAATGCTTTGAGGAACGTTCAGGTACAAGTTTTTGTGTAGATGTACCTTTTCAATTCTCTTGGCTATCCACTTAGGAGTTGCTAAGTCCTCACTAGTCCTTGGCTTTTTAATGATAGCTGTCCTAGTGAATATTATTTTGGTTTTGATTGGGATTTCACAAATGAGTAATGATGGTGTGAGTCTTCTCAAAGGCTTATTGTCCACTTGTCTTTGGAGAAATGTCTCTTCAAGTCTTTTGGCCATTTTTAATTAGGTTACTTGTGTTTTTCATTGTGAGTTGTAGGGGTTCTTTTTATATACTACATACAAGCCTTGTTATCAGTTATGTGATTCACAAATATTCTCCCCCATTTTTGTGGATTGTTTCATTTTATTGGTTAGTATTTTTAGCACAAAACTTTTTTGACTTTGATACAGTGTAACTTACCTGTTTTTCTCTTGCTTGTGCTTTCAGAGTCATTGTCTAACCCAGGGTCATTTCTATGAGTTTTATAATTTTAGATTTTAAATTGAGGTCTATGATTGATTTTGAGTTAATTTTTTGTGCGTGGTATTGGGGAGGTTTCCAACCTAGTTCTTTTTTATGTGGATAGTTGTCCCAGCACCATTGGTTCAATTTTTTTTTTACCTTTCTCCTAGTTTTAGCTTATTTCATTTTTTCTTCTTTAGCTTCATGAATAGGAAGCATAATTCACTTATTTTCTGTCTCTCTTATTCCCTAATAAGTGCATTGAAGGTTATAATTTTCTTCTGTGTAGGAATTTGAGTACATCCCACAGATTTTATTTTATTATTATTATTGCCAATTTTTGCCTTTTCTCTATTCATTTCAATTTTTATTGCATTTTGCTCAATGAATGTGGCATGTGTGATGTCAGTTCAATAAAATTTTACCCAAAGGACATTTCTATTAAAAAATGATTAGAAAGCCTTTTTTCCCCCAACTCTGTAGATATATTATTATACCTCTTTATGACATCCAACAGTGCTCTGTACTTGGTGTGTGCTCAATAGATATTTGTAGAGATCCCGAGGCAGAGCAGACTTTTAGAGGATATCCACACCTAAGTTTTAGCAGTTGTTTATGTGGCAGTAACAGCCAACACTTCCTGAGCACTTTCCTCTGTGCCTAGCCCAGTGTGTACTGACTTAGTCTTCATAACAGTCCTGTAAGGCAGGAACTCTCTATTTCCATTTTACAGTGTCGCAAGGTAAAGTCTATTACTCAATGATTCACACCAAGAAAAAGCCAGAGGTGGGTTTCAAACCCATTTTGTTTAGCCCCAGATCCTGCTCGCTCTCTCTCTCTCTCTTTTTTTTTTTAAGATTTTATTTATTTATTTGACAGACAGAGATCACAAGCAGGTGGGGGGGGCGGGGGAGGGGAAGCAGGCTCCCTGCTGAGCAGAGAGCCCTATGCGGGACTCAATCCCGGGACCCTGAGATCATGACCTGAGCCAAAGGCAGAGGCTTAACCCACTGAGCCACCCAGGCACCCCAAGATCCTGCTCTCTTAACTACAGCCTTCCACGGTCTCCCCCATAGTCACTTTTCCATGACATTTCATTGGTCCCGCTCCTAATCATTTCTCTGATTGCTTTGAACATGTTCCGTGAAGGAAATTCTTGGCCCTTTTCTCAGTTGTTTGTTAAAAGTAGCAAGTAATGAAGTGTTTGTGCCTCCATACTCTCAAGACATTGAATAGCATGACCTGAAACTTTAGAAGTCACATGCCCACAGAGGAAGACTAGCTAGCCAGGACCTATTGTAAAGATTTTACTTATTTATTTGACAGATAGAGATCACAAGCAGGCAGAGAGGCAGACAGAGAGAGAGAGAGAGGAGGAAGCAGGCTCCCTGATGAGCAGAGAGCCTGATGCGGGGCTCGATCCTAGGACCCTGAGATCATGATCTGAGCCGAAGGCAGAGGCTTTAACCCACTGAGCCACCCAGGCGCCCAGGACCTATTGGTTTTAATTTTTTCATGGGTGTCAAAAGAGAATTCAGAAGAAATGTAATGAAACATCTTTTTCTGGCTTTTGTTGGAGACCACACAAGCTCAGAGGGTTTCCGTTTTTTAGATCAAGTGTGTACTCAGATAAAAACCGAGCAGATTTTCATGGAATCTCCTTGTGCTTCATCTATATGGAGAGAAACCTGCTCTTTGGAACTCCGATTGAAAATAATTTGTTATTGTTAAGGGATATTTCCAAACCAAATGAGGGCTATTTTTCTCCCTCTATTGAAGATTGGAAAGCTATATCCTTGGATACTTAGTGAATAAAAGTTCTCTTCTTTCTTTCATAAAGAGAATGCCTTTTGTATTTTTGTTCCCTCCGATGCAGTCTCTGGGCAGCTTCCTCGTGAAAGAGAAGTTTAATTTGTACTGCACCATCATTTTCTTGTGGAAAACTAATAAAATACAAATTCCACTTTTTTACATTACGTTGTGGCTCAAGGCTTTTGAAAGTTTTATGTAGAATCTGCTTTCCTTTTGCCCTTTTCTTTTTTTGATGATGATTGAGAGGGGAAATGAAGTAATGTTCACAAGTATTATGGACATGGTTGATAAAGAAGCTATTCCCTCAAGTTCATTGTTTCTCTCAAACCAAAAATGGAAGTTAATATTTCACAGTTCCCTCTCAAGACTTTTTGTTTTGTTTTGTTTCATTTTGTTTTAAACATTCCTTAAAGTAGATGTGAGACAAGAATGAAGCAAACAAATCTGTTTTTCTTCCAAGGCATCTCATTCACTTTTTCTGACAGGTCAAGTGACATCCCGGGGCAGTGGTGTCTGGATTCAGCTAATTGAAGCCCTGGGAGCTGTTCCATTGTGTGGGTCCCCCCTGCAGTAGAGGGTTGGGGGCTTTCATTTTGATGAGCACCTTTTCTTGCCTGACACTTAGCATGTATTAGCTTTGCCACAAGTGGGCAGTTTTTGTACATGGAGAAACAGGCACAGAGTAGACCAGTAGCTTACCCATAGTCACACAGCAGGAAAGTGGAAAGATAGCCTTAGAACTCATGAATCTGACCTGAGAGTTGAGTCTTTGGACCGCGGAGAGTGACCAGAAAGAAGGACAAGGAGCATTAGAAATTCAGTCCTTCTCTACCATGGATTGTTCAGAGACCCGACAGGCAGGCATACTTGCACACAATGACCGTTGACTAAGGAGCAAATGTGAAGGAACAAATTTTGTCTTCTCATCTGCTGCGAGATCCAGCTGGTAATGCATTTGAGAGAAAGATCTATTTTGCCTTGTTCTTTGAATAGCTCTGCTGCCTTTTCACCTTTTCCTCTCTCTCCTTAGCACTGCCTTGCCATCACCTGAGATCCCGTCCTCCAACCGTCTTCAGTCTCGGTTCCGCACCCCACTTCTCCTTCCCACCCCCCTTTCCCATTTCCTTGTCATTCTTCACCTCAGCGCATTCTCCAGCCCCTCTGTTTCCCGCTGCCCAGATAGTGGCCATGGTTTCTTGGAGGATGATTGCATGTTAGGGACAGGCAGGCAGGGGACCGTCTCTGCCTGGGTTAGGGACAGGCAGGCAGGGGACCGTCTCTCTCCTTTGATGGTCTGTGGGCAGAATGGTGTAGGACAAGGAGCAGGTTCAGCAGTTGCTAAGGACTGACCATTCCACAATGAACAGAGCTCATCACTGCAAAGCCAATGGTCCCTCAAAAGTCTTCTCACTAAGGAGGGTGGGGGAGCAGGGGAGGGATGCCTTATCAGAAACAGAGTGGAGATGACACCACTGGGCTCTTACAGATTCTTTTAACCAGTGAGTTTGAATGACACAGAGATAAGCAGTAAGGAAACAGCTTGACTCTGAACTAGATTCTACCCTTAATTCTTCAAGTGTCTGTTCCTTGAAAGTGGATTCTTCAAATTAATATTCTAAGCCTCTCCATCCAAGGAAAACTATTGTTTTAAACATGAGTTATTACTTTGAAATGCCCTCCACAGTTGGGGAAGAGGCAGAAGGACAGAAAGGCGCCCCCCCCCCCCCGCCCCCACCACCAAGGTGCTTGGCAGCTTTCTGCCCTTTGCTCTCGGAAAGTCAGGGTTGCATCCCTACCCAAGAAAGAGAGTCACCGCCTTCCCCACCTTCACCCACCCATCCACTCAGCCTCCCGTGATAAGTGGGTCAGCCCCATTTCCCGCCTTCCCTTGGCCAGGGGCTCCCCCCCAGGACCGCACGGGCGATGGGGACCTGACATGCCCGGTGGGAGAGGCAGTGCCCTCCTCGCTTGGCTCCAGCCCGCTCCGCAGGTGCGGCCCTAATCCTCCTGGCCTAGTTATCCGGCAGCCTCTAGGAACCAGGGCTCTGTGATGTAATGCTCTTTTTTCACACTCCCGGCTTAAATACAGATGGAAATTGTTGTCATGTGTTAGAAATGTCGCCAGTAATATAAAAGGCGCAAGCTTGGGCATCTTCTCTCGCTTCTCGCACCGTCAGCTGCTCCTGCCGCCAGCGCCTTCTTCCCTCGCAAAATCGCTCTGTGGTCAGGTGGCCGAGGCGCCCCCAGCTCGCCTAGGAAGGGGTTCGGATCCCACACCCCCCACCCCCGCCTCTCTTTACAGCCGCTGCAGAGCTGAGGACCAGCGTGGTGGGAGGCTCTTTCAGGCTCACAAAGGGAAGGATTAATCTTGACGATTGGGCTGGGGTTTGCAGGCAAGTACAAGTGGTCCATGATCGCCTCCTCGCCGCCCCCCCCCCCCGCCGCCCCCTGCCCAACTGTGGATTCGAACGCCAGGTCGCTGGAGGAAGCCTGGGGACAGGCAGGCGGCGGCAGAGGCGCCCCGCCGCCGGAGGTTTGCGCTTGGGTTGTGGGAACGTCCATGGAGGTGAAGATGCCCTGTGTGGTGTGTGGACCAGGGAGGAGGGGCGGGGAGAAACCGGGCCAGCTTGGGAGGGCCAGATGGCTGCGGCTGCGTTTTAATTCACCCGGCAGGCCGGTTTGGCCGGGCCGGGTGGGAGGGGGAGGGGAGTGGAAAAAAAATCAGGGGTCAGTGGGTAGGGAGAGGCAGGGCTCTGGAGCAGATGCCTGACGAACAATGGGGCTTTTGAAGGGGATGCTGGAGGAAGTGTGGCGCGCGCTTTGTATTGCCTCCTCCGCATTGCAGGTTGGAATCGGGCAGCTAAATTTTAATGAAGTGCATTCCAAAGTGTGCTCGTCAGCCTGGGCTTCCAGAGCGAGGGGCTTGGCTGAATGGGGACAGGGGGTGGAAGGGGGAGGGGGCCGGCGAAATGAGTTCCTGATGGATGGTAAAGGAGGAGATGAAAGCCTGCTCAGTGTGCAGGGCAGGGGAAGGGAGAGAGGGGGAAAATCAATACGTCCCCGTGCATATTAATAGGCTCCAGCAGGTGTTGGTAAATGTATGTTGCTGCATTGTTCCGGCGCCCTGGCGGAGGAAGGCGGGGGAGAGAGCGAGCTGCTTCTCCCTGGCGCGGTGGGCAAATGCCTTTGCACTTTGGAGGGTTTTGCAAGCTCCCGGGAAAATAAGGAAGGAGCTGCGTCCCCTCTCCCTAACTCCTTTTTCCCCAATTTTTTTAAAAAGAAGGAATGAATGTACCTGCAGAAGGCTTTTTAAGTTTGCTTCCTGGAAATTAACATGTGTGTATCAGAGCACTGCCTTATCTAGGTAAGATATGCATTTCTGTGGGTATCCAGAAAATAGAAAGCGGATTCTAGAGTCTGGCGTGTGGAGTTCCTGGGAGTGAAGGGCTCGTCTCACTCTCAGGTTCTTGTCAGTGAATGGGCCAAGCCAGGAAGGCTGGGGGATTTTGAAAGAGGCATGAAGCCTATCCACCCCCACCCCCCACCTTCCCAAGTGCTGAATCTAACTGACCTGGGTACCTAGACGCAAGGAAGCTGCCTGTCCATGGTGTTGGTACATAGACTTTGTCTCACACACAAAGGGAGTGGACCTGTGCCTGAGCCAAATTATTCCAGGGCATTTGTAGCATCTTTATAAAGATTGGGCTTGTAGTGTCCTTTTCTCTTCCGTAGAGTTTATCCTGCTCAGGGCTCTGTCCACTGAGAATCATTCAGGAGACTACTATAACCCTTGCTGGGTTTTGTTGTTGTCTGTTTGCTTGTTTTACTACTTCTCTTGAAGAAGTAAGTATTAAGTGCTTTCAGAAGATTCCGGCATATTTGCTGGGGGGTTCGGATAAAACTGGAAGCTGTTGCATGAGGTCATTATGACTTTTTTATATGACAAGTATTTAAGTGTGTGTATATAGACAATGTACATAAACGCATGTGTATACACTGGGTAAGCCACAGAATAACATATTGTCTTTCTGGTTCTGGGAAAATAAATGCATCTGTTAGTTGAGAAGAGCTTGTCTTTTGTCATCTGTAAGGCTATTTCCTTCTGAAATTCGTGTTTTATGATAACTTTGGAAGCCCTCAAGTATTGATTGGATATACTCCTTGGTTCTTCTTGTCATTTAACTTGAGCTGTATCTCATCAACAAGATGCTGCTCGTCTCTTGCCAATGAATGTTAGTGCTGTTGAAAGCTTTAGCAGATTAATGGTATCAACAGGGACTTGATTCTTCCATTTCTCAATTCAGCAAACAGAAGCCGCCTGCTCTTGGCTCCCAACGCCTTTCCTCGTCTGGTTTTAGGCAAAGGGGTTGGTGGGGGGGCGGGGGGGAGAAAGGTCCCTGCTGAGGACACTCCTCTCTAATCTCCTTTATCAACCCTACCCCGCCTAGTTCAACACTGAAGGTTACTTATTGGCATTCCTATGAAGTTTCTTTTTAAGGCTGCCTATTTCCATTTTTACTTGGGTGGCAGCATTTGAAACAATGTTTGGATTTTGCTATTTGCATTTTGCTGTGTTTGTAATAAAGAGCTGTGGGCTCAAGCTGTTGTTCTTTTCACTTAATTATGGCTCTTGAATGGGTCTGCTATGACATTTTAGACTTGAGGCTTACCTGCTGGTCCTCCATGAGCAAAAGCATGGCCATTTGTGTTTCTTAGAGGATTTACCCCAGGGGTGACCAGAGCCTCACTACCTCTTAACTGGCCAGATGAGGCAATATGTAATGTGACCCATGGTATGTCCACTGGAACTCTCCACCCATCAAACCCGGGTTCTTGAAAAACTTGCAGGTAACAGTTTCATTAACAGAAAGGACCTCTTGGAACCACTCTTTTTTCATGACACCTAGGGCCGTTTTGAGACACACAGCTACAGGTGTTTGATGTTAGGATAAGAACAGAAACTATACCCGTGCACTAAAGGAACCATAGAAGCAAAGACCATAGCTGGTATTGTCACCAGCTGATAGAAGACACATCTATCAGAGGCTTCTGGTACACTCCTTCTCTCCCCCTTGTTTTCCATTTACTCTGGGCATATGGATGTGGGTAGAGGAGGCGAAGAAGAGGAGAGAAGGAGATTTGCATGTTCACGAAGGACCCAACCGCAGCCATTAACTGACACCAATTATTGAAAACTGCTTTGTAATTTCTGTTTGCCCCTATGCCCTGCATATAAAGCAGGTAGTGTGACACCAGCTGAGACTGCTGATTTAATGATCCCAGTAAGTAAGCAAACCCATGTGTTTTGCTGATGTTGACTTAATAAAGTTGCTGCAGGACAAAAGATTCGGAACATACTTGTAACTAAAGGGAAAAGGATCTCTAAAGTTAAAAGGAAAAATAAGGGGTGCCTGAGTGGCTCAGTGGGTTAAGGCCTCTGCCTTCGGTTCGGGTGGTGATCTCAGGGTTGGGTTCTCTGCTCAGCGGGGAGCCTGCTTCCTCCTCTCTCTGCCTGCCTCTCTGCCTGCTTGTGATCTCTCTGTCAAATAAATAAATAAAGTCTTAAAAAAAAATTAAAAGGAAAAATAAGAACAATAGTACTAGAAAAAATGAACTGAAAAGACCCCCCCCCATCGAAACACTCCAAAGATGTTTAAAAAAATGTTTAAGTAACCTGTATACCTGATGTGGGACTTGAGCTCAGGACCCCAAGATCCAAAGAGTTGCAGACTCTAGGACCAGCCAGGGGCCCCTCTCCAGGTTTGTTTGTTTTTTTTCTTTGCCACTGTATTCTCACGTACAACCCAGATAGTTTGATAAGCACCATTTTCTCAGCATGTTTGTTTTTTCTTTTCTTTTCTTTCATTCTTTTTTTTTTTTTAAGAAGAATTCTTACGTTGATAATCAGACCCCAAATATTTGAATGTAAGCACATCCCTTGCAGTCTCACTGACACCCTCTGGCACCAGGAAAACTGTCATAGCAATTTTTGAGAAATCTAGTGGGAAGAAAAGGCAGCAATGCCAGCCACTAATTCAGTAACTGTTCATGGTTGAGTCTGTCAGCGGGCCTGATCCGGATGACTCTTGGGCTTTTAAAGTGTTGCAGGCACTAAGTACAAAAATCTTTCTGGCCTCTCCTGGCTTACTGGGTCTTGACAAGTTTCTGCCCTTGTTGGCCTCTGGCACATCTCCGTGATTAATTTAGGGTGCCTGCAGCTAGGAAAATTATGTTCAAATAGTGACTTCGAATAGTGTGATGTGCCTCTTGCCTGGGTAAACCTATCTGACATACAGTTCCATATTGATAACGAACGATGGCACTGGATTGGGACGCCTGGCAGGCTCAGTCCATGGTGCCTGGACTCTTGATCTCAGGGTCCCGAGTTCAAGCCCTGCCCTGGACACAGATCTTACTTAAAAAAAAAAAAAAAAACAACAAAAGAAAACAATAATAACAACAAAAACAGTGGCATTAAATCCATTCACTCCCCAGTAGTGTAGGGAGTTGATGAATGAATATTATCTAGATATCTGTTGATTTTTTTCCTGATACAATCCTTGAGCTATCTTTGCTGATTTTTTTTTAAAGATTTATTTATTTATTTGAGAGAGAGAGAGAGCGAGTGGGAGGAGAGGCAGAGGGAGAGGGATACCAGCAGACTCCCCGCTGAGCCCGATACCCCCACTGAACCCGATACTCAACCCAGGCTTCATGATCGCAGGACCCAGAGATATGACCTGGGCCAAAATCAAGAGTCCCATACTCAACTGACCCAGCCACCCAGGAGTGCCTGTCTTTGACAATTTTTACTCCTTCTTCCAATGAGGTGACATTTCTTAAAGTTTCAATAGGTGGTCTAATACAAGTGAAAAAAGAGAATTGGGGAAAAGATTACCTAACTTTTACTAAGATGTTTAGGAAGATCTTAATAGCATTAGAGCAAAGGGGAGGTCTTGGAGTTGAAAATGAATCGCTAGGCTGAAAGCGCTTAAATAAAAGATTTTTAAAGTTTTAACATTTGATGTTTCCTGACCTAAAAGTCAGCCTAAAAAGCATAGTGCATTTAACTGTGTTGTGAAGCCTCACCCTTGTTTGTAGAAGTTTTTGCTATTTGTCCTGTATCCCAGTTCTAAGTATGGTGCTTATTAGCCCATAATGCGTGTACAGTAGATACCTGAATGTGTGGATGCATGAAGAATTTGGACTGTTGGGGCGCCTGGGTGGCTCAGTGGGTTAAGCCTCTGCCTTTGGCTCAGGTCATGATCTCAGGGTTCTGGGATCGAGCCCCGCATCGGGCTCTCTGCTCTGCGGACAGCCTGCTTCCTCCTCTCTCTCTCTGCCTGCCTCACTGCCTACTTGTGATCTCTGTCTGTCAAATAAATAAATAAAATCTTAAAAAAAAGAATTTGGATTGATACTGTTAAAAAATTGAATCTCTTTCACTACGGTGAAGTTGCTATTACCAAAATAGAGAAAAAAGTACAGCTCCATGAAAAATCATTTTTTTTAAAAGATGTATTTATTTATTGAGAGAGAGAGAGAAAATGCATGGAGAGGGGTGGGAGGGGTGGAGGGGGAGGGAGAGAAGTAGATTCCCCTTTGAGCTTGGAGCCCAGCACTGGGCTGGATCTCAGGATCCTGAGATGGTGACCCGAGACAAAGCAAGAATTAGACGCTTAACTGACTGAGCCACCCAGACACCCTTTAGACAAATCATTTTAAAAAAAATGGAAAAAGGAAACACAGTTTTCCCTTGTAATTAATAATGCATATTCTTTTCCATAAACCAGTTAGTGGATCCTGTAGTTCTCATGGACATAAAAAAGCATTTAGATTTTTACTCACTGTGTTTTTTGGGTTTTGTTTGTCGGTTGGTTTGTTTTGGGGGGGTGGGTGGAGGGAGGAAGAGAGAGAATCTTAAGTTTAGACTCCATGCCCAGTGTAAGAGCCCAATGTGGGGCTTGATCTCAGGACTCTGAGATCAGGACCTGAACCGAAATCAAGAATTCCTTTCTTAACCTACTGAGCCACCCAGGCGCCCCTTTACTCACAGTTTAATTGCTCTTAAAAGTTGATCATGTAATGCTTGGGTGGCTCAGTCATTAAAGGGCTGCCTTCAGCTCGGGTCATGATCCCGGGGTCCTGGGATTGAATCCCACATGGGGCTCCTTGCTCAGTGGGGAGCCTTCTTCTCCCTCTACCTCTGCCTGCCTCTCTATTTGTGCTCTCTATCCCTCTCTGACAAAAAATAAAGAAAAAAAAAGTTGATGTCATTCTCTTGATTAAGGAATCTCCTTTTTCCACTATCTCTCCACCTCTGGTGGGCCGTGGGTGTGAATTATTGCACTGGGTATATATATATATATATATATATATATATATATATATATATGCATTTTTTTGCTGCAGTGAAGATTAGATCAGTGGAAATCTACAAATTTGACAACAGCGATATGAAATAACTTGCCTATAAGACAGTATGTGCCATAATTTTCTAATTAATTGTGGAGCAGCGCCAAAGGCAGTTGCTTTAGAAATACATAATGATCATAAATAGAGACCGAAAGGGAAGCAAGAAAGTCTACAATGTTTAACTCCTTTTAATGAGGCTTAATACTCCAGCTCATGGAGGCCTTTGCTATTTCTTTTTGTAGCTTTTTGGACTCTCTGATTGACGACTTATATTTTTTCCTGGAGGTGATCTCGTATTAGTATTATTCACTTTATAAATATTTGAGTGCCTGCTGTGTGCCAGGCACTTTCTGTGTATCAGGGACAGCTCAGTGAGCAGAGTGAACGCATGTTACCCTCCTGGAGCTTGTATTCAAATCCATGTTAATATGGTCCTAATAAGATCAGCAATTAAGGAATAAGGTTGAAATGATTAGTTAAAATGAAACCTTTCCTCTGCGAGAAGTTTATTCCTGAAAACCACTGTGGTTGGCAAAATTGGAGTTTGCTTGATTGCTTGCATCAAAGTCCAGCATAGTGGAACAAAACCATGGAGAATTACACACCAGCCTTCCTTCAGTCCTCAATCTCACCCCTCAAAAGTATTATAGTAGGGGCGCCTGGGTGGCTCAGTGGATTAGGCCGCTGCCTTCGGCTCGGGTCATGATCTCAGGGTCCTGGGATCAAGCCCCGCATCGGGCTCTCTGCTCTGCAGGGAGCCTGCTTCCTCCTCTCTCTCTGCCTGCCTCTCTGCCCACTTGTGATCTCTGTCTGTCAAATAAATAAATAAAATCTTAAAAAAAAAAAAAGTATTATAGTAGATTCAATTTGATTTCCTCCAAACTTTCCTACATTAATATATACGCACACTCTTTATATAGTAAGTAGTCTAGCTTGGCTCTTATTGGTATCCCAACTGGCAACTTTCCACATCTGTATGTGTATACCTACTTCATTTTTTGTAATAACCAGAACCTATTGATTAGGTGGTTATTTGCTAAGGCTTGCTCATTTTGTTCTCCCCAAACTCCAAGACCTATTTATTCATTCAGCAAATATTTATTTAGCAAACTTTACGTGCTAGGAACTGTTCCAGATGCTTGGGATATTACTGACCAAAACAGGTATAGATCCCTCATGGGGTTTATGTTCTAGTCAGGGAGACAGTAGATAGTAGATGTACTAAGTAAGTATATTATTTTGTGTATTGGAAGATAGTAAGCGATAATGGGGGGGAGCCAAGCAGAGAAATGTGGTCAGGACTATGGAGGTAGGAGAGACGTTGCAATTTTAAATAAGGTTGTCAGAGTAGGTTTCACTGGGAAGGTAGTATTTAAGCAGAAACTTGAATGAGTGTATATCTGAGTAAGTAGAAGGGCCCTGTGGCCAAGTTTTAAAGGACCTGTTCAAAGGCCCTGTGGCAGAAGTGGTACCTGCTTTGTCTGAGGAACAATAAGGAGTCCAGAGTGGCTGGGAGGAATCAGGAGAACAATGGCTAGAATTCTGGAAGGAGAGTAAGGGAGAGTGTAAGAGTATAAAGGAATGCAGACAGATCATGCCAAACATTTTAGGCCATTTTAACTATTTTACTCAGTGAAATGGGAGTCACTTGGGGTCTTGATTGGAATAATGACATTGCTTCAACATTTGGACAGTCTTGCTTTAGGTAATGTGTTAAGGACAAATAGAAGGGTGGAAGCAGAGAGCACAGTTAGGAAGCTATAACTGGAAATCCTGGTGCAAGTTGATGTGACTAGATCAGGTGTGGCTGTATATATTCTGGAAGTTTACGCAAAAGAATTTTCTAATAGGTTAGATGAGGGATGTGAGAAAGAGAGATGTTGAGAATGACTCCCAGGGTTTTTTAAAACCTGAACAGGTAAAAGGATGAAAGTGGGTTTAAGATTTGGTGTTTCACTCTTGGTTTAGTTTGAGTTGTCTCTTACTCACAGAAGTGGGCTGTCAGGAAGGCAGTGGGCATAGATGGTGGAGTTCATGGCAAACATGGCCATACCATGAATCCAGTCATTCTTCCCCAGTTTGGCAATGCCAGGGACGATGCTAACAGGAGCATCCTTGCACATACACCTGGTGTCCAGTTGTGAATCTGTCCTGAAGATGGCATCGCCGTGTTTACAAATGTGTACATTTTAACAATCAAAAATACTTCCGCATTACCGTAACCCCCCCACCAAATTGTATCATTTACATTCCCACCAGTGTGTACAAGAGTGTCCGCTTCGCTTCATCTTTCCCCAAACTGAAAATGGTCTTTCCAAGTGTTGCCTGTTTCATGGATGATAGTCTTTTTCAGCACTCTGCCTTCAAGCTCATATGTCCTCTGGCCTCAGAGTCTATCCAGCTTCTAGAAGACATAAGGAGTTTTCTGTTCTGGGAAGTCTTGCCCACTGTGGGTATAATGGTGCTGCCGGTCGTATTTGGTAAGACAAACTAATCGCTTCAGGACTTAGGTCCCTGCAAGAGGATGTAACATATTCAGCATTGTTCAAGCAGCTAATTAAAGACTAGTGGGGAGACAGCTAAGTAGCAGTTTTATTTATTTATTTATTTATTTTAAAGACAGAGAGAGAGATCACAAATAGGCAGAGAGGTAGGCAGAGGCTGAGGGAGAAGCAGGCTCCCTGCCGAGCAAGGAGCCCGATATGGGACTCGATCCCAGGACGCTGGGATCATGACCTGAGCCGAAGGCAGCCGCTTAACCAACTGAGCCACCCAGGCGTCCCTAAGTAGCAGTTTTAAAGAATACCTCCTTAAAAGGGGAAATTTTGAATTCTATCATCCAGAGAAAGACCACTTCCTTCTGACATTTGGACAACTTTTAATAGCACGTGTTGACTTCAAGTCATTGGCATAACCAAGGTGGTTAGAACACTAAGTGATTTGCAGTGTCTTTAAAGTTATACAAGGTCAAATGAGCACCCAGTTGGGATTTTTGGTTTGCTTTTTTCTTTTTTTACTGAACATCAGACAAATAATTGCTATGACCCAGCTGTGTGCTCTGTGTCCTGCCAGGTCCAGAGGATGCCAGGATGGACAAAACATAGCCTTAACCCTTACAGAGGGTCCATTGCTGTTGGTGGTGGTGGGAGACACGCAGATGGCCAGGGACTGTCCATTGTCACAGGGACTAAAGAAATAGGTAAAGGTTGGGGACCAGCAGAGACATAGGCATACTTTGTCCAGGATTTAGGTCAGGGAAGAATTGTGAGGGATAGGCAGTGGGAGAGACATAGAGGCCCTTGCCTGTCCTGCCAGTGAGCCTGCAATTTGTCCTGAGGGCAGTGGGAATCTTGGAAGAGTTTAGGCAGGATAATAACATGGTTCTTTTTGTATTTTTCGAAAACCACTCTGGCAACCGTCGAAGGCAAGGGTCGTTCAGCTGTGGTCCCCAGGCCACTGCCTGTTTCTGTTTAAAAAGTTTTATTGGAACACAGACATTTGTTTATGTATTGTTTGTGGCTGCTTTTCTGCCACAGTGGTGGTATTGAGTCATTGAGACCTAGACTGTACGGTCTCCAAAGCCTAAACTATTTATTCCTTGTCCCTTTACTGAAAAAGTTTGTCGGCCCCTGATTGAGGAGATGAAGTTAATACAGAAGGGCCAGGAGGGAAGCTATAGTCAAAGGAAAAGACTAAGTTAAGGCCAAGGAGGAGGGGAGAGACCCAAGGGGTATTCAGGACAAAATACTTAATGAGTGATGGATTAGGGGAGATGGGAGGGAGAGGTGTGGTCTGAGGTGGCCTGTGGGGTCCTGCGAAGAGTGACCAGGTAGACTGGAAGGTCAAAAGGAATATCTGTGTGGAGATGTCCAGGACAGCGTAAGTTAAATGCACCTGGGAGGGGCATAAATGTGTGTTCAACATGGCAAGTTCAGACCGGTTTTTATCGTATCTTGTTAATCCATAAAAGTCCGGAAGCCCTCATCCCTCTGTCCCATCTACTATCCTGTTCTGGAAATGAGTGTCCATCTGCACAGTTTCTCATCTTTCTTCATCAGTCAAGGCTGGACTTCATGTGCTTGCATTGCAGACGACAAGCTGTGTGCTCGCACCTAGCCCGGTACTGCCTACGTGGTTTTTTGCTCACGTAAACATTTATCTCTTTAGGTAGGACCGAAGTCCACAGATAAGTCCAGTGTCTCATACGTTTTTGGTCTATCTGCTGGGTCTACCGTGAAATTACAAATTTAGGTGTACACAGGTTTTTTTTCTTAGTTATGGAACCTGATAGTCGAATGATAGAGCAGAACAAACCTAGCCTGCCCCTAATGTCATTCATTCAGTCATTCAACTAACGTTTATTGAGCTCTTTGTATATGCCAGAGACTCGGCTAGGTAACCAAAGGTGCAATGACGGCCCTCATGGAACTTCCATTTTTTTTTTTTTTAATTTACTTATTTGACAGACAGAGATCACAAGCAGGCAGAGAGACAGGCAGAGAGAGAGGAGGGAGCAGGCTCCCCGCTGAGCAGAGAGCCCGATGCGGGGCTCAATCCCAGGACCCTGGGACCATGACCTGAGCTGAAGGCAGAGGCCTTAACCCACTGAGCCACTCAGGCACCCCTTATTTTTCTCCGTTGTCTTTATAGATACCTAAACTGCATGGAGCTAGAAGTTGGACTGCCTCCTCTCCAGTGGAGCGGGGAGGCTTTCATCTGTGTTGTCCAGGTCTAACAATGTGATCTGATTTCCATTCAAGAGCACAGTAATTCATTGTTCTAACGCACTTCTAAATGTGGGGTGTAGCTTGTCATCTTTACGTTGGTGAACATCGATTCTGAAGTTTTTCTTTTTGCTCTTAATGTGACCTTACCAGCCTTGGCTTTTACTGCAGAAGCTATGCCTTAATGGGGTCAGATTTAGGGAGGAATGCTTTGCCACCATCCACGTTCTTTTCTCATAACGGCTATCTGTATTCGTGAAAACTGACAGGGAAAATGAAGGGACACAGAGTCTTTGGCAGCTCTCCGTTTTCTATGTTACAGGAGTTGAAAGCATCAATTTTCATTTCATGCATTGAATTGCTCGTAATAGGGGTTTTTAGCTAGTCTTTGGTAGGCAGATGAGCGAGTGTCTGGGGGCTGTTCACGAAAGGAGGGTCTAAGGCAAGCAAGAGACTGAGCCCCAGGGAGAGAACCGACTGTGTGCGGGAGAGTTAGGATCTAGAAGCATTGCTCCCCCAATGCTGCCAAGGGGAGCTCTCGCTCTGGCTTGCCACACACTTTGTAAAATTACTCACTGACGGAGCGCTTCTGTTTGGTTTCTTTGTGTTATAAATGTCATGCAAGGTGGTGGAATCGAGGGCATGGTTAATATTCCATTGATAGTAAAAGGAAGCAAGGTAAAGAGAGATTTTGGGCTCCAAGATATGTCATTGGGAAATGACAACGTATGTCAGAGGACTTAAACCATGATTTTGATAGCAAAGCACTTACCCAGCTGTAGATTGGGATGGAAAATCCGAGGGCAATCAACCAGGTTATTCTTTATTTTATTTTGTTTTTTAAAATTTATTTGACAGGGGACGCCTGGGTGGCTCAGTGGGTTAAAGCCTCTGCCTTCGGCTCAGGTCATGATCCCAGGGTCCTGGGATCGAGCCCCGCCATCGGGCTCTCTGCTCAGCGGGGAGCCTGCTTCCCCCTCTCTCTCTGCCTGCCTCTCTGCCTAGTTGTGATTTCTCTCTGTCAAATAAATAAAATATTAAAAAAAAAATATTTGACAGTATGAGAGCACAAGTAGGGGGAGCAGCCGAGGGAGAGGGAGAAACAGACTCCCTGCTGAGTAAGGGGCCTGGTGCAGGGCTTGATCCCAGGACCCTGAGATCATGCCCTGAGCTGAAGGCAGACGCTTAGCTGACTGAGCCACCCAGGAGCCCCAGACCAGGTTATTCTCATGGTGTCTTCCTCAATGGGAAACCAGCAAGCCTTTGGAAAATTACACCTTCTCAGCAATTGCTCCTTTGTAAAGACACACATTAGCTACAGCAGATTTTGTGACTTGTTGCAGGCTGAGGAGAAACCTGCATCTCCCTTCCCCAGAGCGCCTCTGCACCATGTTTGCGTTTTCCAGCACGCGGAGTGAAGGTGTTGGAGCGAAATGTTCTGCTTGCCAACCAGAGAGGTGTTTAAAAAAAAAAAAAAAAAAAAAAAAAAAGAAAGTCTGTTACTTGCCAGTTTGAAAATATGTACGTTCCAACATTTTGTCATTAAGAAAACTTTCTGTAGATTGAGGTGGCTTTAATCTAGATGAATTTCATGTATTTTAGTGTGTCTATGAGAGGTGTCTGATTTCACATGTTCAAATCACCATTTTTTTGAAGTGAATTTTATTCACATTTTGAACTTAAATAAAATTCACTCTTTTTGCTATGCATTTCTCAGAGTTTTAACAAATATATACAATCATGCAACCCTCCACATTATTCAAAATACAGAATAGTTTTGTCATATACTCCCTCTACATTCTTTCTGATAGCTGTTTTGTTTTCCCCACCCCTCAGGCAATCACAGATATCTTCTGTTTCTAATAATTTTAGTGTTTTCCAAATGTCATCTAAATGGAGTCTTATAGTGAACCTTTTGGATTTAGCTCCTTTCACTTAACAAAGTAGATTTCCCATTGATATAAGTTGTTGCTTGTATCGTCAGTTTGTTCCTTTTGTATTGCTGCATAGTATTCCATCGTATAAATGCACCATAGTCCATTCATTCATTCATTGTAGGGCAGTAGGACTGTTTCAAGTTTGGTGTGGGGGTGGATTATGAAAAAAGTCACTGAAGGAACTTTCAAAGAGAGGAAGACAAAAGGCTCAGCATCCCAGAGAAAGAATTGAATGTGTACCAGAGAGGTTTTGAGTAAACATAGATTCCCATTTTGCTTGAGTAGGTAAGAGTGAGATTTCTGGGTGTGGGGAGTATGTTTAACTCTATAAGAAACTGTCAGACTCCTTCCCAGAAAGCTGTGCCGTGTCGTGTTCTCCCTTGGCGGTATGGAAACCTTCTGCTTCCTCTGCATCTTTACTGGTTCTTAGTATTGTCAAATGAAAAAAGAAGTTTTTAGACTTTAAGCATTCTTATAGGGTGGTGGTATATCATTACAATTTTAGCTTGCACTTTCCAAATGATTCAGATGGTGAGGCCATTTTCTTTTTCTTTCTTTTTTAAAAAATATTGATTTATTTGACAGAGAAAGATAGCACAAGCAGCGGGTGCAGCAGGCAGAGGGAGAGGAGGAAGCAGGCTCCCCACTGAGCAGAGCGCCTAGTGTGGGGCTGGAGCCCAGGACCCTGAGATCATGACCTGAGCCAAAGGCAGAGGCTTTACCGACTGAGCCACTCGGATGCCCTTGAACCACATTTTCATGTGCTTTTTTTGACATTCGTGTGTCCTCTCTGGTGAACTGTCCTCCATCTGTTTTTCAAATGGGGGATTTTTTCTAATCACAAATCTTTTTTTTTAATATTTGTAAAGATTATTTATTTATTTATTTGAGAGAGAGAGAGAGAGGATAAGAGATAGAGAGCATGAGAGGGGACAGGTCAGAAAGAGAAACAAACTCCCCACTGAGCAGGGAGCCCAATGTGGGACTCGATCCGGGGACTCCAGGATCATGACCTGAGCCAAAAGCAGTTGCCTAACCAACTGAACCACCCAGGTGCCCTCCGATCATGAATCTTAATGAAATGTACAACTGGCACTCAGTGCTGCTCACCCTAGGTTTGCCTGATTAAAAAAAAAAAAAAAAAATACCAAGATGGAAGAAAAAAGCAAAACACCCCAAGATGATATTTTCCAACATTATTTATAAACCTTGTGTTTGAAACATCAAGCTTATTTCAGGAGGCAGATATATGCAGGACAACTTGGCTCTTGTCATTGACTGTGTGGACGATTTGACCTCTTTAAGACTCAGTTACTTCATCCGTAAAATGGGCATCATGCCTAATTGTTGATGGTTGTTAGGATTAAATGAGCACCGTGCAGAGAATCTAACACATGGTGGGCATTTGCTAAATGATAATCCTTATTACAAATATTGTCAGTATTACTGATTCGGGTAAATTTCTGTAGGCAGGTTCTTGTCACATTAATTTACCGTTTTAGCCCCAGTGTCTAGCGTAGTACCCAGGGCACGAAAGGCTTGAATGAACTGGTTGGATGGATACATGAAGGAAAGCACCCATAGCATTTACAGTTGACCTGCCAAGAGTATTACACAGAGAGTTTTGTGATGTACTGTCCTGAATCTAGGAGTATTTGTTGAGTTATCCCTTTCTTATCGTTCCCATTTATTTTAGTGCTGTAGTTACTGATAGTTTTTTATCTACACACTTCAAAATTATTTTTAGGGAGGCCTGAGGGCATAAGGATTTGGAATGACATGTGTTTTCCTTTTTTATTTTTTATTTTTATTTTTTTCCCTCCATTTATATATTCTTTTTCAAAGGCCCAAAGGGCTGTGAACCATAATTCATTTTTAGGTTTCTCTTCCCCTCTGTAAGTAACTGCAGAGTAAATCATTGACGTCTTAGTTCTACCAAACAAACCCCTTTTGCTGGAGTTTGCTGCCAATTCTTTCTTGGCTGTTTGTAGGACGGTGGGTGTGTTACAGGCTGGTGTTTCCTTTCTGCAAGGAGGAGGGCCTGTAGATGTAGCATCTGGGTTCCTGTGACCTGACCCCAATTTGCAGAAATCGCTGACTTTGGCAGGGTGCTTTCAGAACCTCAGAAGTTCCAGGATCGGTCTCCTGGAAGCATGGCTCCCGCTGCTCTCTGCTGAGTCAGCTCTCAGAACTGGGTCAGAACATCTCTTTCTGTAGGCTGAGCAATACTGGAAACCACCCTTCCCCCGGAAAGGGAGAAAGTTAACTTTTGACCAGTTTGCTTGCTTTTTCAAAAATGACTTTTTGAGGCCATGCGAAACGGAAGTAGGAGTTGAGGATGCCACAGTCTGGGTGTTCGCTCTATGATGTGTTGATTATGTCAGGTTCCATCTAGCTGGGAACTTTACACCCCTGTCACTGTGGAAAGTTCTCCAAATTGAACTGCCTTTCATATTCTGGTAATCCATTTCACCTTTGAGAGGTAAGTAGAAGCAGTAATTTCATCTTCAGGGAGAAAATGACAAAGCTCTTCTTGGCATAAACTTTCAAAGCAACTCTTTCAGCTGGTGAACCTAGCCTGAATGTGTTTTTAGTTCCTCTGCATTAAAAACTCAGTTCGAACATTCCTTTGAGTCATTACAGAGTCTTCTTCTTAAACCTCATCTTGGTTATACCTCTTAGAACATGAAGAGCTGGCCTACAGGGCACACTTATAACGAGAAGGTAAATGCACTTGAATTTTCTCCTGCTTCCAGCCTCCTTTCCATTGCTGTTTGGTTTGTTTTTTTTTTTTTTAAAGTTGTTGTTGGCATAACTGTTTCAAAAAACAAAACAAAACAAAACATGGCAGTCAGCGTACACTTGTCATCAGTAAGAAACACCACTGTAACAAACCTGAGGAAGTCAACAAAATGAGCTCTAGTGAGAGGTCAGAGACAGGCAGCTGTTATTTAGGAGTAACAGAGCCAGGCTAGTTCTGTCCTACTCAGCAGCTGCTCCGTCCTGTGACGCTGCCTCTTTGAACTGCTTTGCAAGAGTCATGTTTTGAAACTGAGAATAGAGAAAATGTTGTCGCAATAGGTTAGAAGACGTTTTAAAGTCAGTTACAAGATCTTCAAATGATATTGGTCAGAGAACAAAAATAGCATCCTGAAGGAGACGGGGCAGAAAATGGAGGCTTGTGCTATCCAGGATGGTACCCACCAGACTTTTTTTTTTTTTTTAAGATTTTTATTTATTTATTTGACAGGCAGAGATCACAAGTAGGCAGAGAGGCAGGCAGAGAGAGAGAGGGAGAAGCAGGCTCCCCACTGAGCAGAGAGCCCGATGCACGGCTCGATCCCAGGACCCTGAGATCATGACCTGAGCTGAATGCAGAGGCTTTACCCACTGAGCCACCCAGGCACCCGCAGACATATTTGCTTACTACGCTTTCTAGAGCATTTCTTTCTTTCTCTCTCTTTTTTTTTAAGATTTTATTTATTCATTTTGAGAAAGTGAGAGAGAGCACAGGCAGGGGGAGCAGCGGGCAGAGGGAGAGGGAAAAGCAGGCTCCCTGCTGAGCAGGGAACCTGACATGGGACTCGATCCTGGGACCCTGGGATCATGACCTGAGCTGAAGGCAGACACTTGCTTAACTGACTGAGCCACCCAGGTGTCCTACTAGAGCATTTCTAATATGGCCAGTCTGACTGGGGATATGCTATCCATGTAAAGTATACAGTGCATTTTGAAGGCTTAGTATGAAAAAAAGAAGGTAAGATGTCTTATTAGTAACTTTTTATTGCATATTGAAATTATAGTAGTTTGATATGTTTGGTTAGAGTAAATACTTCATTCAGTTGGTTTCTCATTTCTCTCTACTTGTTTCAATGTCAACATATGTGATTTAAAATTACATATGTGGCTCGCATTATGTCCTTATTAGACAGTGACGAAAGACAGAGTGTGACAAGGGAATCCATGATTCCAAAGGTTCTGGAAGCTGAAATCCTATCTCATGGCAGTGGGCACTCGCTAAAGAGGCTTATCCATGCTTGGAAAATTCTCATTTGTGTAGCGAAGCCTGGGGGAGAGTTGGGCAGATCAGAGGGGCTCAGGATAAATGATGGCTAAGGTTTCTTGTTTGGATAATTGGGCTCATGGTGGCCTTGGTGGGAAGTTCAGGATAGAGAAATGAGGTAATGAGGTCAGAAAGCAAGAGAGGGAAAATCCCAGCAATTTTTCTGGAGAAGCTTGCTTTCCACAGGAGTTTCATTTGACCTCATTTTCATGCTCAAAATCCTCATGTATGTCAACACTGGCTGAGCCTCTCTCTGATGTGAGGCTTCTAATAGGAATTCCAAAAGGCTGCCACCTGAAGTTAAGTGCTTCTGTGGCATGTTTAAAATCATCCCTTTTGCTAAGATTCCCAAGAATATTGAGGTTAGGTTTCTGTGTAAAACTGCCAACTACGATTTTTTTTTTTTTAATCTGACCATTAGGAGAGCAGGCTGTACCTGTCATCTGCCTGGTGTTCCTTCAATGTGCTGGGCACAGTCAGAAATTCAGAGTAGACAAGAGCGTATTTCTTGTCCACAGAGAGCTTACTCATTCACCAGATAGTGAGTGCTTACTATGTACCGCATACCATTGTATGGCCAAGGATACAGCAGCAAGAAAACAGTCTAAAATCCCTGCCTTTAAGGAGTTTACATTCTCTTAGAACCTGTAATAAAATTTAAAACACTCATCTGGAATGAATCTGTGAGCCACGGAGAGACTTGAGATTTTTGTGGCTCAAGCTATTTATTTAACGGAATAATTGTCCTATTACATGTTGAATCTATCGTAGGGGCTTAGTGCAATGCCTTATGTATCTATGGTAGGCATCAATTGTGTATCATTTCCTCAGTAGATATCTGTTAACTACCTGCTGTGTTCTAGGCACTTTTCTAAGGGTCGGGGATATATTGGTGAACAGAAGGAAGATTGCCGTTCTCAAGGAGCTAAGATTCCATCTGGGGGTGAGTGAGGGGGAGTCGGACAACGGCCATGAAATATAAGGTGGTGATACAGTATATCTGAAATTGATAAGAACTAAGAAAGGAAAAAGTAAAGCCAGGTGAGAGGTGTTGGAAATATGGCAAGTATCTGTGCTGGGATGGGGTGGGGGGGAATACATTCCAGGGAAAGGGAACAGCCAGTGCAAATTCACTAAGGCAGGAACATGCCCAACTTGTGTCAACAGCAGCATGGGGGGGTCCAGCGTGGTTGGACCAAAGTGTATGAAGGGGAAGAAAGACTATCAGAAGATTAAGTCAAAGAGGTAATAGGGAATCAGATTTTGTGGGAACTTCCCTTTTATTTATTTATTTATTTTCTAAGATTTATTTTGAGAGAGAGCGTGAATGTGTGTGCACATGTGAGCGGACGAGGGGCAGAGGGAGAGGGAAAGAATCCTCAAGCAGACTCCCCACTGAGTGAGAAGCCTGGTGTGGGGCATGACCTGAGCTGAAATCAAGAATCAGATGCTTAATGGACTGAGCCACCAAGGCGCCCCATGGACACCTCACTTTCATAATACAAGGTTTGGAGCAGAGAACTTCTGTGGTCTAATATCTTTCACTGAACTTTTTTTAACACACAGTAAAAATCTCCCTTAATGGCAGACAGTTCTCTGAGCTTTTAACAAAGACACAAGGTCTCGTACCCATCACAGTCCAGATACAGAGTCAGTCATTCCAAAAACCAACCCCCTTCCTGCCCCTTTGTTGACTTAACTTTTCAAAGGACATTTCTGGATGCTCTGTGAATATTAGACTACAGGGAGGCAGGCTTGGATGCAGGAAAACTTGTTGGTTTTGGCTCACGCAGCTATCGAGGTGAGTGGTTATGGAAGCTTGCCCAGGGTGTGCAGGAAATGGTCGGATTCTGGGTGCATTCTGAAGGCTGAGGTTTGATAGGAGGTGTGAGAGAAAGAGAAGAGAGAAGGATGACATCATGATTTTTGCCCCGAGCCACAAAGAAAGCTGGAGTCATCATTTACTGAGATGAGGCAGGTTGCAGGTTTGAAAAGGAAGATTATAATTCAGCTTCAGACATTTTTGGGTCTCACTGTCTACTAGCTGGCTCTCCAAGCAGAGATATTGATGGGGAAGTCTGCTGAATTGGAATGCACAATGAATGTTTAGAAACCAATATGCGTGGGGCGCCTGGGTGGCTTAGTCATTAAGCGTCTGCCTTTGGCTCAGGTCATGATCCTGGAGTCCTGAGATCCAGCCCCACATCAGGCTCCCTGCTCAGTGGGGAGCCTGCTTCTCCTTCTCCCACTCTCCATGCTTGTGTTTCCTCTCTCGCCATCTCTCTCTGTCAAATAAATGAATAAAATCTTAAAAGAAAAGAAAAATCAGTGAGCACATCTCAAAACAGTTTGGGGAAAAAAATCTATCATTCTTATAGGAAACCTCTTGTCAGTCTTTAGAATTCAGAGGTGCCTGACGATTGCTGCCTGCCACACCTTCCCTGTTGTCCTTCATTTCCTTTCTTCATCTGTTCTTTGGTAGAAAGAGAAGTGTTCCGTTCTGTGCAGGGAACACCACAATGTTTAATCCCACTATCATGGTCCTGGTGTCTGCTTGATTTGTAATCTAAAAAAATGACTTATGTTAAGAGTAAGGATGAACGGATTCTTTTTATTCCCCCCACATTTTAAATTCCAGGAAGAACATTTGGATGTTTGACTTTGGGTCCCTGTGTATCATTTTACTCACTTCTGGTGTCTTTAGCTGCCAGCACACTTGAGTTGGAGAAGAGAGAACGGAAGGGAAGGCTAAAATTAACGAGATATGATGTTAGTTGGCAAAGGCTAGGATACAAAATTCCATATATGGTCTAATCTCAAATTAGATTGAAAACTTGTATGTACACGTATGGAATACATTCTGAACAGAATATCGCAAAACGTAACAGCCACTCTCTGAGTTGTGAGGTGATGGGACAGGTTTGGTTTATTTACATCATTTTTTCGTGTTTTGGGGATTTTTTGCAATGATCAAATACAGTTTTCTTCTTCTTATTATTCTTTTTTTTTCCCATTTATTCGGGAGATGTTTATTCAATGTTAGATTGAGTCCTGGGCAGGGGATAGACTAATGAACAAGACAGAAAAAGGCTTTGCAGCTTTGAGCTAATAGCCTTATGAGATCGTTATCAGGTTATAATTAGGAAAAAGATACATTAATTAATGAAGAAAGAATGCAAGTGGACTTGTCTAGCCTTGTTGGCTTTCTTTCATGCACTGGTACTAAGTGAGGTTCTATAAATCCCTTTCCGTCCACATTTCTCCCTATTATAGGCTCAGAGGGGTGGGCATTTGTGACCTTGTGACTTCTTGCTGTATTTCCGAAGCCACTTGGGTAATGTGCTATATCTTTTGTCATATATCCTCACCCTGGGGAGGGACTTTGTGAGGCTGGACCATGTGTCCGCTTTGGGCTTAAACGGTCCTCCCACAGGGCTGCAGAAAACATCATGGTCGTCATGGTTCCTTGGCAGAAGCTTTGGTGGAAAGTCATACCTGCCGTCAGTATGATCTAAGACAAGTCACCAGGTTTTGCGAAGCCTCTGTTACTTCATTTGGAAAATACCTGGGATGAACCAGTGGAACCTAAAACTTATGACTCCAGAATTTTCACAGGCTTTGGTGGTGGTCAGCAATGCCTAATTTGAATTTTAGGAATGTTCACCTCATGGATAGTTACACGAACATAATTATCCAGCCTCCCTTCTGTCATAAGAGGCCTGGTGCCAAATCCATAGTTTGTATCAGTGACCCAAAAAATAGAGCTGATTTCAGAGAGCTTGCAGGAAATGTCTGTTCTCACTGAGAGACTTGGCCTGGGGAGATTTCATTTTCCCCCATGACTGCTTCTCCATTTCGGCTTAAATACGTTTAATGGAATTGGCATCCAGCTTTCATATTAGTTGGTGACTGGCTAGATGCCACAAGTGGGCACAAAGCAGAATCGGAGAGGTGATTTCACACCTCAAGATATGGAACCTTCCAGAAACATCCTTTCGTATTTTCTCTGGACTGGATCTTGTAGCTGGTTGAGTTTTACTTCTCTCTCTCTCTCTCTCTCTTTTTTCTCCTTTCTTCTTGTGTGAAAATGTTGATATGGTGACTTCCTTCTAATTTTATCAAATACAGTATGTCCAGAAACAAAACAGAACCATGTTTCTGCATGCGATTCCTGGCAGAAGTTGTGCGATTTCATCTCAGGATAAAACTGTGAATTTGTGGAAAGCAACATGGTATGGGTACTTAGGGAAAGCAAAAGGAATACAGAGCCCTGCTGCCAGAGTCGCCTTTGTCTTGGCGGCTGGAGGAAATCACTAATGACTTGTGGGAGCAGAAGCTCCTGCGGATACTCAGCCGGTCAGTAGGCAGGCCCGCTGGCTAGAGCCACTGGGGCAGGCAGTAGTGTATTTCCAGAAGAATCCCATTATTTATGCATAACAATGATACAAGTCAAATGTGTGTATAAGAGAGACAGAGAGACAGGGAGAGGAAGAGAAAGAACACAGATAAGAACCAGCACAGACAGGATAGAGCGGTTAGGTTCACTGGCTGTGCCTGGAGTCAGGGTGACATGGGACATGCGATTCGGCTATTCTCAGTCCCTGGGAGCCTCCTATAGCCTCAGCACCTCCCTGAGCTGAGTGTGACTCCGCTACGCACAGGCATGTATTGTGAAAGAACAGCTCCCTTGACTTCTTCGTCCAGGGCTCATCAGACGGAGAAACAGGGAGCTGTTCCAGCATGGAAGACAAACGGACAGAGTTGAATTTATTGAGAGGAGAATATTGTATTTTGTAGACAGTCCTTGGGACTTTTCAAGGGCAATTTTAATTGTTCTGCGGGGCTGGGATTAGGTGAAGCGAGGGAGACACTCACCTGGGGAACAAAGTTTAAGGGGGTACTAAAAAATTCAGTAATCAGGAGAAATAATATTTTAGCCGTATCTTTTTTTTAATTAAAAAAAAATATTTTATTTATTTATCAGAGCAAGAGAGAGAGTGCACGCACACACAAGCAGGGGAACTGCAGGCAGAGGGAGAAGCAGTCTCCTTCCCTGAGCAGGGAGCCCGATGTGGGACTTGATCCCAGGTCCCTGGGATCATGACCTGAGCTGAAGGGAGACGCTTAACAACTGAGCCACCCAGGCATCCCTGCAATATCTTTTAAAAATCAAAGTCATTTAAAAAAAAAAAAAGAAAGAAAATCGAAGTTATTTATTTATTTATGCCTCAAGCTTTAATGTTGCTTAGTATGGCCCTATTAACTGATCTTGTCTTTATTTAAAACGATGTTTTTGGATAAAGAAGTTGTGAGATTAAACATACATGCCACACACACACATGCAGAAACACACTGGAATATTACTCAGCCATAAAAAAGAATGAAATCCTGCCATTTGCATTGACATGGATGGAACTAGAGAGTATAATGCTAAGTGAAATAAGTCAGTCAGAGAAAGGCAAATACCATATGATTTCACTCACAGTAGAATTTAAGAATCAAAACAGATGAACCTACGGGAAGGGGAGGAAAAAAATCAGAGGCAAAATAGACTCTTAACTATATAGAACAGACTGAGGGTTGCTGGAGAGAGGTGGGTGGGGGGATGGGATAAATGGGGAGTGAGGATTAAGGAGGGTACTTGGGTGAGCACTGGGTGTCATATGTAAGTGATAAATTACTAAATTCTATTCCTGAAGCTAATATCACACTGGATATAAACTCACTGAAATTTAAATAAAAACTTGAAACTTCAAAAAAAGAAATAATACTGATGTTTATAGTGGATTTTTTTTGCATTAATTTGACTTTTGAAAATATTGTGTGAAAATATTCTTTCTCTTGATTACTGAGGTTTTTTGGCACTTCTTAAAATTCACACCTCAGGATTGTGCCTCATTTTCTTCATCCATAGTTCAGCTCTGGTTCTGATATTTCCTTTAATTTCTAACTTCAGAAGTCCCAAGTGAAATAGGATTCCAGGAGACTAAAGAGCCCTCCGGGCACTGTCTTCAAGAGGCTCAATTCTCAGAGAATGTTAACTGTGTAAATGAACTGAACTCCCTTCTATGCATCATGTTATATGAAAGACTGTTTATATATTTACTTAATGGCTACTTATGGAACCCCTACGATGCACTTGGCGGGATTCTAGGTGCCAGAGTTATGGTGATGCACAAATTAGACAAAATCCCTGTATTTGGGGCACCTGGGGGGCTTAGGTCATGATCTCAGGGTCCTGGGATCAAGCCCCACATCAGGCTCACTCACCAAGGAGCCTGCTTCCCCTCTCTCTCTGCCTGCCTCTCTGCCTACTAGTGATCTCTGTCCAATAAATAAAGAAAAAATCTTAAAAAAAAAAAAAAATCCCCGTATTTGCAGAGCTTCCTTCCCAGTGGTGACCGTGTATCATTTCTAGCCCTCACAACAGCTCTGCAATATAGGTAGCTGTTTTACCATTTTGCCAGCGAGCAAAGTGGAGCTCAGAGAATAACCCTACCAGCAGATGACTAAATACAACATTGTCCGGCACAGAATTTGGTTTCGAAAGGACTCGGAGAAAGTCAAACTGATCATGGCATGAACTTAGTCAATAGGAAGCTTCCCGGAATACATTGACCCTATACTGGTTCTTTCCCTGCCCCCGCCCTAAGATTTTATGTATTTGAGAGAGAGAGAGAGAGCGGGAGCTAGGGTGGGGGGAAGGGCCAAGGGATAGGGAGAAGCAGGCTCCCCGCTGAGCAGGGAGGGAGCCTGATGGGGTTCTATCCCCGGACCCTCAGTTGAAGACAGGTACTTAACTGACTGAGCCACCCACCATACTGGTTCTTAAAGGAGAACATCAGATAAACATATTTAAGTGCCAGACTAAGGGTAGGAAACAATACAAAACATATCTTCCATGATTTTGGCAAAGCAGTAAAATGGCACAGAGAAAGCTGAGCAGAAAGATGAAGATAGAAAAGTATTTATTTGTCTCAGTTAGCAGCACCAAACAGAATTCCAGAATGGCAAACAGTGTTGACTTTTTTACTAGCCAAAGCTGCTGGAACTGGAAGTCCTTTATCCAGACTCAGAAGGGAAGGATACAATGATTGATTAGCAATGTCTGTATGAAGTTCCATAGATCCTCACTGATTTCTTTGTAGTGTGTCACATCAATCATGGTATTGGTATGGCTGTGTTGATTATCCTAGGGCCCAGGAGCTCAAGTTCCAGATAACTTGATGCTTAAGTATTTGGATGCTTAAGAAGTTGTGTTTAATGGTTTCTTAATAATTATTACACTTTTTTGATGGGGGAGTTCATTTCCACAAAAAAGTATGATAGGATTTTGATTGTGATTGCCTTGAATATATGCTCATAGATCTTTGGGGAAGAATTGATATTTAAAATGGATTGACCATGAACAGGTATTGACCATGAATCTTTTAAAATTTCTCATAAATTTTTATAGTTTTCGTATAGGTCATTCACATCTTCTAGTTAGATGCATCCCCAAGTATTTCTTATTGTTTTTGGTACTATTGAAAATGGTATTTTAAAATTTTACTTTGGTTATAAATTGCAAGTATATAGAAATATAATTGATATAATTGATTTTGCATATTATTTTTGTATTCTGCAATGCCTCAAGATCTCATAGTTGTATCATAGATTTTATCAGACTTCCTACATAAATCAGGTATCAGAAGACTTTTTCTTAAAAAGCCATATAGTATATATTTTAGGCCTCTGAGTCATACGGTTTGGCAGTTTCTCAACTTTTCCCCATTGTAGGCGAAAGCAGCCATAGACAGTACATAAGTGAATGGTTGTGACTGTGTTCCAATAAAATTTAATTTACAAAAAGTGTTGTAGTTTGCCATTCTCTGATTTGAATAATCAATCTGAGAAAAAATAGTTTTACATGGTCCTTTTCCAATCTGGATGCCTTTTATTTCCTTTCCTTGCTTTATTGCATTGGCTAGGATGTCTAGTTAAAATATTGGATAGAAACGGGTAGAGAACTTGTTCTCATCTTGATGGTTCATTCACCATTGAATATGATGTAGATTGTAGATTTCTTACAGATTCCCTTTACCAGGTTAAAGAAGCTCCTTCTTATTTATAGTTATCCAAGGGTTTTTATTAGGAATTGATGTTGGGATTTGTCAAATGCTTTCTCTGTGTCTATGGAGATGATCATATAGTTTTTCTTTTTAAGTTTATTAACTATGGCAAATTATTTTGATTTTTTGTTAGACTAATCTTGCATTCCTAGAATAAGCCCCACTTAGTCATGATTTGTTATCCTTTTTATTGTTGGATTTGATTTATTAATATCTTATTTAGAATTTTTATATAATATTCATGTGAGATAGTCTACCATGTATACAGTTTGATCCTATATTGATGAAAAGAAACATACCTTTTATATTTGAGTACTTACATATGTTTATATAGTTTTGTATGAAAGGAGTGAATATAAATATTGGGGTATTTACATTTGTTATTTTAGACATGGCTGGGGGGCTAGGGCCAGGACAATTAACTTTGCCTTCATATATCTGCAACGTTTACTTTTTAAAAATTTTTTAACTGTGGAAAAAACCCATGTAATCCTACATTTAATTTCATGGGTAGGCTACACTTCTGGGAACTGTGTAAGTTGGAGAGAAACTGTCTGGTTTTCTGGCAAGAGTGTGATCCTTACTGAAACCTGTTGAATGGATAAAATGGTCAGGTTGCTGAAGATTGGAAAAGAAAATAAGGTAGTGGGCATGAGTTTTCTAACCAGACACATCTGACTTTGAATCCTGGTCCTGTTGGTGACTTACTGTGGGCCTTTAAGTTTTCTATGTTTAAAATGATAAGACCTACTGCACAATATTGTTATAAGAATAAAGGCTAATGTAAGAAAACTAGCACATAGAACTTTTTCTAAAAAGATTTTTTTTTGTTTATAGCATATAGAACATTTTCAGTAAATAGTCATCTCTCCTACCACTACTCCTGCTGGTACTGTTCACAGGATCAAAGAAACTTGAGGTATCTAGTTTACTTTTATATTCAATGCTAAGTCCTGTCTTCATCTTTGGCAGGTCATTTCTTGCTTCTGCCCAGCCACATTGAAGGACAGGTGTTCATGACCTTGTAGTCTTCTACTCTTCCGCTGGAATGGTCAGCAAACACTCCCCAGCTCCTTGTCTAGTTTCCCTTTGTTTTATGCCACACACCACGCACTAGCAACATTGGCTTTCTTTCTGTCCCTCTAACCTGTTAACTTGTTCTTAGCTTGTTATGTTTGTTTTACCTGTTCTCTTAGCTTGGGATGCAAATCTAACGCTCCTCACATAAAGTCATGTGACCTGGACCATTCTTTAACCGCTTTGAGTCTTAATTTACTTATCCATAAAAATGGATAATTTAATAATGGTGCCCTTATAGACTGACACTGATAAGCTATTACTTGTGAAGTATTAAGAATGGTGCCTGGCGGGGCGCCTGGGTGGCTCAGTGGGTTAAAGCCTCTGCCTTTGGCTCGGGTCATGGTCTCAGGATCCTGGGATGGAGCCCCGCATCAGGCTCTCTGCTCAGCGGGGAGCCTGCTTCCATCTCTCTCTGCCTCTGCCTGCCTCTCTGCCTACTTGTGACCTCCGTCTGTCAAATAAATAAATAAATAATCCTTAAAAAAAATTAAAAAAAAAGAATGGTGCCTGGCATATAATAGTGCCCAGTACTCTAAACCTGTGGGATCTGCCTCAGTCTTATTAATTGAAACTAAATAAGAGTCATTTGTTCCATGTTTTTCACATCATTTCTCTGTTAAAGAATAATTCCTTCCTGTCTCTTCTAAATGTTTTTTCCCCATTTGTTCATATGTACTGTGGTTTTTTTCTTTTTACCTACCCAAAGAATAGGACTTGTGTTTTTTAATCTTTTCTTGTGAGGTTGGGTATACTTTTCTAAATAGACAAAATGATTTTTTTAAACTTTTTTTTATTTTAAAGATTTTATTTATTTATTTGACAGAGAGAGAGATCACAAGTAGGCAGAGAGGCAGGCAGACAAAATTATTTTCTTTCTTTCTTTCTTTCTCTTTATTCTATTTGAGAGAGAGAGAGAGAGAGCGAATGGGAGGGGCAGAGGGAGAAGCAGACTCCCCGCTGAGCAGGGAGCCTGATGCTGGGCTCAATCCCAGGATCTCGGGATCATGCCCTGAGCCGAAAGCAGATGCTTAACCGACTGAGCCACCCAGGCACCCCCAAACAAAATGATTTTAAATCTTCCTTTCATGCATCAAATTATCAGCACTATCTTAGAGCTGTTTTTGATCAGTGTGCCATTTGTATTTTCATTTAAGACATGCAGACATCACTGAATGGGACAGTCAAATACAGAGATTGGTGACATTTCTTACAATTGATTCATCAGTCGTTACCTTTTGGGTATGGTTGTCCAGTCATCCACGGGTCCTCTTTTTGCAAGGACATTTTGGGAAAATCCTACCAAATGCCTTTTGAAATCCAGGTATCCTCTGCTATATTTTTGACTTATGATGTGTAATAAAGAGCCCCAAGAATAATGTAAAGAAGTTGGCGGGCTATGGTTTTTTTGTTTGTTTGTCTGTTTTGATAAACCCATGGTTTATCCTAGTAATATTAGGTGCTTTTGAAGGGTACATTAAATAAGTTTGTCGAGTAGAAAGGCCTGTTTAATAAAGTCTTCTGAAATTTGAAAAAAAATATTTTATTTTTAAGTAATCTCTGTGCCCCACATGGGACTTGAACTCACAAACCTGTGAACAGGAGTCACATGATTCCACTGACTGAGCCAGCCAGGTGCCCCATGTCTTCTGAAGTGTATGCATTCATGGTTTTCAAAGCCATTAAAGAACTCTTATTTTCTTCTATATTTTCTTAAATACAAAATTTGAGGGAAAATTCTTACTGCATATTTATATTGCCTTGGTAGAAAATTATATGAAATAATTTGCATACACTCGAGTAAAGAGGGGAGAATCCTCCTTAGTTTCAACCACAGCAAATTTTAAAATGGAATTTTCCAAGCAATTAATCCCTAATGTGGGCAGGTGCATTTGGGTTTTTCATTTGCCAGAACATATTTCATGTTTAAAATTTGAATGAAAAACAATAAAAAGCAAACTGGTTCATAGGTTTCTGGAAAAAAGAGATGACCTTTCTTTCTGTTCTCTTTGAGGTAATAAAATTAGTAAATGCACCCAAGTTTTAAAAACACTGAAATCGTCTTTTCTATAGACATCATTGGCAAAATCGAACTTGTTATCCAGTAGTTGGCAGTTTGGTTTGCTTGCTTTTTTAAAATAGTTCTTTTGAACCATGGAGTTTAAAAGAAATTCAAAACAACTAGACAGCTAGAAATAGAGTGGGGAATGGGAAAAATCATTGTTTAGTCCCTTTTCATTGTTTATTGTGTTTTCTGGCCCCCCCCCCCCCGCCCCCTGGCAAACGTTTTACTTTTAAGTAACCTCTCTACCCAATGTGAGGCTCAAACTACAAACTTACAAACAAACCCCGGATATCAAGAGTTGCCTGTTTTACCAGCAGAACCAGCCAGGCACCCCTGTGTTTTCTATTTTTAAGTTGATCTGTTTGGTCCCCCTATAGAAGTAGAAAGAATGGTGTAATAAATCTTGACATACCCATCACCTAGTTTTAACAGTATCACCTGTTAACCAGTCGTCTCTCATCTGTACATCCATTCCAGTTTGCTTCCTCCCACTGGATTGTTTTGAATCCAATCCCAGGCATCAGATAATTTGATTATAAACATTCCACTGTGTTTGATCGGTTTATGGGCCTTACAGATAAAGTATATTGCCTGAATGTTTGGTCTTCTTTATTTTTAGTACAATTTAAAATTTTAATGAATTTATAGTTTTCTTTATTATATTTTTAATCTGATTGATAAAACAGGTATTCCTTAAAAACCCTAGAAATGAAAAGTGCTCCCCTACGTGTTGAGAGGGATTACTGCTTCTCACCTTCCTTCTGCTACTGTCAATTCCTCCTTGTCTTATCCCAACTGAATATTTCTTTAAAAAATTTATTTATTTAACGTTATTTATTTATTTATTAAACAGAGAGAGAGAGAGAGAGAGTGAGCACAAGCAGGGAGAGTGGCAGGCAGAGG
Source organism: Meles meles (assembly GCF_922984935.1). Taxonomy (NCBI): domain Eukaryota; kingdom Metazoa; phylum Chordata; class Mammalia; order Carnivora; family Mustelidae; genus Meles; species Meles meles. The sequence goes on along the minus strand of NC_060085.1, from coordinate 33,839,727 downwards.
GAGAAGCAGGCTCCTGCATGAGCAAGGAGCCCAATGTGGAACTCGATCCCAGGACCCTAGGATCATAAACCAAAGGCAGCCACCCAACCACCTGAGCCACCCAGGTGTCTCTTTTTATTTATTTTTAGAAAGAGAGCCTGTGAGAGGGTGAGTGCAAATGATGGGGGAAGGGCAGAGGGAGAAGGAGGAGAGAATCTCAAACAACTTGCCACTGAGCGCAGAGCCTGATGCAGGGTTGAGCCTACGACACTGAGATCATGACCGGAGCTGGAACCAAGAATCTGACACTTAACTGACTGAGCCCCCCCCGGGCCCCCGCAACTTGAGTATTTTATAAAAATAATGTAGGAGTCAACATTCACCAGGTAATGTTTTCTTGAACATGTTTAATCTTAAAGGATCCTTAAAAGAAAATAACCTGGGAGGATATACACCACAATAACGAGTGTGGCTATTTCTGTCATGAACGGATTTAAAGATTTTTTATTTATTTATTTGACAGACAGCGATTACAAGTAGGCAGAGAGAGAGGGGGAAGCAGGCTCCCCATTGAGCAGAGAGCCTGTTGCGGGGCTTGATCCCAGGACCCTGAGATCATGACCTGAGCCGAAGGCAAGGCTTTAACCCACTGAGCCACCCAGGCGCCCCTATGAACGGATTTATATTTTTCTTTACTTATCTGCATTTTTTGATTTCTACAATACACACATATTCATTTTTATAAATGAGGAAGGCTTTTTTTTAACTTTTTTTTATTTTGACAAAATAATACTTGACAAAATTTACCATGTTAACAATTTTTAAATATACGATTTATTTGCCTAAAATGCATTCACACTGTTGGTGTAACCACTGTCTCCAGAACTTTCTCATCTCCCTAAACTGAAACTGTTAAATTCATTAAACAACAATTCCCTGTTTCCTTCACCCTCAGATTCAGGTCACCACATATCTTCTCTCTGTCTCTGTGATTTTGACTCTGCAGGGTACCTCATGGAAGTGGAATTATATATTTGTCTTTTCTATTTGGTTTATTTCACTTAGCAAAATTCCTTCAAGTTTCATTTTTTGTACATGTGTCAGAATTTTCTTCTTTATAAAGACTGAATAATATTCTCATTATATATAAAATCTCATATTTTTTTAACCCATTCATCCGTTGATGAACATTTGGGTTATTTTCACAGGTTCTTTTAACACTAACACTTTACATGTGTCCTTTGCTTTCCAGTTAAGAAAAACTCTGATAGCCATGTTTTATGTGAATCTGCAGAAAACTTTAATAGTGGACAAGGGTCATCGACCTCACCTAACAGATGTGGAAACAGATTCAGAGAAGTTATAGGCTTGCACGTGAATATAACGTGTTCATATTTGCAGCCAGCCCTTGGGGCTCCAACTCTGGTATTATGACATTGGTGTACAAGTTCTGTATCCTCAGTCACATGCTGATGGCCTAAAGGTGCCAGGTAGCTAATATAAATCAGTATGTTTTGTTTTATTAATTTATTTGAGAGAGAGAGAGGGAGTGTGCAAGCCCATGAACCGGGTGAGAGGCAGAGGGAGCTGGAGAAGCAGGCTCCCTGCTGAGCAGGGAGCTCAACACGGGGCTCCATCCCAGGACCCTGAGCTCATGACCAGAGATGAAGTCAGATGCTTAACCAACTGAACCATCCAGGTGCCCCACAGTGTGTTTTTCTTTAAATTGAGGACCTTATTGACCATTCGAGTGGGATGGTTCCATTATGGACATCATCTCAAGTATCAGAGATCCTTTGACATTCCTGCTTTTGCTCATTTAATGCTGATAACACCCAGTTTTCATCATGTGACAGCTAAAATCATACCCACCCATTTTGCCCAAGCTTCCCAGTTGGGGCGGAGGCAGGAATTACCCTTCTGTCAAGTTGAAATGTCTTAAGATCTGCAAAACACTAGGTTCACTCTCCATGATTAGACATAAAATAATACGGAAACTTCCAGAAGCAACCTTTTCATATGACTTCTGGTATTATAGAATTATTCAGTACAACAAAAGATGCTAGAACATGCAATGGCTCTTTCTACACCAAATCTTCCTGTGGGAGGGATAGCAGCCACAGGACTTTCTCTCCAGATCTTTGTCTGGAGTGCTCCATTCGTCACCATGGAGAAGCAGAAGGATCTTCGTATTGCCTGTGGCTACCAAGACCATCTCTGTGAGCTGACTCTGATGTAAGGACTCTGGACAGCTCAAGGCCTGGAACCTCTGTTCAGAGACTGGCCATTCCTGTGTTGAGAGAATGAAGGATTCCCTTCACCCCTGCAGTGAGATTGAATGTCCTCGAGCTGGGCAAGCTGATGGCTTTTCATCACTAGTGAGTCCAAGCATATTGGTCTTAGTTCCAGCTCTTATAAGTAGTGCCTGCCTTACTCCCATCCATCTACTTTTAGTCTCCAAGTATTCAGAAATTAGGCAACCTTAATACACTGGTTGGGATAAGATGTGGTGTCCTTCTCACGCCACACCCAGCTCTAATGGCTACTGATAAGGTGCTCTGGTTAGGAATGGGATTAAGAGTCAAAATTCATACCATGAGCACTCTTCATACCCATGTTGGGAAGTCTGGATGTGAATAAATGAAATGCACTGTGCAGATTGCCGACAGAGGTGGTGGGGACTTGGGAGAGCTAGAGCACACAGAGGGGAATATCGTTGCTCTATTCTTGCTGTCCATGCCTGGCAGTGGGGGCAGGCCCTGCGTTCCCAGGTCTTCTCCCTTTTTTTTTTTTTTTTTTAAAGATTTTATCCATTTATTTGATAGAGAGAAATCACAAGAGAGGCAGGCAGAGAGAGAGGAAGGGAAGCAGGCTCTCCGCTGAGCAGAGAACCCAATGTGGGACTCGATCCCAGGACCCTGAGATCATGACCTGAGCCGAAGGCAGCGGCTTAACCCACTGAGCCACCCAGGCGCCCCTCTTCTCCCTTTTTTTAAGAAAAGCTGGAAATCGGAGTTTGTTTTCTGTGAATTGTCCCAATTTTTACATCATGGTAATTACTTCTTTTTAGTTGTGCTTAAGCACATAGGACTTAACATTTATCATCTTAATCATTTTGAAGCGTCCAATTCAGTGACATCCCATTGATGTCAAATGTTGGAATATTGGAAAGTGCATTTATACAGTTGTGCAGCCAATCTCCAGAACTCTTTTCATCTTCGAAACCTGAAACTCTCTACCTGTCAAACATTAAACTCTCTCCCCATTCCCCACCCCCGGAAACACGCAGCCCCTGGAAACCACGATTCTACTTTGTATCTCTGTGAATTGGAGTACTCTAGCTACCTCAGATAAATGGAATTCTGCAATACTGACCTTTTTGTAACTGGTTTCTTTTACTCGGCACAAAGTCCTTAGGGTTTGAACATGCTGTAGCATGTGTCAGAATTTCCCTCTTCTTTAAGGCTCAATAATATTCCATTATATGTGTGTACAGCATTTTGTTTATCCATTCATCCACTGAAGGATGCTCATGTTGCTTGGCAACTAATTTTTTAAAAGCATTGGAGGTAGTGTGCGAGCCAGATAAAAACTTCTCCACTGGCTGTATTTAGCACATGGGCTGCCATATTGTGTCAGTGGCACTCTATGGATAATAACATTGCTCATGACGTTATTATTAACTCATTGCTCCAGGTCATAGAAACCTTGAAGTACAGAGGATAAAGCAATCCTGAAAATCACACTAATGAGACAAGCCTCTTTCTCCTTAAAGGCTTGGCTAATTCCGTAAGTGAAATTTATGGAGCATTATCAGAGACTTTTCAAGACACCCTGCACTTATATTTCATACTCAGCGTGGTTCCGTTCTTAAAGCAAAGTTGGCAGCGGTCCTCCTCGCTTGGGATCCAACGTAGAGCACAGAGCTGTGCCCAGAGAAGGAGCCAAACAGGTGTAGAATGAACAAATACATTTCGGTCCTGAGTCGTGCGTTCCTTTTTCTCCAGTACGCTGCTGTAGAAATTAGATGGAATGGCAAGCCAGTCAACGTGATTGGAGCATGGTTGTAATGGAGTCGGAGCGCCCTGCTGCTGGGCACAGATGACTCCATCCTGTGCCCTGATTTGATTACCATAAAGGGCTTCCCTGACAAATTATAACCGGGCATCACTCAGATTGCTTGAAGGGATATAACAAGAGCTCTTGAAGCTCCTGTGAACAACCACAAAGGGGAGGAATGCATGTTTTTCCAGTCAAAAATTAATTATTTTTATTGCCGCAAAGCTTAGGACGTGAGTGGGGGGAGAGACAGGCCGTAGGTGGGGGAACAGTTCCGGCTTCCTTGTCCCCAAGCGTCCTGCCTGCTCTACTCAGATGTGTGAAGAAGTTCTCAAGTTGGTCTTATGGTGGGTGTTGGGTCCTTCCACACTCATTCACATTAACTGCCCCTCTAGTGTCCCCTTTCCCTGGTAAATAGGTTCCCTCAGGACAGTGCTTTGAAATGTCTCTCCATTGGTATTGACGCGGGTGTTGATATCTGGATTTATATCCTGGCATCCCTTTGAAGGAAACATTCAGTTCCTAAAAGATTTGCTAGAGTCCTGTTCAGTTTGAATTAAATGTAAATATCACACGCCAGTGGGATGTATTACAGCAGTCTATGAACAGTGCTTACCAATTTCCTTCTTCTCGTCCTTCTTTTCTTTTTTAATTATCAGATTTGATGAAATGGTAAAGGACACAACTGTGGAGATTTCCACCAAATGCTTCGGAGTAGAACATTGCAAAAGTTTAATTTAATTTTTTTTCTTTTAATTTTAGTTGCTGTCCTATAGAGAGGCATTTTCTTCTCGAGAGGGGCCGGGCAATCTATTACATGTTTCCATTGCATCAGGGTGATTGTGGAACAAAAAGATGACCTCAAAGTTAGGCCTTTGACATTATCTACAAATGAAGGATAATGTAGAACCATATAGGTATCTTCCTAAGATTTTAATTACTATATCTGAAGACAAGCTATAATGTTTTATAATCATTCCTGGACATTTTATACTAGAAGCCTCAAAAATCATAAGTGTCCTAGGCCTCTTTTGACATCTCAGAAGCCCTGTCAGTTTTACATACTTTTAGAGAAGCACTGCTCATTAAAACTTTCTGTACCATACTTTGGGTTGCTTTTTGGCAAATGCCTCAACTCTTGAGCACAACCATACAACCCACATCCCTAATAAACAAGCAGAGATATACCCAGCAACTGACTTGGGAAAATTAACCTGTAAGTTAACATGCCAGGTTAGCCAAAGCCTTAGGTAACTTTGAAAACCGCTTTCCCCAGGTTATTAGTATATGACGTATGTACTTTCTGCCTTTGTTACCATTTGGAGTTAATGTAACTATCACAGAGATCATTTGTGTTAGTTGTGGGGGGAAATACAGATAGGCAAAATAGAGGGGGAAATCACCTTGAAACCCACTCCTTAGTCACTGGTAATGATCTGATGTTGATACCCGTCCTGTCTTTTTTGGTGAATATATAGAGGATACATGTAGATATGTAACATGCATACCTACATTAACCACAATTGCTTTTTATCCTTTTATTCTACTTAAAATGTCGTGACATTTTTCTCTACCAGTTCTGTAATGGCCACATAATTGCTCAGGGCTCCCTCTGAGTCTGTTTTGTGATAGGTTTTCACTTAACTTCTACATGCCCCACTTAGGGGCATGTAGAATGTTCCATAAATGTTTCTTAATGAGAATACTTTTGCCCAGACTAAACCACATTGTCAAGATGAACAAGGTGGGGATCCGGGATGTTAAATCAACCCAAACATCTTGACCTAAACCGTGAATACAAATGACCAGTGCATGATTTTCTGTTTTAAACTATTCCGAAAGCCTTGTGAAATATTCCTATTCCTATTGTGAAATATTCCTACATAATTTCTAATTGGTATTGCTTGTGAGATTGGGCTACATATTATGGATTAACAGCAAGGAATATGATAGGCTACTGATAAAAATATTTATTTTTTGTTAGAGTTAGCCTGCATTTAATATAGGGTGCAGCATCTTTTAAGGAGAAAAAAAGGGGGAAAGTGTCTTAACTCATGCACTTTTTTGGGGGAGGGGCTCATCTGCCACTGGAGATGTGCTTGAGTCTTTAGTGAATTGCTTGTGCACACAGGTGTGTGTGTGTGTACATCCGTATTTGTACAGGTGCATGTGGGTTTGTGTTGGTGCCTGTTGGTAAGTATCCAGGTTTGGGAGGAACAGATAATCTCCACAAATATCTTGGCAGTTAAGCTGGCCTTGACTGACAGTCTATTGTTTTTATGTTCTCTAGGGAACCAATACTGTGCTATGTACCCTACACTGCTCATCTCTGTCTTTGAGGTGTTGTCTTGCTTGGTCTGGAAACTTTGGAAACACACATTGCTTCTGCCATTGATGAGATGGACGTCAGTGAGGGACTGGTAAACTTATTCCCTCACAGGTATTTAGTGAGGCACTTAAGAGAATTTTTAAAAAGATTTTATTTATTTATTTGGGAGAGGGTAAGCACAAGTGGGGGGAGGGGCAGAGGGAGAGGGAGAAGCAGGCTCCCCACTGAGCACACATGGGGCTCAATCCCAGGACCCTGGGATCATGACCTGAGCCAAAGGCAGCTGCTTAACCGACTGAGCCACCCAGGCACACATTAAGAGCATTTTTGATGGGTTGTGCCTCTGCTAGAGACCCTTCCTGCAGGTTAGAATACTGTTAAGTCATCAAAATGTGAAACAAATCTTTAGGTTATTGTTGAGCATGAGACTGAGATTGTGCCTGTTTTTGAATTTCTCAGGGGATTCCAGCATAGACATTACATGACCCATTTTTTTTTTTTTTTTTTGAGTGGGGGTGGTCTTCATGTTGTTGTTTTTATAGATAGGATGACAATTCTCTGTGGTTATTTCAAGATATTTGCAGGGAGTTATTTATAAGGAATCTTTTTTTTTTAAAAATCTCATTCATTCTTATGCCATCTAATTGTCTCTTCGCCTTGGCTAGATCTATTCAGCGAACAAGAAAAATCAGAATTAGATATGGAAGGCAGCCAGATGCAGGGGCAGACTGTGGCAGTGGAAATATCAAAATCAGGGCACTTACGAAGCACATTGTGATTGTAAAAGGAAGGAAAGAATCTTTAAAATAGATTTGTTCTGCCTTTTTTTTTTGGTCCCCTTAAAAGATTTGTTATCTATTTTTGTAGCCTTGCCTATAGGCGAGGGAGCTGGCCCAGGATTCTTGAGGTCACTTGCCAGCTCTGCATTCCATTTCAGTTGGTTTTTAATGACCTAGTCAGGAGAGTGGCTTTGATTGGAGGGAGGGAATGGCAAAGGGTAAATGCAGGATGTTGGATGGTCGCCTTGGCCAGTGGGGCCAGGCTCCTGTTCCCCAGGAGCACAGGCTCTCATTGTAGGAGTGCTTTCTTACATGTGCTCTTCCTAGAAGCTGCATTTTTTTAAGTACTCTTGAGTACCGTGCAGTAGTCCCTACTTAGTAGGTGAGAAGATAAGAACTATGAAGGTTTATCCTATGATAATATGAATATAAAGGCTTGGCATAGTGGTCCAGTACAATTAAGCATTCTGCATTTTCAGTTAGCAATACTTGTATTGCATTCATAACAACTCCTCATGATAGCTCAGTGAGTTGGCACAATTGTCAACCCCATTTTACTGATGAAACCATTGAATCCTAGGGAAGTGTGGCATACCTCACCCCAGGTCACCAGGCTAGTAAGTGGCTGACTCTGGGTTCAACGCCAAGTTGTGAAAATTGTGAAACTTATGCACATAAACACTGATAATTTTAGTGATCAGTAGCCATTTGGGTAGTAGTTGCTTGCTATCTGCAACTACTTTATGGACCATCTCATTTAATCTTTGTGACAACCTGGTGATGTTGGTATTATCTGACTTACCCAAGATCATGTAGCTTGTAAGAAGTGGGGTTGAGTTTTGAGCTCCTGACACTACCTTCTCTGCTGTCCTCGTGATTTCAGTCTTGGAGGGTGAGGGACTGAAGAGTGAATTATCTGTGTTTTTACCAAAATTAAGCTTCTAATTTTGAGCTGGAGTTTAGTTCTGATTTCCCCCTTCCCTTCTCCCTGCAATCTCTCTATCCTCCTTATACCCAGGGAAGTTTGCAGACAGTTAGAGGGATTCTAACCATCCCAGAGAGTGAATTGCTCAAAATCCCCTGCTCTGACCAGTGCAGAGAGAAAGGATAAAGAGAGAAGCATCCATGCATCAGCTGCCCCTTCTTAGTGTATCAGAGAAAAAATTGGGTGCTCCAAAGGTAGGGTGGCTATGCAATTTTGCTTAAAGTCTTAATCTTCATGACCTCTTTCCTGACTTGTGAAATTGGGATGATAATATTCCCTTTATAGGGTAAGACATTGCTTATTTAGCTAAGAAATACAGTATATTCACGACACATGAGAACCATGGCTTTTGTTTTGGGTATTGTCAATCAAATACCCAGCCTTGCCCTTCTGTGAATTTTGAGGTCTTAAAAGCCTGCTTCATCTAATACATGCTCATAAAATACATTAGCCTGCTGTTATATTTCACAGAATGGATTTATTTAGCTAAGTCTTGACCATGGGATTTAAATAGAATGTTAATAGTTTCTGCTAATTGATTTTTTTTAAACATACAAAGATGGATTGGATTAAATATTTTGAAGTGCAGTGTTTTCTGGATCCTTTTTTCCAAGCTTCTTCTGCTCCCCCCCCCCCCCCCATTTGGTTTGGTGCTGAAACAGATTTCATGTGGATTTCTGAAACCCACTGTTTGGAACCTGACAATTCCAAAGGCTGACCATTCCTTGATGTAGACCTTTGAAGGTGCGATGCAGTAGAGGAAGATAGGAAAGCAGGTGGGACTGAGGTTCTTGGCTGGAATCCACAGCAGGTGTTGAAGTGGGATATCTGGCTGGAGGTTTGCCCTCAGGAAGGCTGCACATACAAAGGTGTGTTGGGTCTTACCATGTCCCTTTTCCTTCCCAACTTCCATTTGTGTATGGAGCTTACTCATCTTTAACCCAACCCTGTTGCTTTGCTGGTGCCATTAACTCCCTCTCTTAATTCATTACTCATCTTTGGTGTAATACCTAACTGGGGAATTAAGATGGTGACATAGCCTCACATACAAAGGGGTATTTGGTAGCCTCCAGTAGTATAGAAATCCAAATAACCTATGGTGGAACCTCCACTTAACCAACTTGTTCATTCTGAATGGTACCCTCAGCCTGCTCACTGCCCACATTGGCTAGTAGGTTGTCCTGCAGTTTCTGTAGATCAGGAATTTGGGAGGGGCTTAGATGGGTGGTGGTGGGCTGGGGTCCCTTGTGTGATTGTAGTAGAGATGTCAGCCTAGGTTGCTATAGCCTTCTGAAGGCTTACGTCGGACTGCACGATCCACTTCCCCGGTGTCTCACTGACATGCTGGTGATTTTGTGCTGGTTATTGGCATGAGGCCATGTGGACTTCTCCATTGGGTTGCTTGAGACCTCATGACATGGCGGCCAGCTTCTTATGAATAAGAAATCAAGGAGAAATCAAGTGGGAAGTTGGAATGTCTTTTACCACCTAATCTCAGAAATCACCCTCCATTGCTACAGTATATAATGTCAGCACTATTCGATGTGGGAGGGAACTACACAGGAGCTTAAATACCTGGAGGCAGGCATCAGTGGGTGCCATCTTGGAAGCTGGTGTATATTTGCACATGTCATGTGCCACATATGATGTGTCAGCAGTCTGTTGTTTATTCCCAAACTTGCCTATGCCTGTTGTATCATGGACTCTTGATAATATAATTTAACTAACTATTACTTGAACCAATGACATGGAAGTGTTCCAGAGAACACGTTCCTTGAGAACTTGGGTGAATCCTTTAGAAAGATGCGATGAAGTTTGGTTGCTTAAAAACTGCTGTTAAATTAGGTGTAGATAAGGACTATAAAGTTTAAAGAGAAATCATAAAAAAACCTAAAGCATTCAAATTGCTTTGCAGGTATCTTTACATTATCACTCCATTTCAAATGAACATAAGTTGAAAATCATAGTTCTTAAATTTTAAGTATAGTTTATAGCAAGAAAGATCCTAGAGGATCCTACACCAGGAACATAGGTTAAAAAATTTTTTTTCAATGTACTTTAAAAGATAGATGAAAAAATTAACACTGTGTGTGTTAAAATAAGATACTTTAAGTATGTATGAATAATTTTGCATGATTTTTCTTTTGTGAAATTCCTGATTAACTCCTCATATTCTGGTTTCAAATGTGTCAGAAAGAAGGATTTTCATGTAGGAAACGTTCCACGGGCTCTTTCTTACCTGTTAATTATGACAAAAGGAAGTTTACTACATTTTGTTCTTTCAAGAGCCCTATACATCAACGCGTTACTTTTTGGCAGTATTGTTTTTCATCAGTTCTAAAGTGCGTAGTTTTTCACATTTTCACATTTCAGAAATTGAAATGCTTTCTACCATCACTGGCCTATTGTGATTTAATTGGCAGGTTTTTTTCTGCCTTCTTGCTTCATCAGTTATAATTGTTACCTTAAATTTGATTAAACATGGTATGTTTTATGATTTTATTTTCTAAGAAATATGTTCGATCCACACAATCGCTTGTTAGAGCCGAGGTGGGTGGATCTGTTCAGCTGTGGTCTGGCCACTGGAGTCTGTCTAAATGTATTAATCACATTTGATAAAGCAGTGGATTGATTTAGAAAGTGAAGAACTCATGTTAGCTTCTCTAAGTGAAGGTCGTAAACATCACGCCTGTGTGCCTCAGTGTTCGCGTGTGTAAAACGAGAAGCTTGACATACGTTCTATCTAAAGGCCTGTCAGTTTGAATACCCTAAGATTCTTTTTGTGTTTTTTTTAAGATTTTATTTATTTATTTGACACAGAGAGACAGATCACAAGTAGGCAGAGAGGCAGGCAGAGAGAGAGGAGGATGCAGGCTCCCTGCCGAGCAGAGAGCCTGATGCGGGGCTCAATCCCAGGACTTGGGCTGAAGGCAGGGGCTTAACCCACTGAGCCACCCAGGTGCCCCTGATTCTTTTTTTTTTTTTTAAAGATTTATTTTATTTTATTTTTTATTTGAGAGGGAGAACGGTGGGAGGGAGTGGGAGAGGGAAGAATTTCCAGTAGAATCGGCACTGAGCCCAATACAGCACTCAATCTCACAACCCTGAGATCATGACCTCAACCGAAATCAAGAGTTGATGCTCAACCAACTGAGCCATCCAGGTGCCCTGAGCATCCAGAGTCTGAGTCTTTTCTAGAGGAAACACGAATTCTTTTTTAATTCTTTTTTGATTGGGGGATGTCAGATGTCTTTTATAGTGGGATGAATCCATCAGCCCTTTCCAACAAAGAGTGCCCAGGAGGCCATATTCCTGCAGTTTGCCTATAATTTTATGGGGTTAATCAATTCTCTAAAACCAGTTCATAAACACTTGACAGTCCTTTGGCCTCAAGCTATGCTAAGCACATCCTTGAATTTTGCTTTTCCAGTTTGGATTTTCCTGCATGGTGGTTTTTTTTCTTTGTAAAAATATGTAAAGTAGAACTTTTTGGATTTTTCTGAGTTTATAGATTTTTCCTTAAGGCTCGAACCTTTGCTGGTACCCTCCACCTTAGTCTGGCTGGAGTCCCTTCTTTTTAGTTGCCCCAGCCATAGATAAAATCAGTGCCCTGGTACTGAAGACAAGAGAATAGAATACAAATATGGAGTGGAAAAAAACTCTCAAATACTTAATGAAATAATCTCTTTTCTATAACTCAGAGCTCTGCCAAATAGGGGAGAGTTGTTGATAGAAAAAAAATATCATTGTTATACTTTCCAAGTTTTCTTTGTAGTGTTTGAAGATTTATAAAAACTTTTTCTATCTGGAGGTTTAAAGTCTTGATAAAACCCTCAGATATAGAGTCCATTCAAGAAATAGGGAAAGTACCAAGTTTAACACTGAAGTGCCCTGAGCAGCCTGTTTTTATCTTTTCTCTACGTATCTGCCATACTTCTGTGGCATCCATAAGCATTACTTACAGGAAGGATATACGTGCTTGGGGTGCCTGGGTGGCTCAGTGGGTTAAGCCTCTGCCTTCCACTCAGGTCAAGATCTCTGGGTCCTGGGATCGAGTCCCTGCTGTGCAGGGAGCCTGCTTCCCCTCTCACCCTCTGCTGCCCCCCCTCCCTCTGATGCTCCCCCTGCTTGCGCTCTCTCTCCTTCTATCACTCTCTATCAAATAAATAAATTATTTTTTTTAAAAAAAGGATGTACAGGCTTGAATATTTTTAAAACATGGGCTTCATTTGTCCTGATGCAAAAATTTATCTCTATGGGCCACCTACTTTGATGTTCAAATCAGTGACTTAAATAGTTTCTGTCTGGATTAATTACCAAGCAGTCTTCATCTCAGACTTCTTGAGTGTTTGGAGATTTACTACATGTCTCTTTTGGTCTTTTGGGGGGGTACCATAAACTGCCCCACATAGGCAAACCCCATCATTCTGCCTTTGTATGAGATAGGTTTCATTTGGCGGATTTAATTTTGCCTTCGTAGTACTCTTTCTTGCAGGGGTCCATCTTTCTGTGTCTGGTAATGTAGGGGCAGGACACAGTTCACATTTCCTTTGATCCCATTAAGTTAATTTCAGGTGGCTGGCTCCTTCAGAATCCCAAACTGTCTTTAGAACTTGGTCTAGCAGTTGGGGCACCTGGGTAGCTCAGGCGGGTAAGGGTCAACTCTTGATTTCAGCTCAGGTCCTGATCTCAGTGTTGTGAGATTGAGCCCCATGCTGGGCTCTGTGTTGGGCATGGGACCTGCTTAAGACTCTCTCTCTCCCTCTTGTTCTTTCCCTCTCCCCCCAGCCCTGTTCTGCTCGCTGGTTCTATGTGTACGACTGTTTTAGATTCTACATACAGAGGAGATCATATAATGTTTGTCTTTTGCTCTCTGGCGTATTTCACTTAGCATAATGTTCACCAGGTTAGTCTGTGTTGTAATACATAGAGTACTGGAATATCTTATTAGGGAATATTATTCAGCCATTAAAAAAAGGAAAGAAACCCTGCTATATAACTACATACACACAGGCCACATTTTCTTTATTGATTCATCTGTGGTGGGTACTTAAGTTTTTTTCCATATCTTGGCTATTGTGAATAATGCTACAGTGAACATGGATGTGCAGTTATCTTTTTTGAGATACTGATTTCATTTCCTTTGGATATATACCCAGGAATGGGATTGCTGGAACATTCAAAGTTGATTTAAATCTTGGTTCATTGCCCATGAGCCATGTGAACTTAGACAAGTGGTGTAAACTCTCTGAGCCTTTTCTGAGCTATAAAAAGGGGGAAAAAAATCCCTCTTTTGTGGGGCTTTGGGGCAGATTAAAAGAAGTACTGGATGAAATCACAGCACCAGACAGACACCAAGCAAGCACTGTAGGAATTGTAGAGATAAATACATTTCAACAGAGACAAAAGGGAGGAGAAATTAAAGTCAGTTTAAGGTTGTATGTATGTAAATATATTCATGTAGATCATTCATATTTTGAAAACGGAAAATAATGCAGAATCAGCCAGTCACATAGAAACATCCCTCAAGGGCGCCTGGGTGGCTCGGTGGGTTAAAACCTCTGCCTTCGGCTCAGGTCATGATCCCAGGGTCCTGGGATCGAGCCCACATCGGGCTCTCTGCTCAGCGGGGAGCCTGCTTCCTCCTCTCTCTCTCTGCCTGCTTCTCTGCCTACTTGTGATCTCTGTCTGTCAAATAAATAAATAAATTAAAAAGTCTAAAAAAAAAAAGAAACATCCCTCAAAATTTCAGGTAGGTTTATTTAAAATAGGCTGGAAGTAGGGTTCAAAAATATCTTCTTCATCATGACTCTGATAACATAAGACATAGGGGCAAAGAAACGTAAAAATGTAAAAAGAATATGAGTCCTCTACTTTGGAACACTGTTTTATAAATCTAAGTAACATTAAAAAAAAATAATTAAAAAAAAAAACAAAAAACCTTCCTGGCCATTTCCTCAAATACTTACCTTCTGAAGGAGATATATATATATATTTAAGATTTTATTTATTTATTTGACAGAGGGAGACAGCACGAGCAGGGGGAACAGTAGAAAGAGCGGGAGAAGCAGGCTCCCCACTGAGCAGGGAGCTGGATGTGGGGATCCATCCCAGGATCTTGGGATCATGACCTGAGCCAAGAGCAGACGCCTAAGCATCTGAGCCACCCAGGCGCCCCTGAAGGAGATATTTTTGAGGCAATATTAAAGCCGGTTCCTTATTTGTGAGTTCACTAGGGAGGAGTATTGTTATTTTTATTGTTACATCTTTTTTTTTTTTTTTTTTAAACCCTCTTCGATTATGAAAAGGATTTGAGCTATCTAGTGTGTGGTATTTGTCCAATTCGTTCCTTTCGGTTCTTTGGGCAGTGTAATCTGGTAGTACTGGAAAATGACGTTCCCACTGTTTTTTGCTTGAGAAGGTTCATTGTTTCCACTCGTCCTGTCACTTGTATTAGAGCAAGTGTGTGCATTTGGGAGATCCTAGTTCATTACAGTGGAAGTGATTTTTGGGTCACATGCGAGCCTGGTAGTATGGTCTACTTCAGGAGTTACTGGTTAAAATGCATATTCCTAGCCTCCCCGCCTGGAAATCCTGACTGAGTATATCAGGATGGGATTCTAAATTTGTTTTTGTTTTTTTTTTTAAAGCAAGTGCCCCAGTTGAAAATGTGTATTGTAGCAAGTCTGGACAATTGTAGCCTCTACAGTCAGCCCATGGAAGCAATAGCTAAACCCTTGTGTTTCTTGAAGTGAAATTTGGGCTTTCTTTAACCACAAGACCTGAATTTGGGGAACCGTCTAAGAGGGAGTGGGGAATGGGGAAAGTAAAATCTATCACCAACTTCGGCTACACATTGCGTGTTGGTGGTCTGTCATATATCTTTGTGGTGCTACTGGCTGTATTTTACTGAGAAAACAATTCTATTTGTGACCAACAGTCTGAGTGTTGCAGAGGGGAGGCCAGCAAAGTGGTTGTCATCTGTGTGGAGTGAAAGTCAACCAAGTAAAAATAAAAACTTTCAGACACAGAAGCCCTTAGCCCCCTGGTTGGGCATTGATAGCATCTACCTCTAGTTTTTAGGAAGACATTGTACTTAATGTGGAAAATGGTTGATAATTATCCTTCAAGGTTGAAAAAGTCTCTTAGTGCCCTGGACTTCCATAGGTCTGCAAGACAGTGAGAGGAGAGAGACTGCTATGTGGCCAGACCTGGGTCAGATGCTATTTTATTGTTACTAACGGTCTCTTGGGTGGAAGGCATTTTGGTGCCAAGTGTTCCCTACTGAAGATATGCTGCCTGGTGACGTTAATGGCAGATGAGGTTGTGGCTGGGGCTCTTGTCTATATGGAGAGCTCACGTTAATCACTTACGCATTTTGTATGGTGACTCCCTACCAAAGGTAACTTAGCAATGTGATTCAGTTATTGAAGGAAAGTCTTCTATGTGTCAGACTATGACAAGCCAGTTACCTAGTGTTTTTCAGGGTCCATTTTGTGCCTAGTGTAGAGTTCTGGAAATACTGTGGTGAGATGGAGAGACAAAACCTAGGAAGAGACCAACATTAATCAATTTACTTCATTAAATATATAATTACCAAATGGGATATGCATGAGGAAGGTGAGCATTATGGCTCTGGGAGAGGGTGTGACAGTGACATCTAACCAGGTGTTTTCATTATCTACTATGTGAAAAATTACCCTCAAAATCACTTACCCCAAATTTAGCAATTTAAGACAACCAACATGGAATCTCACACAGTTTCCAAGAAATCCAGGAGTGGTGGAACTGAGGGGTCCTGGCTCAAGGATTCTCTTGAGGATGCAGCTCAGCTATTGGGTGGGGCTACGGCCATCTGAAAACTTGACTGGGGCTGAAGGATGTACTTGGAAGATCCCTTACATGGCTCTGGGCAGGAGTCCTCAGTTCTGGGCTCTTCACAGTGTAAGAGCTGGCTTCCCCCGGAGCAAACAGTGCAAGAGGAAGACAACCAAGATGGAAGCGGTGGTGTCTTACAACCCATCCTTGGAAATGACACATTCCATCACTTCTCCTTTCTGGTGGTCACACAGGTCAACCCTGTGCACTGTGGGCAAATACACAAGAGTCTGCATACCCAAAATAGGCACCATTAAGGGCTATCTTGGAGGTCACCCAACTCACCGGGTCTGAAGAATGGTTGGCAGGGTTTTCTGCAAAGGTGCCGCTCAAGCTGAGATACAAAGAGTGGGTGGGTGGAGTGAAGGTGATTTGGTAGTAAGCCTTTCTCCGGCAGTCAGAGCATGGTATGTTTTGTAACAGTGAATGATGGCCAGTGGGGATAGAGCAGAAAGAGCTGGAAATCATGGTGCTGAAGAGGTTGGCAGGGACCAGACCGTACATGTCCTTTTAGGTCAAATGAAGGATTTTGTTCTTCAGAGACATAAGCTAGTGAAAGGCATAATCAGATTTCCTTCCTGCACCCCTGCCCCTCCTTTGAAGGTCTCTCTGCCTGCTGTGAGCAGAATGGATTACAGGGAGGGAAACCAGTTTGGAAGCTATTATAGTTGTCCAGGCTAGAGATCATGGTGGACGGGAACGCTGGCAGTGGCAGTAATAGCCATGCAGTGTACTTAGGCAGGATATTTATCAGAACTTCGAGATGCAGTGAAGTGGTGATTCAAGATGAGTGCTGAGGTTCTGACTTCTAGAATGGGACACACGGAGCTGACATTCACTGACAGTGATCCCTGAAAGAGGATCAGGTACAAGGAGTACATGACAGAAATGACCTTGAACTCAGAGATGATAACTGCGTGCAGTGAGGAAGCAGGTCAGGTGGTTCAAGTCTGGGGAGGAGCAGGGAGGTCTTTGCCAAGAAAAATGTAGTTCCGCTCCGATTCCCAAAAGCATGCTGCATTTTTAGAACCACATGACAGGTTTTGTTTTTTTGTTTTAATTTACGTGTGAATAGCTAAAGTCTGGCAAAGTATGACAGGGAATTCTTGGTGTTTTCACTTGATTATCATTCTCGTCTTCTAGAGCAAGTTGTTGAAATCTTTTAAATCCCAACTTAATTAGTTTTTGACGTGTGAGGATGTACTGGTTCACGTCTCTATTCCTCCTTCCCACTACCTCCAAAACTAATTCATTAACAAACTCTCAGACAATCTCTTTCTTCAGTGTACACACAAACACACACATACTTGTATTTGTCAAAGAATTGAGTATGACGTGTTATAAAGTTAAAGGATTTAAGTGTCTAAAGGGACCAACAGCTGATCACTCTTGTACCGTAAACAATAAATATGTTGATTGGACACCGAATTTGTTCTAGGTTCTGTATCATGGCTTCCATATTTTTAAAAATGGCACCTACTTTCACCTGTCAAAGATCTGGTAGCCAGCACTACAGGCAATGTGTTACAAGCCAGACAACAGACTTAGGAGCTCTCTTCTCCCATCCGTTCCCCTGGGGGAAAGGTAGAGGGCAGGAGCTATACCCTGCCCAGGAATAATTTACACTCCCACCAAGAGGCATGTGTATTTACACTGCTACAATGTGGCAAGGCAGTAGTAGACAAGATAAAGCCCATAGGTATTCTGAGGAGGAGAGAAATACCTAGAAAATAATGTTCTCTATGATGTTAGGGATTTTGTCTTGTTTGGTTCATTGTGAGTATCTAAGCCAGCATTGGGTAGGCCTTTAGGACACACTTACTGCAAAAATGAATGGGTCAGTCACCACTTGTTTTTTTTTTTTTTTTAACTGTTTGTTTTAAAATAATTTGGACTTGGAGAAAAGTTGCAAAATATAGTATGGGGAGTATTCCCGTTTATCATCCATCCGGTTTCCACTAATGTTAACATCTTCCATATCCATGGTACAATGAGCAAAGGCATGAAATTAACATTGGGACAACAGTATTAACTAAACTCAGGACTATTTGAATTGCACCATTTTCCCCCCGACTAACGTGTTTTTCTGTTTCAGAATCCAATCTAGGATTCTTGTATTTGTCGTGTCTCCTCCGATTTGGAATGGTTCCTCTGTCTTTCTTTGTCTTTTATGAACAGGACACTTTTGAAGAAGAACTGTGAACAATTATTGTGTAGAATGTCCTTCAGTTTAGGTTTGTCTGGTGACTGAGGGCTGCTAAAGACTTCAGGAAGGAGGATGCCTGGGTGGCTCAGTCAGTTAAGCATCTGCTTTGGGCTCAGGTCATGATCCCAGGGTCCTGGGATTGAGCCCCGCATCGGGCTCCCTGAGCAGCCGGGAGCCTGCTTCCCTCTCTGCTTGCCACTCGCCCTGCTTATGCTTTCTCTCTCTTTCTCTTTGACAAATAAATAAATACAACCTTAAAAAATAAAAAAGACTTTGGGAGGGAATAGCACCTTTTGGTGGGCTTGGTGGAGCAGTGGGATCTGGAAGGAGAGGATTTTTCTGTCTAGGACACCTGTGTACAAACATGTCAGTCCTGGAGCACTTGGGCGTTGTCTTGGTTTTTCTTTGCATGTGCAAGTGATGGGTACCCTTAGCCGACAGTTAGGAGTTGTCATCACTCTGTGTCCAGCCATCCTGCTGCTCTGGGACTTTCCTTTCTCCCAATAGCAAGATGGTCTTCTGGATTCGGGTTCAACCCCAGGCTCCAGAGGCTCAGGCTTTAGCTTCTGGGTATCAGAGTTGATATGCCCCAGGCCATCATTTTACTGGACTTTATGTCCTTCTCTAGTTTGAGACATAGGGTCTTATATTAATTTTATTTTTCTTACTGTGACTTTTATATTTGCTAATGTTTAACGAGCACTATGTGTCAGACTCTGGACCTTGCTTTCTCAACGCGGAGCAATATCATCCCTAAAGAGCAAACACTGGCTCTTGGCAGGGGATGGGTCTTACTCTTTTTAGGTATCATAGGCATATCGGTACTTTATATCTGTTCAGACATACAAGACACCTGTGGTATTTAAATTTCGAGGAAGTGGAATTGACTGGGGAGAAGAATCTTAAAATCGCTCATTGGTGGGAGCAGGCATGGAAAAAAGTTTGAGAAACATTGATCTAGACCAAATGATTTCCCTGTATTAGCTCATTTAATTTTATTATACCTATTTTATTGTCCCCACTGAAAAAGGAAAATGAGTTAACTAAGAATTGCTGGGATTGAGTTGCCCATAGTCACCCGGAGGACTGGGGGTATCCACCCAGGATGCGTAAACTTCAAAGTCCAAGATCTAAACAGTGAACGTCCCTCCCTTTCTATTTGTGTGTAGCCTCGTATTCAAAACCACTTAGAGAGTCAACAGAAACAAATACATAGCCTATTCTAAAACCAGGGAAAATTCTCCTAGGTTCATTCATTCATTGGAATTTCCTGATACAGTATCTCATTATTTGGCTTGTTAATAATTGTGAGTCGGCTCTGAAAACATTTGTAATACAGAATGTCAGGATTCTCGTCAGGTGCAGGCCTATAACCACATGAAGACGGGGCCTTTTGTCTGTTCACTCTTACATTTCCAATGCCCAGAATAATGAACTCAACACCTAGGAAGTGCTCTAAAAATATGTGTTGAATGAGTAAAAGGGAAAAGGATGTTATATTTCAAGAAAAAAAGATTTCAAAGCCAAAATGATTTAATTCTGTTTGATGTTAGAGCCATGATGTTTGCCCTTAAAAAAATAAACACCAACCGCGCAAAATGTAGGAGAAGCCTCATACCTACCACAGAGAAAATGAGTTCTGGGTGGCCAGTTGACTTTAATGTAGATACAGCTTCTAGCTCCTCAGAGCTTAAATGTATGACTTAATATTGTTTTAGCAGGCATAGCTGATAGAGAGATTAAATCAGACTTAATTTTTCCATCCATTTTGAGGGGCTCAGGAAAGAAAAAATATACCACCAACTATTATTGTTTGAGATAGAATGGTGATATATAGTGAAGGTGCCTCTTTTCTCTTTTCTTTGCTCTTCCAACCGGGTTTCAAGAACAGCTGTTTATGTCTGAGGTGGGGACTAAATCTGCCTGAGAGGTATTGTTGCACTGGACTGATGATGAAAAACCCCAAGTTGTATGAGGATGTAGCTTCCTGTCCCTAAGAAATTTTGCATTTACCATCTGTAAACAGGAGTAACAGGTATCTTTTTTATTTTATTTTTTTTTCTTTTTTAAAGATTTTATTTGTTTATTTGACAGACAGAGATCACAAGTAGGCAGAGAGGCAGGCAGAGAGAGAGAGGAGGAAGCAGGCTCCCTGCTGAGCAGAGAGCCTGATGTGGGGTTCGATCCGGGGACCCTGGGATCATGACCTGAGCCGAAGGCATCATTGAGCCACCCAGGCGCCCCAACAGGTATCTTTTTTAAAAAAAGGTTTTGTTTATTTGACAGAGATAGAGAGCAAGAATGTGTACACAGGAGGGGAGGGAGGGGCAGAGGCAGAAGGAGAAGCAGATTCCTTCCTAGAGCAGGAAACCTGAGGCAGGGCTCGATCCCAGGACCCTTGGATCATGACCTGAGCTAAAGGAAGATGCTTAACTGACTGAGCCACCCAGGCACCCCTGTAAACAAGAATCTTCAATTGCTCATCATATTACACAAAAGTCTGTTAATTCATCTCGTAATCCTTACCAAGGCCTAACATGTGCATCTGGTTGAGATTTAAGAATGGCTGCAGGATTGATTTTGATTTGCCAGACTACTTCTACGGGCAAATTCAAATTTCAGTTTTCACAGACCCTTCCCAGAGTAAGCAATTCAGAGGATCAGAATTCAGGAAAGGCTAGATTGCCTCCAAAGAAGCCCATTTTCATATATACAAGTGGAGATAGACAAAAGGATGGTGACATCACCACCACCGTGTCCTCATTTTCTTGTTCCCAGTGGCATTTACCAGCAGCCTTGAGAGGGCTTCTAAGAAAATCTACCACGAGTGCAAAGGAAATGAAAAGTTGTGTAGCTCAGAATCTGAGCGTGGTTAGGAATTTTGCTGGCTGCTTCAAAGGATAAGCCATTTTCCACCCCCATCTTAGACACAAGCTTCCTTTGGATGTGGGTTCAAATATTTCTTTCTGTAAATCACATTTTTTAGAGTCCTATAAAGTGGCTTTTTTGGTTTTCCTTTGCTTTTAATTCTGCTTTTCCCCATCCCCTTTGAAGCTTATAAAACTTGGTGTAGTTAAATGGTAGTGTTGGGAAGCAGGGACACACGCGCAGGCAGGCACGCTGCTGTGGGCACTCTCAGACCCCTCTTACCTGGGCAAGCGTACTCCAGCCCTCTTCATGGAGAGGTGGGTGCTTCATGGCTTCTAATTACAGGCTTTCTGCCTCCTAACACTGAGCTTTTGAGAACCCTCTCAGCAGGAACACCGTGTGCTATAGACACTCCATTCCGCACATTGAATGACCTAATATAATTATTCAGAATTGAAAATCACTTTCACTTCAACACGAGTATTTCAACCACCCCGCCACTCCCACCTTCTTGGAGTTACTAATGTAGACATTTCTTTTCAGCATCTTATCAGAATTAGGCTTATCTAGTGCTCTGATGAGCTCTGCCCCAGCTTAGCTTTGGGGAACCCCTCATGTCAAATTCCACCCACCACCCCTTGGCTGCTTTAAAAAGAAAAAAAAAAAAAAAGACACTAGCAAATGTTACTTGCTCATTTGCCTAATGCATTTCCACACCCTTGAGGTCTGCTTCAGACCTACATTGTGGATTTTCTTGTCCTCTGCTTCTATAATTCATATGGAAAAATCACTTTGGTATTAGGTAAAGTATAGCATATAATTGCTTTTTTGTTTCTTCTCTGGGGGATGATTTGCTGTCCCATGCAGTGTTGAGAGCATGGTGGGGGCCAATCCCAAGGTAGTCAAGTTGATTATTTTTCATGAATGCCCCGCTCACTATCGCATGGTCCACCTGAAATTAGAACTAAAATTCTATGAAAAGGAAGAGCTGGCCTGAGATGACAGGTTCAAGGGCGGGGGGGGGGGGGGGGCTCTAAAGGATTTTTTCTTTTCTTTTTTGGGGGGGCAAGGGGGTCTAGTTTTTGTTTGTTTTTTCAAATTTTTATCCTTGCCAACGAAGAGGTGAAATATCTTCCAAAATTAAAAAAGCATACCCTCTTGGCCTTAAAAGTTTACAAAAGGCAATAACATGAGGAGCCTAAGATCCAGGACTTTGAACTTGGACTAACTTGGGACGTTGCCCCAAGCCCGTCTTAGCCGAGCGACCTTTGGCAGTTGCTTAACAACGCTGAGCCAGGTCTTTCTTATCTTTCAAAGGGAACACACAGTATTCCCCCTTTCTAGGGTTGCAGGAGGGTGACAGTCGTCAGCTTTCAGACTGGAGGGTAGGGCCAGGAGAGATTTTTAAGGCATCTTGAAGTCTAAGCGGAGGTGGTTAGGTTGTATTCTATGGATTAGTACCAAAATAGATTTCCAGGGGAGTAAAGATATAATCGGGTTTGTGTCACCCAAAGTTAACTGAAATACCAGTACAGTGCTTTCCAAATGGTGTACACCGGTAGAGCGTATTTGGCTCCTACGAATCACTTAGTAAAATGACAGGTGCTCTTTAATAATTGTTATTATAAGTAAAATAGTGATGATGGTGACGGTAATGGTGATGGAAAGCTCAGCTTTACCCCTTGCTGTTTTTTAAAGTAAACCCGACTCTCCTGTTGGACCCGCATCGCCACATCCTTTTGCCAAGGTGGTACCCATATTGCCCTGGCTACCCTGGGTCGGGGCCACGTGACCCCTCCCCCGCGGGGTGCCCTGAAAGCCGAGTTTAGCAGCCCCCCTGCCCGCCCCCCGTCCGCTGCCAAGGCCTGGTGGACCTGGGCGGGCGCGCGGGAGGCCGCGCACTCCCGGTGGACCCGGCAGCGGCCCCCGAGAGTGAATAGAGAGCATTGACGCGGCCGCTGCCCGAGCGAGCGGGCGGCTGGGGACGCGGAGCAGCGCCTCCGCTGCGGGCCCCATAAAAGGAGCAGCTGCCGCCGGGCGGCTCAGACGCGCGGGGATGAGGCGGGCGGCGGCCGAGCGCGCGCTTGGGCGCCGCCAGTGACCGAGGCGGACCTCGGGGGCCGCTCGGGGCCCGCAGGTAACCGCGCGCCGGCCGGCCGGCGGGCGGGTTTTGTCCTTGGGCTTGGAAGTGACAGCAGCCGCGGCAGCAGGGGAGGGGCGGGGGTCAGGGAGGATGGAAGGAGGTTGGGCGGCGAGGAGGAAGGGGGAAGCGGGGAAGACTGCGAAGAGCGGGGAAAGGCCAGGGAGGGAGGGAGGAGGGAGCCGCGCCGGGGAGCGGCTGGAACGCGCCGCACTTGCTTCCAGCCCTGGCGTTCAAGTTCCCCACCTCCGACCTCTCGCAGCGGGCGCCGCCGCATCCCCCCGGAAAGGCGCCCGCGCCGCGCGCCCGCGGATGCTCCAGCCAGCCATGTTTTCCGGGCCAGCATCTCGGGCCGCACCGCTGAGCTGCGAGGCCGGCGCGCGGGGACCGCTTGGGCCGGCGCGCGGGGGCAGGTGGAGGGAGATCCGGCGGCCAGGCTCCACCCGGCTCGACTGCTGGGGGCCAGGGGGCCGCGGGAGGATGCTGTACTTGGGTTCCACTGGCTTCAGAGCCAAGGTCCCTTCCCCCTCTTTGCTTCCATTCCCGCCGTCCCCACTTCACTGGCCTGCTGCCACTTAATGAACTGTTGCTGCCCCCCCCCCCCCGCCCCCCATCTCTCTGGTAGCCTGGATTTCGAGCTTCTTTAGGAGTGTTGTTTGCATAAAACTGAGCTCAGCTGGAGAACGTGGAGGGCTGAAAAGGAGGAGGCCCTTTTGTGTAGCGCCCCATTGTAGAGCCATCTTTCTCCCCCCACCCCCTAGCCTATGGAGGTCCCCGGCACAGAAGGAGGGAGGGTAGAGCACCCCAGATCTCCTGGGCTTGCTTCCTCCCCTCCCTTACTGGGATTCCTCATCTGTGACCAAAAGGGTGTTCCGAAGGGGGGAGGGCTCCATTTCACCTGGGATGTCCCCAAATACCCCATGCCTGTAGTTTCCATGGCTTCCCGGCCCGCTCACAGGAAATGCAACTCTTGGCAATCATGCTTGTCTGCTTTGAGCAGCTTCTTACAACAGACCAAAGCGGCTAGGCATCGGTGGGCTGTAGGGATGGTAGTCTGGGTTGGGGGTTTATTTGAGACTTTGCTTGAGATGCTCTTGAGCAAGAGTTTGGGAGTTCCTCATTTATTCCACTTACTTTGTAGCGGAGCGTTGTTCTTAATTTTCTCCTAATAACGAAGCTCCATCGTTGGCCTTTTCTACACTATGTGGTGTGTTTCCACCTGAGGCTGTGCCCTGAGTTGGTCTTGTGGTGGTTTGTGGATGAAATGGAACATATGTGAACGTGGCTCTGTTCCCGAATGAGTAATGGGCAGCACACTTATAGCAGTGAGCTATAAGGAGTGCCTAAGCGCCGACCAGATGCCTGTTCTCTGCTCTTTTCATACATTGTGCTCTTCAGGACATACAGCCACCAAGAATCCCCATGTAACATAAAGAGAAGCATGGAGTGGTTAATTGCTGTGTCCACAGCAACCACAAGGCTGTGGTGGGATGTGATCTAGGCAGTATCCCTTCAGAGCTGCTCTTACCCCTGCCCTTTGGTGGAAGGTGGGCAGTAAAACTTCTCCATGACATCATTCTGGGGCACCATGAGGTGCCTGGAAGAACACTGACTGTGGAGTTGGACAGGTTTGCATTGAATCTTGGAACCAGCATTTACAGAATTTTTGAGTTAACCTGTGTAAATCCTATATGGTTTGCTACCTAGTAATGAATATAAAATGCCTAGCATATAATTTATAAATAGCTCTTAGAAGATGTATTTTGGAGTTGCAAGAGCAGTGTCCCAACCAGTTACAGATTGTATTTTTTTTTTTTAAACTATTTATTTGACAGAGACACAGCCAGAGAGGGAACACAAGCAGGAAGAGTGGTAGAGGGAGAAGCAGGGAGCCTGAGGTGGGGGCTCCATCCCAGGACCCTGAGATCATGACCTCAGCTGAAGGCAGACACTTAACGACTGAGCTACCCAGGTGTCCCCCCTTACAGATTTTAAAACAGAGGCTGTCTGCATTCATGGTCAACTTTAGCCCTTAGGGTCTGAATGAAGTTGACAAAATGCCTGAACCTCTATAATCCTCAGTTTTCAAATCTGTCAAGTGGGTTGTTCTGTAGCCAAAAGAGAAATGTACTTAAAATAGCACATGGACTGGCACACATGGTATTCAGGAAATTTTGCTGCTGGGCTTAATTCTTTGTAAATCAGTATAGGCTCCTGTATTTTATTTTGTAATATCTGAATTAGTGTAGTTCAGCATTGTTCCTTGGGCTGCAGTGCATCATAAATCTTCTGCTAATCTTGGCTTAAAGAATTCACTTGCACACTTATGTACCCACACTCATGTTCGTGGGTACTTAGGCTTACCTGTGTGTACCCACCCATGCATATACAGCTCATACCATGTACATTTGCAATGATAGAAACTTAGCGAATTCCTATTTATTTAGTAAGAGTCCTGTTTCTCTTGGCAAAGCAATCACTTTTAAGGGTTAGGGAGACTTCACATTTAATTTTCAAACTGTCTGAAAACCAGCTGGAAGAATTAGCACTGCACCTAACAGCTGCAACAGGAATAAAATGGATTGACTATGACATTTACTTTCTTCATAGGCTCTAAAAAACTGTAACGTATTTTGTTAAGCCGTTATGAACAATCGACTGGAATCTTAATTTAGTTAAACAATTATAAAGTGAATATGTTCTCCAGTGTGGTTTATAGATGTTGGTAAGTGGAAAGAAGTCATTGAATGAAATATTTTCAAAATACACTGTTGACATGAATTAGCATGTTATAAACAGCTGTTTAGAGTTTGGCCAAAGTATTTATTTATAAATGAAAAGGATGCTGTAAGCCCAATGTTTATTTAAAAAAAAAAATGTGTTCACTGGACAACTACCTAAATGCCCATCAATAAAAGTAAAAGAAATTATAGCATATATTTACAAAAGGGTGAAAGTATAGTTCTTCAAATAATGAGGTGATGTTGATGCTGATATGCAGAATTTTGTTTTACTCATCTTTTCAGCACGTCCTAGAACAGTGCTTGCTACTTAATAGTTGCTCAGTAAATAATTACATGAATGAGTGAATACTGTTGAGTGAGACAAAAGCATTGAATAGTACCTATAGTTTGGTGCCATGTATGTTTTTAAATGAGTGAATGTGTGTATGTGTATAGAGAGCAATGGCTGTCTCTGGATAGAAATTGGAGGACTTGGGGTAAGAAGGGGATTTGGGATGGGTTGGTTGGTTGGTTGATTATTTTGTACCATGCCCCCACTATGTGCATGTGCTAATTAAAAAACAAAAGATTTAGAGGATCCTATTTCCCTGAATTTGGATTTACTTTTTATTATATATAACTCAGCCTCCCCACTACCCTTTACTCCAGGCTGTTAAATTTGTCTTGTTAAAATACCTGCAAACTTCTGATAGGATGAGGAGCATAAATTTGTTCTGGAGAGGAGAGTGTCAATTAGATGGAATTCCTGTCTGATAAGTGGTGCATTGTCCTGCCTGTGAGATTGTTCCTTAGGAAGACCCTATTGTCATCCCTTGGAGCAGTCTTTCGTGGACCTCCCACACCAACAACAGAGTATGGTCCCTCTCAGGAGCTCCTAGCTATTTTTAGATGAATGGATGGGTAGAGTATGACTCATCTAAGAATTTATAATTTTGTAGCAATAAGGGTATGTCTCAAAGTAAGCAGTTCTTGCTTTGAGATGGGTACTTCCTGGTCTTTGAGAAGCATATTACATGCCCTTCCAGAATTCTGACCTCTTGTAGAGGTTCCTGAGGCAGGTGGTCTCAAAGTGTAAGATGGTTCATGAGAATACAGGAAGAAGCTATTAGGAATTCTCTGTCGATGCATTTTGAAAATGTTATCTTTTTAATACCCTATATATCCCTGATATTAATAGGACCTGGAATTTGCATTGCCTTTTGTTTTGTACTGGCCAAACCACTGAAAGTTATTTACCCATCTTAACGCCGCTTCCCCTTTGCCTTTTTCCTTCAGTTTGTAAGTTTCTTTTGAAGTTACTATATTCTGCGATAGATGTCACACTTTTTTAAACGGATTTTTAAAGAGTGACAAAGTTAGAGCTTATAAGAACTATGTAATTAAAATTTGTGTCTAGAATTTTTAGTATGTGTCCATCTCTAAGATTTTGGTGTCACTTTGTCATCCTTGACCATCTTGGGGAATTAAAACTTAATACACTTGTTTCTGTTGCAGCCTTCCAAAAAGATATCAACTCTTTTTTTTTTTTTTTAAGGTTTATTTATTTAAGAAATCTCCACACCCCACAGGGGGCTTGAACTCACAACCCTGAGATCAAACATCGCATGCATTTTCGACTGAGCCAGCCAAGCGGCCCAAGATACCAACTCTTACGTCCTGTGGGCATTTGTAACTTAGACATAACACTTACATGTATTCCTTAACTCACAAAATAACTGTAGCAGGTTTGCATTATGGTTATTATCAGAGATAACACTAATCACACATTTTTTTTCCCCTTCAAATTCCTTGACATTCTGGAGCTGGCCAGCTACTCTCAGTCTGGCCTTGGTGATGGATCTGGACGAGACCACTTGTAATCATGGCTCAGCACAGACAAAAACAGAAACATTGTCCAGGCCACAAAAATGGCCCAATATTCTCCCCTCCTAATGTTACTGACTGGTGCTGTGTTATTTCTCCCATTACAGTGGAGTGTTGTTTTGTTCCTCCTGCAAAGATTTATTAGTTAATAAATCTACAAAGATTTATTAGTTCTTTGTAAGCATAGAACTACTCCCTTTGCTAATAGCATCCAGTCCAGAAGGAAACTCTGCTTTCTCAGACCCTCCCTCAAGTCTCCTGAAGTCACCTGACACTGGCCCAACTCCTATAAGGAGCCCCTTGCTATACCCTCTTACTGAGCTGCTCCCAAGTTCCCCATGGTGTGCATTCTCCTGTTGCAATGATTAATACACCAACTCATTCAACTACAAGTATGTTCCTGGTGGTTTTTGAAGCATTTTCATTTGGTTGCTTATAAACAGAAGAATTTTTCATCAGTCTTTGAGTAATTTTTTTTTTTTAAAGATTTTACTTATTTATTTGACAGAGATCACAAGTAGTCAGAGAGGCAGGCAGAGAGAGAGAGAGGGGCAAGCAGGCTCCCTGACAAGCAGAGAGCCCGAGGCAGGGCTCGATCCCAGGACCCTGAGATCGTGACCTGAGCCGAAGGCACAGGCTTTAACCCACTGAGCCACCCAGGCGCCCCATCTTTGAGTAATATTTTAAAGTAACATATAGCATGTTACTTTAAAATACTGATTACTCATTATAGTCAATCTGAAAAGTACAAAAAGGTATTAAGAATAAAAGGAAAATTCTTACTAATTCCATAACCCAGAAAGAATCATTGTAACATTCTGCTGTATTTTCGCTATAGATGTATATATACTTCTAATTCTGTTGTCTTCTTTCTCTGTGTGTATATACATTCTCTCCTATAGACACACATACACCCCATAGGTAATTGGGATTATTCCCCCCCCCCCCTTTTTGAGAGAGAGAGAGAGAGCACATGGGAGCAGAGGGAGAGAGAGAGAGAGAATCTTAAGCAGCCTCCATGCCCAGCACATGCCTGACATGGGGCTTGATCTCCTGACCCTGAGATAATGACCTGAGCTGAAATCCGGAGTTGAACTTTTAACCTAATGAGCCACCCAGGCACCCCAGGATTATCTTGTTTATGTAGTTTTGTTTCCTGCTTTTTTTTTTCATTTACCCTATCATTATTATGTCCATAATTACATCCATCTGATTTTCCTCAAATACATATTTTTATTTTTAAATAATATCTTGCCATAGGGGAGTTGAAAGTTGCTCATTAATTATCCTATGTGAAATGATCAGTTTTTCCATTTTCAGGGGCTGTGATAAATATGCTTTAATATATATTCAGATTTCTGTTTTAGTTTTCCCTAGAGTATATACTTTGAAAAAGTTCTTTCTATGTGTTGCCTAATTATTTCTCAGAAAAACATTGTTGGCATTACTAACCATCCAGACCCTTGGTAGCAGTTGGGAACCAGGGCTTGCTGCACTGTGGGGAGCCCCGAAGTCTGCCCAGCTGTGCGGTGCCCTGCACATCTGTTTTCTCCTTCCCTTTCGTGGCAGCCTGGTTGTCACATTTTACTAACATGGCTGCGTGTGCGGTCACCATGTGGGAGCAGGGAGAGGGGCCGTTCCTAGCGAAACAGGAATTATTGTGCATTGCTGCACCCCATTCTCCTAAAATCTCTCTCTGGGCAGAATCCTCACCTCCTTGGCACCTAACAGGCGGCTTTGTAAAACATGCTGTCCAGTCAATATGTGTTGCCCAAGTAGACGATAACCCTGTTTCAGATGTAAAGCAGCTTGCAGTTTTAAAAATCCTTTAAATCAAATATAGTTTTCTCCCCAAAACAAATATAAAAATGTAGAACCCTTACTTTTTTTTTTTTTTTTTTTCCTAATTTTTCTCCTCTCATCCTGCAAATGTTTACCCAGGGCCTCTTTTTTGCCAGGCACTGTTATGGGCCCTGGGGGTCTAGCAGCGAGCTAGCAGTGAGTTCAACCAAGCTTGCGTTGTGCAGTGTGGATACAGAGAGGGGGGAAAATGCCAGGGAGTGACACCTACTTTGATGTAAAATAATAAAGCACCGTGAGGAGACAGAGAATAAAGGGATTTGTAGTTACTTTGGATAGAATGGTCCAGGGAGGCAAATGTAAATTAAGGAATAGTTTCTCTCCTATTTGTGGGCTGTGATTGTTGATCCAGAATATTCTTCACAGTTGAGATGTTACTGAACGTCTAACTACGGGTTGTCACTGTATGTGGTTTGTGATGCTCCCTTTGAGGCCATCTCGGTGACAAGCACTCTCCATATGTTATTTCATCGAATATTCCCACTGCTCCTACGGGAGAGCTGTTTTGCCTTTGCTGTGGAAGTCAGTGTACGGGGAGCCAGAGAGGTTAAATAAGTTACTGTGCTAAGTTCACAGGGCTCCTAAGTAGCAGAGCGGATCCCCACATCCAAACTTTGTTGAAAGCCCCTTGTCACCCATCATTGGCCAAGACTAAGAAGTCTAGAGTTAGTCCTTCCTTAGGTTCCTGAGGTTAAGAAGGAAAAGGCACTTGTGGTCAAAACTCCTGGCGGAAAGGTTAATTAGAAACCATTGGTATGTAAACTATTTATATGGATGACAGGCGGCTTTTGTTTCCAGAAAGTGGGTACAGGCACGGGCCTCTCTTCATACGCTAACTAGTTGTACACAGTCTGTGAATGTGCCAAGGAAGCCAGCTCCCTTTGTGTCTAGGAATAGCATGGAAAGACTTGCTCTGCTGTTGATCTGAGTGGTGCTGTAGTGAGTTATTTAACATATGTTCCCTTACACCCCCGTTATTGAGCACATACGTTTTGGCCCACGATCACAAGTGTGCACCCAGGTTAAAAGGACACAGGCATCTTTTTTTGTTGTTGTTCTTGTTCCCTAGAAAATGGAGATATCCATTTCAGCTGTCCCCCTGGCAGTATTGTGGGGAAGAAAGTTTTCTCTTGGACGGTAGTTATTATGTGCGTCTTGTTTCATAAAAGAAAAAATATTGAGGACCAAACGGGGAGAACGTGGCTGCTCTGGGTCAGGCTGCTGCCTTTCATACATCCCTGTGGTTCTGACGTGGATCTGACTTTCCAAGCGTTAGATGACAGTGCAGCACCTAGCAGATCTTACCAATGGAAGGGAATGACATGCAGGCTGTAATTAATTTTTCAGCTCAGTTACATGTGTCTTTTGATAGCCCTAATCCTTCATTGAGCTCTGGTAATACTGCCGTCAAGCTCAGTCTAACTTGGTATGAATCTTCCTGTAGGAGATTTCTGGA
The DNA here is from genome assembly GCF_922984935.1 of Meles meles. NCBI lineage: Eukaryota > Metazoa > Chordata > Mammalia > Carnivora > Mustelidae > Meles > Meles meles. The sequence continues at coordinate 33,808,581 of NC_060085.1, read as the reverse complement.
TATGGGGAGCTCTCTCAGAAAATATAACACACAGGATGAATATTTTTGGATGAGAGAGAGAAGGAGTGATACAGGTGTTTTACTGCTCCACAAAAAGTGTGGTGTGTACTTTGAGTCTGGCCAAGGGGCTACCCATTGAGTCTGCCCCAGTTAAAGCTGTATTCTCAGCTGAGGCATTTTTTGTTAACTAGACTGAGAATGTGGAAGTCTGAGGCCATTGATTTCTTGATTCCCATAATTCTGACTTCTGATTTCAGCCTTACGTTCCAACCTGTAGATTAGGGAAAATGGCAGAGGGACAGAAGAGTTGTGATCACATTTGAAAGATTAGTAACTTCATTCTGTCTTTAAATGTTTACTTTTCACCCTTGAAAAGTTCAAGTTCAGAGAGAACATGGAATCCTAATTTAACTATTAGTGTCATAGGGATTGTTTCTTTGAAATTCACATAATAATAATAGTGATGTTTCAGTGTAAGGTGAGAGGCTGGAAAGTTATTTTGGAAATACTTAAATCCAATTGTGTCCTCTTGATTTTTGTTTTTGTTATGAGATATAATCAGGTCCTGGAAACTTTCAGAAAACATCTGTCTTCTCTGTACCCCTTTTAATCCTAACTTTCTTCCTATCATTGTTTACTGAATGTTCGTCTATGGGGAGAAAAAGGCAGATAGTTCTAGTTCTTGACTAGGGGAAACAAATGAACCTACAACAGTAATCCAATGTGGCAAATGCCATAAATCATGGGGAAAATGTGAGGGGAACACAGTAAAGATGGGGTTGTTGTGAAGGTTGAGGTTGTTTCTGCTTATGAGTGACTATCATAGGGGAATGGGCCTTGTAGTACCAATAGGAGTTTGCCAGGCAGACAAGGAAGAAGGATCTCCTAGGGAGGGGATAAATGAGCAAAGATTTATTGGCATAAATGTGCATGGTCTCTTCATAGACAGTATATGGTGCATCTAGAATTTCATAGAATGAAGGGGAGATGATAGCAGATGAGGCTAGAGAAAGTTTCACGGATATACTGTAAAGGCTCTAGTGTGCCAAACTGTGCTGATTCTCTGTAACACCCTGTTTCCCTTAGAACTCTTTCCATTACCATAGTGAGAATCTGAACTCAAAACTGCCTCCCATGGCAGTTTTTATCATATGAAAAAGCCCAAAGATAGACTGGCATGGATGGATCCAGGTTCCCAAAGGTTGTTGTGAAGCTGTCCTTGGATGTCAGCTCTGCCCTCCGCTTTTTTGGTCTTTTTTTAGTTAAGATATTGTTTATTTATTTGAGAGTGAGAGAGAGAGAGAGAGAGAGAGAGAGCAAGCATGAGAAGGGGGAGGGTCAGAGGGAGAAGCAGACTCCCTGCCAAGCAGGGAGCCTGATATTGGACTCGATTCCAGGACTCGAGGATCATGACCTGAGCCAAAGACAGTCGCTTAATCAACTGAGCCACCCAGGCGTCCTGCTTTGTTGGTCTTATAACAGGCTCAACTCTCGTGGGCATGGGACTAGTCCCAGCAGCAACAGACCCCCGTCTTTGCAGTTTAGCAACCTCCATGAAAAGGGATCTTCTTTTTCTTAGTAGTAACAACTGGAGTCCTGAGATTGAGTCCCGTTTGGATAAACTTGGATCATATGACCATCCCTGAACACTTTGGCTAGAGAAGAACCAGACATGCTGACCCCTGGAGCTGGGAGCTGGTTGCTGCAAAATGAGGCATGAAGACGAGATCAACCAAAACAGTACATTTTCCAGTGTAAATTTCACTCTAGGCTATTAAAACGAATAACTCCTTTGAGAAGACCCTAGATTCCTTTTTGATTCGTTTTGCCTTCATAAGGGCCAGCCAGAAAACTCATCCTCCTTTTTATAGATCTTCCTAGGAAGGGTAAGTTCTAGCAATATTTTCAGGGTTGTTAGTTAAGAAAATATTTTAGTAGCATATCACTTTTTCCCCCACTTATGTTCTCTAGCACAAGATTCCTGAGAATTTTCTGTGTAGAAAGTACCAGAAGCTAAAAACCTACAGCGTGCCCACAGTTACTATACAAAGATGATGAATCCTGGCTTCACAGGACTTAGAGCTTGGTAGGGGAGATAAAATGAGAACAAAAATAATGATATATAGCAAAGAAATGAGTATGTATCAAACACAAATGAATATATATCAAACATAAAATAATGGAAATCAAACATAAAATATAGGAAAACTATATATGTGTGTAAATATGTATATATACATACATATGTATGTGTGTATACACACATATATGAACATATATGTTCATGTTCATATATGAAATATATATGAAATATATGTTCATATATATATGTGAAATATATGAAAATCCTATAAAGAATACAGTCTATGCCGTTCATCACAGTGTGAGTGAGATCTGAGTGAGGAGAAGCTGAAACATGCATGGGCCTTTTTCATTTGTTTCCAGTTTCCATGTGCCCCTCTTGGTGTGAGCATCTCACCACGTGGGTGTGATTCTAGTGCTTGTTATGTATTTTTTAAAAATTCCACATGGTCCTTGAATCCAAGCCAGCTTCCTCAGCTGCTGTTTAACCAGAGAAGCCGCAATCAAGGGTGATTTTGACTACAAGCTGTCAGGAAAAAAATACTGAGGTGTCATAATGAAGATAGAGATTACCTAACTGAATCTCTATTTTAAGAAATATTAATTTTCACTTTGCCAAATACAGACCTCAGCCGTTTTTCTTTGAATCATCCCTCGCAGGCAAGTGTATAAAATAGCTTTCAGTTGAATGAATGATGGTATTTGAACGTCACTGATTGTTTCACTCCGTGAAAAGAGAAGGAAACGGAACATTTGGATTACTTTCTGGATGGAAAAGATGACCATGTTCATTGTTGTCCTGGTGTGAAACAGACCCGTGTAGGATGGAAATACAGCTGGGGTATTAATACACCCTCATGCTGTCTCATTGTTGTCTGCCTTTTACCTTTGAATGTTAACTTCAGCGTAGGTACTGGTCGGACGAGACCATATAGCTTCCTTCTGCACCTCCCCGTTGCTGTCTGTGGCACAAGGGCTGCACTCAGAGTCTTCTCTCAGAGCTGCAAGAGACAACACAGCTCATTGAATTCACCTGCCTTCTTCTGCAGGGGTGGAGACAGAGGTTGTTAAGCTTCCTCAAAGTCAACAATGATCTCTAGAAGCAGATCTTCCCTTCGAAGAGTTGCTCACGCGCCGGGCTTTTAGGGAAGGGGAACTTGTTTTAATGACCTGGCCTTAGAAATATCCAGTATCCTCAGACTTCAGTGGATTAAGCCGCTGCCTTCGGCTCGGGTCGTGATCCCGGGGTCCTGGGATCCAGCCCCGCGTCGGGCTCTCTGCTCGGCAGGGAGCCTGCTTCCCTTCCTCTCTCTGCCTGCCTCTCCACCTACTTGTGATCTCTGTCTGTCAAATAAATAAATAAAATCTTTAAAAAAAAAAAAAAAAAAAAGAAATCCTTTTCAAATTCATGGTAAGGAATGACAGTGAAATCTCTTGGGCGACCAGAACACCAAGAAGGAACTGACCTGGGCTGACATTTCCTACCAGCCGCACTGGGTTTTGCCAGGGTTATTTTTGCCCTTGGCAGTCTTCTTCCTCCCTAATTGCTGGGCCATATGGTGCCTTGTCCCCCACATGGAGAGTTGGCACTTTCCCGCCATTCAGTCTCTGTTCTTTCTGCCGCACAAATTACCCGCCATGGTGTTGGGGTTGAACAAACTCACCCCCGCCCCCCGAGGCTCTGCAGCTTCTGTGCCTTAAAAATCACAGCTGAAACCTCCTGTAGATGCTCTCAGGTGGTGACCAGGAAGGAGAAAACGGAAAAAGAAGTAGTGAAATGAGACTGAGTTTGGGAGGCAATCAGACCTGGGTTCAAATCCTGGCACACGCTTGCCATCATCACCGTTGTTCTTGCTGGCATCATGGTGAGCATTTCTGCCAGGCGCTGTGATCTTTTTTCTGATGTCATTTATTTGTCACATTGGCTCTCGGGGGATGGCGGCTTGAGCACGGTTGGTTATGAAGAAACCTGCCCAAGTCACGTGCCTCTGGCCAGTCTCCTACTCCGGACTTTCCTTTTCCTTTCCTAATCCCATGCTCCTAACATGAACTCTCAAATATTATCTGATATTAAATTGTGCTTTTAAACTGTATTCCATATCGTAATGTCATCTGGAAACAGGTGATCCTGCTTTTATTAGAACGTTCCAAATCTGGAATTCACTCCAATGGTAACATGCTTTCACGTGAGGTCTTGGATAGTAATGGAGAATTTTGGATTGGAGGGATGTAAGATTTAGGGTGGCTTCTCAGCACTTTCCAGGTTTCATTTTCAAGGCCTCCACCTTAAATAGAATTAGACTGAGAAACTATCATTACCACTTGGGGAAGTCCGTGTTCAAGGGCACAGAAAACGTTTTGATGAAGGAGATTTGTCAGGAGTTGCCCCTCATGGGAGTGTTTGGTCTTGCTACAAAGGACTTGGTAGAATCCTACTTGTGACTATTCTCGGGGGGTCGTCCAAGTCTCTGAATGCTAGAAAGTGGTTTTGAAGGAAGGATGGTACAATGACAGAGTTGTCATAACTGGGTATTTAGTGACATTTTGAAGCTCTTTTGGAAAATGTCCATATTTTGTGAGAGTCTAAACACTAAAGTAATGATTGCAGTGTGTCTCAAAACTGGTTCCAAAAATGAAAACAATGGGTAAATTCTAAGCTCCTAAATATACACAGAGCAGAAGTTGCCACCAACTTCGTATTTATGTCTTGGCTATTTAATGGTATGCTCAGAAATGTGGAATGCATTATTGTCACACTGGGAAGCCCCTGGGGGCAGTGACACTGCGTCATTTATTTTTGTCTCTCCCGCATCTACCATAGTGGCTCCATGCAGCAGGTGCTCAATCAGTGTGCAACTGAATTCACTAATCTGAGATGAGAAAGAAAGCCACATAGTATTTGGAAGACACACAAAACCAGGTCATTCACACATTCATAAATCAGTCACTCAAAAGATATGTATTTCGTTCCTTCTGGAGTCAGGAGCTGTTCTAAATGCTGGGAGCGGGGTAGAGAGGAGCCCCCATAAACTTAATTAACAATGGTGGAAGGTGATAGACAATAAAGAAGTCAATTAATCCTTGTGTTATCGGGTGCTGCAAGGAAGAAAGCACAGAGCAGTGTGGTGGGAGACACTAGGAGAGAGGGAAGGGTCCTGCTGAACCAGGGTGGTCAGGGAAGGTGTCCTAAGGTGGTGCCATTTGAGGGGACACTGGACTGATGAGAAAATGACAGCCATGTAGGGGTCTATGGGGGAAATCAATCAGCAAAGAAATGGGGAGTGAACTCATTCAAGTAGCTTTCACAAAGTAGGAGTGTATTATTGTTTCTCTCTCATATAACCAATGCATCTTGATGATCACCTGGACCCAGATTCCTTCTTCTTCTTCTTCTTTTTTTTTCCTTTGCCCTCTACAGCTTTTGGCTCCTTCTATCTTGTGACTTCTCCAGCCTCAGGCTTCAGAATGACTATCCAAGCCTGAGCCGCCATATTTGCTTTGTAGCCAGTCTGACTAAGGAAGCGCTAAAGAGAGATGTGCCTTCTCATTTTCAGGTCTTTTCCTGAATTTTGCACGTAATATTTCTGCTTCGATTCTCTTGGCTAGAATGTAGTCCCCTCGCTACATCTACCCCCTCCCCACCCCAAGGCAGGCTGGAAATGAGAAATTGGGAGTTCTATCTTTAAGGAAGAAGGGGAGAACGGATACTGGGGGTCATGTAGCCATCCCTGACACAGTCAGCAAGTGTAAGAGCTCCGATATGTTCAAAGCCGCTGTGGCTGGCAGCTAATAGAGAGTGGAGGCAGATGAGGGCAGAGAGGAAAGCTAGAGTGAGATCACATAGGATGTTTTAGGTCTTTGTTAGGAGTTTTTCTTTGTTTGTTTGTTTGTTTGTTTTCGTATTTTGCTCTCAGTGGGACGTCATTGCAGCTCGGAATGGACACCAATGGAATAGAAGAGAAGGTGGTCTGATGATGTAGGTTTTAGAGGGTTTTACTCTGACCGCTATGGAAAATGAACTGTCAGAGAGCAAGAGTGTAAACACACAAGTTATGGGGGAATATGCAGATTTATGGGGGTTGATGGTGGTGGGTTATACCAGAGTTGTTGGCAGTGGAGAGAGTAAGGGGAGGTCAGTTAGAGTACATGTTGGGTGCGGGTGTAAGGCAAAGGGAGAGTAGTAACAATAATAGCTGATGACTTACTGGGAACTTGGGCAGTGCAGCATTGGATGCCCTTCTGGGTCCTGACTTACTCGTTTGACCCTCGTGGTAACTCTATGCCACAGGCGCTACTTATTCTCACTTTGGGGATCAGGAAACTGAAATAGGGGAAGGTCAAGTAACTTGCTCAAAGTCACTGGGGTGGAAACTGGAGGAGCCATGATCTAAAATTGGCACTCTAGCTCCTAATTCTGCTCTCTTCCCCTGGAGGGTGGTGTCTGCGTGCTTCACCTGAGCCCTTGGGTCCGCAGTGGTTCATTTTTAGAGATGATGAGGGAGATCAGGGCTGGAGAACGAATCTGTACTGCAGTTTAAGCTCATATAAAGTTGCAAACATAGTATGGGATATTCCTGTAAGACACTTGTCCCAATAATAACAACTTAAGCATGTGCTCTGTTCATTCTAAGCTGTCTCTGAGAGATCTCAGTGGAGTTTTCACACAGGCAGTTGGGTCATAGGCAAGGCTATAGCTCACACTGTCCCTCTAGCTATACATTGGAGGTTCATCAGTACGTACAAGTGAAGCCAGAGGTCTGGATTAGAGCACCTGGAACTGGTTTTCTGGGGAATTTTGGTATGCCCTAAGAGAGTTTAGTGTAAGGAGAGATTTAGTTCCTGTTCAGAACCTACTTAATTAATGGTAAGAGGTCCCCTGGATTGTACTATCTTAAGTTGCAATCCCTTTGAAGTGCCAGGCACCGTTAAGTACTTTATATGGATTATGTCATTCAGTTCTCTTAGCAACTTGAAGCCGTGGGGATTTTTTCCTCATTTTATCAGAGGGGCAACTAGAAGCTGGTGGGCACGGCAAACAGGAACACGGCAGTGGAGATTCCAACCCTGGTCTGTCCCTAAACCTCTGTTTTTAACTACTGTGCTGTGCCATTGTGGAGGAGTTTGATGATAAAGAGATGATTCGACAACGTGAATGACATTGGTATCTGGCATGCATTTGAATAGATAGCACCCTGAACCTTTAAGGTTGCACTCTGAGCAGGAAGCTTGCCCTTCTTTGTTCTAACCTTGGAGGGGATCCTGGAGCACATACGCCCTCAAGTGCTCCCTGTATCTTTGCCGTCTGCCAGGTGTGGCTTCATTCGCTCGTTGAGTCAACACCTAAGGCTTGGCACTCTCATGGATATATAGGTAGTATATAAGGGGGTAGGGTATGGAGCAGATGTAAAGTTGTTGAAGACATTACAAATGTGAAGGTAGGAGGAGTCAAGATCAGCTAATGACAGAGAAAGAAACCGGGAAGGCCTCACCCAAAACCATATAGCAAAGGCTTACTGTAGAAGGCACCTGATGTGTGTTTGTGTGTTTAGTGCTGTTGCCTCTTGATTATATCTAGGTACTGCATAGCTATTATCTGGGTGTATATTGTGTGTGTGTGTGTTTTATGTATCTGTAATACGTGTGTGTGTGTGTGTGTGTGTGTGTGTGTGTGTTGAAAATACTCAATCTATTCCACTCTTAGATATAGTCAAGGGGCACCTGGGTGGCTCAGTCGATTAAGCATCTGCCTTCCACTCAGGTTATGATCCCAGGGTCCTGGGACTGAGCCCCTCATTGGGCTTCCTGCTCAGTGGGGAGCCTGCTTCTCTCTCTACCTCTACCTGCAGCTTCCTGTGCTTGTGCTCTTGCTCACATGTGCGCGCTCTCTCTCAAGTAAATAAAATCTTTTTAAAAAGGAGATATAGTCAAAATAATTAAAAACAGATGTTCAAACAAAAATTCATACATGAATGTTTATGGCAGCCCACTATTCATAATAGCCCAAAGGTGGAAACAACCCAGATGTCCATCAGCTGAAGAATGGATAAGCAAAGTAGTTGGAACTGGAATATTACTTACTATGAAAAGGAATAAAGGATTGATACATGTTACACAAATGAGCCTTGGAAACACGACCCTAAGTGGAAGAACCCAAACACAGGGGGCCCCATATCAAATGGTTCCATTTATATGAAATACCCAGAATAGGCAAATCCATCGGTTACCAGGAGCAGGGGAGTGAATGCTTAATGGGTATGGAGTTTGTTCAGGGTGATGGAAATGTTTTAGAACTACGTGGTGGTGATGGTTTTACCATTGTAATGGACTGAACAATGCTGGCTTGTACAGTTTAAAATGGCTCAAATGGTCAATTCTGAGTTATATCTATTTTGCCACTATAAAATATGTGTGTACACACACACACACACACACACACACACACACACACGCAAACACACATATTTAAATGCCTGGGTGGCTCAGTGGGTTAAAGCCTCTGCCTTTGGCTCGGGTCATGATCCCAGGGTCCTGGGATCGAGCCCCACATTGGGCTCTCTGCTCCGCGGGGAGCCTGCTTCCTCTCCCCTCTCTCTCTCTTTGCCTGCCTCTCTGCCTGCTTGTGATCTCTATCTGTCAAATAAATAAATAAAAATCTTAAAACAAAACCAAAATAAAACCTTTTATTTTAAAAATAGGAACAGAAATTCCAGGATTTTTTTGGGAAAATAATGCATTCTAATTAGACATTAAGTAACGGCAGTTTTTGAATAGCCAAAAGTAATGTCGGCGCAGTGGACCATTTTTACCTTGGGAAGTGGGAAAGGAAATGGATCTGATTATTTGCTGAGCGTTTGCTCTCTTCTAGGCCCCATGTGAAGTCCTTAACTCGTTACCGGGTCTAAATAATGACAACAGCCCTCTGTCACGAGGGGCGTCTTCTCCATGTTGGAGACTCAGAAATTGAGGGGAGGTGGTTGTGTCACCTGTCCAGTGCCTCACAGGGAGGTGCACAGAGAGTGCCCAGCACCCCTTCTCTGCCCTCGAGGCCCTGGCCCCGCCATGATGGGTGTCTTGCACCTGGTCAGTGCATGGATGAATGACTTGCGCTGTGTAAAGTCACAGTGTGTAAAAGCAAGGGCACTACTTTGAAGACATCAGTTGTGAAGAAACAGGTGAATTTTGTGCTGTTTGGTGAATCTGTCTCTGTTGACAGGGAGTGAAAGTGAGGGGAAATTATGGTATTCTATTAGTTTAAAACAATCTAAGTCTTGGAAAATTCCCATTCTCAAGGTATTTCGGGGTTTTTCATTGATGGAAATGTTAGGAGAAGGACAAAGAGAAATGATTAAGTGGCTTTGAGTTATCTGACAGTCCTCTTAAAGTCTTCGTATCTTTTTTTTTTTTTTAAGATTTTATTTATTTATTTGACAGACAGAGATCACAAGTAGGCAGAGAGGCAGGCAGAGAGAGAGAGAGGAGGAAGCAGGCTCCCTGCTGAGCAAGGAGCCCGATTCGGGGCTCAATCCCAGGACCCTGGGATCAGGACCTGAGCCAAAGACAGAGGCTTCAATCCACTGAGCCACCCAGGCGCCCCCTAAAAATTTTTTTTTTTTTAAAGATTTTATTTATTTGACAGACAGAGATCACAAGTAGGCAGAGAGGCAGGCAGAGAAGAGGAAGGGAAACAGGCTCCCCGCTGAGCAGAGAACCCAATGTGGGGCTCGATCCCAGGACCCTGAGATCATGACCTGAGCTGAAGGCAGAGGCTTTAACCCACTGAGCCACCCAGGCGCCCTCCCCTAAAAATTTTTTTCAAGATTTTTATCTATCTATCTGATGGGAGAGAGAGCACTAGCACGTGAGCAAGGAGAGGGGCAGAGGAAAAGGAAGAGAAAGAAAATCTTAAGCAGACTCTGTACTGAGTGCGGAGCATGATGCCAGGCTCGATCTCACACCCTGAGACCATGACCTGAGCCAAAACCAAGAGTCAGAGGCTTAATTGGTTGAGCCACCCAATCAGTTTATTTTATGTATAAACATTCATCCCCACTGTTTATAAAATTTCTAGTTGGTATTTATAATCTCTTCAAAATATAATTCACTTTGAAAACATTATCAGTGAGACACAACTCAGTGTCTTCATGGTAACAGCCCAAGCTCAGCCAGCTGTGGAGGTACGAGGACCTCTGGCTGGACTCAAGGTTTCCCTGGAAAGGAGCTGCTGGGGTGACCAGGGAGTGGTGACTTTTCCTCTGCAGTTTCAATCCCAGAGCGGTGATTTAGGATGACTGTTCAGGAAATCTAGAAATTCACCGGAAGAAGAAGAGAATATGCATGAATATTATCCTCCCTGAAGGTTAAGGACCATCCTAAATGTTTTAAAGCCTACATTCTTGGCTTTCTCTGTGTGTTTTAGGCCTGGAATCAAGGGCTTGCTATTCTTCTTTCCTTTCGTACTCCTGCCTGCTGGTAGCCTTTGAAAGTCCCAGGACTTTGTTAATGATTGATGGCAAAGCCAGGAGCCAAGAGCTGTGGGTTTGCTGGCCGTTTAATTTTTTAACCTTTAGAGGATTGTGTGAATATTTAATCACCCAATTACCCATATTGTCCCTCAAGTGAGCACTCCAGTCTCTGCACTCAGAGTGTCGGGTCTGTAAAAGGTAGCCTGAAAAGTCCCCTCTTGGCTACTCTTGTATTTCTCTAAAGCCCTGTGGATTGGGTCAGTGCAGGGTGCCGGATTAGGTCTCAATTAGGCTCTTCGGTTGGTGAGCGATTGTAAGTATATGAAGTGTGTTATTAGAGCAATTGAACCGTGTTTCCATGAAGAGGATAGTTTCATTATCAGATTCTTGTTTTAATACTGTCATCATAACAGCTGTACCACATACGAACTAATTTGCATGCAGATAAGGAATTCTGGACAGCTTGGTAGCGTAATTACTGCCTGACGTCCGTCACTGGTGAGAGCTGGGGCTTTCACTAGAGGTTTTCCCCGGGGGACCCGTCTCCCTGCCTCTGTTAAGTTTCAAATGATAGATAAGCAAGAAGTAGCCATTTCAGTGATGCCCCATTTGTTTTACAGGCAATAACTTCCCAAGTTACCTTAATTTGGGAAGCTATTTTGGCAAAATATGGCGACGATGTCAACAACACCTTCATAGTGAACTGAACATCAAGAAGGGCGGGGTGGGGGGGGGTCGGAGAGGGGGTGGAGGAAAAGAAAAGAAGCAATCAAAACTCTCCTTCTGTCACCGGAGTGGAAAAGCACAATAGATATTACTAACTTGCAAGTCTAATTAATGAGAATAATATAAATTATGATGAAAATGGAGAATGTAAGATGAGTTTTTTTGAAAACTAATTATATGTAACAAAAGAGTCTTTGTTGCTTTTGCAGAGATCAGGAAGCCTTTTTTCTGTAAGCATATAAAAAAAAAAAAAAAGCAAACTGTCCTCCCCTCCCCTCCTGCACCTCCCCCCACCCTGCCAGCCCCTGCACTGTGATTCAATAAAGTCACTGAGGTCCCCAGGAAAGTGAACATGGGGAGGATAGGAGACGATGTTTGCATCCCTTACATGGGGCCTGGAAACTGACCATAGTAGGTGCTGCTCAGTGAATGTTTGTATAATGACTAATTGGATTCACATCATTGAACCTTGAGGATGTTACGGAGTAACGACATTCTGCTCTATTAGTAACAAGATCATTGTTTTGTTCTCCTGTGTGTTTTCATACATGATACACATCAGAGGTTCTTTGTATCTGTGATTGGAGTACTCCATGATACTAATCTCAAAAGGTAATATAGTGGAACAAGTATGCTTATCTTAGACAGTAGTGAAGGATATAAGTTAAGACGTTTTATTTATCTCCATACTAGCTACTTTTACGGACTTAAAAACTAGGGGTTCTAAACTCAGAGTTTGTTTATCAGATTACTGTTGATGCTTTAGTAGAAATGAAATCCCTGGATCTCATGAATTTAGCTTAGTTCTTCAGATTATAAACGCATTCTGGAGGTTAGCTAGCTGTTTCTCTGTGGATTGCTTCACGACAACAGATACTATGCTTGGTTCTAAATACTGTAAGGGAAAGGGTTGAGGGGAACCCTACTGAGAGTTGATGAAGTTTGTGAGGATAGTAATGGGAGCTGCCAATGTGAGGAAGGTATTCTGTTCAGCCTGTGTTGGAATTTTCCCAGGAAGGTGCCCACAAATGAGGCAGCTTTGATGTCAGGGCACAGGGATGGCCACATCTGGGGAGCTTGCTGCTTGATGGGCATGAGCTAGAAAGGGGATCACGGACTCCTTGGAGGGAGATGAGAATTTCAGTCTAGAGATGCTGCTCCAAATAGATATTTATGTCTGAGAGAGGTGGGGCTGGGGGAAGGGAGGACTACTTCTTGTGAACAGCACAAATTGACCTCTATTTTAAAGTAATGGTTTCTGGAAGACATATGTGAGTCTGTACCTCTCTGACCTGTGGTCTTGCGTGCTTGATCTGAAGGGCACTGTTTGCAGATTATTAATGGGCTGGGCTGGGCACTTTGCTCGTTTTCCTATTACATTTTTCTGGATCACAGCCAAAACCTTATCGATGAGCTCCAACCTCCAGAGAGAGCCCCACGTTGCTGGAAGAGTTAGAATGTGGGTGACCACAAGGAATTCTGCATGGTCTGACTTGCAAAATGGCCTCTTGCCTTGATCTGTTGCTTGGCTCGCATTGACTCTCCAGGAAGGACTCCACACTTTGGCCCGCTCCCATGCTCTCACACTCACACGGCAGCCCTGGAGAGCAGAATGTGTCGACGCTTTGTGGAGCACGCTGCATTGGCTCACTTGTTCAGTGACCCTCTTTTACCTGACCCCATTTCATTCTAGCAGGGCCAGCTACGGAAGGAATGATGCTCAGAAATGCCTCAGCGTCTACTCTGGAAATCCGACCAAATACAGTTATGGGTCTGTCACGTTTCTCTAAGCAAAAACAAAGCAGTAGAACCAAAGGATCACGCGCATGAAATCCTATGAGGTGCCAGGCCCTTTGCACAAGAAACTTGGCTATTTCTTAGCTCTTGGAAAGTCTCAGAATAATTTTGTGCGGTGCCGATTAGAAATTGAGCCCATCTGCCTGACGTGTAGCACCTCGTTTTTCTTCTTGTGGGGTCTGTACCCCATTGTCTCCACATAAGCTGTGTCAGATATTTCCAGAGGGCAGTTTTACTGGTTTCCATCGTATCCCAGGCTTTGTGGTTTGAGAGTATAGGTGACAATTTTAGTTGTAAAGGTTGCTGTGGAATAACAGAAATATCCCAAAGAAAAAAAATCAACTTTCTTCTTATTTCCCCTTTCTTCCCTTTTTCCTTTTTTCTCCCTCCTTGGCATTCCTTTCTTTTTCCCTTTCCTTCCTTCCTTTCTCAGAGTTTCACTGACTATTTGCTTTTTCATGGCCACTATAGTAACTTGAGGGCTTTTTTTTTTTTTTAAGATTTTATTTATTTATTTGACTGAGAAAGAGAGAGAGTGTGTGTGTGTGTGCACAAGCAGGGGGAGCAGCAGTGGGACGGGGAGAAGCAGGTTCCCTGCCAAACAGGGAGTCTGATATAGGGCTCGATCCCATAACCCCAGGATCATAACCTGAGCTGAAGGCAGATGCTTAATCCACTTAGCCACCCAGGTGCCCCTGAGGGCTGTGTTTTACGTGATCTTTCAATTTGAACTTCTGTTGGTATTGGGAGTAAGAATCTCTATCATCATCTCCTTGGTGGGGGGGGGTGTCCTCAGACACACACCCTGGAAATACATACACTTGTTATCCTGAATGATGCATCATTACGAAGGGACATTTTAGCCCCTGTGGCTAATTTGTGTTTGCATGTTAGTGTTAGCCGCTCTCTCCAGTTCTTTCCAGCATGGAAAGAATTCTTTCTCAGCATCCTTCTGCAGTTGAGTCCTAACTTTTCAAGCCCATCGGGAAAAACAAAATTGTTTCAGGTCAAGGTTTCCCGTGGGATTAGGGTGCTCACTTTGGGGTCCACATGTAGCTGAGACCAGTGGGGGAGCAGCGCCCCATCTCCTGCTCTCTCAGGACAGACGTTCATTTAAATGGAGAAACATTTTTGCTTTTCTGTGTTCTTTCTTTTGTTTTCCCTCCTTCACTTTTTTTACTCTTTGTGTTTGCTCCTATTCAGTGGTGTTTATCAGGATTACATTGTAATTCTCTCTTGGACATTCACAGTGGTGTAAACCAGAGCATTGTCTCATTAGACATCCCTAGCATCTGAAGTAGAACTCCTCACTTTTTTTTTTTTAAATATTTTATTTATTTCTTTGACAGACAGAGATCACAAGTAGGCAGAGAGAGAGGGGGAAGCAGGCTCCCTGCTAAGCAGAGAGCCTGATGCGGGGCTCGATCCCAGGACCCTGGGATCATGACCTGAGCCGAAGGCAGAGGCTTTCACCCACTGAGCCACCCAGGTGCCCCAGAACTCCTCACTCTTAAGCGGTTGGTGTGCATTGGTTCATCAATTTGCTCGTGACTGTTGTGGGCTCTCTTACGTTCTGAGTGACTACATATACTTGATTGATTGATTATATTCTAAAAGATTCATTACTAGACATAGTATGCGTGCCTAGACCCTCTCGTCAGTCCCCAGGGAATAGATGGGCTGGTTGAAGGAAGAAGTTAACAGGTCATTTCAAAGGAGAGTAGTAAGTCCTGTGTTGTGGGGATGGAGTAGATGCTTTGAGAGCCCATAGTCTTGATACCCAGCCCAGCCTTTGTGTATCAGGCAAGGTTTTCCAGAAGAAATGATGTCTAAGCTGAGCCTAAAGCCAAGAGAACATAAGGGAGTCTAGCAGGAGCTGGTGGCATATGCATTTTCTGATGGAGGAATAACAGGTGTAAGGTCTCCAAGTGTAGACAATCGTGGTAGGCGCTGCCTTCAGCTGAATAAGCTAAGAGCTCTCTGCCTTTCATGCATCTACTTAGGAGGGAGTTGTGCGGAACCAGGAATACCAAAACTGAGGTCCTGAGTGGTGACAGGTATGACCAGGGCGGACAGCAGGAGTAGGTCATGGAAAAACCTACCAGGAACTCTTCAAAAATTTTATTTTATCTTGTAGATTTTCTGAACCCATTGGAGGCCTACAAACAGGTGGCTGATGTAATTAGATTTCAATGTGCTGCTGTTGTTTCCTGGGTCCAGAAGCTGTTTCCTGTCTCAAGTCATTGTGAGATTTCATCCTAAACTTGGCTTCATGTGGGAATGGAAAAAAAAAAAAAAACCAAAACAATACAAAACTCCAAAACAACAGAAGATGGATCTTTTCTTGATACTGAGTTCCTCAAAACCATGAGTAAGCTGCCTATGAGATTAAAGAAAATGGCACGCAAATTTCACCAGCCTGTGTTGATGTTTCTCAAAGTGTGCACCAAGCAGCACGAGTCCTGTGGAATGCCCAATGAGGAGAGAGTTGGGTAAACACAGCCAAGTTTATCCTTTCTAGAAACTCAACAATGAGCATGAGCATATGAAGGACTTTAAAGGAGTCTTGCAGAAAGAATTCTTGGTTTACACCTAGTGCCTTCCAAACTTATTTGACTTAACTTTTATGTTGACATTTGTAGGCTACACTGGGGAAGAAAGCATTATTTTTGAAGAAGACTGTTTGACAGTGAAAGGAGGGTCAGGTTCTGGATCTTTTCTTCCTGTGTGATAATATGTCTCCTGATTGCTACCTGTCTGTACCCATTGCTACCTTAAGCTTATGTTGCTGTAAAGAAGAACAATGGAAATGATAGAGTAACATCCCAGAGACATTCGTCCTATTGAAATAAGCAATAAGATTAATAGCCATTACCAGTTTTTAGAAATAAAAATTTTAAAAAACCTTTGGTTTATGCTTCTACAGATAAATGGTGGCTTCTTGGTAAAAATGATGTTTATGACTCTTAAGCTATAATGACTTTCTAATGCATTTCCACATTTTGCAGTTTGAAATGAGAACTTGACTCTTCATAAAAGCTCTCATGCCTTAAATTACTCATTAACATATGGTAAGGGGTATAACATTTATCATAATCTAGGAACCGCCAGATAGGAAGCTAATCACTCAGGAACTCAGGTGTGCCTATTTACATTGAAACAGTGAATGTTCTTTGTTCATGAATATTCATTGTACTTTGTATTTACTCAGTAAGTAATACAGGCCTCAAGTCAATATTTTCTGAAACCTATATTTCACAAACTAATGGCATGTCGGTTCACATATTTAAATATTTATTAAACCAATTCTAAACATCTGTTGTACTTGCTCCCGAATCGCGGGCTATTGATATTTTTCTAAGCAATATTCCTTTCAGTGTCCATCCAGCGATGTATCTCACAGGCTGCTTGTTTAATGCAGAGATATATGGCAGCAGGCTTCTCTGTTTTGCTATAGCTGCTGGGTCAGAGTTTTACTGTTCTGGCTCAATGCCACTTCGAGAAGTTTCCTGTTGGAATCAGCTCTCTTTTCAGCATACTCTCTGTAATAAAATGGAAATAGGAGGAGAGTATCTCAAACAGCGATCTGTTATCAAGCCCAGGTTAATAAAGTGGTAAAGCGATCCATGGGTTTGGAGTCCCTTCCGCTCTGTGGTGGAGCCTACGTCTTGTGCCCAGGGTTTTATCAAGAGTTTGCCCCCATGAGCAGCAGCATGAGTTGGGACGCAATGATAAAATCATGATCTTTTCTTTTATAAATTGACAGAGTCTCATAAATGGGCATTGTAATAGCCATCCACTGAGTTGGCGGAACTCTTTGCCCAAATAGATGTGATGCTCTTAAAACTGGGGGAAGGTTTTATGCTGAGAGTTGGCATTATTTAGTAAGGTTGTTCCGTTACTGCCGTGTTTCACCAGTCACGAGAGGCTCTCGACAAGTAACCTGGCAGATAATCATATGATGTTTTCATAAACACTCTTCATTCTTACAAGATGGGTAGTCGACTGTGGTTGATTACTCCCCTGGGACTAATTCTTTTTGTGATGTAATGGAAATCAGGGAGTCATCCCACAGAAGTTTCCGTTTCCAGAATGTTCTGTGCTATATTACCGTTTTAACAAAAGTGACAGATCAATCCTTTAGCTAGCTTTTTTCTCCTTTTTTCTTTTTTTAGGAGTGCTCATTATGTGGCAAGCACTGGCCGAGTATCTTACGTATATTATCTCAGCATAACCTGGCAATAACTTCAGGAACAAGGCCCTGTCATTAATCTCGTTTACAGATGAGAGAAGTGGGATTCAGAAAAATCAAGTTATTTGCCCAGGGTCACCTGGGAAGTGGCATAGCTGAGTTCAGATACAAATCTGACTCAAGCTCAGGTTTTTGTTTTGTTTTGTTTTGTTTTAAGATTTTATTTATTTATTTGACAGAGATCACAAGTGAGCAGAGAGGCAGGCAGGGGTGGGGAGCAGGCTCCCTGCTGAGCAGAGAGCCTGATGTGGGGCTCGATCCCAGGACCCTGGGACCATGACCTGAGCCAAAGGCAGAGGCTTTAACTCACTGAGCCACCCAGGCGCCCCAAAGCTCAGGTTCTTAACTCTATTAATGTAATGTCTCCCAAGTACATGCTTAGGAACTTATCTGTGGCCTTACGGCTAGCCCAAGCTGTCATGGATTCTGTTCTGATTACATGTTTGCTATGTCACAAACATCTCCAAAACCTAGTGACTTAAAAACATTGAAAAGCAGTTATTTTGATCACGAATCTGCAGTTAGGCTCCCATTTGCTGGGGGGATTTGTGTATGTTCCCCTTACAGTCGACCAAGACACCATTGTAACCAAGTGGGTCCGTCTGTGTTCCAGGGCACAGAAGATGTTTTAATGGAAGAGATCTGTCAGGAGTTGTGTCTTGTGGGACTGGTTGGTCTCGTTACGAGGACTTGGTAGAGTCCTCCTTGTTAACTGTTCTCAGGGGTAGTCAAAGTCTTGGAATGCTAGAAAGTGATTTTGAACAGCTGGGGCTGTTGGCTGGGGACTCCAGTTCCTCTCCACATGGGTCTCTCCAGCTTCCTGTTAGCATGGCTGCAGGATTTCAAGAGCACATAGTCAAGGAAACTGAATCAGAAGCCGCAGGAATCGTTCTGGGGAGCCTCGGGCATAATAACGCAGCATCACTTCTTCCATATTCTCTTGGCCAGGTGAGTGGCTGAGCTGATTCACATTCCAGAGGAGAATTGGCTTCCATGTTTGAATGGGAGGGATTAGTGGTTCTTTGACCCTATCACAATCTATTACTTCACTTACTATTACAGCCTCTTAACTATCGTTCCTCTTTCCCTCCTGGTCCATCATAGAGTTTATTCTCAATTCTGTAGACAGAGTGATCTTTTTTTTTTTTTTTTCAGAGTGATCGCTTTATAATGGAAGTCTGTAAAGTCTTATGATACTCCTCTGGGGAGGACCCTTGAGGGGTAACCCATCTTACTCAGAGTAACAGCTGAAGTCCTTACAGTGGCCTCCATCCGCTTGTGTTACTGGGTCTTCGTCATCTTCTCTGATCTGACGTTTTACCATCTCTCCTCCACACTGTAATTCAGGAACCAAGTATGTTTCTGCCTCAGGACATTTGCATTTAGTGTTATGTTCTAGGTTTTCTGTATCACCCCTGCCCTCCCTTCCGTTAGACCTCAGCACCTTCTCAGTGAGGCATTCCCAAAGCAGGACGTTGAAACTCCACTTCCACTACCTACGATTTCCTACCATTCTTATTCTTTTTCTCCCTTACGCTGAGTGGCACATTTCATACTTATCAGCTTATTTACTGTGTATCTTCACTTATTAGAGTATAAACCCCATGAGGACGGAAACTGGTTTATTTATTTTTTTATTATGTTATTTTATTATTTTATTTATTTTTGCTGTATCCCAGTACCTGGAACAATACATAGCAGATGTCTAGTAAGGATTTGTTAAATACAAGGAGGAACTTGATTTCAACCCAGGTTTAAATTGTCATGGTGTTAATATTTTTGAAGTATCTTACTTTTTGACTATAACTTACTATTTCATAGTGCTATGGGATTAAATCTGTTTGGGAACTCCAGGGTGCAGGGTTTCCCTGAGATCACTAATTCCCATCTCCTCTGCCTTTCCTTTTCCGGAAACATTCAAAGGACTTACTGTCTTAGGATGTTAGCTAAGTCTCAGTGTACCTTTCTTTCAGCACACCCAGGCTGTCCTAGGCACTGCGGATGAGATGGCATAGACATAACCCTAGTCCTGAGGGTGTTAATATTCTGGTCAAAGAGAAAGACAACAAATCAGTGTGCAGATGACATAAGCTGTTACAGAGTGTGGAGAGTGCCATGAAGGAAATATGCAGTGGTGTAGGAAGGAGAATTAGATCCAGGAAAGGGTTCAGTTGCAAAGTGGCCTTTAGGCTGAAATCTGGGGCAGAGGGATGTGAGAGACTGGGAAAATCTGAGGTAGGGTGAGGGAGGGAGAATCTGAGAGAGGGAGAGGGAGAGTTCTTAAAGGTGTTTTGTCCTATAAAGGCAATACTATCTTGAGGGCTCCATACTCATGACCTTGACTGAACTTAATTACCTCCTAGAGTCCCTACCTACAAATAGCTTCACACTGAGAACGAGGGCTTCACAGTATGAATTTTGGAGGGGTTACAGTTCAATCCATAGCTGGACATTTGAGCAAATGCTTGAAAGAGATTTGGGAGCAGTCATGAGGCAGTCTGGTGAAAGAGTGGCCACTTGGGGCAAAAGTGTGGTAGGGATGGAGATGAGTTAATAGCAAGTGCAAAGGCCCTGAGGCAGGATCCTGCCTGGAGTTTTCTAAGAACAAGCAGATACAGAGTGTGACATGAAGCATATGGTATTGAATTTTAGAGATTAGGCCCCAGAGTCAGGAAATCTGGGGGTTTAATTCCAGAATTAAGAGGGTTAAGGCCCCCTCTTTAACTGTGTGATGGTTTGAGGCAAGTAATATACCCTTTCCAATCCTGTTTCCGGATTTGAGAAGTCGGGATATTAATACAATGCTCACAATTCTGTTGAGATTTATAGTAAGTGCTGAATAAATAGTTGGTTGTGGTTGTGATAATAGTAGACTTGTATTAGTCATTCAACCCCCTGTTCCTGTTGTGGCTGCTTTTCCTTCTCTTGCTTTTGATGAATTTTGGAATTTTTATTGTCCCAATCCCTTGACCTCATGTAAGGATTTCTGAATTTGGGATCCATCAGTACTCCCTTCTCCAATAAACTTTGATGACGTATTGTCACCCTCGTTTTCAGGATTTGTGTGACCAGAAGCATGTGAGTGGCAGGTGTGCGAACATGGTTGTGGAAACTAGCAGTGTATTCTCCTTGTGAACTACAGGCCCATGGTTGTTGAGTGTAGATTGTAGATTGACAGGGATGCCTGCTGTGGTGACTGGGGACTTCAGGCACTTTGCTACTGAGAGTGTGTCCCTATCTGGATGGTGGCGACGTTTGTCTTCTTTGTGCTCCTTGATGGGTTCTAGATTTTTTTTTTACAGCAGGTACTTTTTATATCTGAAGAGATGACGAAGGCATTGACGTTATTCATTTTAAAGTTAGCCACTTCTCAAAATTTGATCAAGTCCTATTCTGTGAATCTTCTCTTTTCCATTTCCATGTATTTTGGTGTAAATGTCATTAATTGACATTAGTTGGTATTCATTGAATGGTTTAGAGAACCACTCTTTCCTCTTAAGTGCCTCATTTCCTGTTTTACCTACATAAAATAACAATTTTCTTGTACAAAATGTTATAATGTCTCTTTTAAAATGAATAGCTTTAATCTCTTATTACTCTTCTCAGATAGAACATGTATTACATGTTGAGGGTAGAAACAGCTTTCTGGATTTCCCAGGTGGCTCAATTAAATACCCTTTAAAAAAAAATTTTTTTTTTTTTTTTTTGGTTTTGTTTCAAGAAGCCATGGCTGTGGAAGGCTATGGCAGTAGATTCTGGATTTATTAAAGACTTCGACTCTTTGTTCCCTCTGAGAAAAAAAATGTGGTTTTCCCCACAAGATGAGAGTGTAACTTCTGGGTAAATAGGTTAAGAGGCAGGTATGTGGTGAAAACTGCTTGTAAGAGCTCCAGAATCATCTATCACATCAGCAGGTCTTCACCTGCTGACAGGAAGCTAATGGCAGTCCTAGCCTCCTGCCAAATGAAGGAAATAAAGATTGCCTCTACCCTCCCTTTGCCCTTGATCAGCAGGCTGTCTTGACAGGGATGACGAATTAGATGAAACCCAAGGGTGAGGACCAATAATAATCGTGTGATACGGAATTTAATTAATATGTGTAAAATAAAACACAAGTAAAACGACGCCTTGTTTTCTAAGAGATTATTCCTATGTCTCAACTAAGACGCCATTCACTTTTCATGAGTTGATTTTTAAAATTTCTGTCTCTAATAACAGTCATTGATTTCACCCTTGATTTGATTTGATCTGGACTCATAGTGGAATCAGTTGTATATGCTCACAAGGGCATAATTTGGATTCTTGGGTTAAGGAGAATCCTGCAGGCTTAACATGCTGTAGCCATCTTAGAAGGCAGCCCACTCACCCACCTGACATCTCTGAAATAAGGATGCGGGGCGCCTGGGTGGCTCAGTGGGTTGAGCCGCTGCCTTCAGCTCGGGTCATGATCTAAGGGTCCTGGGATCAAGTCCCGCATCGGGCTCTCTGCTCAGCAGCGAGCCTGCTTCCCTCTCTCTCTCTCTGCCTGCCTCTCTGTCTACTTGTGATCTCTCTCTGTCAAATAAATAAATAAAATCTTAAAAAAAAAAAAAAGTCTGAAATAAGGATGCTTGAAAAGAACCAGTTTCTGTTAGGAAGCATAGAATAATATATTGTTTTATGTAATAATTATTTTAAGTAACTTATAAGAATGAAGATTTCTACCTGATTTTCCTTTTTAAAAAGTGCCATTTTCTAAGACCTTTGAGATCTCCCAAAATGGTGTAATGTAATAGTTCTTGTAAAAGTCCGTCTGAATACACACAGGATTTTCAGTTTATCCCATCAGCACAGGCATATGTGCATCACCGTCTCCATTTTCCAAGCAAATGTTTAGAAGCATTAATAATTGGTTTTAATTTCACCTCCAAAAACTACCTAATTTAGCGTAAGAATGAAAACTAATTTCTATGACTCAGCTGTCTAGGAATTGTAGTCTGTAACATTAAATGAACAAGAGTTGTGGTGAGAGAGGTCCTACATAAATGTGAGACTGTAATTTCTCATTGAGAAGTGAACTAATCGAAATGAGGGCAATAATAGTTAATCAGCTGGCTCTAGATCATTTTGTAGTTGTACCAACTCCATTTTTTTTTTTTTTTTGTTCGTGACTTATAGTTATGGAGATAATTGGCCCGCATTAGATAAAGTAATGGATAGTCCCAGGGTGGGAAGAAGTCAGAGGAGTAATTC
The DNA here is from genome assembly GCF_922984935.1 of Meles meles. Lineage (NCBI taxonomy): Eukaryota > Metazoa > Chordata > Mammalia > Carnivora > Mustelidae > Meles > Meles meles. Next base: position 33,786,030 of record NC_060085.1, on the reverse strand, counting down.
AGCTTTCTGGGAATCTGCTGGTGTCATCGTTAATGAGGGAACAGCGTAAGTGGCGGAGGAACAGTAGCAGAGTCCCAAGAGTGAAGTCAACTCCCTGGGAACCCACCCTTAAGTGATGTTCACATTACTCACAGTTCTTTGTCTTTCTGAAGACAGTCTTTGAATATGAAAAGAGTGTTGGGTGTCAGTAAAGCCTTTGCCAGATGAATGCTGGTATGAAAAAAGGGGGTGGGAGAGAAGCACCTATTAAAGAAGAGAAAGAAATGGCCAATTTTTACCTTCTCCACTCGGTGACTCTTCCAGACGATGCTGAGGTATCCTAGAAATTTTACTGTTCCCACTATGTTGTCCTTTATACTGCACAGGCCATACTTCTGTGTGTTTTTGGTAAGGAGAAATGTAAGTGGGCTGTAGACTCTCTTTGGTACAGGCTTCTTGTGATAGCTAACTTCTGTTTCTTCTTGTAGCATGTCATAGCCCACATTACACAATATTCCCCTGGTTTGCTTTGACATAGGAGAATGTATACTTGATGGGAGCCAAAGTAAAATGTACATGGTGAGGACTGTTCGACTGTCAATTCGCGAAGGCTTCAAGAACTATCATGCCTTTGTCAACTGAGAACCAATGTACTTAGGAAATCAATGCAACCCCCCTCTTTTTTTTTTTTTTTTTAATATATCCATCTTGAATTGCTCTTAGTATTGCTCTGTTTGGGTACTAAGCATAGATTGATTTCTCTCTTTATATTCAGCCATATAGTATTTGTCCCATTCAACTGTTACATCCTTTCAATTAGAAGGAGTTAATCATCCGAATAATAACATGATACCTCAGAATTAGGGGACTTGAGGTCCTCCAATTCCAACACTGTCTTTTAGCAATAGGCATTTTCTTATAGGTGGATGCCAGCGCTTCATGATAAATGATTAACAAAAATTATGATGTTTAATTTTGTTGACTTTGATTTCTTTATTTTTTTTTAATATTTTATTTATTCAAATGAGAGAGAGTGCCCATGAGCAGGGGGGAGAGGCAGGGGAAGAGGAGAAAGCAGACTTCCCATCACGAAGGGAGCCAACGTAGAACTCGATCCCAGAACCCTGGGATCATGACCTGAGCTGAAGGCAGCTGCTTAACCCACTGAGCCACCCATGCACCCCGACTTTGTGATTTTTTTATCAAAAGATAATGCAACAGGTTGTGATTAGAAGTTCCGGACATTCATGTGAGAGGTTTTCAAAGGTAGTGATTAAGGATAGAAGATTTTGTGTAGATCAGGGGAGAATGCCCACTGGGGAGAACTGAATTGGGCATTATGTGTAGAAAACCTGAGTTCCGTGTTAGCAGTGTAACGAATGATCAATATCTCGTTTCGTTTCTTTCTTTCGTAACTGTTGCCCTTAGAAGCAGTATGCTGTAGTGTCGACAGTGGTGACGCTCCTCTCCTGGTGGCCGGTGTTTGTTGAATTCATATTCCGAGCAGGCTCCACGTTTTACATGTGTCCTTCTGAAGGAAATGTTATCATTCCTCCCATTTTAGAGCTGAGGACACCAAGGCCCAAAATATTTCTCTTCGCTATGGTTGCACAGTTTGTAAATATTAGGAGCTGGAATTTGAACTCAACCAAGTCTGATTTTAGTTTCTATAACGTTTCTTTATCTTGTCGTTCTGGGAGAACTCTAGATACCTGCAGTTTTTAGGAAAATGACATAAAATGGTCAGTAATTCCTGATCTCATGCTTGCGCTTGGTTTGTGTATTGGGAGGACTCAGGGAAGCAGCTGTTAAATTGTTACAGAATGCACATATTGTTCATGGAAATATAACAACTCCTGTACTAAATTGTAATATCCTTGAGGACAGAGACTACTGTGTATTTACCTCTGTATCTCTGTGGGATAATATTAACAGCTTTATTGATACACAGTACTGTTTCTGTAAAACTCATCCCTTGAAAGTGCATAATTCAGCATTTTTATTGTATTCCTAAAACCATGCTACCATTGTAATGGACTTCAGAACATTCTCATTTACCTCCAGAAGAAACCACATGCTTGTTAGCAGTCACTCTTGGTTTTTTTTTTTTTTTTTAAGCTAAAGAAAGGAAGCTGCCACATATTAGAAACATTCAGCATTGGACTTACAAAGTCACCTAATTTCTGGACTCTTGATATTCTTAATTAATTATACCTTTTCACCAAAATAATCATTTTCTTTCACGTTTGTTTTTGAAATTATCTAGTATAGATTGTTGGAATTCATTCATTCCATCTTATACAGACAGTTGCTATCATTAATTCAGAGAAGGTAAAAAGTATTACCTGTCATAATGGAGAAAGCCTATCCGATGTAATCCCCTTTTATCATAGACAGCCTTTAGTACTAAGATATAGCATTACTGATGGCCGGAATTCCTTTCTGAACAAAAATGCCTCAAGATAATTCTCAAAAGTTGATTTTTGATTAGCATGCCTCTAGTGTTGGAGATTCTTATCCTTTGTTTCCTGAATGCTGGATGTTGAAAATGAATCAATGACAACTTGAGAATTTTCACATTCCTGTTTTTAATGAATGCAGGATTTCCGTGAATTTATGGTGCCAGGGGTGCCTCCCCTGTGTAAAAGAGAAAGAGCAGTTAATATTTAGTTTCAAGTTATTGCCTAACTTCCCTCTTCACTGGATTCTGGCCCAATTTACCTCATTCTCTTTAAGAGTAGTAAGACATGGACTGGCGTCTGGGTGGCTCGGGGGGTTAAAGCCTTTGCCTTTGGCTCAGGTCATGATCCCAGGGTCCTAGGATCGAGCCCTGAGTCGGGCTCCCTGCTCAGCGGGGAGCCTGCTTACCCCACCCCCACCGCCCCTGCCTGCCTTTCTGCCTACTTGTGATCTTTGTCTGTCAAATAAATAAATAAAACCTTAAAAAAAAAGAAGAGTAATGAGACATGGCTCCTGAGAGTTGGGTTTGGGATCAAAGAAGTCATAAAGGAGAAGCATCCCCCCCCCCACACCCACACACTCAACTTCATCAGCCCCCTTAGCTTTCTTTGACAAGGACATGTAATGATTTATTCCCTCCCAGGTGGAGAACTCTGGAGAGTCATCTGTTCCCTCCCCCCACCAGTTTGTTTCCCCATCCCAGCATCTTCCTTGCACACAGGAGCTTTCACTGCTCAGTGGCCACAAGATCCTGGGTTCAAATCTTGCCCCTACCATTTACCAGCTGTGTAATTTTTGGCAAGTCACCGAATCTCTCCGTGTACGTTTTCTTACCCGTGTGGTGGGGATGATAGTGTACTATCTTAGTACTACTAAGTAGATACTACTACTTAGCAGATAAAGTTGTTAGAAGGATTAAATGAGTCAGTGCATAATAAAGTATAAATATTAGCCTGAGTTCAGACTTTTATAATGAACAATAAATTTTGTAAAGACTTATTTATTCGAGAAAGCGAGTTCGAGCAGGGAAAGGGGCAGAGGAGCGGGAGAATCTCAAGCAGACTCAGTGCTGAGCATGGTGCACTATGTGGGGCTTTATCCCGGGGCCCTGAGATCATGACAAGAGCTGAAATCAAGAGGTGGACGCTTAACCCACTGAGGCACCCAGGCACTACTATGAATACAATTGATTTGTTATCTCATACAGATTCTGTGATACATATGTTAGGAGTTGGTTGGACAGTTAGGTAGTCTGGGCCAGGATCCCCAACAAGAAAATACGGACTCAGGGCAGCTCAAATAAACAGCACTAACATCCCATTTCACGACTTGGAACCGCACTGACATTCTGCTTTGCAGCCCTTGCAGAAATGACTTCTGTAAGACGTCCTAAAATAAGACAGTTAACAACAAAGCATTTGTCGATATCGTGGGCAAGGGGCAGTTATGACATAAGCCCCCAGATATCAGCAAACAAAAGACCATTAGCACAGAGATAATCACTTCAAATATGGGACCAAAGCCTTGATTGCTTAAGATAGTTCTGCCAAAGAGTTCATAAAACCCCCCAAACTTAGAAACTCTGAGGGCAACCCACTCAGGCCCTCACCCTCTCCCCGAGCTTTGTACTCTTGTTCGGTCAAGTTTGCTCTGCTGCCCTCCACCCTTCACTGGTCTACCTCTTCATTCTTCCAAGTGGTGTGACCAAGAACCCCAGGCACTCAGGGGACAAAATGTTTTGAACCCACAGTCTTGCAGTAGTTACCCTCCCTGTTTTATAGGCAAGGACATGGACTGCACTTAAAGGGATTTTTCTAAGGTCAGTGTCAAAATTTAATTTAGTGGCAGAGCTGGAACTAGAACCTGACTCTGCTTATATTGAGTTCCTTCCTCTTGAAAAATTACTGCCTTTGTTTCTTATCAGGAGTCAGTTGCTTGCCAGAGGCTTCCTTGGGCAAATACATATCCTTTTTCTATATCATCATGTGGTGTACTCAGCAGTCTGCAGGCTCCCCACTCATCCTTGGCATTGTGTGGCTCTCCTTGAAAGGTGACCTGTTCAGACTTCTGATGACAGAGGACACCTGGCCTTCAGGAGAAGCATGCACTGATAATCTGAATGGTTGCTACTGAGCTGTCTTCCTGTTGGTGATTCACCTGGATCAGACACTCAGAACCGGTTTCTCTTCGTCCTAAATCACAGTTGTAGAGAGTAAAGCTAGAAGTAAGGTCATGAAAACCAGATCAGATGCTTTCCATCTCTGGTATCTAGGCCACTTTTTCAAATCATCAGCACAGCGAATCAAATGCCAAGTCCTTATTTATCCCCAGGGTTTTAGGTGTGATTGTTCAGTGAGATCCCTGTGCCTCTGTCACATGGTGTTCCTACATGCAAGATGGAACCTGAAAGGATCTTCTGATACCAAGTGTGTGAGTTATTGACAGCTTGACAACAGTCGTCTTTACGCACTTGCTGTTCAGCAGCATGGCACTATTCCATTCAATACGTAATTAGTGAGTATTCTTTGTTTTGATCAGGATAGAAAGGCGAGGGGCGGCACCTGGGTGGCTCAGTCAGTTAAGCATCTGACTGTGGCTCAGGTCATGATTTTGGGGTCCTGGGATCGAGCCAAAGCTGTAAGTCCTGGTCTGACTCTGAGCGCCCAGAAACCAGAACCCCTACCCCCAAGAGTGTGAAGGCAGGAGAAGATGGTGTCTCATCTCCAGCAGAGTAAATTTGTGCATCTTCTGCCTTCTTGTTCTAATTAGACCCCCAGGAGATTGGTGGTGCCCACCTACACCTGGTGAGGGTGGTCTTCTTCATGCTAATGTCTTCAGGAACCACTCTCACAGACACAGTCAGAAATCATGCTTTACCAGGTAACCAGGCATTTTTTAACCCAGTCAGGTTGAGACATAAGAACAACCATCACACCATGTGTGACCTTCCTTCCTCACGAAGACTTCCTTTGAAGTGAAGGAAGGAGTGGCAGGCAGAGAGAGAGAGAAAGAGAGAGGGAGAACCGGACTCCCTGCTGAGCAGAGAGCCTGATGCGGGGCTCAATCCCAGGACCCCAGGATCATGACCTGAACTGAAGGCAGAGGCTTTAACCGACTGAGCCATCCAGGCACCCCTGGGTTGCCCTTCTTTATTTTATTTTACAATGCCCTAAGGGATGGTTTCCGTTGTTTGTAAGGAGGCATCAAGTTGGATTGGACACAAACCCAATCAGACACTGGGCTCTTTGAAGACAACCTTGTTCTGTTGAAGACACAGCACAGCTTGTGTGTGTGTGTGTGTGTGTGCGTGCACGCGTTTGCTGCTCACTGACACTCACTGACAGTTTCATTCCTGTGACCATGCCATTTGAGTCCCCTGAGCTGTTACATCTGAGACCGCCAGCCTTTTGAGTCTTTATCTCCTCCTTCCACTGTCTATTTTCTCATCTCCCCCTGCCCTCCACACTCACACACCAAGAAAGAGTCTGACTGGATACTTGCAGCCCTTCCCAGGGCACCGTGACTGCCTCATTCAAGGGTCTCCTCCTGTCACATTGGAATTTTTTCCTACTCTTTAGCATATTCTTCCATCTCTTGTTCCCGGGTTTTCTCACTTTTAGGTCTTCTTCTTTGTCGTCATTGTCGTCTTCTTTTTAATAATTCCCTTTGATAGGAGCACCCAGAGCTCCTCTAGTTTCCCCTGTTTATGTTCTTCCCCCGCAGATTTTAAGCTTTCTAAGGATCTTGCTCATCCCCATCTCCTGACCCCAGCCAGCACCTTAGAAATAATTGTCAAGAGAATGAAAGGTGTGCAAGCATGCATTAGAAAGTGCTGGCCTGGGTGCCTGGGTGGCTCAGTTGGTTAAGCATCTGCCATCAGCTCAGGTCGTGATCCTGGAGTTCTGGGATCGAGTCCCACATGGGGCTCCCTGCTCAGCAGGGAGTCTGCTTCTCCCTCAGACCCTCTCCCGTCTCATGCTCTCTCTCTTTCTCTCTCTCAAGTAAATAAATAAAATCTTAAAAAAAAAATTCTTCCTTGATTCCCCATCTCCTGTCTCAGCACTGCTCCTTTGGCTTTCTCTCTTCTCCAAAAAAAAAAAAAAAAAAAAAAAAAAAGAGAATGCTGGCCTGGGTTGGGTGAAGGTCTCAGGGGAGAGTGGGGGAGGCAATTCTAACAAGCTTTGCTCTCACCCAATCATCAGGATATTGTCCTCTGTGATGTACATACTTTGCCATTCCCTGGCACATAGTAAATTCTCAATAAATAGCGGCTGTTGATATTTTTCTTCTTTATCCCTTGGTCAAGAGACACTTTCAGGAGTCCTGTACTATGGCCTAGCCTTGCTATGCTTCCTCAGTCTCTTTCCCAAGGAATGTAGATTTGAAAGGACATGAGGAAGAAGCACGGTGGACTTGTTTTAAACAAATGCACGTTCTGTCCTGAGAAAAGGTCTGTTTGACTTCTGTCCCCAAGTCTTTTTGGATACTTTGTGTGGTGATAACAGAAGCTTTGGTAAAAGTGAGTGGTTTCTATTTAAACATCCAGGAAGATCGCATGGAGTCCACATTCTAGTGACACGTTTGGGGGCCTGTTGCCGCATATAAGGCAAGATAAAAAAATTGCTTGTTTTTCAAGTCTGTCAAACACGTAAGACTATGGCAGGCATTCGTGGATCTCTTGTTTCTAAATCTGTTTGGGGCATGAAGAAATTTACATCCTTGGGATTGGTCTGTCTCCATGATTGTTGGGTCATACTATGAATTTATGTCTCATTTTGTAGCAAAATGCCAAAACTCTTTTCCCAGTGGGGGTACCATGTCACAACCTTACCAGCAGTGTGTGAGAGTTCTAATGACTCTGTACTTTTGGCAGCTTCTGGTATTGTATGATTTTTAAAAACTATTCTAGTCATTGAGTGCCAGTTAAGCATTTCTTTTTTACATGAATGTAGTTACATTTTTTTTTAAATTTTTTAAAATATTTTATTTATTTGACAGAGAGAAATCACAACTAGGCAGAGAGGCAGGCAGAGAGAGAGGAGGAAGCAGGCTCCCGCGGAGCAGAGAGCCCGATGTGGGGCTCGATCCCAGGACCCTGAGATCATGACCTGAGCCGAAGGCAGAGGCTTTAACCCACTGAGCCACCCAGGCGCCCTACATTTTTTTTAAAAAAGTTTGATTTGAAGGTCAAATGTTTAGTAAACAGGACTGCGCATCTTGAGATATGGCCAAATTTGTGTGAGGAATGACTGAGTGAATCTGTGGGAACAATACATTCAACGGTGCTCCATCTCCATCAGCTGGAAAAATGAGCAGCATGAGCCTGTCCCAAATATCTAATGAATTTCAAGCAATGCACATAATGGCTTTATTATATAGAATGATCCTTCCTTAACATTGGAGGTAGCTAAAGGAACTATAATTTTTTGAAGTCTCATTATTAGATTTTGATAAGAAGGACCCAGACTAATTTCACAGCAGGTGAAACCATTGACTATTAACGATTTAATCTTAGTAGGGTAATGATTCTTCTATTAGCAATCTGGCCTTGAGACCTTTTGGACAGGTGCTGAGCGACAGCTTGCCCGAAAGCCTGGTGGTGCTGGGAATACATAGCAGGAGGAACCGGCATGTTGTGTCCCATCCCTGAGATTTTGTTTGCTGCCTCAATTGGATATTTCAAGGGAATTTTCAGATTAAGAAGAGAGAGCTGATGAGCTCCAAATCTAATTCCCTTTCTGTATAGAGCCAATGATTTGTAGCGTTGATAAGGAAGGTCACTTTCTGATTTCCTCAGCAAGGGTCACTCAAGCCAGGTACACTAAAAATTTATGAACCATAAAAGGTGCATAAGAAGCAAGCAGCCTCTCGAGCTTTAAAAGGCGAACCTTTGGAGGCACTGCTAATTCATACGGAGACATTCAGTAGGGCGTAGCTCAAATTAATTTGTTACGTTATGATCTGGTGGTGGTAAGGGTTGATAGTATTGACCACCTTGGTGAAATCTTGTAGGCATTTTAACACTGAGAAAGGACTCTGTGTAAATCTTGAACAGATTGAGGTTTTTTTTTTAAAGTAAAAATTAATTTTTTTGAGAGATTGAGAAAGAGAGTGTGTGAGCCAGCCTGGGGGATGGAGCAGAGGGAAAGGGAGAGAGAGAGAGACTCCTCAGACTCTCTTCTCAGCTTGGAACCCAGCAGGGGTCTTAATACCAGGACCCTGAGAGCATGACCTGAGCTAAAATCAGGAGTCAGATGCTTACCTGTCTGCCACCCAGATGCCCCTATATGTAGTATATTTCTATCCACTATATAAAGGCAAGTGTCCATGTCAGTGCTGGCTTTCTGTGACATGGAAATCTTGGAACATGTTATTTGCTTGATTCACATGGAGCCTGAATTCTTTTGCATGTTTTTGCAAGGACTAAATTAATATGGAAGATACTGGAATAGGATATCCAGGAATCAGATTGTTCAAGATTCCCCGGAAATAGGGGCGCCTGGGTGGCTCAGTGAGTTAAGCCTCTGCCCTCGGCTCAGGTCATGATCTCTGAGTCCTGGGATCGAGCCCTGCATCGGGCTCTCTGCTCGGCAGGGAAACTGCTGCCCCCTCTCTCTGCCTGTCTCTCTGCCTACTTGTGATCTCTGTCTGTCAAAATAAATAAATAAATAAAGATTCCCCAGAAATAATCATTTTATTCAGTTTATAAAATGCCAGAACAACTACAGACCCACTGGTACAATTCAGAGTCGGAGAGTTCTCTAAAGAAACAATCATTTTGCCTTTTCCCATTTCTGAACTCACACTCCTGAGGTTACCTCAGCTAAGGATTTAGTATTATTCCCCTACTTAACTATTTGTTAATTTAAAAAACATCCAGCACCCATAGAGCTTCCTTCTCTATTTTTCAGTAACATGCAGCAATATTTTACGTATTATTCAAGTTTACACAGTAACTTGTTTGTATCACTCAACTGAACATCATGGGCATTCTTTCTGGTAATTGTGTGTAGATCTCCCTGTTCTTCACATAGTCAAAAAAAATTTCCTGAGGGTGAATCTACCATATTTCACTCAATCATTCCCATATGTATGGGTGCTTAGTTTTTCATTTTGGAGGACTGCTTTTGCTTTGGTCTTTTTGTTTTGTTTTTGCTACAAACCCTGCTGCTACAAATATCTAAAGAGATTTTTTTTTTTTCCCCTAAGAGACCATAGCTCTGCTCAGCTTACTTGTTATATGACCTTGGGCAGTTAATTTCCTTCTTAATTGTGCACATGACCTTCGGAAGTTACTTTCCTTCTCTGACTCTCAACTTCCTCATCAATAAAATGAGTGTAATGACAGTCCTTACTTTCGTATTTCTTGTAACAATTAAATATAGTAATATTGATTTAGTAATTAACACCTCGCCTGGGACATAAGTAAGGATCCAATAAATGGATGCTGTTCATCCTTTCCTACTGTTTAGCTCTCACTCCTGTTTTTGTTTGTGTGTTTGTTGGTTTTTTTGAAGGCAAGGAGGTGAGCACTGTGCATATTTGCTTAAAGCTAATAACTGTAAGATATTGTTGGCCTGGTTTCTGGCTAGACAAGCAGAAGGCAGTGTTGTAGGCTGTAGAAAACCCCAGTTTGTCAGCCTGGTGATTATTATTTTTTTTTTTTTTAATATGCTGTCCCTGAGGAACATGATAGAATTTGTTTTACTTTTCTTCTGCCAGGAAGTAACCCTTCTGGCTTTGTTAGAAGCGTGGTTTATAATAATTGTACCCACCCCAGATGGCTCCTGAAAACCCTTTGAAATGCCATCTGCCAGGCGTGTGTCCAGCCGGCAGCCTGTCATTCTGCTAGAAGAAAAGAGGAGGCGGGGTCCCCTCCCCTGCCCTTTTCTCCCTGCGTCGCTGAATGGAGCCTGGTCATGTTGGCCCAGACCCAGGGCGGGTTGCTCAGAGGATAACTGGGAGTAAACCTCCTGCTAGCCGGCGGAGTAGAAAGGTTTTGTCTGGGTAATAAACCCTGAAGGTTTTGTGGGTGGAGACTCACCCGCCCTCATCTCCTTCTCCTGCAGCTCAAAGGCCACGAAGCCTTTACACGGGAAAATGGTATCTACGAGTTTCATGTTTTCTTCTAAAATGTAGCATTTTTGAAGTTCTTCATAATTTTGAATCCTTACAGGAAATTAAGACCCAGGGGTGACTGTTGTCTTTAAAGTATGACAGATGGGTTCTAAAAACATGGTTGAAAGACACAGGAGAGAAAAGATGGCTCAACAAGGAGGGGGGAAAAAAAACCTACCAAGAAACCATTGTCTGGTTTCAGAAGACTTTAAAAACCTAACAAATCTTTCATTGGTTTTATTTATCTTCACTTTTAGGGGGTGGGCCTGGGGATGGGAGATAGATGAAGCTCGTGGAATTTTGGTCTGGAGACTCCGTTGCCCTGTAGAACACATTTAGGACAGATCCCTTCAAAGCGAGTTTCAAAGAGCGTCTCTTCTTGCCCCACACGGGGATTTCCCAATACGTTGTAGATTGTGTTTTCCCAGTAGCAGGCTAAATGGCTTTTTTCACTTGACCCCAGGACATCACACCCTCTTCTTTTGCCCTTGCCCTGCTGACCGCTACCTCCTAGTCTCCTTTGAGGCTTGTCCGTGTTTTCTCTTTCTGAAAATTACAGGGTTTTAAGTGTTCAATTCCAACTTTTTGCTTTCGTTTTGTGTACTACCCCACCCTCCCAGATGATCTCTGTTCTCTTTACCTTCAGATGCCAGTGGTTTACTGATCACTCTCAATTTTATGTCCCAACCTGCACTCCGACCTTCGGACTTACCTGGTCAGCTGTGCACAGCCCTCCGCATCTAGGTGTCTAATAGGCATCTCAGACTTCACATGTCCCCAAGCGAACACTTCCTTCCTCCAAGATTCTTTTAAACCCTTTAACCTGTATTGCTCTGAGACACTTTAATGAATGTTTAAATGAATGTTTTTCCCCTAAGAATCACTTCCTCCCCTGTCTTCTTGATTTCTATGAAGGGCACAAGGCTGTTTGCCCAGGTCAAAGAATGGGATGTCAGTCTTTATCCCTCTGTTTTTCTTACACACTCCATCCACTCCCATCAACAAGCTCTGTCTTCCGAATACAGACCCCGTGTGGCTTGATGAGTGTAATACGTCCATCCTGTGGACTGTGTCACAGCTATTTGAAATAGTCACAATGTATGATAGAAATCTGATGGCTTCTTACTAGCTCTGCCATACTCTTCTTGACCACGACCTGATTTTCTCTCCCATGGACCCTGTAATCACCACCTCGCTGATCTCGTTGCTTCTGTTCATGCCCACCCCCCACCTCACTCTGCCCAAAGCCTGTTCTCTGCCAAGCTCAATGATCTTTTTTTTTTTTTTTAAGATTTTATTTATTTGACAGACAGAGATCACAAGTAGGCAGAGAGGCAGGCAGAGAGAGAGGAAGGGAAGCAGGCTCCCTGCTGAGCAGAGAGTCTGATGCGGGATGTGGGGCTCCATCCCAGGACCCTGGGATCATGACCTGAGCTGAAGGCAGAGGCTTTAACCCACTGAGCCACCCAGGCACCCCTCAATGATCATTTAAAAATGAATCCTAGCACACACCACCCCACCACCCCCCGGCTGAAAACCCTCCAGTGACTTCTCATCTTCCTTGGGATAAAATATGAAGTGTTTGCTATGGCTTTCCTTAACCCTTTTCCATTACTCTGTCACTATTCCTCCAGCCTTTTTGCCCTTCCTGCATCAGAGTTCTTGGCCCTTCCCCCTGCCTGGAATACATTCCCATGACCTTGGCAGGGCTCTACATTTGGGTGGTACCTCCTTAGCCAGGCTTTCCCTAATTCCCATCCTGAAATAGCTGCCCTCCTCCCCGGCAGACTTCCTTCTTCCCAGATATTTTTTAAACCCTTTAACCTATATTGCTCTGATACACTTTAACCTCTGTTTCCTATGGTGATTTCCACCTGAAATTTTGTTGTACTCACACACATGTGTTTTCTGTCTTTCATAGTAAAATGTAAATTTCACCAGGGTAGGGGCTTTGTCTTGTTTTCCAGTGTTTCTCCAGTGCCTGAACTCTTGTCCAGCATGAATTGGGACCTCAATAAATAGTTATTGAAAAAAATGAAACCTAGTGAGAGATGTAATAAGATATAAATACACACACACACACACACACACACATATTTTGCCCCTGTCTTGCCCCTTTGCCCATATATATATATATATATACATATATATATATATATAGCCTTTGAACTGTAGCATCCTGTCAACTCATTTTACTTTAACAATAACATAAACTGTCGTATGTGCTGATGATTACTGAGCTATGTCTTCTAAAAGATTTATTTCATTCAGTACACACAGCATATCTATAGTGTAGGTACCATTATTATCCCTGTGTCACAGATGAGGAAACCAAGTAATAACAGAAGCCAAGGACCTAAGTTGCTAAGAACACAAGTTGGGAGGAGTGGCAAGCCTTGAACTTATCATTCCCACTGCAGACACCTGCTCGGCGACAGTTTCTGGTATTCTCTTTGTTAATGCAGTACCTGTTATGTGTCTGACATCGAAGATGTCAATTTAAAAATTGTAAGCTACCTGAAAGGGCTTGTCCTCATCTGCCGGGGAAGCCCGAAATAGGAACAAATCAGGAAATCGTACAAGAGTGGACTTCCGGATACAAGCAGCTTCTTTATCGGAAAGCTCCAGATAAGCAAACGTATGCAATACAACCATACCATGGAGAGTTTGAGGCTATTTATAAAGCTCTGATTTCAGATATTAGAAAAATCAGGCTCATTTAAAATGTATTTATCCTGAGTTAAGTGTGCAACAAGTGTTGAGGGGCTTGTTTTTGATTTGGGGGATTTTGGGGGTTTTTTGGTGGTTGGTTTTGTTTTGTTTTGGTTTGGTTTTGACTTAAGAGAAATTCTGGATGGTATCGTTAGGTGTGCAGACATGATCTTTCTCATAGACAAGTGTTGAGAGAACATTAGAGCCACAAGGTACATGCAGCTGATTATCGAATTGCTTTAAAGTTTCTAGGGTTAGGGGGAAATCCTTGCTTACTAAGTTCTTAGGAGTACTGAAAAATCCCTGCTTATTATGTAGGAAAACATCAACCTTAGAGCAGTACAGGTATGGTGCCTTGCAAAACGAGTTATGTGGATCATATCACCTAACTTGAATGTGAGAGCAGAAATCCTGTGTTTTGCTCTTTTTTGAGGCTTCATAGTATTTAACAGAGGTTCCTTACACACACCGCATAATTGCTTCTTGATTTGTTTTCTGTTCTCGGTTTGTGTGTAAATCACATTCCTTCCACACTATTTCTACACTTTTGGTGGAGATTAGGCTAAAATGAGAGGTCCAGATCCTAGCACCTGAGCTAGGTGACTCAAATCCTCTAGAGACCCTACATAATTCATAAGAAGAATTGTTGTATTTATTAGTCATTGAGAGAACGATCATGTGCAAGGGGAGAATTTTCTAGCAAATTCAGTGCCCCTTCTTTCCCGTCAGAACTTACGGGTGGCCTCTTTTCATCAAACCTATTAATTACACAGAGAGCAGCAGCATTTTAATCCCTGGGAGATAGCCAACCACCCATCTTGGGCAATTGCATTTCTCTGGTGATGTGTTTATGCAGTGGGTGTCATTTTCTTCAAAGGGCTTATTACATTGGAACTTGCCGGATATCCTTCAAAACACAGGAATTTTGAGGCCTTTGTTAAAAATATAAACCCCTTAGGCTGTGAGCTTAAGGTGGATAACTTTTTAGGATCTACTGGAGTCCTAAAAGGTGCTGATTGTGAATGTTGTCCGTCTAAAATCCCATTTGCCTTTTTCATTCAGTGCATTTTAAGAAATGATAAAAACTCACCCCAGGCTACCCAGCTGTGCTTGGATGGCTCTTGCTCCCATCCAAAGGTCCCAAGCATGAGAGGGTGGAAGTGAGGCTGCTGTGCTGTTAGAAAAAAGTTGTCCTTACCAGGTCCCTGTCTGGGCAGATGGGTGGGCAGGCTTAGGCTCTCCAGCCTACAGAACAGGTTATTCCAATTACAACCGAATGGGGAGCTTCCTGTTTTCACGGACTGATGGTGTCTTGTGCATCTGTCTTGTCGGCTGCAGGCACAACCCGATCTCCCAGAGAAGGAGAAGTGCCTGGCGTGGACTATAACTTTCTGACTGTGAAGGAGTTCTTGGACCTCGAGCAGAGCGGGACCCTTCTGGAAGTCGGCACCTATGAAGGTGAGTGTATCTGTGTGAGGGCGGTGAGGCTGCCTCTGTCCTGGGCTCTGGAGAGACTCCAGAGCCATGCAGGCAGGAGTGTTGTGTGAACTAGCAGAGTCCGATCAACTGTAGGAGACTGCAGGTCACCTTACTGGGATGGAGAAAATACACGGTGTAAGGCTTTGTGGCCTCTTTAAGAATAGTTTGGGGCTCTTTTTTTGTCCAAGAGGTTTCTCCTTTATTAATTGAAGACTGTACGTGTGTGTGTGTGTGTGTGTGTGTGTGTGTGTGTGTGTGGTGGTGGTGGTGGTGGTGGTGTTGTGTAGTATGGGCTTGCATGGTATTAGAAAAAAGAGAGGGGTTAAAGCCTCTGCCTTTGGCTCAGGTCATGATCCCAGGGTCCTGGGATCAAGTCCCATATGCAGGGCTCTCTGCTCAGCGGGGAGCCTGCTTCCTCCTCTCTCTCTGCCTGCCTCTCTGCCTACTTGTGATCTCTGTCTGTCAAATAAATAAATAAAGTCTTAAAAAAAAGAAAAAAGAAAAAAAAAAGAGGAGAAAAAAAATCATGGTCAATTACAAAATGTGACCTTACAGGTGTTGTTTTAAACTTGAAGGAATAGAATGTCATTTTTTTTTTAGCACTAATTGATTTTTAATGTATCTTTTGAGTAGATAATACATATATATGGTTCATGAAGCACAGCATCTCAAAAGTATGAAATAAGAAATCTCTTTCGTATATCTATCTTTATCTGCCTAATTTCAGATTCTCCTTTCTCTCCGTATTACATCCAGTGCTGTGAGTTTTTGCTCACCCTTCTGAAATTTCTTTTTGTAAATACAAGGACACCTGTGCCGTGTGTGCACATAACCATGTGTGGCTCTCTGCATGTGCTCTCATTTCTTCGCTATTTTGTAAAAAAGGTAGTATATAATACATGATGTTTGACACCTTGGTCTTTTAACAGTGTCTTATAGTTCTTTACAGTTTCAGTAATAGAGCCCTTGAATTGTTTTGTTTTTTAAATGGCTGTGTAATCTCTTTGTATCAGCATGGCCATGATTTATTTAACTGGTTCCCACTGGATAAAGATTTTTAATATCTCACAACACTACTGCATTGAATAACATAGGCATAAATCATTTCACACAAATGCAAATAAGTCTATAGGATGAGATACCCCAGATGAGAGAGCAGGGTCAAAGCCAGATGTAGGGAAGAAAGTCAGCATACATTTTTTGAAAACAATATTGTAGCTCGATTGCTCTTTTGAGTGTTATAACTTGAGACAGAAGAGCATAATATCCAGTGTACTAGGTCAGATTATTAACTTGGTCAAATTATCATGTGTACTTCTTTACAGTCTTTTAACATTTGGATTTATTTGGTGATCACGGGGACATTTTCAAGAGTAGATTTATTTGGTGATCATAGGGATATTTTCAAGTAGTAGTTTGTTTTCTTTTTGTTAAAAACAAAATGTTCGTGCAAAGCGGACTATTATTTTATTAGGGATATTATAGCTTTGATATAGTAATAGCCCTTTTTCCAGGCAGTGGCTAACGGTTAAGTAATGGCCATGGATCTTAGTTACACTGATTATAGTTTGATATTCGTTGGAGGGGGGCAGGAGGAAGAGCATTATCTTTGTACCTACTGCTCATTTCCAAATTGTGAATATACACTGGGCTGTGTTTAGATGCTAATCAAATTTCTGATTGTGAATTCAGGAGTATTTCCCTTGAGTGCATTGCTAATTATCAATTGTCTCAGTTTCCTTAAACTGGTGGCTGGGAAACTGGGAGGGGGTCTGAGAAAACCCAGAGCTAGGAAAATTCACTAAAGCCTATGAGTGAGGGGAGGGAAGGAGGCTAACTGGATGCACCAGGAGCTTCTTCAAGGTTGTCTTGCAAATGCAAATCTAGTTAAAAATTCACGTGGCCCAGAATAGGGCAAATGTGCATCCTCTTTCATTTGCAGAAAGTGATTTGTTCTTATTTGGAATCTGTTATTATGCCCATCTGGGGAGCTTGAATCCCTTAATGTTTAAAAAAAAAAAATTTTGCATTTTTGGAAAGGTTGAGGGCGAGAGTAGTTGTGCAATGCCAAAAAGTATGTGTTGGATTGGAAAAGCCAAGCACGTGGTGTAGACAACAACTCGTCTGGGAAACAAGGAAGAGAAACTCATTCTCTCCAGTTGTTTCGATTACAAATGATGTAGAGGTGGAGTCACTTTGTTTCCCATTTAATTGTATCACTTGGGCAGAGGTGACTATGATCATGGCGTTTTCAGATGGATTAACTGAGACCAAGCAACATTTAGGGACATGTTCAAGGTTGTACCACAGCTGCTGGAATGCTGGAGCCTGGAACCAAACCCGGCCCAGTCGGACTTTCAGATCCTCACACTCTTGCCCCAAACCCCAAGGAGAAGATCCGAGATGTAACTAAAAAGTTGTAGAAATAACCCGTCCGTATTTTGACCTAACTGCATGGTGGGTAGCAACAGGGAAACGTTTTTCAGAGAGTGTCCAATTGTCAGGTATAGAACCGTCTTTCTGTGAGCGTTGCTGCATTGTTTTGGAGTTGAAATCTTCTCGGGCCCAGCATTAACCCAGTCCATTTTTCAGCCGTTTGATTGTTCCGTGTTTTCAGCCTTTGACCTTTTAGCTGTATAATTTCCCTACCATATGAAAGAGCTCATACTTTTTTGGAACCCACTGAAGTGTATTATGTTGACTCTCATAAGTTCGAAGCAAAATGGAATTTTTATGAAATGCCAGATACCATCCAAGGAATAGGGCTGGCTAGATCTTTAGAGAACCTCCTCTGCCCTTGCCTCCCTTGGACGGGCCCCGACGGCTCTGTCTGTTGGACGCTGACAAGCGTGCAGGCTGGCCTGACGCCCTGCCTAAGACGGAATTTCAGCCTCTTTGCGGTGGAGCTGTGTGCCCTCCAGCAAGTCGCTTAATGCTCTGTGTCTCCCTTTTCCCTTTGGTAAAATGAAGATAATAATAGCGCTTCGTCACAGGTAGGATTAAATGAGACAATAATTGGAAAGGGCTGAGCACAGTGTCTGACCCATGTAAGCTCTCAATCAGCGTCAGCTCTTAGATTTACACACACCGTGGTCCGAAAGTGCCACCCTGGTGCGCCCCCCTCCCCCTCCCACTCGACAGTAAACCAGGGCATTTGCCAGTAAAACATCTTTATTTACTTCCCAGGTATTCACCGTCTTTTTTTTCCTGCTTGGCTTTTTCTCCCTTGGCCTGTCCTGGTTCCAGAGAGGAAAAGTCTAGTATAATAATGCAAAACACTCTTTTTGGTTTTTTTTTCCTTAAGTTTATTTATTTATTTTAGTAATCACTACACCCAATGTGGATTTCAAACTTATGACCCTAAGATAAGGAGTTGCGTGCTTTTCATGCAGCTGAGGGTGCCTGGCTGGCTCCGACTGAACTGACTGAGCCAGCCAGGCACCCCCACAACACACTTTAATGCAAGCCACTTTGCTTATTGTCAGTAAAAGTAATAAATGTATGTGATGGAATCCTCACTATAGTAAAGAATGTCAACATACTTAAGTCCAAGTTGCTTCCCTTCCTCCCCATCGGGAGCCACAGTGAAAGGGTCTAGTGCAGAGGTTCAGAAAACGTACACACACCTGGCATGCGCCAATGGACTCCTGTTCATTTCCCTCTACTCTTGTCCTTCCTACTTCACATGTCTTGGAAATCTTTCCACATTGCCCCACGCAGTTCTATCTTGCTCTTTTAAAATGCTGTGGGGTATCCCAGTGTATGCTGACCCGTCCCCTGCAGGTGGACATGTAGGATGTTATCCCCGCCCCGCCATTTTGGGTACTTTGTGAACATGGCGGCAGTGAGCATCCCTGCACAGAGATCTCAGTAGCACTGCTCTGAATAGGACTAGACAGTAAGTTCCCGGCAGTACGGGGTTCAAGCAAGCCCGTCTACGCATACACAGTTCAATTCAACAAGTAGTAATTGAGCATTCGCTTTGCCTCAGGTGTCATTTCGTGGCCTGAGGTGTGATATACAAGACAGAAGACCAAAGCAGCTCTGCCTTTGAAGATGCTGTGCTTTTTAGTTATTTATTTTTGCCAGCACTTGTCGGGCATGAACTATGTGTTGGGTGCTCTTCAAAATGTGTGATATGCCGGGGCACCTGGGTGGCTCAGTGGGTTAAGCTGCTGCCTTCGGCTCAGGTCATGATCTCGGGGTCCTGGGATCGAGTCCCGCATCGGGCTCTCTGCTCAGCGGGGAGCCTGCTTCCCTCTCTCTCTCTCTCTCTCTGCCGGCCTCTCTGCCAACTTGTGATCTCTGCCTGTCAAATAAATAAATAAAATCTTTAAAAAAAAAATGTGTGATATGCCCCAGCTCACTTAATTACCCAGCAGTCCTGTCAGGTAGGTACAGTTGATTCCCCATTTTACAGAAGAAGAGCACGAGGCCCAGAGAGGTCAGTTATCTTTTCTAAATTCACAGTTATCTTTTCTAAATTCACACAGTTATCTTTTCTAAATAGAGCTGGGTCCAAACCTGGGCTGCCTGGCCCCCAGTGTTCGTCCTCTGCAGCCCCTCAGTGTTATGAAGCAAACTGAACAATTTCAAGAGAGGCGGTGTGTGTTCTGAGAAGGGAAACAGGGTGCTTCAGAAGCATACAGCAAGGGCACAACATCTCATCTCCCATCAGAGGAGACTCCCTTTTGGAAGGGACAGTTACTAAAGCTTGTCAGAGGACCTCATGGTTTCAAGTGAGAGACTCAGGGACATTGTTTGAGTTTGAAAGTCAGCACCGGCCTCGAGGCTTGAATCCAGAGAAAGCAAGTGGGATGAATTGAGAGAAGGTCAGAACATTGGTCCTGGAGAAGGAGGGACAGAGAGCCATGCCCTGCTTTCTTTAGAAACAGGGCAATGCAACAGAACTTTCTTCAGTAATGAAAATGTTCGGGGTTCTGAGCTGCCCAGTATGGCGGCCACTAGCCCCATGTGGTTATTGTGACTGAGAAACTGAATTTTAGATTTAGTTTAATTTAAACTAATTTAACTTTAAATAGTCACAGGTGTCTGGTGGGTGCTGTGTTTTACAGCACAGCTCTAGAACAAAAGCTTCTGCAGGGAAGGGTGAGCACCTACTGGAGAAGGGCCCTCCCCTCTCACTCAGCTGACTTCAGAGAGCTAAGCACATGTTTAAGAGTTAAGCTCCTTTAAAAAGGATAATTTCGAATCCTCCCAAAGTACATGTTACTGCAGAGCAGTGGTGATCTTCTTTTGTGGGTGCATTTAGTGACATGTGAAATGGCAGACAAGTAGAATAACGCAACAAAACCTCAGGGCTGGGTAACCGTCAATATGTGTTTGGGGTTTAGAGTTGCAGGGTTGTAGGATTTTAAAGCTGGGAATGAGGTGGGGTCATTTCCTGAGAAGACAGAACTGAGGTCCTGGGAGAGACTGGTCTAAAACACTAAAGGGAATTGGGACAAAGCCCGGCCAAAAGCCCATCACCCAAGTCACGTCCCAGGCAGGACCTGGATGCCAGTATTTCCCATTCTTCCCATTCTGCCCCTTGGAAATGGACACCTCTTTTGTAGACTGTATGCCTGGTTTGTTCATCAGTTGTTTATTCTTTAAAAATGCTGAGCAAAACCGGATATGATCATTGCCCTCCTAGGTCTTGTAGTGCACAAGGCTCGGTATTCAAGTAATCACAGACATACATGTACAGTTGTGAGTGCGCTAGGGTCTGCAGCAGAGACTATAGGTGGGGAAGATTTGATCTCTATGGAGTGGGGGAAAGCTTTTCCTGTAGAAGTAATAATTGGAGTGAGCTCTAATGGTCGAACTGGAGTTAGATTGCTAGATTTAATAAATGAAAAAAAAAAATAAAACATCTAGTTTTGCATTTTCTCTGGCAACCCTAGATGGGGTTAGCTTTGGGCTGTGATGGTGATGGCGGTGGTAATGATGAGTGGACTGAATCTTAAGATATTTATGGGATTAAAAAGCTGGGCTTGGCAATGGATCAGTTATCGTGGGAAGGAGTAGAAGATGCACCTGACGGTAGTCATCCTAGGATGACTCCTAGTTTCTGTCTTACGTAACTGGGACCATTTGCTGAGATAAGAAGCTGGAAAGGGGCAGGTTCGGTGGTGGGGCTCAGGAAAGCATGATGGAACTTTCCACGCGCCACCAGTTCTAATACCAAGAGTTGCATTTACTCCAACAGAGTCGAGGCCCCACCTGTCTCTATAAGCAGTCTAACTATTGTCCCTCACAAAGCACAGAAGTTATTAGTGGAGCTCATAACAGATCTCGGCTTTGCAATTTGAACCAACGCCTTATTCTGTCAGTAGATAGATTGGACATCAAGGCCAAGAAAACGGAAATAAATGTGTCTTTCCTCCTTGGCCCGACTTCCTAATTGTGGCAATGAACACATTTATTGGATATGGTGCTTAAAATAAATCAGCCGCACCATCTCTCTTTGCCATGCTTTGCTTTCTTTTTTTTTTCCTTCTTGTTGACATTTTCACTTAGGGAGACAGGTTGCTGCTTCAGCCAGCCCTTGGGACTTCTCTAGGAGAGGGTTTACAAGGGACGAACTATTCAGTAGGGGTGGTTCCAAACATGCCTGTTTTACAAATGCCTCTGGGCATTTGTAATTATACACTTTAGGCATCGCAAAGGTTTTCTCCCAGCATGGAAGTACGGCGCCAGTGTGACATTTCAAATTGGAGTTATGGGTTGCATATTTCTGCATGTCAATGAGGGAGAAGGATGTCAGCCTTCAATAATGTTATTGTTTTGCTTCCTAGAAGGTCTACCAAAAAGCAGCTGCCAAGAGTATACTTTTTGGGGACACAGAGATAAAGCAGGGGTCAAGAGAGTTCTTGTTTGTCATTGAGGAAAATGAGACGGTCTGGAGTCCTGTTCTTTGGCAGGCCTTGGAAGCCGTCTGTTGTGATAAGCTCTGTTGGCAAACTCCACCGTGGAATGTTCTCTGTTGATAATGAAAGTAACCAAAGGGAATCTGTGCTGCAATTGGCTGTTCCTCTGCATATGAAGCTGGAGAGGCTGGTATCAGGGTAGTTTTGCTCCACTCCCTGCTTTGAGATCCTTAGAGACTCCTAAGTTGACAACATCAATGTTGGGGACAGAAAAATGGGTGTGCAAATGCCAGTTGTTGTTTACATGTTGTGTGAATCTCATCTTCATCTGAAAATGGGACTACTAATGTCTTTTTTTCCATAGGATTATTAATAAAGATTAGAGTAAGTGAATGTATGGGTTGTGACATGACAGGTACACAGTCAAGATAAATTTTGGTCAACGTTGGTCTTTCTGTGTACATTGTGACACCAGTACCCTCTTCTGTGTTTTAGAGCTTATACTGGCCTCCAGCAGAAGGCGGCACTTAAGACTGCTTGGGTTCATTACATGCTAACATTGTTCCCAGCACAATGGCGAAGTCCTTTGTATGTGGTATCTGAGTCCATCACTCAAAAAAAACCTGCTAGATGAGTGCTATTCTTGTCTTTATACCATAAGAACTGAGACTGCGAAGAGAGAGGTCCCTTACCTTGCTCAGGGTCACAAAGCTATTGAATTATATTACCCTCTTCAGTCTTCTATGTAAAGCCAGACCGCAGTGGCAAGAACAAACATCTCATTAGAGGACAGTGGCTTACTGTCATTCTCTGTGTGCAAATCATGGTTCCGTGGGGTGGAGCAGGTAAGCCAAGGAAGAGTAAAAAGAAAGTGATGGGCGTTTGTAGGAATGATACCATCATGTGCTGAGCAAGCAAGTGGAAAGTGAAATAGCGCAGATCTGAAGTCAGCGGGATGTGATTGATGGACTGGGAAGAGGCTGCCGTGAGTCATGCTCTTAAAAACCAGATCCACAAGAGAGGCGTGGAGGAGCATCCCAGGCTGGCGTTCCTGTGTGCTGTCCCTACCTGTGTATTGACTCATTCCCCAAGAATTCCTAATGCCAGCCTGTGCCGGCACTGCCTCAGGCCTGGAGATGTGGTCCACAAGCAGATGTGGTCACTGCTCTCCTGGTGCTTGTGGTCTGGAGGTGAAGACAGAGACTGGCAAATTTGGCCGTGTGATAATTACAGCAAAGGGCATCAGGAAGGAGAGGTACATGGTTTCCCGAGGACACTTCAGGGCTGCTTTGATCGAATTGAGGGGTCAGAGTACAGTCTCTGAGGACAAGCGCGTGGTTGGTGGCATGAGTCTGAGGCTAGGCAAAAAGCGATATGCGGGATGTCTGTGGCCTTCTGTACTCTGTGTACATCTGCATTTTACGCATAGAAAGAGGAAGGCATTTTTTATCCTTCCACACCACAAAGAATGAAACCCATTTTTGCATCCTTGGAGGCGATATTGCCCCATTGAAGATGCATACTATGGATTCCAGGTACTCACTACCATGCTGTTCTGCTTATTTTCAAAAGCATGTTCCATAGGAAGAAGACAGACAAGTGTCCCCTGCCTCACTCACCTCCCATGTGGAATTGCAGACCAGGGTCCAAAGAACCCGAGTGCTGTTTACCCTGGACCAGCCAGGTCCAGACCTGACTCCTAAGGCAGGCATTGCTGCTGTTCTTGGCCTCTGTGTTCCTCATCTACTAAAGAGGAATGGTTTTCTGTGACCTGGTTCCCTCTGCTGTCTATGCAAGGGGTGGTCCGGTGCGCCTCGCTGGTGAGTCGTAGCTAGAAATTCAGAATCTTGGGCCCTTCTGTGACCCACTCAACCAGAGTCTCCATTGCAATAGAACTTTATGGCTTGCGTGATGTTTAAGAAAACTGATGTATGCCACACAGAGCGTTTGTGAAGATAACGTTTTAGTCCCCTTTTTACATCTTATTTCTAGTGTCTAGCATAGTGCCTGCGCCCCCCCCCCCCCAAATTCTCTTTAGGGAAATGAATGAATACTAAACTTGTACAAAGTAAGAGGTCATATAGATTCGATTCATTCTGGCTTAAAACTCAGGGTTACGGTCCTCCTTAAATATTTTATCAAGCTCTAAAAATTGATTTGCTGTCCCCATTAATTTTTAAACGCATGTCAGAAAATATTTTCTTAGGCTTGGTCATGGCCAAAGACTGTGCCTGTTAATTAAGGCCAGCAGCAGCTTCCTCTTCTGTCTTCCCTTGCCCTCTCCTCCCTCCCCAGCCACCATTCGTGTTAAGTTTTATTGTAGAGCCGGTTTTGAAAATAGCTGTAGAGGCACATGCATTCCCACTTGGGAGCGAGCCCGGCCACCTCAGGAAGTGTGTTTTGGCTAATGTGGAGACTATAGGACAGTTGGGCTTGTGTCTCCCAGAAGCAGTGAAGCCTGCTAGGTAATAACCCAAATTAATTTTTTAATACTTAAAATTCTTCATATGATTTTTCTTTAATAGCATTACATGCTGCGCGTATTCCTCATGGGGAGTCTCTTGCCTGTACCATTTGTAAGTTGGCAGTCTACCGTGGCTAGGCATGGCCCAGTGCTGACCAGCATGGAGACTTGATGAGTCGTGTGGGACCTGCCCAGGGCCAGCCAGCTAGACTTGGAAAGTGAAGAGGGCGGGTCGAGGCAGTGGAACCCGTGGTGACTGGCCCATGGCAAGTGCACCACCCATCTTGCCCATCCCGTGGTGAAGACAACATGGGATTTCGGCATAACCCCACCCACCACAAGTCCGGGGACCAAAACTACATTCACCCAGAATCACATCACTAAGACCAATCCGTGACTTACCGGTGCTGTTTTGAAGTTTTAGGTTTTCTCCCCTCCCTGCTGTGCCCAAGCCCCTTTGTACACCCATGCCTTCACATTGCATCAGCCGTAGGGAGGCTGCTCTTGACTGGGGCCAAGGCGTTGGCCTGGCAAGGACAGGGACGCACCCAGGGTAAGAGAACAACTTCTCTGCAGAAATCCTTAATTCAGCGAGTGTGTTCCAGGTGAATTGGCCGTGGTCACACACTTGTCATCAACACTGCCTGGGACGGACAGAGTCCAAGGAACCAGAGTTTATGCTTTGTTGTGTAGCACTTTTAATCAGAAACAATCCATTTTCGGGGTGCCTTGGTAGCTCAGTGGGTTAAGCATCTGCCTTCGGCTCAGGTCATGATCCCAGGGTCCTGGGATCGAGCCCCGCATCGGGCTCTCTGCTCAGCGGGGAGCCTGCTTCTCCCTCTCCCTCTGCCTCTAGCTCTGCCTACTTGTGCTCTCTCTGTCAAATAAATAAAGTCTTTTAAATAAAAAAAAAATCCATTTTTATGTTAGTGAGTAATTCAAATGATTTTTTAGAATACATGGGGGAAAACGTATCTGTGAAGGAAAGTTGAATCCCCTGTAGTTAGAGAACTCCTAGAAATAAGCTTTTTTGTAACGTTTGTAGGCAATATGGGTAATAAGAAATGCTGGAGGGATTTGAATAATTGCACCATTTCCCATTTATAACCCCTTATAGTTTATAGGGTACCTTTGACAAAGTTACATAATTTGATATTCACAATAACCCTGGGGTCACTCGGGCTGTCATTTCTGTCTCACAGACGATGTATTAGACTGCGGGTTAAAACCTTGCCCAAGGCTCTTTCATCATTGGCAGGTTCTTTTGCTTGTTCCTTTACAAGAGTAAAGGAAGACTATTGAGTTATCTTGTGGCAGGCTCCTGAGACACAATGTCTTGTTAATCCTTCCAACATGGTGGAATGAGCTCCTTTGAGAGATTAGAAACAAGCTGTGAACATTAAGTAGCAGTCCTCAAGGCTCGGTTAGTAGCAGACTTTGGTGTAGGTTAGAGACTTCTAATGGACCATCTCCTTTTATCCTCCAAACAGGTGCTCTCGATAGAAAGGAAGTATTCAGGAGAAGGAGGGGGAAAATGAAGTTGGGGGGGAATCAAAAGGGAAGTCAAACCTTGAGAAACTCTGGACTCTGGGAAACTGAGGGTTTCAGAGGGAAGGGGGTGGGGGGAATGGGTTACCTTGGTGATGGGTATTAGAGAGGGCACGGATTGCATGGAGCACTGGGTGTTGTACGCAAACAATGAAGCATGGAACACTACATCACAAACTAATGAAGTAATGTATGGTGACTAATGTAACATAATAAAAAAATTAAAATGTGAATTTTCTAAAAAAAAAGAATTATTCTTAGAATTCCAGTTTTACAGAAGAGGACAAAGAGGGCTTTTTGTTTGTCTCTTTAATGGTTAAATGCCTAGAATCACATAGCCAGTTAGGATTTGGAAGCCTAAACTGTCTCTTTTCTGCTTTGGTGTGCTGGGTACTGCTCATGTCCACACCTTAGGTTAACCTGAATGAGATTCCTCACACAATACTTTGTCTTTGACAATAGCCATTGTGAATGGTCAGCCTAAGAATAGGTACTTTTTTTGGTCTGCAATCTTAAACTAATTTTCAGGAACAGGAAACAACTATGAATAAGTGGGCTGTTTGGGGAGTTTATAACTTCACTGAGAAATCTGCTAATCATTTATTAAGGAAGATTCTGAACTTGAAAACTGAGGAAAATCCTATTTGTCAAATTTGGGTAGAACTTTTGTTTTCCAAACATTTATTTTTGTCAAAACTGAGGATATCTAAGGTTTCATTGATTTTCAAGTGAGAATAGTTTCCTGATTGTTGCTTTGGTTTCATGGCACTGAAAGTGAATGATTATGTTTGCAAAATTGTAATTATAAAATTATGAATAAAGGGACCCATCCTTTGGTCACATATTTCAGTGGAGGAGTCTTCACATAGACATTGGTACTTGTTTACTTCCAACTCAACAATGCACATACTTTGGTAGATTAGCGATCAGAAGGAGTTAGAATTAAATTCATTGGAGTTTGTTTCTCTTTTTTGTCCCCCCTGTGAAGATATTTTTTAAATAGTTAGCTGTTTTATTTACTTAGCCATATTAAATAGTCTTCAGTTCATGAAAAAGTCAATGCTGTGGCCTCCTTTCAACTTTAGCAAAAATATGGGATGTCCTTAGATATAAACTTTATAGAAATGCAAGAAGATGGGGTGCCTGGGTGGCTCAGTGGGTTGGGCCTCTGCCTTCGGCTCAAGTCGTGATCCCAGGGTCCTGGTATTGAGCCCTGCATCCAGCTCTCTGCTCATCCCCCCACCCCCCGTCTGCCTCTCTGCCTACTTGTGATCTCTGTCAAATAAATAAATAAAATCTTAAAAAAAAAAAAAAAGAAATGCAAGAAGAGTCCTGCTTCCTATGTGTGCTCCACAATTCTTCCTTGTAACACATGTTAGCCTCTAAAAACATACATGGGATGCCTTTCTTCAAGTTGGTTGTATTCAACACCTGTACCTTTAAGTTAGAAACCTGACAGATGTTTTGAAGAAATTGATACCATCATCTTTTGTGAAAGAACTATGATAATTGAGTTGAGCATAAGCCTCCAAATTGTGTTTTGTAGGTTTCATTCTGGTGTCCTTCAAATCAGACATGGTACCCATTCGTCTACTGCATGTTTTAACAGGTGTGTTTAGTTTTCCTGCTGACACACACGATCATACCACTGTCAAAGAAAGTGGGTGTGTATATTCATAAGTGGTGGTTCAAAAGTATTTTAAAGAAATAATATTAATAAAAAATAAATTTTAATTATAAAAAAAAGGCTCAGTAGAAACCAGTTCTTGAATACCTGTGTGTCTCATTCAGAGCAACGTGTTACTGTCTCCTTTTGCTTTTGTGACTTGTGTTATATAGTGTGTATTTTATTATTCATGTACTGAGGTTAGTGGGGTGAGTCCTTGGGAAGAAGCAGTGTGTATAAGATTTGTTATTATGTATAAATTTTACTTTACTAAGCAAAGAATTACAAACATTGCTTAGGATTTATTGAAGGACTCTGTGTCATTTATCTTTCTGGCCTTCTTTAGAAGATGTGTGCTGGTGAATGGATTAGTGGCATTCTAGTGCTAATTTTTTTTATCATGTAGTCACTGCATATTATTGATTATAAGCTTATTTTTCAAACTTTGGCTGTTCATGAATCACTTTTATGGTTTTGTCCATATCTGAACATACTATTATTTACTTGAAATATTCTTTAAAATAACATTTTTATCTTAAGTTTTCAAAAAGAAACTCTAATCACTGCCATTACTATTCTTATTCAATTAGTTGCCTTTTATTATAAATAGCTGCCTCTTAAAATAAGAAAATCACTTTAAAAATATTGCTTTTTCACTTTAATTTTAAAAGTAAACTTTATTGTTACTCCTAACTTAGTAGAGCTAGATTTTTTCTTTTAGTCCACATTAAAAATATACACACTTACTAAAATAAAATGTAAAAATCCCTCTAGGTACTGCCCAGAATCACTTAACGCACTGAGTCAAATGTTGGGAAAAGTGCCTGAAAGTCAAATGGACATTTCCTAAAAGAGTGGCCACCGTGCCACCATTGACACAGTTTTCTGTTAAAACTTGGCAAGGGTTTACTCCCACCCCACATGACCCTGAGAGTCAAGCCTGCCATTCAGCCAAAGACGCGCCACGTGGTGTTCACCATCCTCCTTTTTATATAGTGCCCTGGTTCCCTCTTAAGGAGTCCCCTTATTAAGGGAAGGTGACCTTGACTTTGTAGGCATGTAAGGGTGCTGGCCATAATGAATTTTTTATTTTCTCTGAAGCTAACTCTAAATTGGATTCAGCATTATGCTGGCGCATATATATAAAAAGGTGACCAATTGAATTTCAAATGTAATGAGGATGAAGTTTTGGTATTCAGTACAGCTGGCTTTGTTTTTAGCCCTAGTAGTAGGTTCTTTGCAACGAAATAATGCAGCTTTCCTCCTGACTTCGGAAATCACCATGTCTAGCTGAGTAGGAACAACATCTCTTGTGACCTATTCCAGAAATGAAATACAGTGTGTTCTGGTTT
Organism: Meles meles; assembly: GCF_922984935.1. Taxonomy (NCBI): domain Eukaryota; kingdom Metazoa; phylum Chordata; class Mammalia; order Carnivora; family Mustelidae; genus Meles; species Meles meles. The sequence continues at coordinate 33,757,380 of NC_060085.1, read as the reverse complement.
TCTAGTTTAAAAAAAAATTTTTTTTAATGTGCTGAGAGATTCAGATGTGAAGTCTTGAAAAAAACACAAAGTATTCTTTCTAAAACATGCAAATGCATCTCTCCATCACCTAGGAAACTATTATGGGACACCCAAACCTCCTAGCCAGCCAGTCAGTGGGAAAGTGATCACGACGGATGCCTTGCAAAGCCTTCAGTCTGGCTCTAAGCAGTCAACCCCAAAGCGAACCAAGTCCTACAATGATATGCAAAATGCTGGCATAGTCCATGCGGAGAACGAGGAGGAGGATGACGTTCCTGAAATGAACAGTAGCTTTACAGGTAAAGACCAGACTACCTTCCCCTTTGATGGATTTGGGGGAAGGGGTGGTGCGAGGCTTTGGCGGAGAGCAAAGAGAAGAGGTCTCTTCTCAAGAACCACTTGGAAGAGTTGACAAAATTCAAACTGACCATGCAAGGCTTGGGGAAGAGGTGCTATTTTCCCTGATCTATTTTTCATGCTTCTTTGCAGGATATTTTAACTTTACCCACATATCTTAAAGTGGCTAGAGGGAAATGTCTGTAGAAGGGAATCAAGAATAATCAGTGTTATTTCCTTCTCTTCAAAACGATATTTTAAGGATATTTGTATTTTGTTCATTTATTTCTTGGCCTTGACACTGCTCCATAATTATGCCTGATGACCTATAAAGGGAAATATGAGAATTTGTTTAACAGTTCAGTATCCATTGATGTTGTATGGAAGGCTAGCAGCATCCTTTTGTCTCCTACCTTTGTAAATAGAGATTGTAATTGAACTATATACTGTGTTCAGTTACCTGGTGCAGTTTTTCTGTTTGCCCCCAAATGGAGAAAGATGGAAAAACAATAAATACTTGATTATATCTTACATACGTATTCTGTGTTACAGAGCATATATTACTCATTGCATTATACATTTAAATATACATTCAGGGCCATCTGCCCCCAAGCTTAGGTATACTATATTTTATGAGGGGATCTTCAAGGACAATGCCTCTGGGTAAGATGATTGCAGGCTGTGTCTTGCACAGTTCTTAGGGGCACCATTCACAGAGGTTATGATGCCTATTTCCTAAGTTAGTGTTGTGACCCAGAGCTGTTCAAAAATATTTTTCGCTTTATGGGGGTCTGACCTTAGGTAGTAAACTCAAGATGTCACAACTGTACCAGACGTTTGTTACTCCAGTTTGTAATATCGTGACTTTGATGAAAGCTTGTTTCTCCTATTTTCCTCTCCTTAACTAAATTCTTCAATATTTTAGAGTATCACTATGGAGAAGTTATCTATTTGCAGCATATGAGATCTAACCCTCTCCTAGTGACCTTTTCTGACCTCACCACACTTCAGTAATTACTTGATTAGACTCAATTCCAATAAAGGGGAAATTAGTTAAACTCTGCATTGCATTAGCAAATCTAATAGGATATTTAGGAAAATGCTTGTATTAACCAAATGGTTTCTAGAGCCCGTATAGACCTCTTCTGAAGTTTTCTAATTCATTAAGCTCAGAAGCCTAAAATTCTTCAAGATGACAATTAAGATAATTTCTGATGTTTTTTTTGTCCTAACAGTAACCACTCCTTCTGCAAGAAGCATTGAATAAAAATGAGGAGACCTACTTTGTTAGCCTAGCTTCTTGGTTCTTGGTAGTTGTCTTATTATAAATGTATTATCTGACTTCTGTCACGTGTGAAATGGTTAAGGTTAAATCATAACTAAGTTCCCCCTTCCAGCTCCAAGAACTGGATTCTACAAAAATTTCCATTTTCCAATTAGAATGGTTAGGCCAGGGGCTGACCTATAGTTGTAATAGCTAGGAGAAATTTATCATCTTTTACATATGCATTTATTGAAATCAGCTAATTTCAGTTACTTAGAAATACTTGATTCGTGTATAATAGTCCTTGCTGATATGAAAGCAGATTATGAAAAAAAGTTAATATTTCTTTAAAAAAAGTAGCTAACGTTATAATGTCTTGATCTTTCACCAAATAAGGATAGCAAATCATAATATAACCCAAAACATAGCTGTGGGCATAGAAATAAGATTTTCAGAGTGATGTGCACGGAAATCGTTCTGCCATGTGGACTGGATGATCCCCAGGAAATGTGTGTGCCCTTATTTCTCCTCTATTAAGTAGGTTTCTAGGTATGAAGCAGGAATAAAGTAGGAATTGTTGACAATAGGTTTTAATGCTCTTCCTGTTACTAGCTACTATAAATCTTTGTCTCTAAAGGCCATGCCTCAGATATTCTGACCCCGCTGAATACTCCCTAGAAATCCTGGCATCAAAGAAAAACTTTGGAGCTCAATTTGTCATTGCTGAAACCAGTCTGATCATTCCTTCTGCACACACCCACACAAAAGCCAAGTGGCACCTTATGGTCTTCCTCAGCCTCCTGTCCTTAACACCAAGAAAGGCGGTAGGATGCAGAGAGAAATGATCTTCAGATATACGTGTGATGGGCGTCCTCAGTATGTTTAAATGCCTTCTCACTTACCACGCTACAGCTCTGACAGCCGACAACCTGTCATACCCTAACTCATATAAATTCTTTCAAATAATTGACACTACCTAGTCTATGATATGTGTATCAGACTAGCTGTGTCAAAGCATTTTTGCTCTCTGAACCGCTTTAAGTAGCAATCCATGAGCCTCTTGGAGCATAGAGTGGCAGTAATATAGTGAGGTCTTGGCTCCTGGTTGGGAGAGTTATGATAAAGGAATGAGTTCCATATACAAATAGAGAAACACAGTGGAGGTATTAAAAATATTTACTGAGATATTTTTAATTAACATGCTATTGCTGCTATCTTAGCTGACTTCTGCTTTGGTCTTTGGAAGGAGGTATGAAATGTCTAAATAACATGCCTAAATAATATGGGCAATGTCTATAGGCAAAAGAGGAGGAGACTTGTGGGGAGGTGGCCACAATTCCTTTCTCTCGTCAGTGACTGAGGCAAGAGCTGAGCAACGAGGAACCCATTCCAGATACTTCCTCCAGAACTGACTGTTGAGCATGAAGCAGTAGGCCAGTCTTCTACACAGTGTGCCTCGATTATGGACCTACACGAGTCCTTGAGAATGAACACTCTTTATGTGTGCTTCCTGAAGGTACAGTTATACTGCTGACCAAAGCACACAGTTGCTTAATGCTAAATAAAAGCATTTGTATGAGGACCTTGTTTAGACAACTTAGAAAATCTGTAACAAACCACCACAACTAAAAAGTAGCTGGTTCGTCCATTAACCCCATCAAAGTTTATTTAATTGTGTTCCCAGGCTTTATTTTCCTCCCAGCAGCCCCCCTATTATTGAACATGAGGTTGCTGACGCTTCTCTTCCATTAGTAGGCAATGATAAAACATTGCTTTGGAATGTCAAGAGATGATATTATTTTAGGAGCTAATGTTCCTCAGCGCTATGTGGCAGGCACTTTGCTAAGCTTTTTACACATATATGAGGGAGGTCTAATAGCTTGTCCAAGATCACAAAGCCAGTGACTATCAAAGCTGTCAATTCAACCCCAAAAGCTGACTTCAGAGCCCGCACGCTCATCCGGTGTGCTGTGTGTTTTAAATCAAGTTTATTAGCTCCGTACAGCGTCAGAGATGCACCTACAGCTAAAAGTTGGGGTCACGTGATATAGGCTCCAGAAATGTATGTCTGACATGAGTCACCTTCACAAGGCCCCAAGTATGCATATGTGTATTTAATATTTGGAAGCTTCTTACTTATTATACATGAAAAAGTTATTTATGTTCTTTTATGGTTTATAAGTCATTTTCACACATATCCCCCAAACCACCTGGAAATGTTGAGAGCTTAGCAACCTAGGCATTACCTTCCGCATTTTGTAGACGGGAACACTGAGGAACAGTGCATGTCCCCCCACTAGACAGCAGGAGAACCAGGCTTCCTGGTTCCCCATCCAGCCTCTGTTCCAGTCGTCCGTTTTACCTGTCCTGTTTGGATCCACTGGCAACCTTCCGTCAGAGAGTGGTAGCAGCGCTCCTCCATGTTTGGTAAATCAAATGAAAGATTTTCTTAAAATCAGAGCATATGTCAAAGTCAAAGCCATGAGTAGGACTATGAATTCATAAGTCTGCACTTTGTCGCGGTCTCCATTGTTGGACGTTTCATTTTCTTTGAGACAATGAGGTTGTTTAAGGTTCTATTGAACTGGAAAGAAGACACAGAAAGCCAAACACATCAAATTGTTTACATTAAATATCTATAGCTTTTTTTTTTTTTTGGTTAATCAGTTAGGAGGAATCCTTTGACAGTGTATGCACATAGCAAATCGTCACGATGTACCCTTTAAATATCGTACAGTTCTGTCAGTTATACCTCAGTGAAGCTAAAAAAATCTTTTGATAAAAAAATCTATATTTAAGGGGCACCTGGGAGGCTCAGTGGGTTAAGCCTCTGCCTTTGGCTCAGGTCATGATCCCGGGGTCCTGGGATCCAGCCCCACATCAGGCTCTCTGCTCCACGAGGAGACTGCTTCCTCCTCTCTCTCTACCTGCCTCCTCCTCTCTCTCTGCCTGCCTCTCTGCCTAGTTGTGATTTCTCTCTGTCAAGTAAATAAAATATTTTTTAAAAAAATGGGTTAATTGGGGCACCTGGGTGGTTCAGTCCGCTAAGCCTCTGCCTTCGGCTCAGGTCATGATCCCGGGGTCCTGGGACTGGGCCCTGCATCGGGCTCCCTGTGCAGTGGAGAGCCTCCTTCTCTCTCTCTCTTCCTCTGCTGCTCCCCTTACTTTTGTTCTCTCTCTCTGTCAAATAAATAAATAAAATCTTTCTTAAAAATAAAATGAGTTAATTAAAATTCTTAGGTAAATGTCGTCCGCTGTCATGGTATTTCTCTAGCTCTTTTTTTTTTTTTTAAGATTTTATTTATTTATTTGACAGACAGAGATCACAAGTAGGCAAAGAGGCAGGCAGAGAGAGAGGAGGAAGCAGGCTCCCCGCTGAGCAGAGAGCCCAATGAGGGGCTCGATCCCAGGACCCCGGAATCATGACCTGAGCCGAAGGCAGAGGCTTTAACCCACTGAGCCACCCAGGTGCTCCTACTTCTCTAGCTCTTAAAGATTGGGTTAAAAGATGATCGATCACTGGCTCTGGTACATTTGCATTTCCGGAAGCAGGTCCCAGTCCCAAGCACCCAAGATGTCCACACCGAGTGCCAGGCACTTCGGCAAGCATTTTATGTTGTCCTTAGTCCTTTAGTTCTCATGGCTTATGCATCATTCCCATTTTACAGATGAGGAAACAGATGCTCAGAAAGGTAATCAATCTGTTCCGAAGTCACACAGCTAGAAACAGGCAAATCTCTGATTTGGTCTGTCGTCTAATGCCACATCCGTCTTTTTCCTGCCAGTTTCCTGAGGGCCAGATCTGACCTGGAGACAAAGATTAATCCTAATAATGTTGATGAAGAAACTGATGATGGGGACAGCTAACAAATCCTGCTAACTTCTATGCGAGATGCTGTCCTGAGTGCTTTACTCATGCAGTCTCCCCACAATCCTGTGGGCTTGCTGTGGTTATCCCCATTTTATAGGTGAGGAAACCAAGGCATATAGAGGTTAATTAAGTGTGTTGCCCACATTAATAACAGGTGAGGCCAGGATTCAAAGTTAGGCAGTCTGGTGCTTGAGTTAGTGCTTGTAATTAGTGTCATTCTCTCTCTCTCTTTCTCTCTCTTTTTTTTGGTCATGCCATTTTGCTTTTTTTTTTTTAAGGAATTGTGATAGAAATTTTGGGAGTTTTTGCATAAAAATAGACATTCCTACTTTCTCTCGAAAAATTAGAGATCTGGGGAGCTGGGTGGCTCAGTCGATTAAGTGTCTGCCTTCAGCTCAGGTCATAATCCCAGGGTCCTGGGATTGAGTCCTGCATCAGGCTCCCTGCCCAGTGGCAAGCCTGCTTCCCCTCTCCCTCTGCCTGCTATTCCCTCTGCTTGTGTTCTCTCTCTCTCTCTCTGTCAAATAAATAAATAAATAAAAATCTTTTAAAAAAGAAAAAGAAAGAAAGAAAAGAAAAATCAGAGATCCAGAAACACTGAATCCACTTTTCCTCAGGATGCTCAGGATGCTGATTACCTGGCACTGCGTTCCCTGCTCTGCTCAGACAGGTTGCACTCTCTCCAGTGCTCCCTCCAGACCTATCATTTGTGCCTCTGGCCTGGCACTGTAGATGCAGGAGTTTGCTCCATATTCTGGCAGGAGGACAAAATCCCTCCTAGAAGCTGAAGGTTCTAGTCATTCTTTTGAGAATTCATTACCCCCGCCCTCCAAGTATGATTCTTTTACCTGTGTGCTTTCAACATGCATGTTTTGGAACCTTCTCCCAAACCTGTTCTCTGTCGTAGGGAGTCGGAATTTGCATATTAGCATCTCTCCAGGTGATTGTTACGGCCACTGACTGGTGAGGAGTGTACATTCTAAAAACATCAGAAATGAATATACATTGGCTCCTAGAGAACGAAAGGCGACTCTTCTGAATCTTGCCAAGTTTGGAGTTTATTTTTTTTATTGATCAGAAATTTCAAAATATTTCTTCCATGTTGGCCTAATTTCCTTTTTCTACTTCAGAATTCTAGTTGTTTTCTTAATCTGCAGTCATGGCTACAAATTGTAAAACCAACTCAAATTGGCTTAATCAAGAATTTAGGGGATCAAGCAGTTGAAGAGGCCAGTACATGGAATCAGTGGCTCAATTAGGGCCATTTGGTGACTTTCTCTATCTTTCCTTCCTGCCTTTCCTCTATGTAGGCTTAATTCTAAGTCAGGTCTTGCCAAGCTGTGTCCAGATAGCCACCAGCACCTACAGCATGAGAATCACCATGAGAATAATCCCAGCAAACACTTCTATGCCTGGCATTCACCGATTTGCTTTGGATCATGTGCCCCATACTGTCACAAAGGCAAGAGTGATAATGTGACTTAGAACCAGCACATGACCTAGGAGTGGGTTTAAGTCAGTTCCCACCTAGACCACCATGACCTTGAATGGACAGATTTCCAAAGGGAGGTCTGAGATGGGAGAGATGCAGGGCAGCCTCTTCAATGGTGTTGGATTTTGGGTGGAGATGCTTGTTTAAGAAGCTCGACATGTTCTCCATCCAAATGTTGAATTACCTTTATTCTCATGTGCGTCATTGGGCGCTACCCATCAGAGAAAGATTTGAAAACAGCCTTTTATTATTCCTCAGTCTGCTTTCAGGATTCAGAAATGTCTACAGGAGAATTACTGTGGGAGATAGAAAATAACTACAACCCCTGATTATTATGTTTTAAAGCCCCATGGAGAATGATGTTTAATATTCTTGGCCTCTATAAAAATTCAGCCAGAATGTCAACGTGCCATTTGTGGATACTTCGATGACATCGCCTCTTGATGTTTCCAGTTAATAAGAAGGCAAGGAGATTCATGTACTTGGAGCCTTCTCTTAAGACCCAAGTCAGATTAGTCCACCCACATGATCCTGTTCTGGGGGTAACTGTCTTGGTTTTCACAGGAACATTCCTGTCACTTTTCCAAAAGAGGCTTGAATCTGACTCACTGGTATAGCTGTGTCTATAGTCTAAAGTTTTGTGTACTTTCCAGTTTGATGTGAAGTCTTGATCTTTGCCACTGCCTACCAGGAATATTTTAAATAATTGATACAAACATGGTTAGGATGCCATCGACGCTGTGTTTTCAGCATGGACTTTGTTCTTGCCCTCCAATGCCCACTGAGTCATGAAACCAAATGGAACCTAAGAGCAGGAGTATGGCTCAGTCTGTGTTTGGATGCCTTATTAGTATGAGACTCAAGGTTTTGAGTCATGACTTTGTTTCTTCTTTGGCATGTCTAAGATTTTGAGCAATGCATTATTATGTCTTTCTCTTCAGGTATAATAAATGTGATATGTCATTTTGATATTTTCTCTGGAAAGAACTTCCAACTACATAAAATGGAGTAGAGTTGATGGCCAGCAATTAGGAAAGAGTAAGGGCTTTTAAGGATATAGATGCAGACAGTAGTGAACTCCCTGGTTTGGGATATAATTGATGAATTTTTTTTTTTCTTCTCTCCATCTCCCTGTGATTTCACAGCCGATTCTGGTGACCAAGAAGAGCACACTCTCCAAGAAACAACACTACCGCCTGTGAATAGTGGCATCATTGCTGCTCCCATCACGGACGCTTCTCAGAAGTTCCCTCAATACCTACCTCTTTGTGCAGAGGATAATTTAGGTCCTCTACCTGAGAACTGGGAGATGGCCTACACCGAAAATGGAGAAGTCTATTTTATAGAGTAAAGTATACTGTTCCTCCTCCCTGAAGTTCTCTTCCTTTCTGTCATCCCTCTTCCCCCCAATCTCTAGTGGCTGTGCTGGTCAATTACATTTAAAAAGACTGGTGGGGGGGGTGGGGGGTGCTCACGGTAGACTTTTACACAATTTTACCAGCTTTGTCAAGAAAAACAATTAGCAGCGCATCCTAATCCTTGAATCTGAAGACTTTGAAGAAGCATAAGGTTAATAAATTTCCCTAAAGAGTGGGACACCATGTTTCGGTGTATATATAATGGCATAGCATATAAAACCTTAAAAAAAAAAAAAAAAAAAAAAGAATAAATTGAGCCATTAAGAAGAGGTAAATCCTCTGCTCATTTTTTCTTGTTTGGGTTGTAGGGTTGTCTTGTTTTGTTTTGTTTTTGGTTGTGTTTTAGGAGTTCTTCATACATTCTGGATACAATTCCTGTATCATCTTTGTGGTTTGTGAGCATTTTCCCCACGCCTGAGTTTTCTTTTCATTGTCTTGACTGTGTCTTTTGAAGACCCCAAAGTTCTTAATTTTGAGGAAGACTGATTTATCAGTGTTTTTCTTCTGTGGGCTTTGTTTTTTTAGTGTGCTGGCTGAGAAATTTTTCTTAAACTGATACAGCTGTCATTTTCTGCTATCTTTGTTTTAGAATTTTATAGTTTACTTTTTACTTGTAGGTCTCTGATCCATTTTAAGTTGATTTTATTTTTAAGATTTTTTTTTATTTTTTTTTATTTTTTTTTAAAGATTTTATTTATTTATTTGACAGAGAGAGCTCACAAGCAGACAGAGAGGCAGGCAGAGAGAGAGAGAGAGGGAAGCAGGCTCGCGGCCGAGCAGAGAGCCCGATGCGGGACTCGATCCCAGGACCCTGAGATCATGACCTGAGCCGAAGGCAGCGGCTTAACCCACTGAGCCACGCAGGCGCCCTAAGATTTTTTTTTTTTAATTTTACTTATTTATTTGACGCAGAGAGAGAGATCACGAGTAGGCAGAGAGAGAGAGAGAAGCCGGCTCCCTGCTGAGCAGAGAGCCCGATGCGGGGCTCGATCCCAGGACCCTGGGATCATGACCTGAGCTGAAGGCAGAGGCTTTAACACACTGAGCCACCCAGGCGCCCCAAGTTGATTTTGTTTTTAAACATGGGGCAAGTACATGGATTAAAATTTGAGAGTATGGAAACGCCCCTCATCCCCTACCCTTATCTATAGTCTCTCTTTCCATGGTTTTAGTTACTTACGGTTACTGTGTTCTGGAAACAGATGATCCTCCTGACATACTGTAAGATCAGTATTAGCCTAATGCTGCATCACAATGCTTATGTCATTCACCTCACTTCGTCTCACCACGTAGACATTTTGTCATCTCACGTCATTACGAGAAGGGTGAGTAGATGTATTTTGAGAGAGAGAGGCCACATTCATATAATTTTTAATCATTTATTATAATTGTTCTCTTTTACTATTATTGTTAATCTCTTATTGTACCTAATTTATGAATCAGTATATGTAGGAAAAGACATGGTATTTGTAGGATTCAGTACTATCTACAGTTTGGGGCATCTCCTGGAGGTCTTGAAACTTAGCTCCTGTGAATAAGTGGGGGGAATTACTGTATATGGATATGAAAAGTCTTTCAAAATTATAAAACTTATACATACTCGTGTGTGTATACATATATACACACGCATATATACATATATAATACATATTATTAAAGTTAAACTTTTAAAAATAACCTTTACTAAATTGGAAAAATAGACAGTCATAACCATCCTAAAAAATCTAAGATAATATAAGTTTTTAACGAGTAATAGTTAATTTTTAAAATGCTGCACTTTGGCTCTATTATCAAGATTCTCTCTTAAGATTTACCTCAGTTTTATGTACCACTAAAAAAGAAAAAGAAATGGCCAATTAAACTATAAATAAAAATGTAAGTAAATCCATTATATGCAACTAGACTGAAGTTGAAGGTCTGCTGTTCAATGAACAAGAAGAAGGCAAAACTGACAAAGAAAAAAAATTAGAGAAGACACAAATTACCAGCATTAGGAATTAAACAGGGAATCACCGCAGACCCTGAAGACATTAAAAGGTAATCAGAGAGTGTTGCCGACAAATCTACACACATAAATTTGACAACTTAGATAAAATGGACCAATTTCTTGAGAAGTACGAGCTACCACAACTCATCCAATAGGGAATAGATAATTTAACTAGCTCTATAACTATTAAGGAAAATGAATTTGTAATTTAAAAACTCGAGAAAAAGAGGGGCGCCTGGGTGGCTCAGTGGGTTAAAGCCTCTGCCTTTGGCTCAGGTCATGATCTCAGGGTCCTGGGATCGAGCCCCACATCGGGCTCTCTGCTCCGCGGGGAACCTGCTTCCTCCTCTCTCTCTGCCTGCCTCTCTGCCTACTTGTGATTTCTCTCTGTCAAATTAAAAAAAAAAACAAAAAACAAAAAAACAAAAACTCGTGAAAAAGAAATCTCCAGACCCAGATGGTTTCACTGGAGAAAGGCTCAAAGAATTACTTAAGTCTCCTTCTGAAAATAGAAGTAGAGGAACACTTAGCAAATTATGTTGTGAAGCTGTTGTTACCTTGTTACCAAAAGCAAACAAGGACTGGGATAGTCTAGTCTATTTTCTAAGAAAATAGCAAACTGCAGACTTGGAGCGCTTGGGTGGCTCAATAAGTTGAGCGTCTAACTGTTGGTTTTGGCTCAGGTCATGATCTCAGGGTCCTAGGATTGAGCCCTGCATTGGACTCCACACTCTCCTCAGAGCCTGCTGGAGATTCTTTCCCTCTGCCTTCCTCTGCTGGCATGTGCGCTCTCTTCCTCTCTCTCAATAAATAAATAAATATCCTAAAAAAAAACAAAAAAAGAAAGAAAGAAAAGATGTATACACCATGACCAAGTGGGAATTATCCTAGGGATGCAAGATTGGTTCAATATGTGAAAAATTCCTAAATATAATCTAACATATTAAGATACTAAAGAAAAACACATGATCATAATCATCAATGCAGTATTTGACATGATTCAGCATTCATTGATGGTAAAAATTCTCAGAAAAATAAGAAGAGAGGGGAATTTTCTTGACTTGATAATATCTACCAAAAATGTACAGCAAAACATTATACTTAGTGGTAAAAGACCAAAAAAACCCAAAACAAAACTTTCCCCTAAAAGATTAGGGACAAGTTAAAGATATTAGCTCTCACCAGTCTTTTTTTTTTTCTTTTCTTTTAAAATTTTATTTATTTTTTAGAGAGTGTGTGTGGGGAGGAACAGAGGGAGAGAGAAAGCAGACTCATTTCTAGAAATGAGCTTGGAACACTGCACAGGGCTTGATCTCACAACCCTAAGATCATGACCTGAGCTGAAACTAAGAGTCGGTCACTTAGTCAGCTAGGCGCCTCAGTTCCCACCACTCTTAATTAACGTGATTCTGGAATTTCTAGCCAGGATAATAAATCAAGAAAGAGAAATAAAAGACCTGCAGATTGAAAAAGAAAGAATAAAACCATCCCTCTATGCAGATTACATGAGTATATACAAGTAATATACAAAATCACATAAAATCTACAAAAAAAAGTTCTAAAGTAAGTGAGTTCAGCAAGATCACAAGGTAAAAGATAAGCATATATGTATATCTATATGAACATGCATACAGCAAAATTAAAAATACAATATAATTCGGGGTGCCTGAGTGGCTCAGTGGGTTAAGCCTCTGCCTTCAGTTCAGGTCATGATCTCAGGGTCCTGGGATTGAGCCCCACATCGGGCTCTCTGCTCAGCAGGGAGCCTGCTTCCTCCTCTCTCTCTCTGCCTGCCTCTCTGCCTACTTGTGATCTCTATCTGTCAAATAAATAAAATCTTTAAAAAAAATACAATATAATTCATATTTACTTCCAGAAAAACAGCACTTACATGTAAATTAACAAAACATATTCAAGATATTATATGCCCAAAACTACAAAATATTGGTGAAAGAAATCAAAGAAAATCTAAACAAATGGAGAGATGTCCCCTGTTCATGTATTGAAAGATGTAGATTGAAAGACACAATCATATAGTAAAATATTCCAAAATGGATATATGGGTTTAATGCAAATCCTGTCAAAATCTCAGTGAGGTTTTTTGTTAATATCAACAAGTTCATTTTAAAATTTATATAGAAAGGCGATGGAACTAGAATAGCTAGAAAAGTTTGTTTCTTTTTGTTCTTATGGTTTTTTGTTCTTATGGTTTTTTGTTTTTGTTTTTTAACTCACAACCCTGAGATCAAGACCTGAGCTGAGATCAAGTCAGACACTTAACCAACTGAGCCACCCAACTGCCCCAGAACAGTTTCGAAAGAGAAGAATAAAGTTAATCAGTCTACCAAATAACAAGACTTATTATAGAGCTACAGTAACATAGGCTGTATTGTATTGGTGCATATCACTGAAACCCGGAAACAGATGCACAAATATATCCAAGTGATTTTCAACAAAGATGCCAAAGCAATTCAATGCAGGGAAGATAGCCTTTTCATGGACGTGGCATTAAATTAAGTGTTTAGCCAGAAGTAAATAAATTAACCTCCACCTCCACCTCACACCTTAGTCAAAAAATTGACTCACAGTAGATCATCACAGACTTAAGTGTAAAGCACAAGGCAATTAAACTTTTTGGGGAAAAAATTGGAGGGGTGCTCTAGGACTAAACGAGGAGTTCTTAGACTTGACATCAAAAACATGAACCCTAAAAGGAATCTTTGAGAAATACGATGTCATCAAAATGAAAAACATTTGTTTCAGAAAAGACCCTAATAAGAGGATGAAAAGGCAAACTACAGACAAAGTATTTGCAAACCCCATATCTGATAATGGATTGATATCTAGAGTATATAAAGAGCTCTCAAAACTCAACAGTAGCATTAAAAAAATTCAATTAGAAAGTGAACCACAGACATTTCACTGAAGAGAATATACAGATGGCAAATAAGCACATGAAAAAAAATGTTCATCGTCATTAGCCATTAGGGAAATGCTAATTAAAATCACAAAGATACCATTACATGCCTATTAGGATGGCTCAAATAAAAATATAGTTAATAACAGTAAATGACGGCAGAGATACAGAGAAATTAGATCGCTCATAGATGGCTGGTGGGTATGTAAAATTGTATGACATTCTAGAAAACAGTTGGGGAGTTTCCTATAAAACTAAACATGCAACTACCGTATGTCCCAGCAATTGCACATTTGGCCAGAGAGGTGAACACTCAACATTCACACAAAAACCTGGACATGAATGTTTATAGTAGATTAATTCTAAAGAGCCGAAAATTGAAAACAACCTACATGTCCTTCAGTGGTTAAACTCTGGTACATTCATGCCATGGAATGCAACTCAGCAATAAAAAGAAGTAAGTATCAAGACATGTGACTACCTTGATGAGAATTACACTGGACAAAAAATAGCAATCCCCAAAGATTACGTGTGTATGATTCCATAGAAGATTTTTGCAATGACAAAACCATGGAAATGGAGAGATCAGTGGTTGCTAAGGAATTAAGAGGGGGTTGAGGGGGCAGGGACTCGAAGGAAACCAGGGGTGGCTATTAAAATGGTAACATGAGGAGGAATTCTTGTTGTGATGGAAATGTTTTCTATCTTGACTGTATGGAGAGCAATAGCCCAGTTATGACATTGTACTTTAGTTTTGTAAGATGTCCCCATTGGGGGGCTCTGGGTATAGGGCATGTGGGATGGCTCGATATTCTTTCTTATAACTACACTTGAATCCACAATTATCTCAAAATGCAAAAGTGTTTTTTAAAAAAATCATAAATAACCTCCCCGCCCAGCAACGGCCATTTTTACTCTCTTACTCACGTAGGAATAGTGCAGCCATGGGTTCTAGTGTTGGACTCCCTGGGTTTTTTGCCAGTGTTGCTAGGTATCAACAACATAGCCTTCTACAAATTTCCTCACCTCTGTCCTCATCTTTCTTATCTGTAAAATGTAGTAATACTTCCCTCATAAGGTTATCGTAAGGATTAGTAAATTATAACATATGTGAAAAAGAACAGATTTTGGTAATTCTAAGTGGACGCAGAGTAATACTTGACAACAGTTGTTTCTATCTTACCTTTCTTTTTTTTTCTTTACGTACAGTTGAGGTGATTTGTATATATATTTGCATATTCTGTTTTTCACTTAAGCCTTAACGTTTTTCAACAATTTGTAAGACCTGAAACTCAAAACTCAAAACTGTGGCCATGTTTTTCAGCATTTATAACCTAAATGGCAGACTTCCAAAAATAATTACAGTTACTACCTCAATTTCAAAAAAAATTTTTTTTTCATTTCTGGTTTGCAGCTTGAACTTACTGACCTTACAGTTTGTTGCCCTCTTGATTGAGCTTGCATAAGTGGCCCGGGAGCTCAGGCAGAACTTTTTCCCCCCGGGGTCTCGAGCTGCTTCCGGGCAGTTCCTCCAGATATTGTCATCACACCGGCATGGCTTCAGGGCACTAATCAGAAAGACTTCTGTGCCCTCTCAGACTTTCAACGTCTAACTCAGTGTCTGTTGAAACACTTCGTCTGGAGTCGGGCTGCGCCCTCTAGAAGGCAGACATGTTTAGTTTCTTCAAGCTGTGTGGGTTTTTGGCTTACGTTCTGTTTAGGATAGGTAATTCCAGGTTGCCATCACTTTGCATGCAACGTAATTCAGGATGTGATTAATGATAGGTATTAGCTTCTGAGAGCCAGTTGCGTGGACTGAGGTGGTTTCAGTGTCAGGGGAAATCTTATGTAATATAATGAGTGAAATAGCAGCCTTCTTTGTGAATTCCAGCATTCAAGGTTTAAGTCAGAGGCAGATTTAAAGCAAACTGGTTTGCTCTTCTGCGAAAGTGGAGACTAAAATAAGTCTAGACGAGGGGAGACAGTGTGGACCAGGGGTATCCTTTGGAACTCATTTTTCAAAAACAAAACTGGCGTCACGTGTTAAGCTTTCCATAACGGAACGATTATACCTTCGATAAGTAAAAAGTCTACCTAAGGCCCTTCCCACACCTTTTCAGGTTCCAAATTTGGTCTCTCTTCTGGTTTGGGTTTGCTCTTGACAAAGTAGCTTTGTCACTGAGCTTTTTGCCTTTTTTCTTTTCCTTTTTAAATGTATTTCTCGTTTTTGTGTCTTGATTTCAGCCATAACACAAAGACAACATCCTGGTTAGACCCTCGGTGCCTGAACAAGCAGCAGAAGCCTCTGGAAGAGTGTGAAGATGATGGTAGGTCTTGGCTCCAGTGAGCTGGGGGCTGGCTCACATGGGCAAGGTTTAAGGAGTTCTGTAGCAAAGTCAACCGGTCTTTAACAAGTGAGTTTTTAAAAGGTCATCCAATTTCTAATAAGCGACCTGTAGTTTCCAAGAGCAGCAGCAGAATCAGAATTGTTTTAAAAGAACAGTTTGTTATGGGGGGTTTGGAGGGTAGGAAAAGAATAAATGAAACAAGATGGGATTGGGAGGGAGACAAACCCTAAGTGACTCTTAATCTCACAAAACAAACAGGGTTGCTGAGGGGAGGGGGGGTTGGAGGGGGGATATGGACATTGGGGAGGGTATGTGCTATGGTGAGTGCTGTGAAATGTGTAAACCTGGCGATTCACAGACCTGTACCTCTGGGGATAAAAATACATTATATATTTATAAAAAATTTAAAATTTAATTTAATTTAAAAATATAAAAGAACAGTTTGTTTACATATAAAGGCAGATGCGTGCTAGTATCTCCATTAGAAACAGAACTTTAAGGCCATCAGACTGTTTCAATGAAGATACAACCTCTGTCTTCAGGACCTTGGAGAAAACTCAAGAAAATCTCTTGAAATAGAAACCAGAGATGCTCTGGTTCCTTACCTCTTAGATCCTAATCCTTTATTGCAGAAGTCTTAAAGGAAAAAATCAAGAGCTTTTCTTGAATTTTCTTGAAAGCTGATTGTGACTTCTTTGGGAATTTCTGTATAACTTGGAATATACCCTTGTTATCTGAAAAGTACATTCTTCTAAGAAAGAGCCTGAGGTGTTACCCTTAGCATGACTCTGCCTGTTAATCTCAAAAAAAAAAAAAAAAAAAAAAAAAAAAAAAATCAATTGACTTGTTTTTTGACTAAAGTTTATTTCAAGGTTTTGGGATTTCTAATTACTCCTCCAAAATGGGAAAAAAAAAAAAAAATTAGAGCAAATGTATGCCTTTACAGTGCACTGGAGTCTATCCCAAGTTCTACCAGAACTACTTTTTTGACATGGCTGAATTAAAAGGGAAATGGTTTGTTTAGCTACTCATTATTCATCTCTGGCATTTGAATTAGTGGTATAATTATGGAGTACGTATTTTACTTCAAGATAATGAAGCTTTATTAATTTATCCTGTGGCACAGAATTGTTGTATGCATAAACTTGAGGTCTGTCTGAAAATGTAAGCCAGGAAAACGTAATACTGCCAAAACCTTGTACTCCCAGATCCTTCTGCTCTACGTGGATTGCAGATACCATGAAATGAGCATAAAATTGCATGTTCATATTATCTGAGTGACTCCAAATGGAACTACAAATCCTTCTGACTAAGGAGGCATGCCTGAGATGCTCATTTCATTTTGGTTGCTTAGTCCCATTCCTGAAGAAGAAATGGAACATGTGCGGTCAGCTTCATTATTTGCATGCTTCAGGGATAAGGAACTGTTCTGATTATTCAAATATTAGATTTCATATATAATATAAAAGTGACCAATTTTCAAAGATCAGAATATAAAATGCATTCAACCATAAAATTTCAGAGAATAAAATTTAATCTTTATTTAATGCTTGATGATTGCAAACGCATTTTCGACTTCTTATTACCATAGGAGAGCTTCACTGTCGGTCTCCATTATAATTACACTGGGAACATACAAAAATGCCTGTTAATATATTTTATAGATGATAGACGGCTCCAGCAGCTTTTACTAAGAGAAACTTAATGAAGTGTTGAGTAGAATTGCTGAATTATTTTGTGACCAAATCTAGTACAGTTGACCCTTGAACAACACAGGTTTGAACTGCACTGGTCCACTTTTTTCCATATACATATATAGGAAGAGTTTTTGGAGACTTCTGATCATTTGAAAAACCTGCAAATGAATCTTACAGCAGCTTCAGAGTACCAAAACTATTAAGAAACCATCAAGTATTATTGAAAGAATATAGTATATAGTACTTACAATGTACAAAAGAAGTGTTACTCCACTATATTATTGCTAAGGTTATCAACAGTAGATTATTTGTAGTTAAGTTTTGGCCAAGTCAAGTTACACACAGATTTTTGACTGCAGACAGTCATTCTCCCCAACCCCTGTGTTTTTTGTTGTTTTTTTTTTTTTTAAACCCCTGTGTTGTTTAAGGGTCAATTTATATTTAATTCTTAAAATTCTTGTCATTGGTATTAATGATATTATCTGGAACAAGTATGTATTCATACCAAATACCATTAGTTGATGAATTATCCCTTCAACACTAGGATTCACATAACCTTTTTCTAGAAGAAATGACATGCATGTCTATGTACCTGTATACACAAATAGTGTAAGTATATAATCAGGTGTTACCACTCTTGTCATTTATCAGTCTCCACATCTGCATTTTCTGTTACCTGTTAACACAAATCTGCCTTATGTTGTTGTTTATGTTGTGACACAAAGAAGAATAATACTTTTGGTCACAGTATTGTTCCTGTATTTCTTTCCATTTTCTGGAAGTCATACACACAAGGAATGTAACAATATAGCATTATACTTACTGTAAAAATTTTATATATTTTTTCCTAACTCGAAAAAGTGATGAGCTGGTTTGGGATTTTGATCTTCAGTGTATAACTCCTTTTGTTGTTTCTGTGTATCTAGTTGAATTAGAGATACATTCTCTCCTTGCCTTTGAGCTCCAGGCCAATATTTGTATATGCCTGATTGATAATGCTTTTTGTCTGAAAGAGACTTCAAACTCAGTCTGCTTAAAACCCAACTAATGATCTCTCCTCTCAAAACCTGGTCCTCTGTAAGGGTTCCCTATCTCAGTCGAGGGTGAAATTCATGCATACCTAAGAGTCCCCCTTGGCTTACCTTCTCTTGACTTTCATTTCAACCCATCTACCCTCTGAATTTACTTTGCCTCCCAGATATCTCTGGAACCCATTCACTATTTCACCCCCTGTAGCATCCTCTCAGGCCATACCACTCATCTCTCACCCAGACTCTTTCCCATTCTCCGTGCGCTGTACCCAGAGCAATCTTTTAAAATGTCTGTGTGATTGTTTTATCACGGGCCACCCCCTCAACCTCTATTCACTGGTTCTCTGTACCGTAAATACCCAGCCCTCCCCATAGCGGGTCCCCAAGCCCTCAGTGGTTTGACCTCTGGCTTTTCTCACTCTTGTTCCACTACATTCTGCCCTTCATCCCTACTAGTTCTCTCTCAGAATATTCTTCCATTTCACAAATAGTTATTGGTTGCCTTCTATATAGTATCCTAAGAACTTCAGATGTACCAATGAACTCAACAGTCAGAATGCCCTGCTGTCAGAAAGCACAAGTTTCAGTCATTCATCACTTGAAGTCTTTTTGTTAAATCGTTCATATCCTTTAGGTTATAGCTCAGGGACTTTTTCTGTGACCTTGCCCCACATATGATTAGGTCACTCTGTGATGTGTGTTACTTTAGAGAACTAATCACAGTTTTAACTTTACTTTTATATACGGGAGTTTAGGATTTGTCTCCTCCTTCGAATGGATATTTGATCTGTCACTTTTCACAGTGACTGGCCCATAGTAGATCTTTCTCATTAAATGCTTATTGGAGAAATGAATGAATGCACCCCCAAAGACATTTTTAGATAATATTTAAATGGACATTTTCTCGAACGATTTTATGTAAATAAGATTCCATTTTTCAGAGACCGTGCCAGCACCAAAACTTACTGTTGGCAACTCAATCACTTTTAAATCAAGACTTTACAAGGCGGATAGTGCCATGTTGATTACTTAAGTCAGTAATGGAGACATCCATCCATCCATCCATGCATCCATTTTGAAATATTTGGTATTTACCATGTACCACAACCTCCTGGGCACTGAGCATTTGGCAATGGTGAGAACAGTTTTTATTCCGTGTGTTTGTGGCGCATACATTAGAGGGAATGGCCACTTGCTCTGTAGCTGGAGGGACTTTATACATGAAGATGATCTGTTGTGTGCCCTCCTGCGTTCTCACTTGCCATACAGCGTTTACTTACAGCAGGAGGAGGTCAAGCATGGAAAGGATCTTGACTGGTTTTGCCCCCTGACTTAATTGAGAGCATTTTCATTCTAACATTTCTGAGCTGTTTGACTTAGAAATCCTATACAAACTACATGATGCCTCCCCATCGTCATTTCAGGGCAGCCTTCACATCTGCTTCCTTAACGTACAACATCCTGACATGATTCCTGACTCCTGCTGTAAGACGCTGTTCAGTGTAGCTCATTTTACAGTCCGCATTCTCATTGTGACCTCACCTTCCATTTTGCACGCAGCAGTATTCCTTCTACATTAAGTAATGCTTTGATTGTGAGTATAATTGCCTCACTGATTAGAGGATTATTGCGGGATTAAAAGGGCTAATATTGAAAGGTGTGACAGCTTTGTTTGCCCGAAATAAGGTCTGTAATAAGTGACTTCCCACTTAAGAACACTGAAATTGAAACCGCAAAGGTATTTGTCATCTTCTACCACCAATCAAACCCTATTCTGACACACAAGGAAATGAGCCATATAATTTTGTTGCAATATCAGCTCTTACCGTTTGGTAATGTACACTGAGGTCTCCAGTTTACTAGCCAAGCCACTGAGATAGGCCACAATGCAGGTAAGGACAAAACGAAATGATGTGTTTGCTGCTGTTTTTCTGAGGGGAGTTTTCTTTCTTGGTGTTGGTGTCTCAATTTTTCTTTCTCTCTTTTCTGTCTCATTCCCGCTCTTCCTTTGGAGAAGAAGGGGTCCACACCGAGGAGCTGGACAGTGAACTAGGTAAACCCTCCCATCCCGCTGCCACTGCCTAACTTGCCCTGAATGCTTTTGTCTCCAGCAAATTGCTTAATCTTTCCATTCCTTTAGTTTGCACTTCTTCGATGATGACTTTCACTTGGGTGTATCCATGAAAGGTCCATCTTACAACCCTAGTGTCTGACTTGCAGGCATCCCTCAGAGTTGTAATAAATTGTAATAAATTGTGTCTGCAAAGAAAATGCCTGAGTGCGTCGAGACTAGAACGAGAGTTAGCAAGTTGGTGCTAGGTCGTCTTGTGAATTGTGTATGAGCTGGGAGAGGGTCAGCACTTGCTACGTGCCTTCATCTCCAGTACGACCTACCTCCACCTCATTTCTTTCTTGGGTGCGGGTAGTTATGTCCAGGGGCCATACAGAAAAGCAGAGCAAAACAAAACTAAAGACCCACCAAACTCATTAGGGATCTTTGTAGGTGTGGTAGCAATATAGGAATTCTCCCCATCAACTGAATAATTAATAAGTCTTCGTCTTGGACACAAAGTCACCAGCTATGTAATGACTTTGTAGATGTGGTGAGTGGCTTGAACACCAGATACTGAGCTTCTGTGTGACATTGTCTTAGAGTGTATATCCATGTAAATCAAGTCTTGACTACTCTAGCCGTTGCAGTTAGAAATAATTTACATTTGCAGATAATGCCAAACACTTTTATCTTTGCTGTTGGAATATATTGAGTTATGTTCTATGCTACGTTTTATGTTCAGCTTTGAACAATATTAAAATTAGTTTGCATTCCGTCTGATGCATTTACTGAAGGATAGATTGGAATGCCCAAGGTTTTCAAGCTAAATTGCACATAAAAGCCTTAACTTATTGACCATTGACCATCGTGTATTTTTGAGATAGAAGATTGTTTAACATCAATATGAAAAGAACTGTCCTGAGGTGATTGAATCGGACTAACATTTTTGCAATTGCCTTAAGAACTGAAAACATAAATACTTAATAATACAGATTACTGTTTTCATGTGGTTTTGTTTGTGTTTGTAATATAATAATCAATCGTGGTTGAGTGGAGCTATGATATAATGGAATTTAGTTCTGTTTTTTTTTTAAATGTTGGGAACATATCCCATTGTAAGCAATAGATATGCCGGCATCAGTCAATAATGATTGAATGGAGCTTATTTTTAAAAGATATTTAATAAGTTGTCCTTGTCATTGTGGTAAGAAAGACTTGAGATCCATCCTGTGATAGAGAACAATTTGAAATTTGTTGCGTCAAAAAAATTAACCGAAAAAGACAACTAGTTTTTGAGACGCAGGATGAGCGCCTTAACCATTTACTGAACCGATTTAAATCACTCTTGCTAGGTGACTGATATGTCTGAGGGACCAGTGCTCTACGGCTGTAGAGATAATATAGCTGTGCATAGAGACATTTGTGCTTCCGTGGAAGTTTGAATGTTGACATTTTTAGGAAAGCAGTTTCTCAATTTTTTCCCCTTGTAACTGTTATATTGTGGGAACTTTCCTGTGCTGTCGAAGAGTGGAAAAATAAGCATTAATGACTACATATATCGTTTCTCATGGTCATAATGGGAATCCTGGGAGATGGTTTGGTGACATGGCAGAACTGTCCAGGGGCAAATCAGGCTGCCTGGCTCCTTATCCGGGCTCCCCTGTTGACCTGGGCAAGTCACTCCCCTTCTCTTAGCTTCCCTTTCCTGATCTGTCAAGAAAGGCTGAAAGAGCAGCTCCCATTGTATTTGTGAGGAAACTTAATGAAAGTGTGTCTTAATTTGTGTCCCTGTGATCCGCACATAGTGTTTTTTCCTAGTAGTTTTATTATTTATTGACTAATTCCATCTTGTTGAACTTTTTAATACTCCTTGTGTACTCTCTGCCCTTAATAGGGGTCAGGAGAAGAATGTGTATGCAGAAATGACCCAGATATGTCCTTGTGGGTAGAGATAGAACTCTCAACTTTTGCGTCCCATACACACCATGTAAAGAGTAGTGTGTATACACACACACACACACACACACACACACACACACACACACACAGTTTTCTCTTGTATTCATTCCAGATTCTGTTGACAAGCTCACTGCCCATTTTCTTAATAAGAGGGTCCTAATTTCAAACAATAGCACTTGTCAGGTGTTCAGAGAACAATGAGATTCCAGATATGACAAGAAAACCCTGTCTGTTATCTGCCTCTGAGAGGTGGGGGCAGTTGGTGTAGGTGTTGGACACAGATCATTTGATTACAGAGTTGTCATTTCTGAACTCGGTTGTTGGAGCTGGGTCTGTCGCTGCATTATGCCCTTCTGGTTTGCAGAATTTATCACATGCTCTGCAGACATTTCCCCAGAATTGAAAAGTGTACTCCCTTTTGAAAGGATAGGGTATTTAGGTGCTGGCACCAACTGGGAGAGGTAGAGACAAGGAAAATGAGGTTCCTTCCCCACCAAGGCTAAGTCACAGTTTTGAAATCTGTCTGTGATCATGAACATGACTTTCAGTCTATGTGCTGACATATCTTTCCTGAAAACGTAGAACATGGGGCTGCTTCATATTTGCTTCTGTGGGGACAGTTAGTACAGAATGAGATTCTTAAGGGCAGGGCTAGCTAGCAAGCAGGCTATATATGTTCTGTTCCTTTCCTGTTTTCTTAGAACACTGCCATTTGTTGAGCCTACATTCCAGGTGCTGTGCAAAATGTCTTAGAGGCATTCTCATTTAATCCATAGTTGGCCCTTCAAGTAAATCCAGGTGAAAGATGTCGTTGCAAGATACTCAGTCACTAGTCTAATACTCCACCTATGAAGTGGTAGAGCAAAGGTTCAGTCCCCAGTCTGGGCAACCCCGAAAAGGTCTCAGCTGCCTAAAACAGCTGTGACAGGTAGTTTGTTCTGGTCTGATGTCCAGCAGTTGTTAGACATGGGGGCTGACCCTTCAGGTGACATCAAAGTGTTTAGTAAAAAAAAAAAATAAAAAAAAAATAATAATAAATTGTAATGTCATAATTTTCTAGGCTTTGGCATTTTCTGTCATTCTCAGTTTTTTAGAACCAAAAGACAAATTCGAGGACAAACATCTTCCTTTTTTAAATCGATGACCCATTTCTATTTTAAGCATTAGGAGACTAATTCCTATTATTAAGTTAATCACCACAGTGGAAGTGAGAAATCTATCTTTTCAACAGAAAATGAGTTTTAGCTTGGAAAACTGAAAAATTTCTGGAGTTTGCTAATCTGTTCCAGAAGATGTGTTTAAATTTACAAGTGTCCAGGAATATCAGTTGATCTGCCGCATTTCTTAACTCTAGAGTATAAAGTTGTTGACTAGACAGCAGGACGAAGGTCAGAGGTGGCTTCCATTTTTTTGCACCCTCTTCAGACCTCTGTCGAAGCACTAACCATATGGTATTTGAATTGTCTGCTTAGTTGTGCACTTAATAATTATCTTTGTGTTCCAGGTGCCCACCACACCCTCAAGGAGACAGTAGATACTCTCTAAATGTTGACAAATTAATAATTGAGTTAATGTACAGTACTGAATTAGTTTCAGGTGTACAATACAGTGATTCAGCAATTCTGTATATTAGTGCTCACCGTAAGTGTACAAATGAATTAAATTCTTAATATTACCCATTTTATCTAAAGATAGACCAAACATTCAAGGTTGCAAATTTTGGAAAAGAGTTGGTCCAGTGAAATATAGAGTGGTCCCCTCACACTTGCCCACTCTTCTGCCCCATGCCTGAACAAACATGTGGACGAGTCCCAATTTGCATTTTTTTAATCTTCGATTTCTCAACTCCTTGGAAAGATTCTTCTGGTTCATTTTCATTTAAATGGTAATTTCCAGCTTTGTAAGGGGAAACCATTTCCCAGGCATTTGATTTGCATCAGTTCGGAAGGCTTGGTGGATAAAAATGCCAAGTGGCATCAACATCTGAACGTTGGACCTGTCTTGCATTTTAGTAGCTATGTCTCCTGGAACTCGAAGACTTCTTTAAAACCTGCTAAGTGTTTAAAAAGAAAAAAAAAATTAGAAGAGAAGGGGGAAAATCTGTCTCTTTGTTTGCAAATAGATAACATGTGGAGCAAAAACCATGAAATTAATGTCTCTTGATTTGCAGCCAAATCTGAGCAAAACATCAACTTTGAGTAATTAGCGTGTGTGTGTTTGGGTGCATGTGCGTGACTCCGTTTTCAGTATGGGACTGTTTGTGGCTCATATAAGCCTTGTGCCTTGAGATCAGAGTCATTCTTTGAAAATAGTGACCACTGGATTCCCTGAGTTTAAAAAAAAAGAGAGAGAGAGAGAATCTAGTCTTTCAAAATAAGTGGTATTTTAGGTGTCTGTACCATTCCTTTCATGGTCTTCATAGCTGACTTCTAGGAATAATGATTCACTTCGGAGTTTGGCATTATACAGGCTTGCTGAAACCGTGTATATATCCGAGTGGCTTTGAAATTAACTTGTGTAATTGCTGCTCTGCTTGAAAGAATTGCTTAGTGACACAAAACACAACCTGGTTGCTTCTTTCAGCAAGTCAAATTATCTGGGCAATGGGCTTTTTCATACTAGGTTTTTGTTATGGCAGAACTCACTATTAGCTACTTAATAAAATTCCAGCCTTTGTAGGAAACCTTATGGAGTGAAGTCCGGTAGAGCATGGGTGAGTTTTCCGACAGGCATACAAATCCCACAGTGGCATTTTACAGAAGCAGGAGAGAGGAGAAGCAGGAGAAAGAAATGCCAGCTTCCCCCTCAACTAGTGAGCTCCCAGAGGGCGGGACCTGTGTTTCAGCTTTCCTAAGCAAAGTGCTGCTGAAGGTGGGCCTGTTTGAATACAGCACTTGAGTGACGGATGCCTGCTATATGAAAGCCCAACTCCACCTTTTATTTAATTGGCATTATTTTAATTAGAACCAAGGAGGAAATAAGATGCAAATTTCATTTTATTACGGGGAGAGCAAAAGCAGCACTGTTGTATTGAAAACAAAAATAAACATTAATTTTTCAGCCATTTTTGTTTGTATGGTAAGATGGTCTAGAAATACAATGAGAAAATTGTAAATATTTAGGGTATAAACCAGGCATTGAAGGCAAATTTTAACTATATTTCCATTAAAAATCTTATTTAGTAGCTGATTCAGCACAAAGGCATCTGGGACTACATTTGATTAAGTTTTATTAGCTCGTGCAAAATACCAGTAAGGAATTGTTCCTCATGTAGACAGATACACTGTTAAATAAATATAAGACTGCCTTCTAGATTGTTGTTGTTAGGATACACGGTTTTCATTGGATTTAAGGCATTTTTTTGAGTCTTTCTCTTGTTGCCTCACTCAGTTATTAAAAATCCTTAGGCTCTTGAAGAATATGCCCTTCCTGCTCTAAATGTTCCTTTATTTTTCAGAACTGCCTGCTGGTTGGGAAAAGATTGAAGACCCCGTCTATGGTATCTACTATGTAGAGTAAGTGGCTATTAATCTATATTTTAGTTTGTAGTCCTCTATAATTATGTATATTTATGCTGAGCAGAGTCTGTCATCTTTATAAGGTACAAACTGATACTAATAACAACATAACAGTTTTATAATGAAAATATACATGCATATTATAGTGAATGAGAAAATATTCCGCAAATCTGAAGACAGTAAATTATATTCTAAAATTGATGAGGGTAAGATACCTGTGTCTTTTGTTTACCACTATCTCACCAGGACCCAGCACTGTCCTGGCAGTGACTCACTAAGTATTAGTTGAATGAATGAATGAATGAATAAGAAAAGCGAACCAAATGGGTAGGTGTTATCTTCTGAAGTACCTGTTTGCCTACCTTTTGCCCTACCGAGGTCTGAACTTTTCAGTAATTACTTATTTATTCATTCAGACTTTCTAAAAGGGCCAGACACATCTTACTAATATATGAAATGTCACCAGAATGAAGAAGGTAATTCAGAACTGGCCCAACCTGCAAGACCTTGTATGCTTCTTTACCTCTCCCTTGCCGGAGGACCATCCATATAGCTCCTTTTTTTTTTTTTCCATTTTTAGTCTCTTAAACCCTCATGACCTCCCTAGTATGCACCTTATTCTAGCACTGGCCACACACTTTGTCCGTTCTTTAGAACCATCTATTATTAGGAAGTACTGGAAGAAAGGAAACCCGAGAGATTGGACATTGAAGCAGATAAACTCTGTATCACTTGCTCTGAGAGAGATGAGAAATAACTAATAAAAGATCCTTTGAAAGAAACAAATGCTATATAAATATTCTACTATCATAATCCTACCTGGTGCAATGAAGATAACTAGCCAGCTTTCTATCCCTCATTCTGTTCACAATGAAAAGTCATCTGATTATGCCCTGGCAATAAGAGCATATGATGGAAATTGTAAAATGCTCGGTATCTTATTATAAAAAATTATGAGCTCAATAAAGCAAGTGCCATTGGCCCATACTCACATTGCTACCT
This sequence comes from Meles meles, assembly GCF_922984935.1. NCBI lineage: Eukaryota > Metazoa > Chordata > Mammalia > Carnivora > Mustelidae > Meles > Meles meles. The sequence goes on along the minus strand of NC_060085.1, from coordinate 33,730,466 downwards.
CTGTACCTAACAGGAAGGATTTGGTGATTTGGGACATTAGAAAAGCAAGTTCCATTCCTTCTCTGATACTCAGAAAATAAAGTTGCCTCGTGTACCGTGCAGAACATCTTTTTTTCAGATGTTTAGTGGGCTTTCTGTCTATCTGGGGTTCATTTGGAGTTCTCCCTCAACTTATTTGTGCATTAAGAGAGAAGGAGAAGAGGCGATAACCACTTTATAGGAAAAAGAGACCGGATATATTTTTTTAAGATTTCATTTATTTATGGGGCACCTGGGTGGCTCAGTGGGTTAAAACCTCTGCCTTCAGCCAGGTCATGATCCCAGGATCCTGGGATCGAGCCCCGCGTCGGGCTCTCTGCTCTGCAGGGAACCTGTTTCGTCCTTTCTGTCTCTCTCTGCTTACTTATGATCTCTGTCTGTCAAATAAATAAAATCTTTTTTAAAAAAGATTTTATTTATTTATTATTTATTTTTTAAAAGATTCTATTTATTTATTTGACAGAGAGAGATCACAAGTAGGCATAGCAGCAGGCAGAGAGAGAGGAAAGCAGGCTCCCTGCTGAGCCGAGAGCCCAATGCGGGGCTTGATCCGAGGACCCTGAGATCATGACCTGAGCTGAAGGCAGAGGCTTAACCCACTGAGCCACCCAGGCACCCCAAGAGACCTAATTTGAGGGGAATGTTGGTACTTTCCCATCTGGTCCTCGTCCCTGTGCCCGGTGTCTGAGCAGCTCTACCTGCCTGCTATGTTAGGCCATTTTTTAGCATGAAACTGCCTACAAGGGTTAGCAAGTAAGCAACTAGTCCTAGAAGTGAAAGGTAATTAGTCTAGCCTATTTGATAAGCCTGCCTTTAAGAAATATTTTGATTTCTGAATACTGTAATCACATAATAGGTATGTTCCCGAACCTCTAATGAAGTATGATTTTGGTGGAAAAAAGAAAGAATGTATGTATGCTTGTGTGTATACGTTTGTGTAATATATGTATATATACATTAAGGCCATAGCAAGAAAACCATGTATGTACAGGTATTGTATATGTACGTATGCACACAAGTGTGTGTGCCTTTTTGTTTTGCCGTGGCCTTATTAGTTTTGGAGACTTCTGTAGTATCTGGGTCTTTGTCACTTTGAACACATCACATTTGTTCAGGTTTGCGGCGTTTGGAGATTTTTTGCCCAAGGCTTAGACTTTTAATCCTGACTCTATGTCTGTTGATCAAAATAGTTGACAGATGTTGGTAGAGCCCTTCTTTGAACTTGGGATGAGTGCTTCTGCCCCTGTGAACTGCGGTAGGAAGTCGAGCAGCCCTCTGGCTCTGCATGTTACACACAGCATTGTATCTCTGCTTTAATCTCATTTTTTAAAAACCATTCTAACAATCTATTTACTCTCTGTTGAATTAAAGCACCTCTCCCTGTAAGGTGCTTTCTGGGACGTTTGGAAGAGTCCAAACGATAAAATCCTGGGATTTGAAAGCAGGCATACCTGAGCTTACATGCCTTGTCCATGTTTACTAGCTATGTTATGTTCGGTGAGTTATTAACTGCTCGGGAATTTACTTTCCTTACCAGAGAAGGAATAAAAATGGGACCTACCCTCTGGCCTTTACTGAAGATTTTAAGATTTTTGCATGAAAAACAGGTAACATCGAAGCAGTCAGGATGTGGAAAGTATTCACGTCTCCTTTCTCCTCCTAACGGCACCTGTCAACTAGGGATGGTCAGCATCTCAGACCACCTGCTGTGCTGGGTTCTAATCAAGGGCCTTGGCCAGACAGGCATTTTGCTTGGGGGACGAAATGTTTCCTAACCGAATACTGTCTGCCTCTCGCTGCAGCCACATCAACAGGAAGACACAGTATGAGAACCCGGTTCTAGAAGCCAAACGGAAGAAGCAGCTGGAGCAGCAGCCACCGCCGCAACAGCCCCAGCAGCCGCAGCAGCCCCCGCAGCCACAGCCAGAAGGTTGGCTTCCCCCTGATGTGTGCACAGAGGAGCTTGGGGCAAAGCCTAGGCGCTGACACCCCCATGTGGTCAGAACCGGCTTCTGTGTTCATGTCCTCCCGCCTTGCTGTCCTGCAGGGGTGGAACGAGAGAGCTTCTGGGGGAACTCTGCTGGCCCAGAACCCAGAGAGCTGGGGGGATGGTGGGGGGCGTGGGGGGATGGTGTGCAATCCCAAGCCCCTCCCCTGCCCCAGCTCTCCACTTTAATTTAGAAATAGGCTGTCGTCAAACTGGAGAACTTCCTGTTACCCAGCATGTTTATAATACCAACGGGTCTGTAAAGCCAGACTGCTCTGAGCACTTTAGGAGGAGTTCCTGTGTATGAAACGAGCTTCTAATCTTAGGAACGTGGCATGTAGGAGTCAGAAAAAGCTGGTAATTTGGAGTGCTTTTTGAAAACTGTAAGTGAATTCATGTTCTTTACAAAAGTCTGAACAGTTCAAGAATGGAGAATATTGAGCTCTCCCCTGCTGGCTCCCATCCCATTCTCAATGATAAGCACAGTGCAGAATCTTTCTAGGATTGTACATAGATGCATATTTTAACAAAAATCAGATCAGAACTTATATGTACATGTGATCATGCACATATATATTAGCTTTGTGACCCATGTTCTCATTTAAACTTACTTCTTATACATATTTCAAAGCTGGTTAATATAGACTTACCCTCTAATTTTTTTTTAAAGATTTTATTTATTTATTTGACAGATAGAAAACACAAGTAGGCTGAGAGGCAGGCAGAGAGAGAAAGAGAGGAGGAAGCAGGCTCCCTGCTGAGCAGAGAGCCCGATGTGGGGCTCGATCCCAGGACCCTGGGGTCTTGACCTGAGCTGAAGGCAGAGGCTTTAACCCACTGAGCCACCTAAGCACCCCTAACCTCTAATTTTTAAGGGTTGGATAATTTTCCATTTTATGAATCTCTCCACTTCATTTAGCCATCTTTTATTAATAGGTCTGATGAACAGTCATCTATTCATTAATAGGGTTTTTTAGTTTTTCATTGCAGCCTTTTAAAATGAAAGGCTTAATAACCCCTCAACATATAATGTGTAAATAGCAAACACATGAAAATCAAATATAGTACTTTTCTTTTTTTTTTTTTTTTTTTAAAGATTTTATTTATTCACCTAACAGAGAGAGAGATCACAAGTAGGCAGAGAGAGAGGAGGAAGCAGTCTCCCTGCAGAGCAGAGAGCCCGATGCGGGGCTCGATCCCAGGACCCTGAGATCATGACCTGAGCCGAAGGCAGCGGCTTAATCCACTGAGCCACCCAGGCGCCCCAAATATAGTACTTTTCTTATTATAATATTGAATATAATAAATATAGACCATAGAGTAGAAGTCGGTAAACCTTTTCTTTCAGTGACCGGCTAGTGGTTATTTTAGTGGATATGCTGTTCATGCAGTCTTTATTACAGCTGTTCATCTCTGCCCTTAAGGTGTGAAAGTTTCTATACCCAATATGCAAATGAATTATTGCAGCTGTGTTCCAATGAAACATTATATATGAGCACTGAAATCTGCATTTCATGTAATTTTCATGTGTTACGAAGTATTTCCCATTTTAATTTTTTTCAACCATTTAAAAATAGAAAAAACCATCCTTGGCTCGAAATTTGTATACAAATAGACGTTAAGGCCAATTTGGCCTCTGAGCCCTAGGTGGGCAACCACTGCCATAGGTTGTATGTTACTGTTGTGTTTTTTTGTTCTGTTTGTTTTTTAAGTAAGTTCTCCATCCAACATAGGACTCATGATTCCGAGATCAAGAGTTCCATGATATGCCAACTGAGCCAGCCAGGCACCCTCTAGAGTGCATTTTGGATAGAGTGTGTACGTGTATATCTGTGTGTGTGTGTGTTTGTGTGTGTGTGTGTATGCACCTATCGAAAAGTTCCCTTTCTACCTTCATTTCTTTCCTATTAAGAAAAAAAGTCTTAAAATATATATATATATATATATATATATATATATATATTTTTTTTTTTTTTTTTTTTTTTCCGAGCTGGTAAAACTATGTGGTGTTAGAAAGTGCTGCTTCAGAGAATGGGAGCGTACCGTTGAATGTATTAGCTTGGCTAGAAAGTGACTGTGTACCTCTCAAGAGTCACTCACAGTGAGGTCTCTCTGGGCCTCCAAGAGGAGTGGGAGCACCGTTAGGACGCAGGAGTGTTGGCGAGGGGTCCCATTAGGGTTTGAGAGACGGCAGAGGACAGCACCTCGGGCAGCTGCTGAAATCACCTTTACCACCTCAGATGAGAGCAGGCGCACAGCCCATGTCTCAATACCATTAGAGAAGTTTTTCCCTTATTGGGCCAGCATCAGTTGATTGTGTATCTTTCCTGATACTTTTTACTTGGTCTCGCTTTGGACTCTCCAGCCAGAGAGAACTGAAGTTTTATTGTTCATATCATAATACGTCTTTTCTCAAAGGTCTTAGGAGAGAGAGACAAAGTTCTTACCAGAGAGACAGACAATCAACGGCCTTAAGAGAGAGAGACAGACAGTTACACACGTAGAGACACACGCAGATAATCTTGATGTCCTTAACAAAAAGTGGGGTCCGCTGTGCATTTCTTTTCAATCTGAGCTCTCTGTGCCTGGTTTTATCAGTTTGGGTAGTTATATAATTGAGAAGGTGAGTCCCCAGTGAGTTGATTAGCAGTTTGAAGGAAAAACAGCACGTTGTTTCCTTTTGTTATAGAATGGACAGAAGATCATTCATCGCTTGTGCCTCCGGTCATTCCAAACCACCCTCCAAGCAACCCGGAGCCCACCAGAGAAGCTCCACTTCAGGGTAAAGTGTTTTTATAATGGCTAGATGTTGAGCTTAAAAATAAAAAAAAAAAACACACACACAACAACTTTTAAGGAACTTGTAACTCCCACATCATTTCTTTGATAGTGAAAACCATAAGGTTAGAAATTCTACATATATTGTTAATCAGACTTGTCAAGAAAATTAGGAACTTTTTTTGTGTAAATTTCTGCAGCTAACTGTAATGCTCTGAAAATGATGACAAATTGCCTTTAGGGTTTCTGAGCCTCAGCACGGTTGAAATGAGTTGGTGTCATTCTGTTCTAAATGCTCATCCCCTATTCTTGGTGCAGTTTGGTATTTATGCTTCTTGTATAATGTTCATTGGGTCACACTCATTTACATTCACATATCATAGGAGGCCCTGGAGAGGTTCATTTTTTTTTTTTTTTAATTTTATTTATTTATTTGACAGAGACACAACGAGAGAGGGAACACAAGCAGGGGGAGTGGAAGAAGGGAGAAGCAGGCTTCCCACCGAGTAGAGAACCTGATGCGGGGCTTGATTCCAGGACCCTGGGATCATGACCTGAGCCGAAGGCAGATGCTTAACGAACAACTGAGCCACCCAGGCACCCCGGTTCATTTTTGAAAACTGGTAGCTCCAGAATCTTGCTGCTTTTGGCCTCATTACTTTTACATGATAGAGAAGATTCAAAAGGGTTTTGTTGTTGTTGTTGTTTATTTTTTCTCCTTTAAATAAGAAAAATAGAACGATCATTATATTCAATAGACTTGGGGAATGTTTATGGTACAGATCTAAAAAGACTAATTTTCATTCCCCGTGCATTTTTAAGGAGGTATCGTTGTGTTAGATTTGAAAAGATAAGTAGAAAAATTCTTCTCTAATTTCCCTCCCTCCATTATAATTTTCATGAGAAAGGAATAGTTTCCTTGCTCACCGGTCCTGTGAAGAGATGGGTAATAATACCAGTTTATGTAAGATAACTTCTCCTGGCTTGGGTGCACATTTTTACGGTGCTAATGGTTTTAATAAAGGTAGAACGCAGCAGCTAATACCATTCATGACAGCAAGGTTCTGGCCTCCTCGGTACTTCTTAAATATAAAACTCCTTCTGCCATCTCCTGCTATCTCCCTTCCTTGCCTCGGTGTCCTCATCTCACAGCCTGTGGTCCTCTCGGGAAGAAGCCATGTGGTGAACTTGGCTAGACTGCTTGATAATGAATTCTGCTAAGTTCACCCCTTAGTGGAACCTCTCCTTGGGTCAGCAGTGCGCTTGCCATTCTCGCAAGTGATCATGTTCAAGAGAGTTGCTCTGAGGAAACCTCCCGAATTCTGGCTGGTGCTTATAGAGTTCCAGAGCCATCCCTCCACAGCATGCACTCCACCAACACTGTCTTCCAAAATAACAACACCCATTTATCCGGCTGTCCTTATGTACCGGGCACCCTCCCCTCCAAATGCTTTACCTGTATTATCTGCTGCAGGTATTCCTTACAACTCTCCTAAAAAGTGAGGTTGGTACCACCATTATCTCCATTCGCAGAGAGAGCTCTAGTGACTTGCCCAAGGCCACACAGACAGTGAGTGGTAGAGCACCTGATCTGAATCCTCATTGTTATTAGGAACAGTTAAACTCCTGGCTAAAACCTTTTTTGTTGGTTTGTTACATTTTTGTCTTTGTGTGTGGGGGGACACCTCCCTACATACTCTAAATCTGTGCCATCCAGTTACAGATGTCACTGGCTACATGTTGTCATTTAAATCCATTATGATAAAAAAGTGACAAATTCAGGAGCACCTGGGTAGCTCTGTTGGTTAAGCAACTGCCTTCAGCTCGGGTCATGATTCCAGGGTCCTAGGATCAAGCCCCACATGGGGCTCCCTGCTCAGCGAGGAGCCTGCTTCTCCCTCTCTGTCTCCTGCTACCCCTGCTTATGTGCTCGCTCTCTGTGTCAAATAAATAAATTTTAAAAATCAAATATTAAAAAAGTAAAAATGACAGATTCAGTTCCTCAGTTCCACTAGCCACATTTTGAGGGCTCAAGATCTATGCGTGACTAGCGACTGCCGTTTCGGACGGGCAGCTATGGAGTGTTGTCCTTATCACAGAACATGCTGCTGGACATCACGGATCCAGGCTATACAAACATGGGTGCCCAGAACAGTACCAATCTGGCAGGGAAGCAAGCTCCTTGGGGTCATCCAAGAGCGGAATTTTAGGCCAAGACCCCAAAGATCCTGATTGAGTCTAGAATAGTCCCTACACAGGAATACTTTTAAAACATGAGCTGCTGCTCAGGTGATTTTCATACATAACAAGATGGTTCAACTGGTGACTCGTCCGCAGACAAGTCTGAGAAAATGACATGTACCACAGGGCTGCAGCAGAGAGCTCCAAATGCCACTGCTGGTGGGGAGAAGAGTGCTTCTCTCCTGAAGCTCCGTTAACGGAAGACCCACCCACACATGGCACGTAATAAACCGTGTGTGAATGTGAAACCCTGTGATCGTCCCTCCCTAGGGAAGCATTGAGAAAGGAAGTCAGTGGTGTCATTTCCAAGCTCTGCTTGCGTCTCTATTAAGCTGGAAAACTTCTAAGTTCAAAATATGCTAATGGCTTTTAAAAAAAATTCATTCAGTTAAACTGCCAGGCACATTTTCTTCACATTTGCTAACTTTGCCTATAATAAGGGTGAGAAGCTTAAACACCCCACCACCTCTTCCCGCCTTCTCAAAGACACGTTAGTTACATCGCCTTTCTTTGTGCTGTTGTTCATTCATTGATTCAGCGCAGATGTTTGGAGCACAGGAAGTGAATCGAGCAATATTCTACATGCGGGATGTGCAAGCAGAAATCCTCTGGAGCTCACAGGGCTGGGGTTGTGTGTGTGTATTCACCTGCAGGGCCCTTTGTGCACGGGGATGGGCGAGAATGAGATCACCAAACCGATAGATACAATGTCTACCATGTTGGATGGTGGTAAATGCTAAGGACAGAGATAAAGCAGGAAAGGCAGATGGGGAATGTTGGAGGAGGTATTGCAATTTTTAATAAGGTGGTCAGAGGACGTAAGCCTCACTGAGAAGGTGTCTCTGCATAACTGAAATGTGTTTCCCTTCACACTCTCTGAACTCCCTAAGGATGTATCTGTTCCCACACACCCCAGTCCTCAATTTTCTATGACAATTGCCATAGCAGCTGTCTCCCGACAAGCCCCCAGTGCACTTGACACCACCTTTCTGGTGCCTCCACGGACGACCTTGCCTGGTGAATGCTTCAGCCTTGCCTTTCGTTAGCCACAACGACAGGGCTGTGGTTTGTCATCTCCCAACCCACCCTTGGGACTGCTGTAGTGACGGGGAGGTTCGTGAGCAGAGCTATGACTCTGGGCAATTTAAAAGAGCCTTTTTAAAAGCCGGAAACTTTTGAAATATGCAATTAAAACTTGTATATGTGCCCAGAGACCTTTTGAAAAAGGCCTTTTTGCTGTAGCTAACCAAAAATAACTTTCTTTCCTGGGTGCCAGGCTCTGGTGCAGGGGTATATGGAGACTTTTTCTCCTGGGTGTTTTGTTTTTGTTTGGATAACACTTTTGGATAGAAAAAAAATAGGACAGATGGGGAGGCCACGGCAGGCAGAGAGCAGGAGATGGGAAGTCTAATTAGGAGAGTTTAAAAAGTCTAAACATGAAATTATGTCCACTGTTTGGAATATCCAGAGAAACTCCAGTAAGTTCCTCAATGAGAAATGCCTAACAAAACCGAAAATAAAATTTTTGTTTTGTATACAAAATGTTATTGTGCGTATCATCAAGAAAACTCACTAAAACCATATGTAGTGTGTTTGGAAGTTATTTAGCTGTATAGCTATTAATTTAATTTAGATGAGATAACTGAATTTGGATGTGTATAGCTGTTGTTAGTAACTAATTCATTCAGTTTAGATGTTTTGGATTTTTAAAGAAATATTTTAAGCCACACGTCCTACACTTTTTCAAATAATAAATTTTAGTAGTGGACATGTCCGGGCTCTTTTATGAATTGTTGAAAGATGAAAATTAATAGGAAAAATGACTTAAATTTAGAATTCAATTCAAAGTAATGACTCTTCTCATTTGAAAGTAGTGATTCTATGTTTTTATCAATCATTCTTTGTGCCCGTATATTTCCTAGTATTTTCTATGTATTTTCAGAATGTGTTTTCCGTTTGATTAGATAACAAGAGTTTTTGCTGTATTGGTTTGACAAGTAGAAGCCAAGCCCAAGGCAACACACTGGAGGTTGTACTTCAAAATAGAAACTATAGCAAAACAGAAGATGCAAAGATCTATTTCATCTTGTGTTAATAACTTGTGGCAGCGCGATTGCTGTCAAACTACATGAACTGAAACCAAGACGTGTTTCAGAACATGGAGACCAGTTCCATTCTTTTCTGTTTTCCTTTGGATCTCTATGCTGAAACCCTATAGGTACCATATACCCCTTCTTAAACAAAGGGGTCTGGGACCCCCCCCCCTTATTACTGCAATCAAGAGAGGACTTTCCTAAGACACCTGAAGCACAGGAGCTCAGAGAGTGATCCTTAAGTTGTATCAATTCTTACTTAACTCAACTTGTCACTCATAGTGACATTCCTTATACTCTTCTTGTTTTCATCCAGGCAAACCCTTTTTTACACGAAACCCTTCTGAGTTGAAAGGCAAGTTCATTCACACGAAGCTGCGGAAAAGCAGTCGTGGGTTTGGCTTCACGGTCGTGGGAGGAGATGAACCTGACGAGTTTCTGCAGATCAAGAGCTTGGTCCTGGATGGTCCTGCCGCGCTGGATGGCAAGATGGAAACAGGTAGAGACGCCATGTGGCCCTCGCATTTCCTGTGCGGTGAGACTGCCACCCAGCCCCCGAACGAGAGAAAACAGCATCACGATTGCATGACTTTATAAATGGTTTTTTAAAACTCTGTGAGTCCGCAAGATCCCTTCACTACAGAAATGCAGTCCCTGAGATGCAGAACTTTGAAGCCGTTTGAACTTTGGGGCACTGTTAGGGTATTATTGAATATAGTAAAATGGTTATTTACTAAAAAATTAGATCTGTCTGAATAGAAGAATTCTAAGCTTGGATTTCTGCAGCAAGAATTTTTTTAGAGAAGAAATCACAGCGTTGTTTCAATGATCATTATATTCTCATTAGCAAGGAAGACACTAGATGCTACAAGAATACCTCATTAGCAGTTAAAAGAGGTAATAGAAGCAGTCTCTTTGTGCCCTGGGATGCCACCCCCAAATTCACTTTTAGTTCGGCTTCCTATTGGTAGGATTTATATTATAATGTTGATAGAACTTTTTTGGCTACCTTTTTTTTTTTTTTTAACCCCAAAACTCTTCTCTTTTGCAGGAGATGTCATTGTCAGTGTGAATGACACCTGTGTTTTGGGACACACACATGCACAAGTTGTGAAAATCTTCCAGTCCATTCCCATCGGTGCCAGCGTGGACCTTGAACTCTGCCGAGGTTACCCGTTGCCTTTTGACCCAGATGACCCTAACACGAGTTTAGTGACCTCGGTAGCCATTTTGGATAAAGAACCAATTATTGTGAATGGGCAGGAGACCTATGATTCGCCAGCTAGTCACAGCAGTAAAACAGGCAAAGTCAATGGCATGAAGGACGCCAGGCCCAGCAGCCCTGCTGACGTGGCTTCAAACGGTTCCCATGGTTACCCCAATGATACTGTTTCTTTGGCTTCTTCCATAGCCACTCAGCCGGAACTCATAACTGTTCATATAGTCAAAGGGCCAATGGGCTTTGGCTTTACTATCGCAGACAGTCCTGGTGGTGGGGGCCAAAGAGTGAAACAGATTGTGGACAGTCCACGGTGCCGTGGCCTGAAAGAAGGGGATCTTATAGTGGAAGTTAATAAGAAGAACGTGCAGGCTCTGACCCACAACCAAGTCGTGGATATGCTGATCGAATGTCCAAAGGGAAGTGAGGTCACGTTGTTGGTGCAACGAGGAGGTATGTATGTTTCTTTTGTTCTATGATTTGTCTTTTTTTTTTTTTTTAACCCATGATCCGTTGTTTAATTTACCAGTCTTCAGGTGAGTTTTGGGGGCTTTTTAAACGTCTACTCTTTAAGATCATTTTTATTTAAGTATTGAAAATGTATTCAAAATACCTCCTACTTCTGCCAAATAATAACCTCTATAGAATAAAGGTTGTATTTGTATATTATGCTATACACGTGCCGCTAGAGTGATACTTTTAAATGTAAATCACATCTTGCTCCTAAAAAATCATTAATATTTTTAAATCTCTATACTTATTCTTCTGAACCTGGCCTGCACCGTGGGAATGCAAAATGTGGCTCTTGGCAACCTTTCCAACCTTATCTCACAATCCTCTCCCCTCATCACTGTGCTCTAGCCACCTGGCTTCTTTTCCAGAGTGTGTTTAGTGCTCCAAGCCCTGGGTGTCTCAGGGCCTTTGCACTTCCTGTTCCCTCTCCTTGGTATGCTCTTTCCCCAGCTATTCACTTGGCTGGCTCAGTCTCACTCAATCTCCTCTTATGAGAGGACTTCTTTGATTACTTATTTAAAGTAGTCGCCCTCCCCCCTCTGTCAAATAAATACATAAAATCTTAAAGAAAAAGAAGACTAAAGTAGTCCCCCAGGGGTGCCTAGATGGCTCAGTTGGTTAAGCTTCTGACTTTAGCTCAGGTCATGATCTCAGAGTTCTGGGAGTGAGCCCCACATCAGGCTCCCCTCTCGGCAGGGAGTCTGCTTGTTTCTCTTCCTCTTGCTCTGCCCCACTCCCTGCTAATGCTCTCTCTGTCTCTCAAAGAAATAAATAAAACCTTTATTATTTTTACAAAAAAATTCATTTTATAAAAATAAAACCTTTATTATTTTTATAAATAAATAGTAGTAATAAATAAAATATATAATAAATAATATCACAAATAAAAGTAGTACATAAATAAAAAGTAGCCCCCCAGTTCCTTGTAATCTTTACTGCAGCACCCCATTTTTCCCTAGCCTTTACCGCCTCATTTTTATTATCATCGCAATTCATTGTTTTGTGTATTTATTTAGTTATTTTTCTTTGTTGCTCTTTTTCACTAGAATATAAGATCCATAAAGCAGGGCTTATGTCATAGGCTCATGTCTACATGTTGACAGTTGTATCCCAGCATTTGACACAATACTTGACTCGTGCTAGGCATTCATGAATGAAAAGATATTGAATGAATGAATGAATAAGTGAATGGGTATGCGATTATTTGTACTTGGTAGGAATGACAGCTCTCCACCATTCATATGAAAAACATATCTCAGCATACCCACATTTTAATGAAGTAGTGAAGGATCTCAGAGAAATCTGTTCTAAATCTTGAGACTTTCTTCTTTCCTCTTCCTGTATGCCCTACCTCTGCCCCACCAAGAACTCCCAGGACCTCACATTGAGGAATATCTTCTATGCTCTTGAAATGTCTTGCTCCTGGATATGTACTTGCGACTAGGGCTGATTGATCACCTCACATCATGGGCCTGAGATTTGGTTGTTCCCTCAGTCTTTGCCAACACAATTTGCTGCATGCACAGCATACTCTGGCCTTCTGAGAAGAGATCAGGAACTAGACTTTTATTCCCTCTTGGTTTTATTGCAACAGAGGAGCTCACATGTGTCACGGCAGCTGTGTTCTCATGCTCTCATGAAGTTCTGTGGTCAAAATGACTGGGGTTGTTGGAAGAAAATCCAAAATTCAGAGCAACTGTCTCTGTGAACTGAAATGCTCAGCCAACCCTTCTTAAACAGTTACAAAAGCCACTGAGCAGATTTAATTTTTTAACCAGTTCTCTTTAGCAACGCCATTTTTAACTCTCTGCTTGTACCTAGATCACATGACTGCACAGATCCTTGTTTTTTCAGCATTGATTGAAATGTAGTGGAAAGTGACTTGAGCTTCAGAATGATGAAGTGTTGGTAGTGATGATGATGATGATGGCGGTGGTGGTGGTGATGGTAATAATGGTGGTGGTTGATGGTGATATTCGTGGTGATGGTGGTGGTTGATGATGGTGATGATGATAATGACAATACCTGATGCTTAAGGATAACCTGGCAATTTACAAAGTACTTTTCATACCAGCATATGCCTTTCATCTCACTCTTACCATGTCCTTGAAAGGTAGGAACCTGCCAGCCCATAACATGACTGAGAAGTTCAGCTGAAATCTGTGGCTTTCAGTTCTGTGCTCTGTCTGACTTAACTCTGAATGACATTAGTTTTGCATTATTGCTGATTTCTGTGGCCAGCAACTTGAAAACTTAAATGGTTCTTGGTCCATCAGGGCCATTTCTGATTTAGCCACTGCTCATCTGATGGTTACAAACCATCTTGCTCTCCTATCTGATTTATTTGCTCCTTCATCTCATCTGTCATTTCATTCTTTTTTATTAGAGTCACTGTAAGGAGACCAAAAAACTAAAGTTTCTTTAAAGTATACTAACTTACCACAGTTAGTGGAACCATTTCGTAATGAACATGCTCAGACTACCAAACAACTGATTATAGAAACATACCCCTTGATTTCAAATGTGTTTTCATTCTCTCTTCTTAATTTCTAAGACCTTTTTATTAATGCCATTACATTTTATAAACTGAAATTAACATGGAAAGAACCAGAATATATTGCCACATTAGTCAACATCTACATAGTTTATTCCAGAGCCTGGGTAATTTAAAATCACTATAACATCAGCAGTCTTTAAAATACACCATATGCCTTGTGTTTGATTTATGTATTGGATAGAAAGTTTGTACATCTGCATTTGGCAGGCTAGCACCGTGACTATTAATCTTTCTAGGAAGCATATAAATATATTTATTTCTGCCATATATTAGTTATTGGAACTTGGGCTGACATTTTAATCATCACTCCTGTGTGGTGGGGGTGTAAATGAGGAGGTTTGGTGAAGCAACAAAGACAGCGTCTAGGTTGAATGAGAAAGTAAATGGCCACTTCGCCAATTCTTTCTAATGAATCTCATTTCTGTCAAAGCTCCTAGTAAGCAGGTTGACAAACTCGTGATTCTTGTGAGTCTTGGGAATTCAGATCTTGAGGATGAGGCTTTCCATGCTTTAAAGAACTGGCCTTTTCTACTTTGGGACAGAATGAGCTACGTTTATATTTTGTATTCATTCTCAATCTCTTCATTTTTGAGATCTCTTCCTGTCAAGATTGGGGACATTTTGAGTTTTGGTATTTTTTTTCCCCAAAGCTGGAAATTAAGCAGAGGTTGGAATATCATTTGTCAGTTTCTAGGTTTAGACTGTTTTCCTGGACCAGGCATGGAGTTGGTGGGAAGTGCTCATCCACATGCCCTAGCAGCTGGGACCATTACTGATTTATTTACAAGTCTCTTCTCTGTGAACATTCCCTTGTCTACTGGTCTGTCAGTGACATCATTCGTGGGACAGTGCCTTCTTCCTAAGCCTGGCTCCCCATCTTTCCGTGGCACTTCCCTTTCCTCCTGCTCCCTCTGCCATGCAACCAGGAGAATGCTTCTTATGTATTTTATCTTTACACAGTGTTTGCATTCAGAGAGCCTGTTGTCTGACACCAGTGTGAATCTAGAGACTTTTTTTGAGATGTTGGAAATTTACGCTAGAAGGTGATTACTATTTTTTTAAAAGGTTTTTTTTTTTAATTTATAGAAAATAATTTGTCCTGTAAAAGTTTTTGTTTTGTTTTGCTTTGCTTTTTTAAAAAAAGAGATAGTATATGTAATAGAACTGTGTGCCTCTCTGTGTATTTTGTATCTTTGGGTAATTCACACCAATAAGTAGGTGAAACAGTCTTTAAGATGTAATATTGGGTTGATTCAGAATACTGTGTTTCAAGATTTGGCAGAACTTTGGGAAAGTGGAGAACACATGTTTTGCTTTGGAGAGTAAGTGTGTATTGGAAAGAAGGCTGAACTGGGGGTCTAGGAACCCACCATTAGTTCCCCCTCTGCTCCTAGCTGCTCTGCGCCTCTGTCCAGGTTCCTGCTCCTGCTCGGAAGCTCATTTCCTTATCAACAAAATGGATGTTCTGAGCTAGATCATCCTCAGAGCAACTGGTTTTGGTTCTACCTTTATGCCCCAAATGATGTCATTGATGTGTTAAAAAAAAAAAAAAAATCCAATTGAGCCTCTCTCTCTGTCTATCAAATAAATAAATAAAAGGGGCGCCTGGGTGGCTCAGTGGGTTAAGCCTCTGCCTTCGACTCAGGTCATGATCTCAGGGTCCTGGGATCGAGCCCCGCATCGAGCTCTCTGCTCAGCAGGGAGCCTGTTTCCCCCTCTCTCTCTGCCTGCTTGTGATTTCTCTCTCTCTCTCTGTCAAATAAATAAATAAATAAATAAATAAATAAATAAAATTAAAGAAAATTCAACTGAGTAAATTTTAAAGATTGTACTGCCTGTTTCCCCCTCTCTCTCTGCCTGCTTGTGATTTCTCTCTCTCTCTCTCTGTCAAATAAATAAATAAATAAATAAATAAATAAATAAAATTAAAGAAAATTCAACTGAGTAAATTTTAAAGATTGTACTGACTCTTTCCAGTGATTCATGAATCAGGCAGCATCCCACCTAGCAGAGAGAAAGGAGCTCTGAGGAGCTGTACTTTTGCATGCAGAAAAGAGTAGTTATACAGGCAAAGAACAGGTTGGTTGTGGTAAGGTCACCTTCCTTTAGGGGAAGGCAGGTGTGTGTCAGACAGGTGACCTCACTGGTACTGACCAGGTAATTCCAGATGGAATGGTTGAAGATTTCATTCCTGGGAGAGGCCCAAATGGTAACTGAGTATTAAGTCTCAGTTTGGTGATATGATGCATAGCATAAGTGACTCCATGTTGGGCCTGTTGTCTCATTTTTAACAATTCCCCCCTTTTAATCAGACTCTCAGCCTGAGAGATGGGACCAAAGTTTTAAGGCATTAAGCCCCACTCCCAGCAACTCTTCTAGGGTTTTCACAGTTTTTGCTAATCTTCTGTGATGGTACTCACAGCTCATGACATCTTTTTGCTAAATCTCTCCATGGTATTCACAGGTTGTATCTTGAGATGCACATTTTTTTGTTTTTGTTTTTGTTTTTTTTTAAGTCAGTCATTCTCTTCAATCCTTTTCTGACGTTCCGATCTTGGAAGATCATTTGCTTGCTGCTTAGCAGCTGCAAACGTGCATTTAAAGCATTTGAGAGAACATAATGCACCGGGGAGTCTATGAGGATTATTATAAACAGGATAATCAGCCATGTCTGGAATGTACTTCGGAGTCATGGATCCCAAGACCCAGACCAGTCAGAATCAAGTAAGTCAAAGATCCCATTGAAGAAGAGGGGTTGCTTTTCCAGGCCAACTGACTTATTTGGCGATAACCCAGAAGTGTGAATCCAAATGCAGCAAGTAGTATTGGCCATAGAACAGATATCTCCTTGCTCGGCTGAGTGCTCGTCAAAGGCTATTCTATTACCAAGCACAGCTCTGGCCAGAGAGTCTAGGAATTCTGGTTGGGCAGCTGTTGCTTTAGCAGCGGATTCTGTAAGACCTTCAAGAGTTAAGGAGAGGGTCCTGATCGTAGCCTCAGGGCATTTCCTTCTGGCCAGGAGCAGTGGTCTTCCAAAGGAAGCTAATCTTCCCTCTTGAGTGTCTAAGTGGTGATTCCTGTTTTCTCTCTTAACAAACTGTTTTTAACAGATCTATAAAGAAAAGATTCTAGAGCCAGATGATGCAAGTTTAAACCCCAGGTCCTACTTTTAATTTGCTTTGTGAGTGACCTTAGGCAAGTCATCTGACCAAAAAAAAAGGGGGGGATGGAATAATACTACTTAATTTGCATGTGCATGATGGAGGTAAAATAAGAACGAGTTTGTGCTAACTGCGGGCCTAGAAGTAATCACAATATATCAGTGGTGTTTTACTGGTACTACCTAATACCAGAAGCAACTGGGTAGGGCTGCCTTTTTATTAAAAAAAAAAAAGGAGAGGGGAGGTGGGGCGCGACCAGGTGGCTCAGTCAGGTAAGCATTCTGCTCTTGATTTCAGCTCAGGTTAGGATCTCAGGGTTGTGAGACTGAGCCCCACATCAGGCTCTATACTCAGTGGGGAGTCTACTTGCCATCTCTCTCTCCCTTGCCCTCTGGCCCTCCCCCAGCTTTATGCTCCTTCTCTCTTTTTCTCTCGCTCTCAAATAAAAAAAAAAAATTTTTTTTTAAAAAGCTCTCTTTTTAAAAAAGAGCTCTACCCAGATGTACAGTATATTAATGACAGTACATGGCCTTCAGGCATCTTGTATTTTTGTAGAAGTTACAAAGGGTGATTCTGATGTACAAGTGTTGCAACCATTCTTAGGGTCCTGCCCTCATGGCCCTTTCCCATTTAGATACTATGACCTCCAACTTGGAGGATAATCGGGTTATAAAGTAAAACAGATACTTTCACTTCTGAATAATCCTCTTCTTTGAAAGTTTACTTTATAAGCAGTGGGTTGCTCGGTCTTCCCTAAGGTCCCTCTCAGTCAGCTTCATAGTCACACCTCATACCTTTGGAAGCATGATACAGAGACGTTAAAAGCCAAAAATTGGGTATGGAAACTGCAGTGGTGATGGTAAGGATCTCATTCCTGCTCTCACTGATCAGGCACTTGTCTGCGCCAGCCGGGTGTGTTACCATGGTGTAGACACACACTTAAATAAGACCTCACTGCATCCCCTCATTGTGACTGCCTTGCACAGCCATTGGTTTGCATTGTGATTCTGAGTAGCGTCCTCTGGGAAATGAAGACAGTGATTGCTAGCCCCTACCTACACTAGGAAAACAAATGAAGAAATTATTTTTGCTTTCAGTGTTGCAATGCCACAGCTGAATTTGCTTCATAGAAAGCAAAGGGGAAAGGGTTTGGTTGTGAAAGTGTATAAGACTCTTCCTTGCAGGATGCCTGGGTGGCTCAGTCGTTAAGCATTTGCCTTTGGCTCAGGGTCCTGGATCAAGCCCCCTGTTGGGCTCCCTGCTCAGCGGGATGCCTGCTTCTCCCTCTGCCTTTCACCCTGCTTGTGCTTTCTCTCCCTCTAATAAATAAACAAAATCTAAAAAAAAAAAAAAAGACTCTTACTTGCTTAAACCACTTATAATAAAATAGTAAATACTTCCACCCTATGCCAGACATAGTTGGCTCTAAACGTCTTATAGATCATGATATGAAAGAGCCCCATGAGGTAAATAAAATCTTAGCTCCATTTAGGAGCAAAGGATGTGGAGGCCTAGAGAGGACAGTGATTTTCCCAGAATCACACAGCTGGTTAGTGGCAAAGCCAGGATTTGAACTCAGAAGTTCTGGTTCATAGAGACTGGGCTCTTAACCACTATGCTAAACAGCATCTTGGCTCATAGATGAGACACTTCAATACTGTAACTATTACGGAGTATATCTTACGAATGAAGTCATGAATAAGGTCTGAAGTCCATGGGCAAATTGATGCCACTTAATTTTTCATCAAAACGTACTGATGATATTTGGTTCATTAAATCCTCATTGATCCATATAGGAAAAGCAGTATCTGAGCTCCTCATCTAAGCACATCATAAGCATTAGATCTTTGTGTGTGTGTTTTTCCATCTGAAGTGATGTAAAACCGTCGTGCTTAGAACTGCAGTGAGCTCTGTGCCCGAGTTCAACCCGGGTGATCAGGTGCCCCTCTTCTTTCTGCCCTCTGGTCTTGGGCTGGAGAATGAATTGCAAATTGCCCCGCTTAAGCGTATGACTGGCAGAATCTCTCAAATTGATGTGCAGGGCCTCCAAGAGGGGAGTTCAGGTTAGTTGCAGAGTGATGTCTGAATTGTGATAGAGTTCTGCGCCTTCACCTCAGCAAATTCTGTCAGCTCTCCCTCTCTGATTTCCCCGGCTCCTACCTCCCGCTTCTTCCCTGGCCTCTGCCATCCGTCATATGGCACCTGGCCTCGCAGTGGCCTTGCGGCCCATCTGAGAGCTTCCCACGGTACATTCTCCGACGAGAGTGATTGAAAGTCAATTGCATCACGTCAGTCCTCATGTCAAAATGACTTCTCATCATCCAGGGTCAGCTCCGAGGTCTGTGCCAAGGCCCTGGCACTTGCCCTGCTCTCTCTCGGAATGTTTCTTCTTCCGGGAGCCACAGGGCTCTCTCACTCACGTCCTTCGGGCTTCTGCTCACGGGGTGTTTCCTCCAAGAAGTTGCTCTGACCTGTCCATAGAAAATACCAGAGAACCCCAGCATCACGTTCCGCTCCATGCTTCTCCCTCATGGCACTCAGATGTACTTGTGACCTCCCTGAGAGCAGGGGCTTGGTCTCAGTCCCTCCTTCATCCCCACCACCCGAGATCATGCCTGGCACATTGTGGCTCTTCAGAAGGCCATATATGTTCAATGAAAATGTGAATTAACATCAGGCTCTTTGTTTTTATAAATGCTGATCCTTAAGGGAACTCCACTGAGGTGAGCCCTGTGGTTTTTCAATTTTATGAGAATTTTTTTCAAGTTTTTATTTTAATTCTAGTTAACATGCAGTGTTATATGAGTTTCAGGTGTACGATATAGGGCTTCAGTACGTCCATACAACACCTGGTGCTCATCACAGGTGCACCCCTTAATCCCCATCACCTATTTAACCCATCCCCCACCTACCTCCCCCAGGTAACCATCAGTTTGTTCTCTATAGTTAAGAGTCTATTTCTTAATTTGTCTTTTTCTCTTTTTCCCTTTGCTCATTTTAAATTCCACCTGTGAGTGAAGGCATACGGCATTTGTGTTTCTCTAACTTATTTCACTTAGCACAATTCACTCTAGCTCCATCCAAATCATTGCAAATGACAAGATTTCAGCATTTCTTATGGCTGAATAATATTCCATTGCATACAGAAACCACATTTTCTTTATCCATTCATCAGCTGATAAATGCTTGGGGTGTTTCCTATCTTGGCTGTTGTCGATAATGCTGCTATAAACATAAGGGTGAACGTATCGCTTTGAATTAGTATTGTTGTATTCTTTGGGTAAATACCCAGGAGTGTGATGGCTGGGTCATACGGTAGATCTATTTTTAACTTTTTGAGGACCCTCCATATTGCTTTCCACTGTGGCTTCACCAGTTAGCATTCCCACCAATGGTGTAAAGGGGTTCTTTTTTCTCTATATCTTCACCAGCACGTGTTGTTTCTTGTGGTGTTGATTTTAGCCATTCTGACGGGTGTGAGGTGATATCTCATTGTAGTTTTTTTTTTTTTAAATATTTTTTATGTATTTGACAGAGAGAAATCACAACTAGGCAGAGAGGCAGGCAGAGAGAGGAGGAAGCAGGCTCCCTGCGGAGCAGAGAGCTCGATCCCAGGACCCTGGGATCATGACCTGAGCCGAAGGCAGAGGCTTAACCCACTGAGCCACCCAGGCGCCCCTCATTGTAGTTTTGATTTGCATTTCCCTGATGATGAGTGATGTTGAACGTCTTTTCATGGATCTGTTAGCCATTTGTATGTCTTCTTTGGTGAAATGTCCATTGATATTTTCTGCCCATTTTTTAATTGGATTATTTGTTGTTTGGGTGTTGAGTTTTCTAAGTTCTTTATATATTTTGAATACTAACCCTTTGTTAGATATGCCATTTGCAAATATCTTCTCCCATTCTGTAGCTTGCCTTTTAGTTTTGTTGACTATTTCCCTTGCTATGCAGGAGCTTTTTATTTTGATGAAGTCCCAATAGTTTATTTTTGCTTTTGTTTCCCTTGCCTCGGGAGACATAACTAGAAAAAACTTGTGACAGCCAATGTCACAGAGGTTACTGCCTGTGCTGTCTTCTAGGATTTTTATGGTTCTCACATTTAGGTCTTTCATCCATTTTGAATTTATCTTTGTGTATGGTGTAAGAAAGTGGTCCAGTTTCATTCTTTTGCATATGGCTGTCCAGTTTTCCCAATACCGTTTGTTGGAGAGACTGTCTTTTCCCCATTGGATATTCTTTCCTGCTTTGTCGAAGATGAGCTAACCATGTAGTTTTGGGTCCATTTCTGGGTTTTCTCTTCCATTCCATGGATCTATGTGTCTGTTGTTGTACCAATACCATACTGTCTTGTTCATTACAGGTTTGGTAATGTAGCTTGAAGTCCAGAATTGTGATGCCTCCAGCTTTCCTTTTCTTTTTTAAGATTGCTTGGGCTATTCAGGGTCTTCTGTGGTCCCATGTAAGTTTTAGAATTATGTGTTCTAGTTCTGTGAAATATGCTGCTGGTATTTTCACAGGGATTCCCATAAATGTGTAGATTGCTTTGGGTAATATAGACATTTTAATAATATTTGTCCTTTCAATCATGAGAAAGGAATATCTTTCCATTACTTTATTTGTCTTCAGTGTCTTTCATCAGTGTTTTATAGACTTCAGAATATAGATCTGTTATCTCTTTGGCTGGGTTTATCCCTAGGTATCTAATTGCTTTTGGTACAATTCTAAATGGAATTGTTTTCTTAATTTCTTTCTGCCACTTCATTATTAGTGTGGAGAAATGAAACAGATTTCTGTTGATTGATTTTGTATCCTGCACCTTCACGGAATTACTTTATCAGTTCCTGCCATTTTTTGGTGGAGTCTTGGATTTTCTGTATGTAGTATGGTGTCATCTGCAAATAGTGAAAGGTTTACTTCTTCCTTACCAATTTGGATGCCTTTTTTGTTGTTATTGTCTTGAATATATTATTATATTTATTTATTTATAAATATTTTATTTATTTATTTGAGAGACAGAGAGAGTGCTTGAGCACAAGCAAGGGGAGCAGAGAGAGAGAAGCAGGCTCCCCGCTGAGCAGGGATTCTAGTGCGGCACTCGATCCCAGGACCCTGGGATCATGACCTGTGCTGAAAGCAGACGCTTAAATGACTGAGCCATCCAGGTGCCTCTGTAATATTATAGCTAAGGAGACAGGCAGTGGGAGTTTGACCACCTCAGAAACACAGAGCAAAAAGATGATAGAGCCTGAATCCCAATCCAGGTCTGTTTGCCTACAAAGCTCTCTGTCACAGGCTGCTCTAAATGACAAGGAAATGCATTGATTGGCAAGCCCATAGCCCAGGATACTGGAAAATCATTTCAGTGAGTCATATTGGTCCAGGTAAGCCTATTCCTCAGCATCTAGTTCAGTCGTTAATAACCACATGTAGCTATTTAATGAAAATTAAATACAAAGTCCAATTCAGTTTTTCAGTCCAATTGGCCACATTTTAAGAGCTCGGTAGCTACACGTGTTACTATGGAACATTTCTATCCTCATAGAAGGTACTGTTGGTCAGCTCTGCTCTAGGGGCTTTGATTAGGGTATAACATACCCTCCAAAGGGTATGTTCAATATGCTTTATTTTACCCTTTCTCTTACTGTTATACCTTTGAATGAAGAAAAATGGAATTGAAGGCAAGTTCACGGGGAATAGTTATCTTAAAAAAAAAGATTTTGTTTATTTTAGGGAAGGGGAGAGACAGAGTGAGTGTGTGTGTGTGTGTGAGAGAGAGAGAGAGAACAGGGGGAGGGGCAGATGAAGAGGGAGAGAGAGACCCAAACAGACTCCGTGCTGAGCACAGAGCCTGACGCTGGGCTTGATCTCATGTCCCTGAGATCATAACCTGAGCAGAAATCCTAGAGCCAGCCTCAACCAAACTCAACCGACTGAGCCACCCAGGCACCATGGGAATGGATATGTTTTATATAGATAAGAAGAAGAAGAAGAAGAAGAAGAAGAAGTCCAGTTTATTAAGTCCTTCCATGTGTAGGCACCAGTCTAAGCTCTTTGCATGTGTTAATCGGATGGTAGGTGGTCAGCAGGAACTGAGGCTCAGAGAACTTTAAAGGCTTACAAGCATTAGCACTTGGGGCTGTCTGCTCTGTCCCATCGAGACAGCGTCATCAAGTTCTGAGGGGAATTACAGAGCCTCCAGCTAGCACAGAAGTATCTCATTGTCGAATGCTGGACTGACATTGTCTACGGAGCTTAATTTCAGTTGTTTAATAATGTAAAGTATCCTTAATCCAAAAAGGAGAAGACACTTTAAAACAGGAGACTGTTTACCTTAAACGCTTATATATGTAAATTTATATCTATTTATATTTGTATAAATGTATAATGTGCCAGTAGCTATCAGCAACTTACAGTTTGGCAAAACTGTTTCAAAGGGAAGATGTTGATGTCTCCTTGGTGTATCGGGTTCGGTATCTCAAAGTAATTGACCTCCCTGCTTACTACCTCTGATGCTTAGCGTCCCTCTTGGTTTTGGAAGTTGAGTCCTCTTGACAGATCCAGCACCCTGCCTCATACCTTCCTAGCTCTTAAAAGTTGTTCGTGTTAAAATTAGCAAACTCCCAGGGCGCCTGGGTGGCTCAGTGAGTTAAAGCCTCTGCCTTTGGCTCAGGTCATGATCCCAGGGTCCTGGGATCAAGCCCTGCATCAGGCTCTCTGCTCAGCAGGAAGCCTGCTTCCTCCTCTCTCTCTGCCTGCCTCTCTGCCTACTTGTGATCTCTGTCTCTGTCAAATAAGTAGGTAAAATCTTAAAAAAGAAAAAAAAATTAGCAAACTCCCTGGTCCTTCCGCAGAGCTGAATGGGGGATATTTGCATTTGCTAGTAAGGAGCCTTCTGGTCTTTATTACTTTTTTACAGTGTTAAGTAGCTATTTTGGTTTATTGTCATGGTTTAAAAGTCATCAAGGATTTTATTTGAGAATTCTTTATAGAATGTTAGGTCACATTTATATTCAAGGTGACATAGCAAGAGATGAGATAAATATAAAAGTATCTCTGTTTTGGTTCGGTCTTTCATTATGCAACGCCTAAAAATGACCTCCCACTTTCAGCATCTTCAGGAACTCTGGGTTTTGGTCTTAACATTTTGTTTTTTAAAGATTTTATTTGTTTATTTGACAGAAATCACAAGTAGGCAGAGAGGCTGGTGGGGGCAGAGGGGTAGCAAGCTCCCTGCTGAGCAGAGAGCCCAATGGAAGCTCAGTCCCAGGACCCTGAAATCATGACCTGAGCCGAAGGCAGAGGCTTACCCCACGGAGCCACCCAGATGCCCCGCTCTTAACACTTTTTTTTTTTTTAAGATTTATTTATTTGTCAGAGAGAGATCATGAGTAAGCAGAGAGGCAGGCAGAGAGAGAGGAGGAAGCAGGCTCCCCGCTGAGCAGAGAGCCCAATGTGGGGCTCGATCCCAAGACCCTGAGATCATGACCTGAGCCGAAGGCAGAGGCTTAAACCACTGAGCCACCCAGGCGCCCTCTTAACACTTTTTAACCTGACTTTTGGTCTTAGAATTTTTAAACCTAAGCAGGCTTCGCTTACTGGTTCTTACACTTACACAGTTTTAGACTTGATTGGATGGTTTCAGTTTTATTCCTGTTGTAGTCATGATGCATAATGGCCCCCCCCTTTTTTTTTTGGTAAAGGAGTGTCTCAGCCTCCTTGAAGGTAAACTCAGTGCCCTGAGTTATTTGCTTCTGTGCATTATTTATCACCAATGTGTGTATGATTTATAATTCTCATTAAGGAGTGGTGACATCCTCTCCCCTTTCTGGAAGAGTATAAGAAATTCAGGTTAGAATTCTTGGCATGGTTAGCAGAATGTAGAATTATCATTCTCTACTTCTACTGATGGGTGAATTTGAATGTGAAACGGTTGCTTTGTTTTCTCTTCTGAGGGGACCCTGGTGTAGGCACTGGGAATAGAGCAGCACAAACAAGCTCCTGATTTCATGAAGCTTTTATTCTAGAGGAAGGAGAGATAGGGCAGAAATGAGCAGAAGAACAGGAAGCGATCAGCCAGAGATAATAAAGAAAACAACACCAGGTAAAGTGAGAGGAAGTGGTGGGGTTGGAGTGGGAGGGCTCCTTGTGATTGGGCAAGAAAATTTGAGGGACCCCAGTGAAGGAAGCCACAGTACAAAGGGAGATGCCATTCCAGGAAGAAGGGACAGTGAGTGCAGATGCCCTAAGGAAGAAATTTAATAGAGGGCCAGGGTGGCTGATGGAAGGGGAACAAAGGGTGTCGGATGGGGCTCAGAGACTGCAGCCCAGGACTAGGAGTTCAGATTCCATTTTTATTGTGAGGACCAGTGTCAGTGAAGCAGGGAAGGGACAAGCTCTTATTGACAGTTTTTGACAGTCCCTCTGCATGTATGAATGGGGTGTATTCTGTAGAACAGGTGTGGAGGAAGGAGGCCTCTCAGAGCCACTGCAGTGGTCTGAGAAGGCTGTTGGCAACTTGGACCAGAGTGAGGCCAGTGATGTCAGAGGGAGCGAGGGATTTAGGATGGCTTTAGGAGAGTCAAAAGGACTTGAGAGGGGGCTGCCAAAGAGAGCCACAGACTTCTATAAAGGGCCAGATGGTAAGTACTATAGCTTCATGGGCTTGACGGTCTGTCCCCGCCACTCTACTCTGTCCTTGTAGCAGATGACACATAAGCAAATGGATTGCTTGTGTCCCAAGGAAACTAATGTTTGGTCCACAGGCTGTAATTTGCCAACCTCTGCTGAAGAAGGAAAGGAAAGGGGAGGAGCCCAAAATGACGGCGAGGTTTTAGCCTGGACGCTTGGATGGACACATGGGCCATTTGCTAGGATTTGGCTACTGAAGCAAGAGTGGGCAGACCTTGAATTCAGGAATCCAGGGTTCCTTCTCATGCACGTGAATTGTGGGATACTCATGGGACATCCAAGCGAGCAGAAACATGGGCAGTTATCTGGGGTCTGGGGTTCTGTCATGGCGAGATTCAGGCAGGAGAGCGCCACTCGGGAGCTGTTTGTCCTATCAGTGAGTGTTCTTCAGAGTGTGAGCTGTGCGTAGCTGTTTTTCTTCTCTGTTGAATTTCATAGTTCAAATAGTATTTGTGACAAGCTGCTCCCCAGCTGAATCATTCCTGGTCTTCTTAGTCAAGAATGGAGCACATCCTTTGTGCAAGCTCTAAGATAAGGAGAGAGAAAACAAGGGTACTCGCACTGTAATTAGGGAGACAAGATTAACACATGAATTGTACCAGCAGTAACACACCATGGTTGGAGTTCGTGGCACAGATGTGGGTAACAGGTGACTCGGCGGGGAGGGTGGCAGCAGAGCCCTTTTTGTCCGACAGGAGGTAGAGCAGTGTCTCAGCCTCAGCACTGTTGACTTTGGGGGCCAGATCGTTCTTCGTTGCCAGGATCCACCGGGTGCATTGTAGGATGTGTAACAGCTTCTCTGGTCTCTACCTAGTAGATGCCAATAGTATACCCTCCACACCCCACCACACCCCAAATTGTGACAACAACAAAAAATGTCTCTAGATATTGCAAAGGACCCCTTGGGGGCAAATTTGCCCTGTACGAATATGATTGGATTAGAGCTCGGAAATATAAAAAGCCTTTGGGGTTGCAAACCGGTGGTCCATGGGCAGTATTCCGTCTGACCCACTCATGTGTTTTTCAGTAGTCTCGTTCAAAATTTCTTAAAAAATGTGAGTGCACTTACTCGGCACCAATAATTCCAGCTTGCCACAGTCCTCCCATTTCCTTTTATCTTCCATCCGGCCTGGCACACTCGGGCCCACGCCTGCGCACATCCCATCAGCCGCTGAGTTTGAGACCCAAATGTGGTGAGCGTGAAGACGTCCATGGGGGTGCACAGACTTGTTGAGGACACATTTTCTAGGAATTGCCTCTTGCTGTCATCATCTCAAAAATTCTAGAAACTGGCTAGCTTTCCTTTCTTTTTGGTTGAATTTATCCTTTTCTTTTTTTCCCCAACAAAAGAAACAAAGTATCTTCAGGCCACTTTTTCTTAACTTTGGAGTTAATTTCCTTACTATCTTACTTGGGTTCCATGTGAAAATTAATGTATTAGTTACCGCCTCCCGTGTGACGGATGTGATCATGGTAGCTTCTCCCTTCTCCGATAATAGTTTTGCGACCTTACTGCAAGAGGCATCTTCGTAGCGTCTTCCCAAACTGTGAGGTGGGGCCAAGTGTTTACTCTGGGTAATATTTTTTCACCTTCCTTCATTTCCCTGAAATTAAATCACACATTCTTTACCACCATCTGGAGTGGAGTCGTTGACAAGGTTTTAACTAAGCCTGTACCTGCAGTTTTAAACACCCTTACCTGGTACTTCCCCTGTTTGTGTTCCTGCTCACATATTAGTCACGTCCCCTGTCTGTGAACATAATCCGGTTGGGTTCAGAAACCTTGGTAGAATCTTAACGTCTTTGAGAATAGCACTGGGTCCTTAGGAATCTTGAGTTTCCACTGGCAACTTGGAACATGCCTCTTTTCGTGCCACCTTGTTACCTGGGTTTATTGAATACTCCTGTTCTTACTGTGTTTCGAATATTCTCAATGTTTTTTGTTTCTCGCCTTATGCAGTCAATGCTGTTCATTTTTCTTTTGTCGGGTGAACCTCAGCACATTATCTCTCATTATCTCTCATTATCTCTTTCTCTCTCTCATTATCAATAAATTTCTCATTATCTCTCATTATCAATAAATCTCTCATTATCAATAAATGATGGGCAAGTGAACATTTAAAATACACTGTGGTTAATCACACCCTCCCCATTTGCTCATGGTTAATTCTTTTTCTAGTAATCTCATTGGATATATTACCTTTGCCGTGAAAAATGCTAATATATCTTTTTTTCGTGATTTTCATATCTGCAGCAAAATTGTTCGAAAGATCCTTTTGCCCATGTCATAGAGCAGCAGTGATGATAGTTAGAGAGCTGCAACATGGACCGGTTGTAAGACTCCGAAAGAGAGGGACTCCCTTTCTGTCCCTTGTGCAGGCTATCAACTCGCCTAATACAGCAACCTGCACTTTTATTAGACTTGTATTTTGGCAGTTGGTAGGTTCAAGGGCTCTGGCATGCTGTATTCATCTAAAAAGTTGTGTTTTAAAAAAGGTTTTGTATAGTTGCATAAACACTAATCAGTTCTTTAAAATCATTTGAAGATAGCTGGAATTGGGTCAGTGCTCCCTTAGATAAGAGATGTATGTTGGTTCTAATTTTAAAAATGTTCTCTGTGATTGCTTGTGCCATAGATACCACGTGCCAAAGTGGAAAATGATTGCATTAAAAAATCACAGAATTGCCCATTGATTAATAGGATTCTTTGTAGTCTGCCTCCCCCCCCCCCCCCCGCCCCCGCAGAGCAACTTTCACTTAGACTTGGCTATTGAAGAAGGGAGAAACAGTTGTTTTTAGAGAGAGCACACACAAGCTGGTGGGGAGGAGGAGAGGGAGAATCTCCAGCACACTCATACTGAGCGCAGAACCCAACTCGGGGGACTCGATCTCATGACCCTGAGATCATGGCCTGAGCTGAAACCAAGAGTCAGATGCTTAACTGACTGAGCCACCCAGGTGCCCCAGAAATGGTTGTTTTTTTTAATCTCAGAATTTCTCAAACTATGCAGTGTTGAGGTCATGGACTGGATAATTCTTTTCCTGTGCATCACAGGCTTCCTGGCAGCTTCTCTGGTCTGTTCCCACTCCATGCCCATAGCAGCCTCTGCTCCTCCCCCCTCATGGGACTCTCCAACAGTGTCTTCAGACCTGGCCAGTGTCCCCTGAAGAGCAACATCAACTTTGTTTGGGAAGCATTGCTTTTGTCCCTTTGGCACCCATCTTGTTTTTGCTATTGGAGATGCTATGGTTTTTGTTTTTTTGTTTTGTTTTGTTTTTGAGTGCAAATGAAATCAGTTTGTAGATTACTTTTGGTTGAACTTGGGTGGAAGAAATTTCCTATGAGAATTCCCCATTTCTTCTCAGGCACTGCTTCTGCTCAGGAATGGAAGTAGCAGCGTGGCCCGTTGTCAGAATCATGCTTCTGTCCTCTTCTCGGTCACTAGCTAGTGCATCCCCGTCCAGCTGTGGGCCTCTGCATTGCCATCCAACTGTACCTTCCTCAGCATTGTCAGGACAGAGCAAGAGGAGGGCTCATGGTAGCTGTGGTGCCTCTCTGTCCTGATGGACACTGTTCTTGGTCCTTCACATTAGATACAAGTTTAGAGAAAGGAGGTGGAGGACTTACTCAGGTGGTCTGGTTCTCAATACTTCTGGCACAATTTTCTGCGATAGAGAAAAGATAAGGGAAGGTGAAAAGGAGGAACGTCAAGGGGAAAAGTAGCGGGGGATATGTTCCTTCTGATGTGTGATGACATGGCTTTCAGAAACAGTGAAGTGAGACAGAAGCAGTGAAATCAGGACAGAATGGTACTCGTCATGAAGTTTTTCCAAGGTGCAAAGCACTCTCCTTTAGAGATCACGTCCTTCCTGGGTTGGTTTTTTTCTTTTCCTGCTGAAATATACTTTTACTTATGGAATGGTAGTTGATTGTTATTTGTCCCCCTTTTTAATATTTATAGTTTGCAAAATAAGGAATTAGTGAATTGTGGTCATTTGCTCAAATCTGTTCTATGGAAATTTAGTGGTTCACGAAATCTCAAATCTGGGAAATCACTGATGCAGGTCAGGAGGTAGGAAAGACAGGAAAGGAAGGAAAAGGCTCCAAAGTAATGTGTGAGTGGGTGTCCTGAATCCACACCGTAGGAAAGGCAATGGGAACTTTCCCCTCCCCTGACCATGGCTTCCATGGCCTCCTACTTTAGGGGGAAGCTGTGTTTGCTTGCAAGACCAACAATGGCTCCACAACTCTCCTAGGGCTTGCCCTTCCATAATACGACCTTTATCAGTCAGATTCTTTTTTCTTTTTTAAGATTTTATTTATTTATTTGACAGACAGAGATCACAAGTAGGCAGAGAGATAGAGAGGGAGAAGCGGGCTTCCTGCTGAGCAGGGAGCCTGATGCAGGGCTGGATCCCGGGACCCTGAACTGAGATCACGACCCAAGCCGAAGGCAGAGGCTGTAACCCACTGAACCACCCAGGCACACCCTATCAGTCAGATTCTTCCATGAATTCTTTTGTCTGAGAATGTTAACTCTAATAGCAAGGGAAAAGTTGGATGAGCCATGCATGGGGCACCCCAAAATACCCATGGCTGATTTCTTGTATGTGAAAAGCAGTCTCAGAAACTTCACGATAGCTTTAAAAAATCCTTTTCCAGTGTGTTTTCTTGCCTGAAGTTCTCCATCTGAGTTGACTCTAAGCCTGATTAGAGCAATAGGAACCAGCCAGAGTCAGATACAAGAGGAAGAAAAGGATCCTGGTGGTCATCCCCCACTGTGAGAAATTTTTTGAGTATCTTGCTCCCTGAAAATATTTCCTGGGTGAGGAAGTATTTCATTTCCAGTGTGAATTTCTGTTACTTACCCTTCCCTGCCATAAATGCAAAGTATTCCTTCAAGGTAGGACCCTGTGATATATCCTGTTCCCAGATAAAATATTTCATTAAATAGCCTTTCAATTCTTGAATTTTTCCCTCCATCTTAAATGTACTTGACCTGTAAATTATTTCTAATTGAGATTCATCCTGAGTAGGACAGTGTGTGTGTATGTTGGGGTGAGTGTTTGCGGGGGGGGGGGGGGGGTCTGTGAAACAGATTCCCATATTCTGCCTTTAAGCAGATGCAATTGGCAAAATGAGTATTGATTCACCGAAACCTGAAATCTAATGGTTGAACAAGGCCTAAATTTCCGCTACTTCCCAAAGCTATATGGGGCAGCAATTCATTAGAAATTGACAGTTGAGCAAGCAGCTTTTTTTCTTCGTAATTCACATAATCAGTTAGACCGGTTCAGATATTGTTTCAGCAAGAAGATTTTAAAGACATCTAATATCGCCATGGGAGATGAATGGAGCTGTTCATCACATGTCCTTTGCTCTTTGGAAAAACCTGACCCTTCAGTAAATGGCTCTGTAGGTCTGACTTCCAGACAGTTTGAATAATGTAGTGCTGCAGGACGCCCCAGTTGGATCGCCTTGCTGTTATTAACTGTGACCTATGTTTTCTGAAGCTAATACAGTTTCCGAAATTTAAGAGATTGAGGTAAACTTTGATACAGTGCCGGCTGCCTTCAGTCACAATTAAGCAGTGTGGTAATAAAGTTAATTGAGATGACCAAATTATAGATACCCTTCCAGAGCAAATGGGAACATCTCCCTCCCATTTTGCAGCAAGTATGTGGTGACAGAAGTGTGATTGTTACATCACTAAGTTTGTTAAACCTGCTCAAGAGATTCATGCATTTAGCTGAAGGAAAGGACCTGAGATACTCCATTTTGTGGGGAAAGGAAAGGCGTCTGGCGTCTTTTAACCCAATGTTGGCATAAAAGTTGCTTTTCTAGGGAAAGATGTGAAGGTACCCTTAAGTGAAGAATTACTGGGACTGGAGTCCCTGAGAACAGATCCATTTGCTGGAGCTGAGAGCTGTGAGGTCTGAGGTTTCTTTGCGAGTCTGCAGTTAATTCTGAGACCAGAGCCATCCGTTGTGATGGGAATTTAGAACACAAGGTGGCACAAGTGGGACCTCACTCTCCGCGTGCAAGGAGGCAGCCGAGCGAGCGTTGAGCAGAGCCTGGCAGCTCAGCAGTCAATCAAGGAGCCGCCCAAGGAGCGAGAGCTGTTAAGCAGTCACAGCAGCAATGACAGGTCCAAGGGAAGACTGAGCTGCCCCTCCCCTTTGCCTCATCAGCCCTTCCTGCTGCCCCCAAGATACAAATGCATTTCATGAGCTGTGCACAGTCACACGTTCATCCAGGAGGTATTTGCTGACCTGGGGACCGGGTATTGTTTTAGGGCTGCACTCCAGCCCTACAGTCAGATAGACCTGGTCCCTGACATGGAGACAATAAGTAAGTAAATTACAATGAAGAGCAATATAGACAATAGATAAGTAAACAGAATAATCTCAGAGAATCACAGGGTCTGTGAAAACCAAGAAACTGGGCTGTGTGAATAAAGTGTGATAAGAAGACTCACCTCGAGGGCACCAGAGTAGCTCTGTGGGTTAAGCCTCTGCCTTCGGCTCAGGTCATGATCTCAGGGTCCTGGGATGGAGCCCCGCATCGGGCTCTCTGCTCAGCAGGGAGCCTGCTTCCTCCTCTCTCTCTCTCTGCCTGCCTCTCTGCTCTGCCTACTTCTGATCTCTCTTTCTGTCAAATAAATAAATAAAATTAAAATTTATTTAAAAAAAAAAATCTTTAAAATTTAAAAAAAAAATAAAGAAGAAGGCTCACCTCGAGGGACGCCTGGCTGGCTCCGTCCATAGAGCATGCAACCCTTGATCTCGGGGTCGTGAGTTCGAGCCCCATGGAGGTGCAGAGATTGCTTAAAAATAAACTCTTTAAAAAAAGAAGAAGAAGGCTCACTTTGGATCTGCTGATGGCATGGTTCCCTGAATGTCTTCTCAGGAGTAGTGACATTCGACGAGAGCCCTGAGTGACGAAAAGCCACACATGGAAGTCTGTAAGCACAGTGTTCCAGGCAGAGGGCATAGCCAGTGAAAACGTTCAGAGGAATGGAAGGAATTAGTCCTGAAGTGGGAAGTGCCAGGCTGGAGCATGGGCAAGAGGAAGAGTAGTAGGGAATGAAATCACAGGGGCGGGCAGGCGGAGATCGAGGAACGCCTCGTGGGACACAGAAAAGAGCTTATACTTCATTGAAACTGTGTTGGGAAGCCACAGAAACATGTATCCCGCAGTCCATATAATCTGATTTATGCTTTGGAAAGATGTTTCTGGCCTCTGTGTGGATAATAGATTAAAGGGGATGAAGAATAAAGCAGATACCAATTCTCAGGTTCTTAATGGTCATCTAGCAAGGAAAGGGTTGCAGCAGAGATGGACGGACATGGATGAGTTCAGGATACATTTTGGAAACCTATGTGGTAGGAAAGAGAAGCCTCCAAAAGAGCCTTAAATTTCAGGAGTTTACTGTCCTATTAGCTTAAAACAATTCAGGAGACTCTCCTGGATCTCTTTGTTGGTCCTGTGCCTAACTTACATGGCTAAAAATAAAGCAGCCAGGATAAAAATCATCCTAAAAGTCAGTAACCCTGTAGAAAAGGATCCTGGCGTGTATTTTTTTTTTTTTTTTTTTTAACCTAGAAACTTCTCAGCACCAATTACAGTGATAGGTTTCCCTTCGGGGCCAGTGGCCTTAAAATAAGGGCCTACCCAGCATCCTGTTTGTCCAACCCAGAAAAGGAATCCTTATTGGTTTTTTTCTTTCAATGAGCTATTTTGAGCTATTCTTTCATAATCCTCCCTATACATCCTAAGCACCTAAAAGTGAAACTTGGAGCCTTAGAGGAACTACCTTGGAACTTTGGGGCTACAGGTAGCATCTCCTGTCCCAGGGAGACCTCAGTGATCAAGGGGAATAAAGGGAATGGGTAACGGGGCCAACCCTTAAGCACGAACACAAAGAGCCATTCAGACTTGAAATCCAGGTGGTAGGAAAGTCAAGCTCTCAGTCTGGCAGGCAGAGAGTTTGCCTCAGAGGTAGAAGCATTTCTAGACTAAGATAAGACCATATACCTAAACACCCAAAGGACAAATATTTCCAACCAACGTGGAGTGAGAGAGCTTCCCTGGAGCCACTTGAGGAACTGACTTAATTCCACCCCTAACAAAGTAGACCTGGATAGGAATATTCTCTGGAGAAGAAAGACTGGCCTCATGGTACATCGTGACAAGTGAGTGGTCTTTTCAGTTGACAAGTTCTTTTTCTTTCCCCTTCTGGAAAGAAGACGCCATAACTCACTCTATGCACTCCATCTTTTTCCTGCACCCCATTTTTTTAAAAAAGTCGTGTTATTACGTAGTGTTGGAATGCATATGCAAGGTAGAAAAAGCTCCTGCCTGCTTTGGAAACCGTACTTCATGGGGCTTGGCGATCAGCCAGACTGCTAGTTGTGTAGCTCTGAAGACTTGCTTCATTGCCCCCAATTCGGAGACCCATCTTGTTATATTTTTCGTACCCCTGAATGATTAATGATTTAGGTACTGTGACTTGGGGCAAAATATCAGAAACCAGGGGCGCTGGGATGGATCAGTCATTAAGTGTCTGCCTTCGGGCCGGGTCATGATCCCAGGATCCTGGGATTGAGTCCTGCATTAGACTCCCTGCTCAGCGGAAGCTGCTTCTCCCTCTCCCACTCTCCTGCCTGTGTTCCCTGTCTGTCAAATGAATAAATAAAACCTTAAAAAAAATCAGAGACCGTGTTAAGAACCTGATTGGCTATGCCTAGACTTCGATGCTATCTCTAGAAAGGGAATTCTGTTCCTAAACCCACATCACAGTTATGGGCTCAAGATAACTTGACCTGTTGACCTGCAGGATGTTATCCATATATCCCTGAAGCTGTAGGCAAAATTTTTATGAATGTATTTTTATGTGTATATACCCCTTCATAATCCTGAATGGATTAAGCACCTCTGAATGAGGCTGTGTAGTTCAATGTTAAAAAGCACAGTCTTGGCATTACAACACGTCTCCTCTCAGCTGCTCACCTGTGTGACCATGGCCATGTTACTGAATCGTCAGTGCCCCAGTTTTCTCATCTGTAAACTAGGGATGATATTAGTACTTAACGCAGACAGCAGTTGAGAAGAATGAGTTTGTGTCAGCCAAGGCAAGCTCTCGGTTCTTGTTAGACTTTACTCTCAGCTCTAGCTTCTGCAGACTCTGCCCCACCCCTTTTAAAAATACACAAATGAGAAAAGAAACCAAGTTTTTGACCCTTTGTGGTGTTTTTTTTTTTTTTTTTTTTTTTTTAAAGATTTTATTTATTTATTTGACAGAGAGAGATCACAAGTAGATAGAGAGGCAGGCAGAGAGAGAGAGAGGGAAGCAGGCTCCCTGCTGAGCAGAGAGCCCGATGCGGGACTCGATCCCAGGACCCTGAGATCATGACCTGAGCCGAAGGCAGCGGCTTAACCCACTGAGCCACCCAGGCGCCCCCTTTGTGGTGTTTTGAGGAGAGAACAACAACGGCACTATCCGTGCCGTTTTGTGGACACCGTCTCAGAAGTGCCCATTTATCTCTCAGGAATTGCACAATGACAGTACTTGTGAGTGGTCCCAAAGTATTAAAGACTTTGGGTCTCTCCTCACCTGTGCCAGTTCAAGGCTTATGACTTTGAGGCAAAAGGCCCTGTAAATTATTAGCAGCCGGCAGGCTTGCAAGCCATTTATTTTCTCTTTGGGATGTATTTATTAGGCTGTACGTACTGTGTAATTGAAGCCGACTTCTCTGTCCTCATAAAGCTGTGGAACTATTCTTTTCTCACCAGATGCTACAGGTGACACACCTTGGGAGCTACTTATTCCATAGATCTGGGATCCAACCATCTCTCTGAATTATGATGGCCAGGGGCGCCTGGGTGGCTCAGTGGGTTAAACCTCTGCCTTTGGCTCAGGTCATGATTCCAGGGTCCTGGAATTGAGCCCCACATCGGGCTCTCTGCTCAGCAGGGAGCCTGCTTCCCTCTCTCTCTCTGCCTGCCTCTCTGCCTACCTGTGATCTCTCTTTCACTCTGTTAAATAAATAAATAAATAAAATATTTTAAAAAATTATGATGGCCAATATTTCATGACGGCTATTCTTAGGTCCCCCAAGGAGAGAATGTCTTCATCTTTTTGGAGACGTTGGGTCTGATCCTCTTGTTCTTGGCAGCAAGTATCACATTTGCCTTGAGATATGATACCGCAGGGTTGAGCATGGGATTGGACCCGAGGAAGAAGAAGATAAAAGGCAAGCATCTCTAAACTGGAACCATTTTTAAAATTTTTGTTTTATGGATTCAATTTTATGATACACGGCATTTGCAAGGTCCTTCAGTGAGAAGGTATTCTAGTTGAAACTTGGCCTTGAGGTTAAACTGGCACACTGATTTAGGTTTAAAAAAAAAAAAAAAGATCTTTGAACAAGCTCATCATCATTTTTCAATCAAGCATCAATCATCGCATATTGCTGCCAACCTCCTGACCCTGTGATTAAATGCCAGCCCTCCTTCAGGGCTCATCCCCTCCACCTACTTCTTCACGTCGGATTAGCTTTCCTTGCTCATGCTCCCCAGAGCGATCATACTTCTTTCCGGCACGGCGCTTAGCACTGACCACGCTCAATTATCACTGTTGTGCCCTTTTTTTTTTTGTAAGACAGTCTATGAACTCGTCCAGGTCAGGGCCAAGTCTGATTTACCTTTATCTCTTCAGCCGTGCTTCGGTAGGCATATGGCAGAGCTCAATAAATCTTGTATGGGTGAGTAGTCACATGGATGGTTCCTTCTCATGATTCAGGTCTTAGCTCAGATACCGGCTCTTCAAGAAAGACGAGCTTGACATACCTCCCGACCCCCCACCCCACCCAAGGGTAAACTAGCCGTACATCCCAGGCACAGCCTGTTCCCACATTCCTGCTTCAGTTTTCTTCACCGAAGCTATTCCTCTGAAAGTATTTGCTAAGTTGTATATTCTCTGTTTTCCCACAGAATGTGAGCCCTGTGAAAATAGGACCTTGTAGATCTTACTCATTGCTTTAATTCATGCCAGCTCTTGGCACATAGCAGGACTTTAGTACAGTTTGGTGAGGGAGTGAATTTTCCCTAATTTCCTTCCAGTCCCCAATGGAAAAAGTTAAGGCTGAGTCTGCTACCCTTTTTCAGTTTTCTGGACTGTCCTTAGCATTTTATCAGTGGGGAAGTGCAGCTTAAATTTAATCATGATTTACATGTTTGGTATTAAACCAAACAAAAAAATGGTAGAGATGATGTGGGTGGCTTTTTTTTTTTTTTTAAGATTTTATTTATTTATTTATTTATTTATTTATTTATTTTTAAAAGATTTTATTTATGTATTTGACAGAGAGAGATCACAAGTAGGCAGAGAAGCAGGCAGAGAGAGGAGAAAGCAGGCTCCCCGCAGAGCAGAGAGCCCCACCCGCCGCTCTGGAATCATGACCCAAGCAAAAGGCAGAGATTTTAACCCACTGAGCCACCCAGGCGCCCCTAAGATTTTATTTATTTGAGAGAGAGTGAGAACACATGCATGCACAAGTGGGAGGGGAAGAGAGAGAGGGAGAAGCAGGCTCCCCACTCAGCAGGGAGCCCTATGCAGGGCTTGATCCCAGGACCCCAGGATCATGACCTGAGCCACAGGCAAATACTTAACAGACTGAGCCACCCAGGTGCCCCGTGGGTGGCTTTAATTTTTAAGAAGGGATACTGGCCATTAATGTTAATTGTGTCGAGTCACTGGTTTGCGGTGAAGTAATCCTCACTTCTGCATGGCCAAGGGAACCTTGCACCTTCCTGCACCCCTCCATCTGTACCTCATGTATCTCTTAGTATTTTGATCCATCCTCGTCCTGTCCCCTTCCCCCTTCCCGCCCATAAAAGCATTACCCTGCTGGGTGTGTTATTCCTTTATGCGGTGACATTTTGCTGGTAGATATCAGTGTTCTGCAAAGTTCTTTAATGCAGTGTCCCTCCTCAAAAAATTTTTAGATGTGCCCTTTAAATCTTCCCAAGAAGGAAGAAGAAGCAAGCAATGAAACTTTTCTCTTTCTTCTTGATCTTTCTCATTACCCTCTTGGTTTGCTGATAAGGTATTTTATATGCTCTGTCCTTATTAGAGGCCCAAACAGGGGGGGTCAGCCTCACCCCAGCCATATGCTGGGACAAGATGATTTAATCTGATGGTCATAGAACTTGATAGAATTGGCTTTGTAGGGTTACTGGTTAAGGTTTCAGAGACTGCTTGAAATTTTATGCGAAATTGTGTACTTCTGTTCCTTTGCTTGAGAGAGGCTCTAACAGCATTTTTTATCCTATTTTCAATCAAGTCCATGGCCCAGGATTTAGAGCACAGACACTCAAGTAGACATGGTAGTCATTGAGCCAAAAGAGAGCTAGAACATATTCCTGTTATTTTTTAATCTAGCACTGCACTAAAACTAATAAATACTTACCATTGTCCAAGCACACTGAGTAATGCTTCTCTGTTTATAATTGCACTTGTATGTAAAATCTGGAAAACTTGGGAAAGACTGAGAATAAGAATATGAATCACATATTAATCCTAGCATTCAGAAAGACTATTTTAATGCATGTTCTTTAAGTCTTTGGATGTGTGATGTATGTGTGCAATATATACATAAATCCTCTTTTTTTTTTTTTTAAGATTTTATTTATTTGTCAGAGAGAAAGAGAGAGACCACACAAGCAGGCAAGAGAAGCAGGCAGAGGCAGAGAGAGAAGCAGGCTCCCTGCCGAGCAAGGAGCCCCAAGTGGGACTTGATCCCAAGACCCTGGGATCATGACCTGAGCCAAAGGCAGCGGCTTAACCCACTGAGTGACTCAGGTGTTCCACATATACCTATTTTTTTTTACAATGAGCTTATATTCTTTTTTTTTCTATTTTTTAAAAGATTTTATTTATTCGACAGAGAGAGACTTTGAGAGAGGGAACACAAGCAGGGGGGAATGGGAGAGGGAGAAGCAGGCCTCCCCACCGAGCAGGGAGCCTGATGCGGGACTCAATCCCAGGACCCCGGGGTCATGACCAGAGCCGAAGGCAGATGCCCAAGGACTGAGCCCCCCAGGCACTCCATGACCTTATATTCTATGTACAAAGTTCTATCCTGCTTTGCATATCTTATGTCCATCACTGCCTGTTTTAATGTATTCAAAATTTTTCATCTTGTTGCTATAGCAATGTTTGGTTGGTCCTCTGTTCTTAGTTCAGATTTTTGTTTCCAAAATTGTTCCAAAAAATTGTTTCCAATTTTTATCTTCTTTAAATAATACTGTGTTGAACATCTTTTTAACATTTCCTGAATACAAACTTTTTCTATTTCCTGAATACAAACTCTTGATGATGAGTTTATTGGGTTAAAATCAGCTATAGTTCTCAAGTCCAGCATTTAGGATTATGTATTGATGTATTTTAGAATAAGAAAGAGAGTTAGTGGGGTCTGAGCAAATGTGCTCAGGAGTAGTTTTATTCTGTTTGGAATCTCTGAGTAGCCCCAGACCAAGTTCTTAGTCTTCTTTCCGTGGTTTTCAGGGGTCTCCATGAATTAACTACCTGATTGCTTCAATCAGTGAATCAGTTCAGTCTCTTTGTCTCTCTCTCTCAATATAGGTAACAGTTCCCAGCTCCTTGAACGTTGCATTTCCTAATTCAACACCAGCGTTGCTTTCAATCAAACATTCTGCAATGCAAAATTCTAAAGAATTTCATGTGTTCAGTGACATGTGGATTAGTGACATAGTGTGTATTGGAATACTAAAGAAGAAGCTAAAATGATTCTATTAAAATGCTTAAATCTAGAGATCAAGTACAAAGCAGAATGAATATCACAAAGAAAAAATGTGAATTGATGGCATAGTACATTTTTATAACTTGTAGTTCCACTTTGCTTATGACGATGACGTTAGACTTCACCCCTGGAAAGCCTTTTGAGTGGTTTCTCTTCATTCCTTCAGTTGGTAAGGCTGGTTGACATTCTCACTTGCTTAACCTGGAGGAAGTTAGGTCCAAAGAAGTCTGATCTCTTTCCTACAACTCAGGCTTGTTCATGTCAGTTGTGGAAGGGCAGTGCCTGCCGTCTGTGTGGTTTCTCCTGGTAACACAGCTGAGCTATTGATGTCTTCCCTGTGTCCCTTGAGTCAGCCTATAAACATGTAAGTCTTAATCTCAACAGTGGTACTTAAAGAAGCCATACGTATACATTCATTTGGGGGGGGAAGTATCCCTTCTTGGAGGATGTAGAGGTAAGTGATGGCTCTTGAGATTTAAAAGTACAGTAAAATGTTCTGCATTTTACTATATTCATCTTACATAAAAAGGCAGTATATGCTTTTCTTTATTGTGGTATCTATTGGTGTCTGTGTGTGTTCATAAATAAATAAAGCTTTTCTTGTTGCAGAAGTTACTAAAATAGGTAATAAAACCATCCATGATCCCATGAGCCAAAGAATGCACTGTTTTGACATGTAACCTTCCAGTCTTTGTTTCTGAATGCATATATATTCTATTTTTACTTTCTTCACATAAATTATTGCCGACAACCATTATAAAATTTCACCAAGAGTAACACTCACCGTTTAGTACTAGGAGAACATGTTCAGTAGCATAGTTTATGGTCCTGATATTTAGAAGGAAAGAGTTCTCTTCCTGTTACTTGGTCAGATTCTAGTCCCTAGCACTGTCTTTGCCATTTGTTTTCTCCAAAAAGACATCTTTTTCATAGGGGACTTTGGAAATTCAGATCCCAACATTTCTCACTTCTATAAATCACACTTATACTCACCTTTGAACTGTAAAGTTTTCTGGGACCCGTTTGAAATAGTATTTGCTACCTTCTAGACTCAAAGAGCAGACGGTACCATCCATAGACTTTTTCTTCTGCCTCTTCTCGAAATTTCCCTTCCTTTCTCTGAAGGAAACAGGAGAGCCCGTGAAGACAGGCGCTGTCTCTTCCTCTAAGCCTTGTCCATAATATGTGACACAACGTTACAACACAAGCTTCCTGCCGCCCCTGGAGGCACAAGTGCGATTTGTCCTGGGAAAACCACTGTCTTGCTGGCAAGTGTGGGATCCTGCTGCTTTGTGTCACCCATCCAATGCTGGGTCTTGGAAAATTCTGCTGCATGGTGACCTTTTCTGAGTATTTTCCATAACGTCTCCCAGCTGTTTTCAAACCATCTGAGTGGTTTTGGCTAAAATACGTAATCGGGGGCTTTGTTCCAGCATTCATAGTCATTAGATTTTAAGATTTAATGACTGTGTGGACTTAAAGCAGATCCTTGATTTCTCTTTTAAAAAGCACTCAAGTACAGGCTCTCGAGTTTTGACATTTTGAATACTAATTTGTGGCCAGTTTTGGCTCCCATAAAAGGGCTGGCTTTTTAAAAAGAAGGTAGCAAGGCGGAACAAATTGCTCTTTAAATTAAAAAGAAGTTTTTCTTGTTTGTTCTAAAATACAGCTTGCGGTGTCTGTTGATTCGGGATTTTTTGGAATGTTGTATGAACTGCTTCCTGGGAGGAAGCCCACTGTAGCTGTCATCCCAGGGTGCTATGGACTGGTTGGTTTTGTGCTGTTAATGGAGGGGCCATTCATGAGTTAATGTTTACTTTTAGCTAGCTGTTTTCTCGCCTCAGCAAGATAAAACTTGGTATTCTTTTTTTTTTTTTTTAAGATTTTATTTATCTATTTGAAGAGATCACAAGTAGGCAGAGAGGCAGGCAGAGAGAGGAGGAAGCAGGCTCCCTGCTGAGCAGAGACCCCCCCCCCCCCATGTGGGGCTCGATCCCAGGACCCTGAGATCATGACCTGAGCCAAAGGTAGAGGCTTTAACCCACTGAGCCACCCAGGCGCCCCCAAATATGATATTCTTGATAAAGACATGTAGATAAAGGCCACATGTGCTTACGGCCCCTCCCATTGCTGCCCCTCCTTGCTGGCTCATCAGTTTGGTGTGGACGGTCATGGGGAGCAGAGCCTGTGCGTGGGTTTGCATGTATTTAACACCTGTCTCCGCCTGCAGCATGCTGCTTGCGTTCAGCATTGTGTTTTGGAGACCGTCTGTGTTACATGTAGAGATAGCCCAGGCCTTTTAACCTCTGCACGCTGCCTTATAGGTTCGATGTTGCCCAGTTTGTCTGGAGCCTCTAGTCCTTTCCAGCTTTCCTTTATACCAGCGGTGTGCAGTGAGCATTCTTGTGTCTGCACCTTTCAGCGGGCGAGTGCCTCTCTCTGATGGACAAAGACAAGGACCTTTATTTTATAAATAAATCTTAAGAGACAGGGACAAGGATTTATTTATTCATTGAGAGAGAGAGAAGGGGGGAAGGACAGAGGGAGAGGAAAAGAGTCCCAGGGACACCTGAACATGAGCCTGATGCGGGGCTCGATCTCACAACCCTGAAATTACCCTCTGAGCTGAAGCCAAGAGTCTAACCCTTAACGGACTGTGCCATCTAGGCACCCCTAAGATGGT
This sequence comes from Meles meles, assembly GCF_922984935.1. NCBI lineage: Eukaryota > Metazoa > Chordata > Mammalia > Carnivora > Mustelidae > Meles > Meles meles. The sequence goes on along the minus strand of NC_060085.1, from coordinate 33,688,677 downwards.
CAGTTTTATACATGATAAGCAGAATATAGATCAAAGCCATTTTCCCTGACTCCTACCTAGTTGGATATTCCAGACACATTTTTATAGAGGGTCACTGGGATCCTGGGTGAAGGCAAGTCTGGTAAAAGCTAACTACAGTGACATGGTGCTTCTTCCAGTCAGCTAGGAGGTCATTCTGAATTAGAAAAACATCTGAATTCAAAGACGTAATAGTATACAATTTTGAAGTCTGTCCAGTGACCGACACTAAATAACTTAATAAAATTCCCTAAGGGAATCACATTAATGAACACATAAAAGCACCTAATAATTGTTGAAGAATAGTGACACAACCAAATTGCTCAACACTTATTCTCCTCCATAGGTAAAGTATTTCCCCTCCTATGGTTTCCGTATGCTAGCATGTTGGGCAAATGACTTTCTCTAGTTAGAGGACGGTGACCATAACCCCTTCCTTTCCAAATGGTGTAAATTCACAAGGTAAGGTATCATGGTTGACATTTGAGGGGCCTACTCTGTGCCAGGTTTGAGGCTTTCACATGTGTTGTCCTCCTTGTCCAGATTGTCCTAACCCTGTGACACAAGCCTGACTCTCTCCATTTCATAAACTGAGGCACTGAGGCAACCCACTGCAGGCTGCCTGTCTGAGTTCGCCCAACTTGAAATGTAATACTCATAGTTTCCTTAGATGTGGTCCTCAAACCTGTCAGAATGTCCTAGAAGATACGTTTATACTGCAGATTCCTGGGCCCTCCTCAGGGTGGGGCCCGGGATTCTGCCTTTATAACAATTCTTCAAGTTCTCTGTATGTCTTCAGAAGTCTGAGAACCACTTGGCCAGACCGTGGTGACCTCGTTTTGGTGATGTAATGAGCCTTGCCAGAAGAGTGTCCGCAGTGCCTCTGGGGACGCGTAATCCATGGCCAGTCATGCCTCACTTGCAGTGGGCACATTAGCGGTGCTCCCCTGATGGCTTCCTCCTACTCACCCACTTCCCTTGCCTTGTGTTACTTGTGCTGAACTTAGCACAGCTCACGGTTTGACAAGTCACTTCCCAAAGCATTGAAATCATCACACTACAGAGGGATCATTTTCTAAAAAAGGTTGAAGTTGCCAGTGCAAAATCCTCAGATCCCAAGTATATCTTTGGTGCCCAGTCCAGATGGAATCCGTATTTTGCATTCTAACCCTCGCTCAAATCCAAAATAAAAAATGAGAGGGCAGCTTGCAGAAATGATTACCTTTGAAACACCATTATATGCTTTTATTTTCCTTTCTAGCCCTCTTTTGCTGCACTCCCCAGTTGGCAGATTTCCCATATGTCTGCTCCTAATCACTGCTGACTTTTCTAGAAGTGTGAGGCAATCACCAGCCCCTTCCAGCTCTCCCCCTCCCATGAAGGATAGGGTTCCGGAAGAGCCAGCAAGGATCAGAGAATACCTTATGCTCCCCTGCCTTTCTCATTTTCTCGCAGCTCCATGAAATTTCTCATTCACTCCCCAACAATCTCCTTTCCCCTTAAGGGTCTGACACCAGCTAGTGTCCTTTCCAAGCTAAATAGGAGTGTGCTTGGGTGATTGACATGCATGGAGAGGTGTGCCCACGATCTGGAGGGGGTCCTACACCAAGTTGAATTTGTGTTCTCTGCTGGCAAAAGAGCATCCTTCTTTGTTTTTGGTGTTCAGCTCATCCAAATAAAGAAGGCATTTCCTCTCCTGAAAAGCAGAGGGGGGGAAAGGGGAAAGAAACGATCCAAAGGGAAAAAAAAAAAGTAAAGAAAAATTTAATTTTAACCATGTACTCCTCTGCAACTAAATATACACCCCTTCCTCTGTCCTGATTGGTCCGCTTCGATTGACAAGTGGATCGTGTGGAAAGGAAATATCCTGGACTTAATTGTAAGTTAAGTCTCTCTTAATCCAGAAGAGCATTTGAGATTCTGTCCAAGTGTTCAATTTCCCAGGCCGCTGAGGTCTGTGAATTTCTTTTCCCAGCCTCCAGGCTGCTGCAGTACAAGCCAGCATAGCTAATGCAGATAGATCTCCTGCCTCTCGCTCTCCTCCTCCCTCTGCTTTGATTCGATATGAACAGCCTGGTAACTCCGATGCTGGGGAGAAATCTGACATAACTCTGCAGATGGCTAGGTTGCCATGAAACACCTGGGGATTGTTCTTTAAGGAAAAGGTAACATTTATATGCTAATGATTTCTTCCCCTCTTCCCTCCTTGTTGCATTTTTTCCAGGGTTGCCAGTTCCCAAGAAGAGCCCAAAGTCGGTAAGGACTTATCAGTTACTTGGTTCTTGTTGGGGGTGCGGGGGCGGTGGGGCAGGTGGTGGGAAGGGACGCTGGCTAGCTTGACTTCACGAAATGTGTTTTAGAATAGGTGGGGGAGACAGTAGCCCAGACTCATTTTATTAAGTTCTGGGGGTCCTTTTGATAGAGACGGTATTGGGTTTATCTTTTAACTGTCTAGTGATTTGTGGGCATGCTGCAGAAGCCAGGTTAAAGAATGCATGTTTGGAATCCTCTCTGTATAAATGCATTACAACTCACTTGCAAATGGATGAGTTTCTCTGGTGTTTTAACTTGATACAAATGCTATTGTTTCCTCTGGGAGCCGGGTGGGGGAAAGCTCCACCTGCTTCCTGAGTAGGGTTGCTCTTAACTGGTGTTTCCATCCCTCCACATGGGCAGATTCTCTCCCTGAGCTTTCTTATGCATTGGACGATGAATTATTTACAAAATTAAAAAGGCTGCAGGTTTAAAGAAGAATTGCCCTGCCCTGTATATATATATATATATATCCATGCTCACATGGAACAACGTTCACTGCCCCAGCACTGAGAATAAGATATTTCCTTGCTGTCGAAATGTCCTTTGTTGTTTTGCTAGCTTTAGCAGCATTATGCTGCAGGTATAGGATTAAAAAAAAAATCAATGTTTTGCTGTCCTTTCTAATCTGGTTTCCCTGAAGATGCATTACCTAGTTGACATGTTAGCTAATAGCTTAGAGGCTGTGGTGTTTTGTGTGGTGTTGTGAGCTTCTGCTCCCAGGGCACTGACAACAAATTAAAATGCTACTTCAAAACTCAAAATCTGGAACTACAATGCCTGTGAAATTGATCCGGGAGAAAGAAGCTTCCCCATTCATTAACATTAGGACAGAGAGGGGGTCCTTTCACGGGGCTTAGACTATTGGGGAGAGGGAAAATGTGCAGCTTTCTGCCATCCGGGGAAGGAGAACCTTTAAAACTTTGCAGCTCACTAGGGCTGCAGCGAGATTCTTTCCACCTGTCTGCAAGCCTGGTGGCGAGAGGCAGAAGTTTATTAAGGAGATGAGAGAGGGAGCTTCCTGCGTTCTTAAACTCCGTTCCTAAGTTGTCCAAAGAGAAAAACCTGCAATAATTGATGGGATTCCAGTGGCACAAGGCTGTGGCGACCGGAACATGTGACTCTAGGGCTGCTTTCCTTGTCAGTTCGCGTTAATGTTTCAGCTGAAAAGTGCTGGTAGGTGTCGACATCGGAACCACAGAGATGCCAGTGTGTGCTTGTGTGTGTGTGTGTGTGTATACAGGCACAAACACGGCATATGTGTGTCCTTGTCCCTCGGTCATAGTCAGAAGCCTATTCAGCCTTCAGAAAAGCAGCAGATCTGGAAAATGTGTCACGTGAGCTTCAGTTAGCCAGCCTTTTTTCTCCCACGCCCTCAAGCATGCCGTGTGATGCACGGACTTCTTTTACACACCCAACGGGAATGGGGTCTTAACAAGGAGCACTGCGGGGGGGGGGGGAGTAGGAGTTTTGCACAGGGAGCACGACATCAAGTACCAAGGGGTTCTTTTTGGGTTTGCATCCTGTTTAAACTTCCTTGGCCGAAGGATTTTTGTGGATTTCTTCTGCCTCGTTTCTTCCCCAAAGTGTTTGGGGATTCACTGCTGAACTCGAAGGAATATCAAACAGGTATAGAGCCTATATTCACCAAGTCAGTTAAGAGAATTCCCTGTGACAGTTTATTTTTGTAGAAGCCGTGTCATTAGCAAGCAGCAAGCCAATTACTCCGGCTGCATTCCTAGGAAAAAAGCATTCTTAACGGCTTTGTCCACAGTCTGCTGGCTCTTAATTACCACAAGCTAAGAGACTGGTGTGTTGCTGGGTTTGAGAAGAACAAGCCCCCAGCCTGGGGCTTGTCCTTACCCGATTTCTGTGCCAGGACGGGGATGATGGTTTTCACAGCATCGCTGGCACACCCGGGCAGCTGCCATACAGAATTCGGAACTCTGAGCCAAGGTCCGCTGTTGGCGGTCGAGCGTTGCTTACCTCTGTGATCCGTGGGAGCTCTGGACAGGTGGGTTGAAAGCTGGTTCCCTTCCCCAGTTTGAATTTTGATGATGTCCTGCCAGAGAGACAGATGACGATGGAATTTCTCTGGTGAGGTCAGGGGGAGTCCCTGGGAAAGCTGGATGTGGTGGTCCCAGACAGCCAGTCATACAATGGCAGATAGGGTTAGTTGTGCAGGCTACGTAATGAATGCACACGGACAGTGCCTGAGGTTGTGATATGCTGAGATTTACCATTAGTTCTGTGAATATACTGTCTTGACCTGGGACCAGGTTTCTTCTCTTCTCTTCAGGGCTCCTGACATTGTTGGCTTGCTCATGTGACTGACAGCTCCTTCTTGTCCTCATACTTTTTTTTTTAAATGTTTTCAATAATTCAGTAGTTGGGCTTTTATTAGAACAAAGGGACTTTTTGATCTTGTTTCCCCTTCTGGGCAGCCTCTACAGCTTACTTTTCATAAGCAGTTTCTTCTATTAGATTTAGTTTGAATGTTGAGTTTATGGATTCTGTACTCACTGGGAACAATAGCCATGTCTTAGTAAGATGTTATTAATTTAATACCTGGACAGCCATAACACTAGGAGTTTTCCTGCCAAATGGCAGAGACGAAAATAAGATAAAAATAAAAATAATAGTTGCTGTCAGGTTTTAGAGCCTCCCTAGGAAACTAGGAGTCTGAGGCCCAATTTAATCATCCTGACTGGAAACTTATCTGAGACTCTCGTTCTGAATCACACAGGAGAGTTTTATAAGAATTTAAAACTCTAGGGGCGCCTGGCAGGCTCAATCAGTAGAGTGTGCAACTCCTGATCCCAGGGTTGTGAGTTTGAGCCCCATGTTGGGTGTAAAGGATTACTAAAAAAATAAGAAGAAACTGGGGGGGGGGGGGGGAGAATTTCAAACTCTAAATAGACAGCAGACCTTGACTTTTAAGGCAGTTTTCACAGTACATCATTTTTGAAGTATTCCTTCCCTTTCTGCCTTCCTTCATCTGTCCCATCTATCCATCAGTCCATCCATTTAGTTAGCAGTTAGTATCAAGAATCTAGTAAGTGTCAGATTTGGTGGGAGGCACTGAAAATACCATGATAAGTAAGTTGGTTCGGCAGCTTACAAACGAAAGAGTTTTGATTGCTTCTTTCAGAAAAAGGACTCGTCGTCTCAAATCACCATAATTTTTATGCACTTGTTTCAGCAACATGTATTTATTGAGTATCTTCTATATGCCAGACTCCATGTCAGTATACAACAGGATCTAAGACAGAAAACATTCCTGTCCTCATGCAGCTAGGGAGAGAGAAACAGTAGTCACATAAACAACCAGATCTTTACAGATCTGCTTCATGGGGCATAAAGTCTGAAACTTTCAAAAGTTCAAAAAGCAGAGAGGGGTGCCTGGGTACCTCAGTCCGTTAAACATCCAACTGTTGATCTCAGCTCAAGTCTTGATCTCAGGGTTGTGAGTTCAAGCCCGGCACTGGGCTCCATGCTGGGTGTGGCCCCTACTTAAAAAAAAATAAAAATGATAAATAATAAAAATAAAAAGCAGAAAGATCATGTAGAACCAGGGACAAACATAATGAAAATCACTCAGCGCTTAATTACAACAGCATAAGTTAAATAGTCCTACAAAGCCAGAGAAAGTACCCAAAGTTGAGATACTATGATTGAACTGTGGAATTTTTCCAAGGTCCCCAGCAGCCTGAGCAATGTAGGAAACCATATTACTTAGCTGTTACGGTCAGATCCAAGAAAACATACCATATCCATAAAAGACACAAAATTTTCCCAGTCAACTAAAAGACTTCTCACGCAAAGTTTTCATACAGAGGACACCAAATATGGGAAAGACCAAGGAAGCCTGTCCTCTTCCCCTAACTGTTTGCAGCAAATGCGGCAAGCTGCAAGGGATCAGTAGTGTCGGGTTTCTTTTCCATTGTCCTCCATTCCTTTCCCCTGGAAGGGATCCTGAGGACACTGCTAACAACCAGTTGTTAAGAGGTGTGAGGGAGAGATCTTCCTAGCAATATGCCTAGCAAGTGACCCCAGCCAGAATCACCCAATTTTATGGACCCTGCCTGTTTCTCAAACCCTCCTGATTGTCATAACACCCCAGAGCCACTTGTCCCACAACGAGGCAAGAGTATAAGTCATTAAAGCTCCTGCAGGCTCCCAAGAGAAGCAAGGAGTGGTAGAGGGAAGAAGAATTAGGATCGTTTCTATAGTCTCCTTGCCCCTCAACTTCTTACAGCGACTCATACTCTAAACCCCTTGGAGTCTAGAAAATAAACTTTGCCTTTTTATCAGATTTCTTTAAAACATCCCTTGTGAACCAAAATTCATTTTCGTATCCATTGATACCTTCCTTTCCTTCCCATTAATTCCTCTTCTCTGCCCTTTTAGAAGAGATTATTTGACTTAGACCCATAAATGAGGAAAGGAAGAGACAAGGACCATCCTCTGCTTTGACTTGGAATTGAGTCCCTGATTTTTGCACAACCTTTAATGACATTGGCCTAATATCTCATCAGCACTTGGAGTTTTTCCTGTTGTACATGTAAATCACTGCAGTGGCCTTCAGTCTTGGCAGATAAGTGAACTGTAAATAATTTTGCTTTAAAATGGATCGATTTGTCATTTTTAAGCCACATGAATTCTTTTCATCATTTAAGCTCCTAAGTGCTGTCTGTATTCATTTGCTCTTCCGAGCAAATATTTTCAGCTCACTTTATAAGTACCTTCGTTTTGAAATCACTCTGTGAAATACTGATGAGTTGAACCGCCCCCCCCCCCCATTTCCATTTACAAAAACCACTGCATCTGCTTGATTTCCTTGGCCTGTCAGTAGTTAAGAAATCATTCGTACTGGGAGATTGGTACAGTTTCATTTTAAAAGGTCTTATGGCACAAGTTTGTGGCTAGTGTGTGGCCAAGGACTTTTATGAAATTTTGAAAACTGAGCCCATTTCTTTCATCCTAGTCAACTGATCTGATCTTTAAAAGTAAAAATTGTCCTTCACAAAGATCTGAATAGTGACAAAAGCTAGCATTGGAAATATCCATCTCGGTATGTGGCACGTCTTTCCAACTAGTTGTTCCAGCCAGAGAGCTGGGAGGTGGAAATCCATGTTTCTAAGAGGTCCTCCCCCTCCTTTTCCTCTTGCCTACCCTCCCCTCAGTCATTCAGGAATGCCTATTGAATTTGCACCAAAAAGTCTTTGATGTCACTTGTCCCTCCCCATCATCACTGCTGTTCCCTAGTGTAAACCACCTCGGGCCCCTCCCATGGACCACACAGTAGCCTCCTGACAGGCTCCCTGCTTTTACTCCTGTCCACACCAATTTAGTCACCCCTCAGTAATCAGACCGAACTTTCTAGAAGTCGCTTGGCTCCTGGCAATCTCTGCTTTAAGTCCATTAGTGAATTTCATCTCCCCTGAGCTAAGAATGAGTCCCAAACTTGACAGTAGCTCGCAAACCTTTGCAGTATCTGGTCTCTGAACTCATCTCCTGTTACCCCACTCCCTTGCTGTGTCGCTCTGCCTTCTCTCTATTCAAACTCATTTTTGCTTTGAAGACGGAGCGCATGCTGCTTCCATTAATGGGCTGTTCTTCCAGAAGCTTCTCCCTACCACCTATCTAAAGGACAGTGCAGTATGTTGTTATCAAACTGTTAAGATTATTTGATTGCTGTCCATCACACACATGCACGCACACACACACATCTAAATACACAAGTATAAATTCTCAGAGTTTAGGTACCATCTCTTTCTTTCTTATCCATTGTATCCGCAAGAATCTGGCTCGTAGGAAGTGATGAGTATGTATTCACTGGATGAGTAAATAATGTAATGTTGGTAGTTCCTAATAAGGGGGCCTCGTCTGGATGTTCTGTCATTTGGGTGCCAGATGCTTGCACAGCGCTAGTATGTGTAGAATAACAGACTTGAAAATGTATTTCTAACTGCAGATATTTCTCTTTGGGCCTGTTTCTCACTTAGAGAAATGAGGAGAAAGACAGTCCTATCAGAAGCAGCTCCAACCCTGGGCTGTAACTAGCTGAGAAGTGAGTTTGTTTTCATGCTCCAGGTCTTCCCTGGGAGATAATCCAGGCTGCTGTAAAGGGAACCAGTTGCCTTTAATTTGAAAGATACATAAACTTGACTTCTCCTGGAGAGTTCTAGGCTCTCATCGGATAAAAGACAACGTCATAGCTAATTAGCATGCTCATGGAAAGTCAAAAGGCATATTTTGAACTCTCATGCAAACAGAGCATAGCTTCAAAAAATTTAGAGTACTAAGATATTAAATATAGGATGCATCTTCAAATTAAGTCATTTCCATATTTGAACTTAGGAAGAAGCACAAAGTGAGGTTAAATCTTATCAGGGGAAAAATCCAAACAGCTCCCGGATTGTTGTGCATTAGCCTATTAGTGTGGGTTCGAATGTGTCGTTTAGTGACAGCTTTTAGTGGTGGCATCATTTTTCGGGCATATTCTCAGGGTGCTGCTTTACTTTTCTTTTCCAAATTTGGAACAAAGTTTAGATGGCATTTAAAAGGGATGCAGAAATGCAGTTTTAGAGACAGTTTTACAAACTCATTCCACATTCTGTCATTTTTGTGTTAAATTGGACCGAAGTGAGTCATTTATTGGGAGGTGAGAAAGGGTGTTCAAATTTGAGAAGTGGCCCGAGCCATTTCTGGCAGGCTTCATTTGCATATTCGGGTAATGGCAAAGCTGGGTCTTTGGTTAAACCTGAGATTTCCCGGTCCTCCGTGTCAGAGATGTGTTACAGTGGGACAATCGTGAAATGGTCTTGGGAAGCTGAGGGGTGACAGGCAGAATCCGAGCACATGCATCTTGTGGGCATGTGGGTAAAAGCACAGGTGCGTTCTCTGCGCGGGGGAAAGTCCAGCCCTTTATCAGATTCTGGCAGTGGGGCAAGTCTGCCAGTAAGAAATTTTTCTCCAGTTCAGGAGGAGGGAGTGAGTGGCCAAGATTATAGTGAGGTTTGCAGGGATAACAGAGTGACCCCGGGAAAGAGGAGTATGATGATGTTCTCTCAGATAACCCTGCAGTGCGGCTCCTGCTGGGTCCCAGGGAGGCTTTGGGAAGGGGGGAGGGGGTGGTTCTCAACAAGGTGGAGCTTGAAGATGTGGGGGTGGCGACTGGCTAACTGGAAATGAATTTAGTGCCAATGGACCAATCCCTACATCTGGCATTCGCTCCTCATTTGAGAAACCGTGGTGGGCATTGAATGGAGGGATACAATTCTCTAGGTGAACTCAGAGCTCCTTCATCTGTTGAATTATTTGCTTCTATATTTAAACTATCTTTCCTCCTTTCCTGAGAGGAGAACAAAACTAAAACATGACGAAAATGTATAAAAGAAGGACGCCTGGCTGGATCAGTTGGTGGAGCATGCAACTCTTGGTCTCGGGGTTGTGAATTCAAGCCCCACGCTGGGGGGTAAAGATGACTTAAAAATAAAATCTTAAAAAAAAAGAGAAAGTAACAGTCTCCATTAATTCTCCTTACCAAGGTTTCTTTCAAAATAGAAATAGCTTTAAATTTTGCCTTGATTATAGCAAGCATTAACTATGCATTATAAAAAGTAGACAATACAATAAGGGGGGAGAAAGGCATCCCGAATCCCATTTTTTTCTTTCTATGCTAGTGTATTCACAGCAAAAATGGAAGGTCCTGCATGTGCTTCTTTATAATCCAGATCCTCGTAAAGACCACAGTGAAGAGAAACACAGATTTCCACCCACATGGGAAAGAGAGTGGGGGAATGTATCTGTCATGAGCATTTCCTGGCTCTGAAAGTCTTCAGCCTGCCTCCAGGGGAAGCAAGAAGGCAGCTAGAGAGCTTCTTGGGGCAGAAATCAGAGAACTGGCCCCAAGAGCTGAGTTTGCTGTCTGGGGTGGGGGGCTGGGGGTGGGGGTGTATTGCGGGATATTGGCGGAATCAAGGATCTACTCCAAGTCTTTGAAGTTCTGATCCAACCAGGTCCGAGCTGAGCATTTCGTCCTCAAAAGGGAGCAGTGGTGACATGTGGGCTGGTGGTGGTTGTCCCTGTCCAAACCTCAGTGTGTTTTCCCAGGACCACTGGAGCTGAGTGAATTCAGCCTCTCCTAGTTCTACCAAGACCTCTTTGCTAGTTTAGAATATGGGCCTCCGATTCCTCCTTCAGGCACACCAAATACAATTGCATGTGGTCTCTCTTGCTTCATTAACTCTGTGCCCAGTTTCCTCAGCTTTGAAGCCTTACCAAAATCTATATTCAAATCTGCAATCTGTCATAGTCAGGGGTAGATGAAGTTTTTGTCCTCCTTGGGCTTTACTTCAGATACTTAATTTCAAAGTAAAGACTGGAACGGGAGGGAGTCGCGGGGTTGAGATTTAAACAAAGGGGACCTTGAACATTTCCTGGGAGATGGGGAGTGAACAGTGGAGGTTACCTGGGGAGAGAGCACGGAATGGTTTTGATAGGATTGATTGTAAGACCAAGGGGAAGATTCTGATGCTATACTTGAACTTGAAAGACCTGAAATGCTCTGGATCAAAGATCTTCTAAACCACTTAAAAAGCATATGCTATACAGGTTCTGTAAGAGAGGATGGAGATACTCCTTCTTGTCCCTTGACAATGCTCTTAAGCAGGTAAGTCTAGGGACGTAGCATCTAGTGAGTGAGAGGCAGGATTCCAGAGTTTTTATTTTGAATGGGAGAAACTATACACCTGGGCTTACCACCCTCTTTTATTCAAGAAAATAAGAACTGAAGTTATTTCGTATCCTACCAGGTATTTTTCCTCCCACTAGGTTTTGCTCTGCATTCAATCAACATTCAAAGAAAGAGCATTTCATAAAATGAGAAGGGTCTTTTGCTGAGCAGGTTTTAAGGAACAGGAACCTGCTTATTCTATTGAAATTTAATGAAACTCTTTCCCTTTGAAAACTGCTTGGACTTTGGACAGTTTGCAAGACTACCTTTTGAGGTCAACCCATATATAAAGTTTGGTCTTGGTTTGTTTTTTTTTTTTTTTAAGATTTAATTTATTTATTTGACAGAGAGAGAGAAATCACAAGTAGGCAGAGAGGCAGGTAGAGAGACAGGAGGAAGTAGGCTCCCCGCTGAGCAGAGAACCCCATGTGGGGCTCAATCCCAGGACCCAGAGATCATGACCCAAGCCGAAGGCAGAGGCTTAACCCACTGAGCCACCCAGGCGCCCCTGGTCTTGGTTTTTAAGCAACAGCAGTGTCAGGAGGTCAAGAGGTGAAATGCGACGCCTGCAAAATTGATTAGCTAAGAATTATGGAAGCTCTTCGCATGATAATTACTTATATGCTCATAAGTACCAGTGCATACAGAATGTAGGCATGATTTTTTGAAAGGGCTCATCCCTTTTCCTTATAGTGTAGAAGAACTTCTGGCAAAGCTTCAGGTAAAAACTGGGCATTTTATTATTGAAAGATGCAAAATGAGAAGTCCCCGGGAACATTTTTAACCCTGATTGTATTTCTTCTGGATGTTATAGCCTTATAGATAAATCACCCCTGGTATTTTGTCTCAACATATTTTGTCAAAAACACAAGGATGTGGAAGTGATTGATACATGTTTTATCTCTCCCCTGAACTTCAAACTCACATACCAGTTGCTAGGCCATCTCCAGATGGATGTCTAATACCTCAAATTTATAAGTCCAGAAATGAACTCTTCCAATTGCAGAGACCCAAATGATCATCCCCTCATCTGTGCTGTATCCATAACAGGCTACTGCAGTCTTCCAAGAAGTTAAAACAGCCTCCACCTCCATTTTGAAGCCATCCTTGATTCCTTTCTTTCACACCTTCCACGCAACCTATTAGCCAATCCCTTGGCTCAACTTTCAGGATATAACCGGGATCTGACCACTTGTCTCCATCCCTGCCCCATTATCCTGGGCCAAGCCATCATCTTCTCTCACCTAAATAACTACAGCAGTCTCCCAAGGTCTTCCCACCTCTAGCCTTGCCCTAGGACCTTTTAAAACAACAAGGGTGACCACAAAATAAGGATGCTAAATTGATACATCTTGTAATGCACACGCCCAGTGTCTTAGCTGGGAACCTGTGATGAAAATTGGATCTGTTTTCTGCCACAGCCCAGAGAGCAATATGGTTTGTGATTATGTCTTTCCATCTGGCCCACCCCTCTCTCTGTCTGCCAATCACCTGGGGATTTATCTGCATGCAGCTTTAGCTAGAGAAAGATGGAAGCCAAAATGTTGTTGATATATTTATGTATGTGTGCATAGACGTGCTGAACAAAAACAAGCTGATGGAAACACCCACTCAGAGAACCAATAACAGTCTCTTCTTGCTTCTCTCGCTTGCTTGCTTTCAGCAACCACTGGAAAGAAAAGACAGCCAGAACAGTTCTCAGCACAGCGTCTCCTGCCACCGGAGCCTGCACACGGCCTCCCCAGGCCACAGCACACAGGTGCTCCCCGAGTACCCGCCTGCAGAGGCCCCCACTCCAGATCAAACCGACAGCTCTGGGCAGAAGAAACCAGATCCTTTTAAAATCTGGGCCCAGTCCAGGAGCATGTATGAAAACCGACGTGAGTAGTACCCTGGCTCCTGTCTTCCCGAGACCCCTGCCCAAGGCTCCGGCTGTCTCTTGAGGCTTCTTGAGAATTGATTTTTCAGTGTATAAACAGGGTAGAGGTAAATCACGGTGAGAGGCAAAGCTTCTCAGAACAGTGACAGAATCTGCTGGATGTTCATGGAGGTCCATTATGTGTTCTGTTTGGGGTGGACAAGATGTGGGTGGTGGTCAGATCAAGGGCCTGGATAAAAATGGATTTATTTTTCCCTTCCATTAAAAGAAGTGGCAGATAAGAGGTGCTGTCTCATTAACTCTTCCCTGTGTAGAGACTATGGTATGTTCTCATGAAACAGCTCTGACGTACAAGAGAACACAAATATGATTGGTTTGGACTGCAGGGGTAATGAGAATGAAATTAAATGCTTTCTTAGTGGCCTCCTAGTTTTTAAGAATACTGGTAATTTTTTTTTTATATCATTATCAGTCTTTGTAAACATTCCCCTCAGAAAGGACAAAAGAAAGCAGCGAGTGGTTTGCACTTTAATTATTCATACGGTGGTTAACTGTGTTCCTTTGGCTTCACCTTTTCGATAAATATGAACCAGGGATAGCATACGTCGTAACTTTTTGGCCCTGATAAACCTAACATTGCCTTCTTGTTTCATTTCTTACTTTTTATTATGAAATGATTCCAAAGACCGTTCACAGTAAATTAATCATCATTTATCCTACCACTGTCAATGAAAGCTCCCAAGGTGCTTTAATCTTAGGGGATGCCGACTAACCCATTTTGGCAGTTGCTTTACTGAGGGTTTCTCGTGGGCGTGGTTGGCCGGGATGAAGCAACTCTGGAGGAAGGACGTGCACTTCATTTTCTCGTTGGGGCAGGGAATTGGAGAGAATGTTTAATGAGGTCTGGTGAAGGGTCTGAGTAAAATTGGAAGAGAAGAGAATCACTCTGCCCATCCTCTTTGTTACCCCCCCCTCCCATTCCCCAGTCCCAGCACAAGTTTTCTTTATAGCCATAGCTGTGGTGGTTTCTCAGGCAAAGCCCCGGTGGCCCCAGCCTCTTGCCCACCCACTCAGACTTGGCTCTGAAGCCTTTCCTTTGCTGGCTGGAGCAATTCCTCTGTGACTCAAACAAAACAGGGGAGCGAGGCCAGCATCCCCGTCTGAGAAGGAAAGTTGGCCACATTGCAGGGTGAAATCAAGCAGTTAGGGGGCACAAGGCAAGTGTGGAGTCACGATGATTACCAAATTTTGGAAGTCACTCAGGAGTCCCTCCATCCTTTTCCTCCTCAAGGGAGAAATATCGTTGCCTTCTTACTATAACAGTGTGGGGAATTAAATGCGCTGTTTTGGCTAAGGGTTCACTATGCTGACAAAAGCCAGATAATTTGAGTAGGAGTTTATTTAGTCCTCAGTCTAGAAAGACCCCCCAGAGTCTCCCTGAGGCCAGTCCAGAGGAAATGAAGTTCCATGTGGAACATCCCTCGTAAGCATGGTTGCGAAGTATGAACCTGGGTCTGTCCTCACCGTGTCTTCTCACTAACTGTAGTGATTTCATTGAACAAATGTTTCCCAAAGAGGAATATTTTCACATTCTTTTCGCATTTCTCTCTAACCGTGGGGCTCCTCCAATCAATGGCCCAACTTCAGTTGATGTTGAGATATTGCTTTATTGACCAGGCTTTGGCTTTTCTCAATACAGGACACATTTATGACTTTCTCATGTGTGAATTCTGGGATAAAATAAATCGTGTTCTGAAATCCTGGTCGGCATCGAGGATTGACAGACCACCCTAATGCATCCATTTCATAGGAGACTCTGGCTCAAATGCCATTTTCACCTTGGTGGAAGCAAAATTCCTTAAGAAATTTGGTATTTAACAAAAATTTGGTATTTAATCAAATTTTCCAAAAAGTGGGTTTTTGTTTTGGTTTTTTTGTTGTTTTTTTGGTTTTTTTTTTAACCCAGAAGTAAATAGTAAAATATGTACCCTTACTCCACAGCCAGCTGCTTATTTAAGCATTGAAATTATTCAGGTGGCTGTCAGATGGAAATATTTGGAATGGGGCCAGTTTTGTCTTCACTTTCTATAACATCTATGGAATAGGATCCAGCAACCCAAATGAGAATCAATTTCTTTTTGGTGATTGGAGGTTCCATAATTGAGTGATGGTAGCAACCTAATTGATGTTAAGATTCACATGGATTTCTCCCTCACCACTCAATGAGGGTAATGATGAGACTTCTCCCCGCAATGGTAGTTGTTTGGTCTCTGCCACAGATTTTCTTCTTTTCACAGTACCTGCAAATGAATGTACCTCAGTCTTGTCTTTTTATTTGTATTTTGTTTTATCCCAGATCTGTTTCTCCTATTGCCTTAAGTTGTTTTTTATCTTGTCCTTTGGGGTGGGGGGAGGGGTTGTGGAATAGAATATGTAGCCTTGTTAGATGGGATTCCCTGCCCCTCCCCCAGCACATACTCAACATCCTACTCCAGGAAAAAAACAGGGAAGGGAAGTCAGCAATAACACTTCAGTTGCACCCAGAGTATCCTCTTTGTGAAAATACATTTGTCTTCTATTTCATTTTATTGTGAAGGGCAGTGTGAAGATTAACATCATCCCTGATCAGATTCCTTCACGTGGTCTAAATGTGGTGCAAAAACACCATATTCTTGAAGGGCCATCTGTCACAACACCAGTGTCAAAACGAATCAGTCTGAATTACAGATGTGTTAATAAATCCCTTTGAAGGGCTTAAATGTTTAATTAAAAACAAAGGCAAGCATGGAAGTCCTTTAAAGCCGTGTTGCCTGCTTTGTCTTTTCTCTAGGAACACATCGATTGCTCACATGTCTTTAAAAATGACACTGATTCGGGGCGCCTGGGTGGCTCAGTGGGTTAAAGCCTCTGCCTTTGGCTCAGGCCATGATCCCAGGGTCCTGGGATCGAGCCCCGCATTGGGCTCTCTGCTCAGCAGGGAGCCTGCTTCCTCCTCTCTCTGCCTGCCTCTCTGCCTAGTTGTGATTTCTCTCTGTCAAATAAATAAAATAAAATAAAATAAAATAAAAACGACACTGATGCAATCTTACTAGTACCTGTTCAGGAAGACCAGCTAGGATACAGCAGTGTGGACTACAACAGAAAGTCTAAAGCTTGCCATTGAAACAGCACCTGTTCACAAAATAGTTTAGAAAAAAAAAAGTCAAAGCTATTGTACCAACGTTGTAGACCTGTCCTATTCAGGAGAAACATGCTTACACATTTGGAATTGGTCGATGAGATCCTTTATTGTAGTGAGTTTAAGGACGTTAGTCATACTTCTAGATTTTAAGAGCTGTTATGACGGTTCTTATTTGTGTTTTGTTCAGTTCTTGGCCAGATGTGATGATTTGTGTCTCTAAAAGACGACTCTGGGGGCGCCTGGGTGGCTAAGTCGCTTAAGCGTCTGACTCGTGATTTCAGACTGGGTCATGAGATCGATCGAGCCCTATTCTGGGCTCTGCGCTTGGAGTGTGCAGCCTGCCTGAGATTCTCTCTCTTCCTCTCCCTCTGCCCCTTCCCCCCACCTCAAAAAAAAAAAAGACTACTTTGGTTGAATTGCCAAGAATTCATCTGAACACGTATTAGTGCAAAAACGAATTCCATTGGGAATCTTTAAATAAATGCTTTGGTGTGGCAGTCACAAAAGTATACTTAATTTTTTTTTTTTTTTCCAAAAGGAAATCAGGGCTTAGACAAACCTGAAGTTCATGACTTGATTAAAACAAGGTCAGACGAAAATGCATACTTGAGGGTATAATTAAATAGGAAGAGTCTGAGGTGGTAACGGTAGTTGTATGAAATTCTCAGTGGAACAACTCTAAATACCAGCTTTTGACAAGAAAAGCGCTATGAAAAAAGAGGGGGGAGAAAAAAAAGCCAGAATCAAACTATAGTCTTTTAAAATCCACAGCAGCCATGACCTTTACTGTGAAAGCTTAAGTGCACGTTCCTTATCAATCAAACCTAAATTAAAATGAACTAAGAGAAAGCACATACATTAAGCTTTGCAAAACTGTGAAATTAATATTCCAGCTATGTCACCTTCGCCGGCCTCGGGATTGAGCAAGGGGGAAAGAGAAAGAGAGATCAATTCCACGAGTTTTGGAGAATGTCCGAGTAAGGATCCGCTGAAAACTTTTATTTCTCCATTATTATTCATGCTGTCTGATGTTGCCATGAGTGGGCGTGGGGTTGCTGGGGAAAAAACTCAGAAACGGGAGGGAAGAAAGAGAACTGCTCTGAACAGAAGTGTTAGGGCACTCTTGTTGACCACGCACAGACCAAAGACAGGATGAAATAAAACGTGATGGGCACATTTTATCTAAGTCTGGAACTTTGTGTCTGTAGTAATGGAGACACCAGGAGGTTGCTCTGCAAACCTGGTGATTCCGTTCTTTGTAATTATCAAAGGAAGTCTTTTGACGGCTTTATTGAGTTGTCCCTGGCATTACTAAAGGAGGTATAACTGCAGACATTGTCCCCTCTGCAGGGGCTTACAAAGGAAGAAAACTGGACAAAGTTTTCTTAGTTCTTTTTGATTCAGTCTCACTCAAAAAAAAAAAAAAAAAAGTAAAGGGTGATATTCATATCAGAAAGATAATTCCTCCCTGCTGCCTCCTGAAAACTCCATTCTTGTAAAATCTGCCCGAAATAAAGAAAAGATTAAAACATTTGTTGCGGGGATGGGGTGGTCTGGAATCTTCAGCGCCCCTGAGAAGACATGGCAGCAGAGAACACAAAAGAGAGAAATCCTGTAATTCTGCAACACGGTTCCCCGCTGCTTTATTCACTTAGGTTATTGATTTGGGTACATGGAGATGGAATTTGTTTGGTGGAAGAATATAATGGTTAAAATGCCAAAGTCCAGGTGCCAAAAGACTTTCTTTGTAACATGTCTGCGTTGGTGTATTGTGTTTGTGTCTGTGTTTTCCTGGCTCATCATTGGCATCTTCAACATCTTGGGTGTCCTTGGACATCTTCCTTTTCAACAGGAAGCTCTTTAAATTTGCCATTTCCCTCATTGATTCTCAGATGCAAGCGCTATTTTCCGATGGACTAAACTGTATGATAAGCCTACATCTTTTGGCCACAACCACCCATACATACCATGACATCTGACACCTAAATGAGCAAATGAAGGCAGAAACTCACTACCTTTGGTGTCCCTGTAGCATGAGCAAGTGTTCTTGTGTTAAATGATGCTGAGAAAAATGGATAGAGGCTGGAAGTCTCTGCAGAGATCCTTCCCTTGTTTGCAAAGGGCTCAGCAGACTTAAGGCAGACTCTGCCAGGAACCTAGTGCTGGCCGGAAAGCACCCGTAGTCTATTTTGGAAATAATCCTCCTGCCTGAGTGAACCCAATACAGAGTCCCAGCCTGATTTAATTTGTTGTTTCAGTGAGGCTATTAGAGCAAATACCCTGTAGCCAGCTACTCGAACAGAAAGAAAATATCATTACCTTAGAGTGCTCAAGAAAATATCTTTCTCTGATTGTGTTGAGGGGAGTCCTATGACATAGCTAACAGCATGTTCCATGGAGTCTTACAGCTTAGCCTCCGCAATCATAATAAAAAAGCAATGGGCATAAAGCACCCTGTAAAGCCCGTGGCATTAAGATAGCTCAGGCAAAAATACTGGATTCAGCTTCTCTGACTTGTACTTACCTGTTCACTTAGTCTCTTCTCTCTCTGTATATTCATATACCGTACATTTGAAGGCATTGAGTGAGTCACTCTTGCCAACTTGAAATCCCAACAACCGCCTTCTTCCCTACCTCACTGCACAAAATTGAAGAAGACGAGAACTAAACTTTCAGGCCTACACACTCCTTCAATCCTGA
Source organism: Meles meles (assembly GCF_922984935.1). Classification (NCBI taxonomy): domain Eukaryota; kingdom Metazoa; phylum Chordata; class Mammalia; order Carnivora; family Mustelidae; genus Meles; species Meles meles. Next base: position 33,669,846 of record NC_060085.1, on the reverse strand, counting down.
ACCCAATTAATTAAGTAAACCAGAAAGTAGGTAGAACAGTATTTGAAATTTCTCCTTTAGGGTTGGTTCACTGCCACTGAACCAATTTTTTTCTTTAAGTAAAAGATGTATCATTTTAAAGACCATAAAACACACTCTTGTATACATTAAAATATTAAAGAAGAATTAACTAGAAATAACTTTTGTATTAGCTTAGTTGAGTGACAGAGTCGTGATACATAGAACATATTCAGGTAAATTTTAGGTAGAGTGAGCATCGTCTTACAGAAATGATTTTTCTTCTAGTAAATGAGGTTTTTATTTTATAGCTCATGCCCTTACTGAGTTTTAAGAGTAAAATACCAAGCTATTGGATATTAAGTTGAAACCTACAATTTTAAAATATCATAGGCAAATTCTGGAGCAAAGCACTCATTCCAGAGATAAAATGAGAAAATACGGAAATTTGAGATTGAACATTTTGTACTCACCATTCGTGTTGAGAATATGGAAGGCTGGCTCCTTTTTGGTAATATGACTGAAATCATAATAAACTTTGAAAACTGGAAATAAACTTTGAAAACTGGAAATATTAGGATGCCCAAGAGTAACTTTTGGCAAAAATGATCTAACAAAATCAAATTATTGGGTTGCCGATCTTGATCATTCTAAAGCAAGAAAAAGTGACGTCTTTAAAAAGCTGAAAACTCTTTTTCACTCAAGCTGTTTTCTTTCATCCGCTACTTGGTATAACATCAGATGACTTATCAGGGCTTCTGAATCCCCAGAGCGAGCTTCTGTTTCCGTGGTCACTGTGACTCAGCATGAGCTCCCTCCTCAGATGTGAGCACCCACTTTGTGGATCAGCACAGGGTGATTTTAATTTACTTAAATTCTCTGGCAACAATACCAAGGACAGTGGACAACGAGGACTTCTGGCTTAGTCCGGGATAATGGCTTGGGCTGATTAGGAATTATCAAACAGTGATTAGTCCTTTGAGAAAACTTAGGGCTCGGTGACCGCTCCCACTGTTTGTTTCCGCCTAGTGTCCTCTGTAATTTTATCCACCCAGATTATTTTGCTTCCTTCTCTGTTGGAAAGCTGTCATCTGCTCAAGCATCATCAGGATTGCTCCTATAACTGTGTTCACCTTAAGGGTATGCTTCCTTCGATCAGAGAAATCACCTCCCTCTTCCTTCTTTCTTCTCTGCAGTTCCGGACTACCAAGAACAGGACATCTTCCTGTGGAGAAAAGAGACTGGATTTGGATTTAGGATTCTGGGTGGAAATGAACCAGGGGAACCTGTGAGTCTCTTGTCTACCTCTGTTTTCTAAGATAGCGAAGCAAATTAATTGGCAGCAGTGGCAAATCACTAAGATTTGAGTCCAGCTAGGTGCAACACGGACTGTTGTTGCGTTTTAAGAAGTGTGGTTGAGCCGTCAGGTTTTGTGGAGCTCCTTTTGTCTTGAGGAAGAAGAGACTAGTTCCCTTCTTTAAAGTGTGTACCCGTGGCAATATTAAAAGTGGCAGCTCCAGAACCTGGTGCTCCCCACCCAAGAAAACGAAAACAAAAAGCACAATAATAAAACAACAGCCCGAGCCTTCCGGCCAGCTCTGTTAAATCAGCCAGCAGGGAGTGGGCTGTGAGTATTGAGTAGCTAATGCATTAAAAGATCAGAGGCCATAGGACCACTGTCTTCACAAAAGTGGACAAAGAACCCTGAACAAGAATCAGGAGACATCCTTCCTCCCTGACCCTCCGTTCCCTCACCTTTAGAATAAATCTGTGTCGCAATCCAGGAATGTTTTAAAAGGAGAAGAGAGAACTAAAGATAAATACTGTTAATTTCCTTATCATAAAAAAAGCTGTTATTTTTTTGAGCACTTACTGTGTGCCAGACCCCACGCTAATGGCTTTTTACATGCATTTTCTCATTTCTCCCTCAAGTCCCAGAATGTAGCCCCAGGTTCCAAATTATCAAATAAAGACACAGAAGGGTTAATTAATGTACTCAAGATCATGACCTTAGTAAAGGGAAGGGACAGGAAAGGGTCTGACTTCAGGGTACACATTCTTAACCACTCCTTTGTCAAAGTTCTTTGTAAACTATAAATACAATCTAAAGGTAGTTATAGCATTATTATCTAGTGAGGAGGCAAGGAAAACACAAATATTTTCACTAAGGTTTAATGAAGGGTGAATGTAACAAGACACTAACTATAAAGACAGCTCTGCATGCCACTGCTTAAAGTACAGAAATGGGATGTCAAACCAGACTTTGCATGATTCATTGCCTCACTGAGCAGTATTTACGGTGCATTCCCTATTGCTAGGCATAGAGCTGGAGAGCTGGACTGTAAAGAAAAGTGGTATTACTATTATAATTTCCAGAGTATTCCAGAAGAAGGAGAGTTCTAAGGTAAACAGAGAAGGAGAAGAGATGTTGCAAATGCAGGAATAAAGCAATGTATTTCTGAAAAAGGGAAAAAGACTGAGTCCTCACCAGACCCCAGATAAAGGTCAAGGAATCAACCAAGAAACAGTTACTTTTGGGATGCCTGGCTGACTCAGTCAGTGGAGCCGGCAAGTCTTTATCTCAGGGTCGTGGGTTAGAGCCCCATATGGGGTGTAGAGATTACTAAAAAGAATAATAATAAACTTAAAAAAAAAAAAAGAAATAGTTGCTTTTCCAGCATTTAAGAATTACTGTAGCACCTATCACAATGGCCTGGTACCCAATGGGTGCTTAATAAATTTATGGCACAGAGGCAGACAGGAATGAATGAATTGAATTGTTCTTAGAAATGTGAAGGCCATCAGTATAATAGTAAACCAAAAGGTCAACGTTTCATCCATCATCCAATTATTCAACAGATTTATATCGGTCACATCGTACCGCTGGGTGCTGCAGATACAGACGGCCGCCTTAGGTCTGGGGATGAATTAATCTGTGTGGATGGGACACCGGTAATTGGAAAATCACACCAGCTTGTGGTCCAGCTTATGCAACAAGCTGCCAAGCAAGGCCACGTCAACCTCACGGTGCGGCGTAAAATGGTGTTTACAGGTATGTTTTCATTTATCCCGTTAGACAGCACTTTGTCACTGGATGCACAGAAGAGGCCCCCTTCCTGCGTCTGCCTCCTCAAGCATCTATTTTAGCAAATCTTTGCAAATGTGATTAAGCTCAGACTTTCCAGATGGTTTGCTTCTCTCAAATCCGGCAAAACTACTGTCATTCAAAAGTACTTTAAAGTGCCATTCATGCACATTCAGCAAAACCTTCTAGAAGAGGACTAGTTGAATATACACTCCCTGTCCTCATCTCCCTGCCAACCAGAACTTAGTCACCTCTCCATTTGATGTTAATTCTCAACCAAAACTGTCATTATAAAAGGCAGGAATGCTATAGCTTCAAGGTACAAGAACAAAAATCAGTTTTGTGCCACCAAATAAGCTTAAAAAAAGTTAGTGATGCCTTACTCTACTGTTGCCTGTCATGGGTAAGAAGCCAGTATTTGCTTCCTCTGTAAGAAAGCTGTAGAGATTGCTGGTTCTTGGCCATCTTTGACCCTTTTCTCCTGCCTGCAAGCTTTAAAGTACTTGGGTTCTCAAAACATACACACCCTTTCCAGCTTGACTCAAATAAAACCTTCCCTGTGAAACCCTCAGAAGTTCCCTCCTCCTTCCAACTGCCTTCCAGTTTTGGCATTCCTTCCTTGCCATTTTTGTGAATCATGGTTTACTTTTGTATCAGAATCTGCCATTTTGAGACAGCTCGTTGTGTAACCGTCTCCTTCCCATTCACTCACCGATGTCTTGAAAGCACACGCCACATGGGATGTTCACTGTCGGCAGCCCCCAGCTCAAAATAGTCAAGACAGAATGCAGAAAAAGCAGACTGTTGTATCACTTGAATTACTGAAGAAATATGACATGAAATATTGTCATTTCTTCAGAGCTTTAATATTTGTGAAACAGATGCTTACAAATGAAATTAACTCGCCCTTTGTTGAAAAAAAATTGTTTAACTCACTGACGTGGCATATAATTAATTATAGAATTAAGATATCAGATTCCAGTGTGAGAGTTCTACCTTACTGAAACCGTGGAAAACGGTGTTAATCAGTCATGGATTATGCCCAGAGAGCTCACTGATAGCCTCAGAATATTTCTTAAAATGGTATTCTGCGCAGTCAGTAGCAGTCAGTTAGAAATGGTTTTTGAGATGGGATAAAAGCGTTCGATTTCACTGACCCAAATAAAAATAATAGAGCAATGTGATTTTTGTTTGTTTCAGACTTGTTTCTTAAATATTAAATATTTGGAGGTTTTAGCACTAAGTCAGAGGTATGTTAAATCTGTAAGAGACATTAGACTGAGTGCAATAAACTGGTCACAAAAGGGCAAACCTGGTGTGAGCCCCCTATATGACAGACCAAGAGTAGTCAGATTCATAGAGACAGAAAGCTGAATGGTGGTTGCCAGGGGTTGGGGGAGGGAGGAATGGTTTGTTAGTGTTTGATGGGTACAGAGCATCAATTCTAGAAGATGAGGTTCTGGAGATAGATGGTGGGGACGTTTGCACATTGCTGTGACTGGTCTTAATGCCACTGAACTAAACTTAAAAATGGTTAAGGTGGTAAATTTGATGTTTTATATGTTTTACCACAATAAAAAGAAATATATGAAGGGAGAAGCTTCGAGAATAAATGTCTTTTTTTTTTTTTTTAAAGATTTTATTTATTTATTTGACAGAGAGAGAGAGATCACAAGTAGGCAGAGAGGCAGGCAGAGAGAGAGGAGGAAGCAGGCTCCCTGCGGAGCAGAGAGCCCGATGCGGGGCCCGATCCCAGGACCCTGAGATCATGACCTGAGCCGAAGGCAGCGGCTTAATCCACTGAGCCACCCAGGCGCCCCGAGAATAAATGTCTTAACACAAAACCTGAACACGCATTTTGTGTGTGGCATCAAACCTGGGTCACTCCTGCTTATTATTTTGGCTATTTTGGTGGGTGCTTTATCCTGTCACCTGGTGGAGCAATAAAACGGGGACTCTGAGGAAGGCTGACGTACCCAGGAGTGTGATCAGAGTAGACAATGACATCTGGAAAGTAGGAAGAGAATCTAAGTGTACCTCTGACAGGTGTTGTCAAGAATCCCACCATAGGGTATCTTTAATGGTCCAGTCAACCTGCCCAGTCCGGTGTGATGGAAAAATGGAAAGCAGCGCTGTTTGGCGGGCTGAGCAGCCATGTGACTCTTGAGGGTAATGACAGGTGAACGTGCGCTGAGGTCTGTGCTGTAAAAGTTGGGGTCTTTACAGGTGCGGACCACACCCGCGCTGCTGCTCCCCTTCCTCTGATTCGTGCCCTGGGAAGCAGTTCAGAGGGGACAGTGGCAACCACGTGGACCCTGAGAGCGGATGCTGACATTCAGTATGCTGTGGTCCCCTGGGCTGCCTTCCCGTGGGCTCCTGGCAGCAGCTGCTGGACACGAGCTACTTAAGGGAGAAGGGGCTGGGGCCCCCTTGCAATGATGTGGCGCGCGGGCAGCAGGCAGGCGGAGCAGGGGGGTGGCTGAGTCCGGCCCCCCACCCTCTCTCTCTCCTGCAGCCCCCAAAGCTGAGAACGAGGTGCCCTCGCCAGCCTCCTCCCATCACAGCAGCAACCAGCCCGCGTCGCTGACGGAGGAGAAGCGCACCCCGCAGGGCAGCCAGAACTCCCTGAACACGGTGAGCTCCGGCAGCGGGAGCACCAGCGGCATCGGCAGCGGCGGCGGCGGCGGCAGCGGCGTGGTCAGCACGGCCGTGCAGCCCTACGACGTGGAGATCCGGCGCGGCGAGAACGAGGGCTTCGGCTTCGTCATCGTGTCCTCGGTGAGCAGGCCCGAGGCTGGCACGACTTTCGGTGAGTGTCCCGTCCGCTCCTCCGGAAGCTTCCCCGGCTGCCGGCGGCGAGCGCAAGGGCGTTGTGTTGCAAAGAGAGCCAAAATCTCATTAACAGAAATGCCTTCATGCTTTTCGCTGCAGGTAATTAAAGCCTTAATTGGGGATGGAGAGTCTGTTCCGTAGCTTTTCCCCTCCTGAAGGTTGGATTTCTTTCCTTTTAACCTTTCGGCTTCCATGCAGAATGTGTGTTCACACATAGACAACTTCAAGCATAAATGAAATTTGCTTGAAATTGGAAGAGCGACCCCTTGACAGTGTAGAGTGAGAAATCATGGGCAAAGAATGCCTTCGTGAGGTCCTGAGTAGGATATAGCTCACCAGGTGGAAGTTTTGGGAATAAGCTATTTTATGGCTATAAAAATGCTTAGGGAACAGTACCAGGAGAGGGTCAACATCATCACATGACGTGCCCGGTCCACCTTACTGTATCCTTTCGATACTCTGTCCATGTCTGACATTGTTAAATGTTAAAAATGATATTTTTACCATTATCTGCTTGAGAATCTAGTTAAGATCTGAGTTAAGAGCCGTTTGTCTTCACTGCCCTTGAATCCCAGCAGGGCTGATTTTTCCCATCTTATCCAGATGTTGGGGGTTTCAGCAGAATATGGAGAAATGCAGTTGTCACCCTCTCAGAAAGTTAACTGATGGGTATACTAGCAAAGGCAAACAGGACCCACATGAATCCAAGAAACTAGTAATCCTTGAATCTATTAACAGATTATAAAAATGTACTCTAAAAATGATCCATCTTCCTCATTAGATAAAAAGTCACCCGTTAATCCCCCAAGCACATTTGTTCATTAATACCAAATAGGGTGGGAGATGGGGCAGGGCTATGCAGGCTTTGAAATTTACTCTGCTGTTTCCCAAACGACTTGTCCACAAGAGTCTGATGACCAGTGGCCCAGGTCACTGGTGACTAACATCAGGCAAGGTGCTCCTTCCCTTCAGCTTTCTGATCTGGTAGAACTCCCTTTACCATCATGTAGTCTTTGTATGTTGCTTCCTGCTAAAGCCATTTCCCCTGAGGTCTGTTCACTAGGAGACTGAGTCAGTCCAGTCTATGCATGTGTGGCAACAGTAACAAAAACCATTACTAACAGTGCTTTTGGGAGCTCCATTAACAGAGTTATCACGGCATGTCATGAATGGATGACTGGACACCAAGGCAAGGTTTTGAGGGTTTTGTTTGTAAATTAATTTGGGGGACTTTTCTCTTTAATTTAAAAATCTAAAGAAAGGCAAGGGAAGAAGAATTCCCATTGCTATCTTCAGATCTACGATTTGATTGTCCCCGTGCACCCCCTGTGTCCTCAGGATTTCTTAATGGTCGGTTTCAATTTTACAATGAGATAGATATGTCAGGTGGGAGGCTCTGTTATTTAATGAATATTGAATGTCTTCTCACAATCTGGTCTGTGATCGTTTTCCTCTGGCTCTTCTTAAACAAATTCCGCTTTCCCTAATACCTTGCATGAGACTTCTGTTTCAAACTACGCAGAGCTTTCCTCACACCTGCTGTTTGATACCGTTCTCATGGAGGGTTGTCCATGGAGAGGGGTTCCACTTAATCTGGACCTTGACTTTGAGTATGAAAGCCTACCAGACCTGCCTTTTGGATTCCAAAAGACCGTTGGCTTCCTTTTTTTAAAGATTCTGTGGCCTTGACCTTACATGCAATGATACATACTCAGGCAAAGATGCTGAAAATCAAAGAAATTATAATGCCCCCCCATCCCCATTTTATCCTCAAGGCCCAAATTATGACAGAAGTGCCTGCTCGGTTAGTTTCAGTGTCTCCCACATTCATTTTATCATCCTTTCCAAAAGGTGACTCCCCTGCATAACTAGCTTCACAGTCCTCAGAAAGATGAATTCTCAAAATAGGTAAACATGCATTTGACAGCAGACCCTATGTCAGGACTCAAAGCCAGTCTCCCTCCCACCACATGGGGTGCCTCAGAGTGCATGGAAAGCTTTCCTCTTCACATGTATTTTTCCTGGTTTTCACATCATCGATGTGTAGTCACCGATCATGAGAAAGGAAATGATCAAAGGAGTGGACCGAAGAAGGATTTGAACTTAGCTTTGGATCACTGTCCTTAGCCTGAGTAGATACCAGGTTTTCAGAGTCCTAGGAGGGGATTTTTGTGAGGAAGGAGGAAGATTTCAGACCTAATGAGCCATTGGGGGGGGCCCTACCCTGAAAGCATACGGGGTGGGCTGATTGAACAAAGGTCATAAAAGGAGAAATAGGAGTCTCACTTGGATGGCTTTGTTGGCTTATGTCTTGTAATTGTGCCTTTTTCCTAAAGCTTTCATCATTCTGGATAGAAGGCAGCAAGACTAAGTGTTTGTCCATTAGGTGTTTTCAGGGGGAATTTTGGTGGTAGCAGACGCTCATGCCTCCCCAGACGCCTAGTGATTATTTTTTTCTAAATGGAGAAAGAACAAAACATTGGCAGAAGCTTAAACGGCAGCTGGCAAAAATGAAGTGACGCGAACATGGAATGTGTAAAAACATCCATCCCAGCGCTGGGCTTCACATTTGCAGACCCAGAATAAGCTGATGGCGAGTTATTTTGGGGCTTTCGAAAATCTCGGAAGTTGCTAAATATCACCGATTTTGTCAGTGATCGAAGGAGGGAAGCTGGGGTTTTCCCCACATTTGGAGCGGGGCAGGGAGCATAGTAGGGACGGGCCTCCGCAGGGCGGCAGCCCCTCCCGCACAGGCCCTGAGTGTTGCCCATGTTTTGACCATCGGCACAGAGCTCTCCTTTAATAACATTTGCTTAATGCTTTAATTAATTAACACTTAACCTTCTCTTTCCCTTTTCAACCCTTTTTCTCCTCCCTTCGCTATATTCCCACGTAACTTAAAAAAAATAAAATAAAAACTCAATACCAAAGCAGGCAATGCATGTGTGGCTATGCCTCACAAAATAGGTCGGATTATTGAGGGGAGTCCTGCAGACCGATGTGGCAAGCTGAAAGTGGGAGACCGGATCCTGGCAGTGAATGGATGTTCCATCACCAACAAGTCCCATTCAGACATTGTCAACCTAATCAAGGAAGCAGGAAACACAGTTACCCTCCGCATCATTCCCGGGGATGGTAAAGTATACGTCTTGTGTCTCTCATTCCCTCTTGAGCTCTTTCTGGGTCTCTCTTTCTCTCTCTTCCTCTTTCTCCCTGTCATCAGGATCCATGTAATAGAAGAGTGTTGATTCAGAGGCAGGCTTACCCCTCTCTAAGGAGCATACCCATCCTACAGATGTAAGCCACCATTACTAAACCTCACCGCCCCCCTTCTTTTACGTAATCCTCTGCCCGTGACCCTGTGTTGCTGCAAGTACAAACATTGCAGAAAATCTTAACTTTCCCCATTTTATTTTGGTTTTGGTACCCTTGTCCTGATAATGATAGAGTACTTTGAATACAGGTGGTAAAGATCCTCTGATGTTCTATCTGGAAATCATTAAAGTTTGTTTGTTTATTTTTTTATTTTGTTTTGTTTTTAAATCACTAAAATTTAGCTGTATGAAGCATGCCTGGCTGGCTCAGTCAATAGAGAATGCGACTCTTGATCTCAGAGTCGTGAGTTCAGCCTACTTAAAAACAAATTAGTAAATTAAAGAAAATAATTTTTTAAAGATTTTTTTTTTAATTTGACAGAGAGAGAGAGAGAGATCACAAGTAGGCAGAGAGGCAGGCAGAGAGAGAGGGGGAAGCTGGTTCCCCGCTGAGCAGAGAGCCCAATGCGGGGCTCGATCCCAGGACCCCGAGACCGTGACCTGAGCCAAAGGGAGAGGCTTAACCCACTGAGCCACCCAGGTGCCCCTAAATGAAAACTAAAATTTAACTGTATGATATGGTTACACCACAAAACTTACATGGCGACAATTCAGAGCCAATCCTTTTTTTTTTTCCCCCAGAATAAGTGAATATATGAAAGGTTTTTGTTGAATAAGAGATCCTTAGGGTTTGTGCCTACTTGGTTTGTCTAATTTTTGCATGTGGGTGAAAAAAGAGTAAAACCTCTTTTTTGATAGGTTATATCTGCATTAAACTAGGCCTGTTTTTGTTTGTTAGTTTGCTTGATTATTTGGTTAAATTGAAATCTTGTTTCTTTTATGCCATTGGCGATTCCGCCCCCCAGGGGACATTTGGCATTGTCTGAAGTGGGTGCTTATTGGGGTTTAGCGGTTAAAGGCCAGGGATGCTTCCTAACATCCTACAGCATATAGGATAACCCCACACAATGTAAAGTTATACAGCAGAAAGTATCAATGCTCATTATTCATATCTTTTTTAAGATTGCCTTATTTATTTTAGGGGCAGAGGGTGCAAGAGTGAACGGGAGGAGCAGGGGTCAGAAGGAGGGGGAGAGAGAGAATATCAAGTAGACTGTGCTGGGCACAGAGCTGACACAGGATTTGATCTCACGACCCTGAGATCATGACCTGAGCCAAAATTGAGAGCTGACGCTTCACTGAGTGAGCCACCCAGGCACCCCACTCATTATTCATATTCAATGAAGATGAAGTTGAAACACTGATGTCACTAAATATACATTCTTCAGAGGATTAAGTCCTGAATACTGACTTCAACCGAAGCAGACTTTGCCTTTGGGAGGAAAGTGCTACTTGTCTCAAATGTTGCCATGTTTTTGTTTGTTTGTGTTATAAAATAAAATACATATTCTAAAAGTCAGTATTCTTCAAGAAGAAATGTGGTTTAAGGAGATAGTGTGATAAAAATTCTATGCCCTTAGGGTGCCTGGGTGGCTCAGTCGGTTAAGCATCTGCCTTCAGCTCAGGTCGTGATCCTGGGGTCCTGGGATCGAGCCCCGAATCGGGCTCCCTGCTCAGCATGGAGTAGGCTCTTCCCTCTCCCTCTGCTCCTCCCCCTTTCTTGTGCGCTCTCTCTCTCCCTCTCAGATAAATAAAGAAGATCTTAAAAAAAAAAAAAAATTCTGTCCTTGATCTGTAAAATAAGAAAATCAGAGATTTTATCTGAAAGTAATTCACCAAATGAACATTTGTATAGTTGGTAGAAAGAGATCCCTATTAGTTTCAAATTCAAGTAGTGTAAACTGTGCTTTTCAGAAAAAAAAAAAAAAATCCTAAACCAAACAATAAATATTTGAAAATTGTCAGTTCCAAAACCAGAGAATTTTCTCTGAGCCAAAAATACCCCATACCAAATGCGGAGGAAAAAATAGCTCCTTGATTGCTGTTCTCCTTCACTCTGCCTCAGATGCATGGTAATTTACCATGTGGTTTGAGGGTCCATTCCACCAGTTCACCACTCTGGAAGGCAATTGTAATTTAGGAATGTGATCACAGGATGATAGAACATAGGTTCTATGTTCTATCCTAATGGAAAGGATGAAGGAAGCCAGAAAAATTAAAAATTAAATGAGAAGTGGTTGAGAGAGCCAAATGTAGTATATAAATTTAGACACATCTATCTACATGCCATACAGAGATTTCAAAAAACGAATCCAGAGGAATGCAACATAGGCATTGAGTTGCTGTGTCTATATTGGTCAGTCTTAATGTGGGAAGGACAATGTCCAAAGAAGGAAGGAAGGAAGGAAGGAATGTACTCCTTGAGTACTTGAGGGCTTAGAAAAAGAGTTTGAAATCAGGAAAGATACAAATATGCAAAAGCAACTTATACTACTGTGCACATACTAGGTATTGACTTAATTTAATAAAATGCAATGGAAAAGTTTTGGAAAATCTGAACACCAAAAAAGTATATAGTGCAAGGTGAATTATCCAGTAGCAGTTGTCAGTAAAAAGGCATTTTTTAAAAACTTCAGTACTTAAAAAATAGGAAATTCAGCTAGACACATCATATACTCTCCTGGCTAGAAGTAAATGTGACAGCTGATACAATGTAGTTGAGGACCCTTGTGCTGCCCAGGATGTGATTTCATCCCAAGATACTGCAGTAGTTCATTGCTATGATAATAAAACTCTTCATCAATTACTCTGTAAATTTCAGAAGCCAGGTAAAGGAAATCAAGTCTGACAGAGGGTGGATTTCTGATGCTTATCTTCTTAATGGAGCCAAAAATGGCTGCCATGGAAATTAAAATTGAGGCAGGGGAGTTGGATTTCTGGAGAAATGTTGGAACAATCCAGGAGAAGTTTGCAAACACTTAGAAGACAGAGTGACCATGAATGAAAGTCTGATGAAGGGAAACGCATGGCAGATCACTTCTTTCTCCAAAAGTGTGTTAGAAGTAGAGAACTGTAGAATAAAAGGGAGTTTGTATTAGGGACCTCTGCCTCCCTTCACACCTTTCATATGAATGGTTAATTCATCAAGTAGCCCAAAGACAGTTTGTGTTGTGGTCCTTGCAAGGAGACTAAAGTTCTTAGAAACCCATGTTATCCCAAGTACTTCCATCAGAAACCCTGGGAGGCACTTTAAAAAGATGGGAAAACACGCTCTCTTTTGGGTACTGCACGGAACCCACTCGGGATCCACTTCTTTCCCTAGCTCCTAGTACCTAATTCTTTTTTTCTTGTCATTGTTGTACTTTCTAGACTTATTTCTGTACTTTCTGTAACTCTGCTTCTCCTGTTTCTCTGTGCCCCCTTCAAAGAAAGATTGGGAAACATGACTTTTCCTTTATTTGGCTTTGTTCCTAGAAGGCCTGCCTTCCCACATCGTGGACAGAGCTAGATCAAGGGTCCTCACCTTGTCTGCTTTTAACTATGTTTGGGACCAGAGTGGGAGGTGCAACGGAGGCAGAACATTTTGTCCTATGAGATGTGGGCAGAGGATAATAAATATGTAAGGGCAGCACAGAAAGGCCCAGAGGAATAGCCAAACATACTGAATCTGAACTTGACATCTGACAAGTCAAACCACACGTGTTTCCTACCACACACCTTCTGTAGAAATAGTCTGAAATCTGGGTGGGAACGAGACTTTAATCAGACAGGGCAAACCCTTGGCTTAATCAAACTGACACAGAGCCATCCATATGAATCAAGTTCTAGATATTTATAAGCTTAAAAATAAGTTACTTATATTAAGTCTTAAATTCAGACCACTCTGATTCAAAGTATTTGTTACATATGAGGTAAGGGCATGGCAACCCAAACATGGCTATTTCCTTGGCAAAGGTATTGAATGGTATAAATATCTCAATAGAAGGCTCTGTGGTTCCGATAGCTTGCAAAGGGATAGGGTAAAAGGAAGAGGGTTCCCACCATAACGCATGTTGGAAGTCTCCCAGAGCTTCGAATATTTATGGGATTCAAATTTTCAAACGCTTCCTTTAGATATTTATTACATGTGTGTTTATGCATTCAAATATTTATGAAAGGGATGATTGTATCCTTTGTTGATTTGTTTGGCTCTGTAGTGTGGATTCCATACCACACGCTAAAGGTATTAACACGGGGTCTGGGTTGGAATTGTAATCACTTGTCACGGAGATACTGAAACCCAAGGTAGAAGCTCGTGTCACAAGTTAGTGCCCTGATTTAGCACAACACCGTGATACTTGCCTTGAGAGCCAGCATATGCTTTGCTTGAGACTTGATTGACATGGAAAGTGTAGTAATATCTATTTTCATTCCTCTGAGAGAACTAAAGTAGGTGTAAACACTGTTTAATAAATGATAGCGGACACTTTCTGGAATTTATCGTAAAAATAGGCAATCTGTCCATCTATCTTGGAGTTTTAAAAGTCAAATACATTGACATCCATTCATAGTAACTGTGCTGGAGGAGGCTCTTTTATCTGGCCCTTGTTGTACGGGGCAAGTTTTATTCGGGGATGGAGCTATAGATCTGTGATAATGGCCTTTGTCTCTGTATTTTAAGAAGCTAGAGAGAATTTCAACACATAAAGTCTTGGCTTAATTCTAAATGAAGACCTGAAAGTTTAATAAAAATAAGTATAACTTTATTGATATAAAAGCATCCTGGAAATCCGGGGTATGCTAAAAATTATTTAAGTGCTTAGAAGATGGCTCATGAAATCTTGAGTCAAAGCAGAGTATTTTGTTTTTTAATTAAGCTGTGATAGTTGGTGGTATTTATGCAGTAAGATAAAGGCACTGCTTATTTGAAAGGAACACACCAACCAATTAGATAGGATTTCCTTGATACTGACACATAATTCCCTTGTCAGTGAGAAGAAGACTCTGGATGACTTTGGGCATGTTACTTACCTTTCCTAAGCCTAAGTGTCTCCATCTATAAAGTGGGGGAATAACTGCCCCAATTTCATTGAGTCGTAAGAATGAAATGAAATTAGTACATGTGGAAATGCACTTAGCACAAAGCTTGGCACTTTGTAAACTATCAAGAAATGGTGGCGGCTCAGAGATTAAGAAATACAGCAATAGGAGGAAAATTCAGTGTGCTCAAATAATCATTTACATATAAGTGTTAATTTTTAAAATGCTTAAAGTTAATCTTCAAAACAGATTTGCATATAAATATGCAGAAAATAACAAGCGAAAGATAGGAGGAAGATTAATAAAAGAATTCTATTTATATGTGTATTGAGTGATTATCTGTCATAACTCATCAAATCATGAAAGCACAGAAATTTAAAAAAAAAAAAAAAAAAGTTTCAGAATGGGACCTGATCTGCCTTGAAAAACCCTAGCTACCGAAAACACACAAGAACTCAAAAGGGGAACTCCTGCACAAGTCAGTAATTATAATCACTTTAATTACAAGGAAACGTTCTTTTTGGTATCCTGATTATGATTTCCCCATGGCCCGAACAATCTTGTGATTTCCCAGAGAGTCTCCATAAAATTAATTACAATGAGCAATATTAATTTTTTTAAAGGACCAATACAGGGGTTGATGAAACTTCTAGTGAATCATATTGATAGGTAGTGCGGCCTCTGAGTCCATTGTTCTGACACAGTTGGTGTACTTTACAGAAAATCACATAGATTTATCACTTGGTTGTGCCAGTTAACTGCACTCATCAAAATGTACTAATAACACGGTTTTAATATTGTAATAACAGTAATAAATACATGCTCCCAATAAAAAATGTGCTAATCGTCTTTTGCATCGTTTTTAAGTGCCCGGCACTATCCCCAACACTTTGCTCTCAGATGATCTTTACGTGAATTTTCTTGGCTACTTCTGTTGTCCTGCAGGGACAGATGAGAAAACTGAGGCATAGGAGGTTTACATGACTTTGCATAAGTCCCAGCCTGTAAATTACCGAGCTGGGGGTTCACACTGCCAGACATTCTGAGTCTGGAAGCTGACCTCCTAATGGGATATTATGCTAAGCTGCCTCCCATGAAGCCTGAGAAACACCACCTCCCCAGCTCAGGGTGGGTTGCAAGGTACATTGGCATAGTGTAGGTTCTGAGGATGCTCATATGGAAAACAAAATACAGACACACAAAAACACTTCTTTCTATTTCGCCCATTATTTCTCATCCTTAATTGACCACAGGTTCCTTTCCCACAGAATCTGTAGGTTTAAACAGACCATGGGAAACTTGTCCTAAAAGATGAGTTGGATTCACTTTACAGTTTATTTGATCTAGTTACATTTTATTATTAAACTTGTGCCTTAGCTCTCAGCATCCTGGACTTATGGGTGGAATATAGACTGTTAAAATCATAATTCAACTTTCTCATTTTGCAGAGCGTTTAAGTTCCCATGATAATAAATCAAAAGTAGAAATGGCAGCAAGGGCCACAGGTACAATAGAGGTGTATGGAGTGCTTACAGTATGTCATACTCTATGAAGCTTTCCATATACTGTTATCAAAGAGGAGAGTTATGTTATCGTCCCTTTCCATCAGATGAAGAAAATAAGGCATACAGCTGATGAGTGGGAAGGGGGATTGGATCTCAAGCCCGTGATTTTAACTGTGTAATGCAGTAAAATAACAGAAAGCCAGACCCAAGCTGAGTTAATATCCTTAGGAAATTAAAATGGAAGATAGACCATAAGGAATTGGGATTTCAGGGATGCCCTGTCACCCAGGATTACAGTGGAGAAGAGATGCAGTCCAGGTATCCCAGGTGGGACTACTTAACACTTTTTCTCATAGAAACTTTGTTATGCATCGTGGTGAGTATATGTAATCTGCAAGCATTAGAGTGCCTGCTATGAACTGGTGGACTCCGAGGAACTTGCAGAATTCACTGCACACTGTGATTTAAATAAGCATTCATAGGCTAATCTGAGAACCTAATGACCACATTTAGTATTTTTTAAAGATTTTTAAAATTTTTTTATTTGACAGAGATCACAAGTAGGCAGAGAGACAGGCAGAGAGAGGGGGGAAGCAGGCTCCCTGCTGGGCAGAGAGCCCGACGCAGGTCTCGATTCCAGGACCCTGAGATCATGACCTGAGCCAAAGGCAGAGGCTTTAATCCACTGAGCCACCCAGGCGCCCCATTAGTATTTTTCCTGATGAGAAAATGTAGGCCAAGTTCCAAACAGTCAATCTAAAAGTGCAGCTTGCTC
Source organism: Meles meles (assembly GCF_922984935.1). Taxonomy (NCBI): domain Eukaryota; kingdom Metazoa; phylum Chordata; class Mammalia; order Carnivora; family Mustelidae; genus Meles; species Meles meles. The sequence continues at coordinate 33,653,418 of NC_060085.1, read as the reverse complement.
ATATTGCGTGCTATCTGCCTTGATCCTAATGGAGAAATAATGATAAAAGGCTATATAACCATTACTATGTACGTGATTACATTTTAATATATGCATGTTGGTGTGCAGTCTATAGGGCATGCTCGTGAGTGTTTTCAAATTCTGGATCTCCAAACTTCTAGAGATTAATGAAGTTGCTTATGAATGTGGTTAGTGGAGAAGAAAGTCCATTTACATAAGAATGTAATCATATTCATTACATTAGGGTGGCTTCATGATTTATACAACTTATATTTACAAACTCTGGCTCTAACTAATGCAAGTTTTGAAATTCATCTTCCATCAGTGATACTAGATGAGATCTGCGAAGAACTCCACATTTCCAGTTGTGCTTCATTAGAAGCAGTGAGGAAGAAGGTAGATGTTGTGTGTGCGTGTAGTTAAGATGTTAGCACACTTCTGATTTTAATATTCACCTGAGGAAACCAAGCAGACTCACGAAACATTGCTGACAAATTGCGGAAAACATCAGTAGAGATTTACTATTTTTATTATTTTTTTACCATTAACCGGAAACATTCTGGGGAGAAGCGGTGCGGGTGTGGTGCAGTGTTTTAACGGGACTGCCACTTTTAAGTGTGAGGGAGGGAGAGACACGTCCCCTGGGCACAGTTCTACAGTAGCATGTTCTGGGGCAAACACTTTAGTTCGTCTGTGGGGATATCACTTGGGAGGAGGGGAATGGAGACATACATGCCTCATATCACAGATCTTAGAATGGTTCTTTTAGGTCTTCATTGTTTAGAAGTTCAAGTCAGAACGGCTTCAAACAGTGACAGAGAAACCAGACTTGTCTTTCAGATATGGGACTTCTGCTTCCCTTCTGGTTTGACCTCTTCTCCCGGGCCCTCATCCTGTTGTGCTCTGTCTCTCCCTGCAGAGTCTTCGAATGCCACTTTGCTGACCAATGCAGAGAAGATCGCCACCATCACTACCACACACACCCCTTCTCAGCAAGGGGCCCAGGAGACCAGGTCAGACATAACGTTAGTTGCTTTTGTTAGCTTTAAGGGAGAAAACTAACTCCTGGCCTGACGATACTCATCCTGGATATTTTTTTTTTCCCTTCCTGTTTCCCCCATGGTTTGCTTTGACATTTATTTCTCTCCCTTTGGCAGGAATACCACCAAACCAAAGCCGGAATCTCAGTTTGAGTTCAAAGCACCCCAGGCAACACAGGTGAGGGCCATTCTTCTTTTTTTCTCTGTTTGCTTCGCACATTTCCTTCCAACTTTCTGAAGCTGTGTTTATGAGATGTCTTTTATAGGATACTCTCAATTAAAATAAATAACCTTTTGTGAGAGGATGTACTAAATATGTACTCACATTTAGTTGTCTAGGAAATGACATTTTATTTTACTACCTTTGAAAAATATTCCTAGATGTCCTTTTCTAGGTGGGGAAAAAACAAACAAAATTCAAAAACCATAATTGCCTCAGGGACTGGCCAGCTGAGAAAGACAAAATCGTGAATATCTACTCATGGTATTCATAATGTGCTTATGCCAAGAAAATTTGTTATTTATTAATTTTTTTGTTAAGGCTTTTCTCAGCCTTGTGAGTTTCGGGTGAGATGCTCAGTTCTAACTGCCCATCCCGCAGGGTGGTAATAGGGAGCCCACAAATTTGGGAAAGATTGGGGGCTGATTAAACGGGTTAATTTTGAGTGACCTTCTCAGAGCCTTCAACAATCCATTCATGCTTCTCCTCAGCCAGGGTAGTGGCGCCTCCCGAGGTGTGAGAAGGTCGTTGTTGGGGTCCTAGTGATAGACACTGCTGCCATTTTGCAGGTGTGGGGCATGGTGGCTGAACTTCCAGCACTGTGCAGGATGGTATCATGTAATGACCTTTCCTGCCACAAATTTGATTTATGGCCTCCCTGATGAAATTTTAATATATGCATGTTGGTGTGCAGTCTACAGGCACGATCATAAATGTTTCCAGATTTGTATCTGCAACCTTCTAAGATGGATGACTGTTAATAAACAATGGGGAATCACAAAGAGAAGGATAGAGACCATGCCTTTTTGTCAAATCCACCATGGCAGAGAATATTTGGGAAGAGATGGGAAGAAATATGGGCAGATAGACAGACGCTCACCTCAAATGACTGCATTGTTTTTTTTTAAATAGGAGCAAGATTTTTACACTGTGGAACTGGAAAGAGGAGCCAAGGGATTTGGCTTCAGTCTTCGAGGGGGCCGAGAATATAACATGGACCTCTATGTCCTGCGCTTAGCAGAGGACGGTCCAGCAGAAAGGTGTGGAAAGATGAGGGTAAGTAGGAAGAGGATTCTGGACAAAAAAGTCATCTGCAGCGACTTTTTGACCTTACGTGGCTAGAACCTTCTTGTTCCTGAGAACTGCATTTTCTACTGTTCTCAGGACACTCTAGGTGCATGACTCCCACCCTAGGATATATTTCTCCCTAAAGCATTTTTGGTGGTAGCTGAAATGAAAGATTGAAATTACTTGTAAGTTAATCAAAGTAAATACTTTCCCAATCCCAGTCCCATTGTCCTTATACTGAATCTCATAAGGCAGGGACATCACTTCACAGGAAATCCAAGGTACACCAGGATGCTTACAGAGCAGGAAAGGCTTGTAGTACTGTTGGTTCTGGGTGGTAAGCTCCATTTAGGCTCCAGCTAGTCACGAGCTGTATTACCCAAGCCTCAGGAGCAGGTCAGCTCAGCACAGGATCAGCATCTCCATGGCATGAATGGCTCTATGGTAGTCAAAGGGGCAAATTTCAAATGCCAAAAGATCGCTCTGTTCTGTATAGGTATCTACTGTCTGTTACTGTGTATGCATATGTCCCTTTCCGGGGGCGGTGCAGGGGGATTAGGTGGTTTAAAAAAAATTTGTGTTGTCATTATAGAGAGGTCACTTAGATTGAGGCATATGCACAGGGAGCAGTTTGCTACAAATGAAAAGAAAGCAGACAGCCAGGTCCAGAAAGGAAAAAAAGTGCATGAAATTGGTCCAGAGCAAAGAGGGGAAAAAGTGACCAAGGGTAGGGAACTTAATATTTGTACTTAAGGCATAATATTGCTTTTTAAGTTTTTTCAGATTGATTGTTTTTGAAGGACAGTGTTTATCTATCTACCTGTCTGTTTATTTATTGAGAGAGAAAGAGCTGGGGAGGGGCAGAGGGAAAGGGAGTGAATCTCAGGCAGACGTCCTGCTGAGCGCTGAGCTTGACATGGGGCTCGATCTCATGAACCTGAGATCATGACCTGAGCTGAAATCGAGAGTCAGACGCTTCATCGACAGAGCCACCCAGGCGCCCCCAGATTGAATTTTTAATGAGTTTTTTTTTTAATTGAGAAAGACCATGAATATGGCTTTAAAAAATTAGTAGAAAATGGTCCATATTTTAAAATATAGTTTCCAAAGTCAAACCGGATTTCTTACATGTTCTTTTATGCATTTATATGCAAGACTTGTACACAAAGAAGTAGAGACACTGTATATTGCTTTTGTTTAAACACAATGGGGTATGCTTTTCCATGTCTTTGCTTACTGAAAAAAGTTTTTGAATGAACTGTCATTATCATGATATTTTATATTATGTTATGTAGTTCACAAGACACATTTATGTGACTTACCCAATTTGGTCCTCACACCTTGGTAGGGATGGGTTGTTAACACCCCCTTTTATGGACGAGAAAGTGAGTTCCAGGATTTTAAAGGATTTGAGCAAGATCAGTTAGGTCGTAAGTGATAGGACTCAAATTTAAGGCTTTCATCTTCAAAGCCAGTACTTTTCCTCTTCTGCTTTCTGGAAAAAAAGCTCCATGAGCGTAATAATCTTGCCTGTCTTGTTTACTCCTTTATCTCCAGTGCCTAGAACAGTAGCAGACACAGAGTAAATGCCACATCCATGCATCAGCCACGGTTGTGGTCTCATCAGAAAGCTTACCCAGGGAAGAGTTTGCTTCTAAGCTCACTCACAGGTCGTTGGCAGGATTCTGGGCCTCATGGGCTATTGGCCCTAGCTCTCCCTCATCTCCTTACTATGCCCTCTGCGGGGCAGCTCACTACACGCATCAGAGTGAACAAATGAGAAAATAAAAGAGGAGCATATAAGACAGAAGCCAAGATTATTTCGTAACCTCATCTTTGAGCTGACATCACGACACATTTGCCAGAAGCAGGTCACTACTTCCAGCCCATATTCGAAGGGAAAGAGATGACACAGGATATGAATATAAGGAGGGGAGGATTTGGGGGAGGGAGGCCTCCTAGCAACTGCCTACCGCATCTTCTTTTCCTCGACAATTAATATTCCTTTTACTGCTTCATTTTTCCCCCCGTAGCACTTATGCTTCCTAAGATACACATATGTCTCTAACTTCCTTGTTAATTTTCTTCCGTTAGCATGTCATCTCCATGAGGACAGGCGGTTTTGTTTCTTTCACTGCTGGATCCTAAGCAACAGGAGAGTTTCTGGAAGATACTCAATAAATATTTAGTAAATCACTCATTGAAAGAATTTTAAAGCCTAAAGCACCTTGACAGCTGGTCAGATCCTTTGTGATGTCCTCACTCTGTTGTCTCTTGTTTTGGCAGATTGGTGATGAAATTTTAGAGATCAATGGCGAGACCACCAAAAACATGAAGCATTCTCGGGCTATAGAACTGATTAAGAATGGCGGCCGCAGGGTCCGTCTGTTTCTGAAGCGGGGAGACGGCTCGGTACCAGAATATGGTGGGTCAAACTATGAAAACCTTCCTTCCTTCCCTGGCATGACTCCATGAATTTGTCTCCAGAACTGCAGCAGGAAAGTCTTTTTGTTTTCCCCCTATTCACCAGTGTCTCACCAGCCTTTCGCACCATGTGATTATTTGCCTCGCTTGTTCTGAAATCTCTACACATTTCATCCTTTTGCTTGCTTACGTGGACCGGGGCGTGGCCTAAGACAAGATCTTTGTAGCCCCCTTTCTGATAATCAGAGAGAACATTTTGTCTAGTCCAACCAAGAGCGAAGGAATGTTTGTTGGAACTGTGCCAAACTGTTTCTCAGACCCAATTGTTAGCACAAACTGACTATACTCCTTTTCAGAAGCAGGAAAGCAGGTTTCCTGAGTGATATGTTGAGGCACAATTCTCCTTTATTTTTTTCTCTTTTGATTACTTGATGTTTTTGCTTAAGAGGCGTGAAATTTTTGAGATGATTTGGGGGCCTTGCTGACCTCCTTTGTGCGCTGTATACGACACTTCTGCATATCCCCGTTGCTGGTCCCTATCCCCAGTCAGACCACCTGAGCCCACTACTAGAAGACAAACTAAACTGTTGATATAGTAGCCATATGTTTTTAGATGAAAAAGGATGAAATAGATTCCCAGTGCTCATCATGAGGGAAACACGTTACTATACCTTTCCTATGGGGAAAGCCAGGTTATACATAGAGTTCCTCTGTTGTGTGGTAGACATGATTTGAGTAAACAGCAATGATCTTTACGTAGCGTAGTCTTCTGATGGCAAAATATTATATATTATAATGATTATGTCCTATTTATTTGAGGTGTTGTTTAAAATTAAAAAAGGAAAAAAAAAGCTATGCCCTAGATGTAGGGCTTTTCTTCCCAACCAAAGGTCTACAGAAGTTTCTATAGAAACTGTGATTGAATGGTCCCCATATACGTTGGTCCCCTTTATTAGGGATTGATCTGTTATCACCCTCTTTTCCGAAAGTCATTCTGCACAATTCCCAGTTGCATTTTGGACTTGGTGAGGTCCTTAATTCAGATGCAGCTCAAAGAGAAGGATAACCCTTTTAAAGGACAGCCTTCCCAGGTGTTGGACCCTCATATACAGGTGTAAAATACGAGGGGCCCAAAGTGGGGGGAGGGAAGGTCATCAGATGAGGCCCCTGTAGATATGGCCAACCACGGGGGAGGTGTTTTGACTTTGAGATGCCACAGCTGTGCACTGTACTAAACCTCTGACCATAGGTGTATCAATGCCACTGAAACTGTGTAACATTGTCTCCCTTTTCTGTCTCCCCTATGCTTCTGTTGGATGTGATATTTCATTTGAGAGTCATCGTCAGTAACCTGTGTACCTTCTCAAAACCTATGTCTGTTGCACTGAGGATGAAAATCCAACACTAACAAATGTTCTTTGGGCTAAAAATAAAGATCCTTTAAAGTACTCATTTTTTCCAAGAAGGGTTGAAGATGCCAGAGTTGTGCTGCTGTAATGTCTCCATGTGTCATTTGGACTAAATCTCTCTAATTCTATCGATTAGAGTCACAAATGGGTTATAATATGTTAAGTTCCAATATTTTTCTGACTTGATTGGAACCTGCTTCTCTGTGAGGCTATTTTTGTAATGAGTTTTTTGTACTTAATTTAACTGCCGCGGTCTTCAGGGGTGGGGGAGGGAGGGAACTTCGGTCTTTTGTTGTTTATTGTTAATGCTCTCCTATGCCAGCTTGTCATTGTTCCAGTTGTTTGAAAAAAAAAAAAAAAAAGAAAAAAGGATGCATCCATTGTCTGGGTTCTCGAGTCACCTTATATGGCTGTCTAAGAAAATGTCACTGTTCTGATTGCGGTCTCTGCAGCCTTATATGAGTGTTGCCTTAGACTGTCTAACCGGACAAATAAACTCTCTTTGCCCTATGTTAACAAATGCAGATTTTTTTTTTCTTTCCTCTTTGTTATAGGGAATCTAAATGTTCAACTTTTTCTCTTTCTCTCTTTCTCTTTCTCTCTGACTGTTCTTGGTGCTGGGCCCTTCCCTTCTACAGCGATGATACCTCCTAATCTCGCTGCATGTATGAGAAATGAAAAGCTCGGGGAGGCTTGCTTCTACCTTATGGGCCATAATCAAACTACGGTTTGTAGCTCAATCAATACTAGGTGTTTCTGTGCTGTGGCCTAATTTCCTCATTGCTTCTGCTTAGCTCTATTTTGATATGTTTGGCAATTCATTCTGAGCACACTGCATTCTTTGAATTGTAAGTACACCACCGACCCTACTGAAGTCTTACTGTCCCTTATCTTAAAAAGTAGACATAAGAAACCCCAAGGTTAGATTTGTGAGAGTGATCTAAGCACCTATTCTTACCCAAAGCTGAAAGCGACTTTGCAAGTTCCTGTTTATATTAATTCTAGGACCCACCATTCAGAAAGAGCAAACCTCCTATCCCAGAGAGTCCTCCCCCAGGTGGGTAAGGCTTCGATAGACAGAAAGGTGACATGTCCTACTCAGTCAGCTATCTCTTGGGACACTACAGCCCATGGGGCCAAATCCTGTCCATAGCCTGTTTTTTTTAAGTAAAGTTTTATTGGCACATGGCCACACCCATTTCTTTTCTGAATTGTCTACAGCTGCTTTTGCGCTGTGGTCCAGTTAAGTAGTTCTCACAAACTACACAGCTGGCAAAGCCAGAAATATTTACTCTTTGGCCCTTTGCAGAAAGTTTACAAACCCTGCTCTAGGCTATCTTCCTGTTTTTATTAAAACCCACCCTAGGTTTTGGGAGATCATTCATGAAACAGATTGTTTAATGTTGACCTTGTTGCCTCATGAAAGATCCTTAAAGAGTTCCTGTGATTCCTTCATCTCCATGACCGTCACCCTGGTTTGCCCTTCACTCGGCAGCCCATCATTTCAGGTGTCTTGCCGGGAATCGTGTAATGTGTCTGGCTGACCGGGTTTAGCTGCGACAGAGCATCCTTGCCTTGAAAAGCCCTCTCATAATGTCAGGATGCCACCTAAAACATTGGCCGAGTCATTTCAAATAGTTTAATAATAAATAGACACCCCCCCCCCCCCCCGTGGGCTGCTCTGCTTTGAAGTCTATAGATATCTTGATGCTATAAGAAGAAGTACAGGGAGTCCTTGGCTCCTGGATGCAGCTGGGGCTACCTTGTGTAGCATAAGGAAAGCTGTTTCGGAAAGACTTTATCTGAACCCCATCTAACGTCAGACGTGCCCCGACAACCTCTCTTCCACTCCCTTTTGTCAGGAAACTCCATGTTTTTCAAATAGTTTCTTAAACTCACCCCAAATTAGAGAAAGATGTTGAATAAAATCCACCAAGGTAGAGAGGATGTTTAATGGACCCTCACATACATGTCACATTTGGCAGTCGTGCACATCTGGCCATGTTGCCTCTAGAACACCTTTTGCCCACCACCCTGGAATTTTTTTTGTTTTTCTTTTAAGAAAAGTGTTTTTAAAAAGGAGTGTACTTTGCATAAAATGCTTAAAGCCTGAGTATACAGCTCAGGTTGTTTTTGTTTTGTTTTTTTAAACCTCTGTAAACACGCATTTTGATCACCCAGATCAAACTACAGCCTCTTTACATTCCCCCAGAAAGTTCCCTCATCCCCCTCCAGGTCAATAACCTAGATTACTTTTAAGCGAATTAAAACAAGTATTCTTTAAAGAAAAGAATGTTTTCTTTGGTTGGGGTGCTGGGCGGGAGGAAGGGTGGGCAGGGGGGATGGCTTGGTGGGTGGGAGAGAGAGCAGGAGGTAGTTAGGATGGGGACTTCTCCATACTTGGGTTGTGCCTTTAAAGACTAAAATCGTGACTTACGCTGTAAATTCCTTAATGATCTATGTCTGGGGTGTAGCCATCAGTAGCTAGATGCGGAAAGCCACAAGTACTAAGTTTTTAATCTTCGCTAGTTGCAGTTAGACTTAACCAAGATTCAGTCGGCTTTGATTCTGACTGCTTTAATAGTTGTTTGCTTGTTGTGACTAATGAAACCTCAGGCGTGGGAGTGGGGACAGGAGCCGAAGACCCTCGATACCAAACCGTGGCTCTCCTTTCTTTTCCTGGCAGACCCCAGCAGCGACCGGCACGGCCCCGCCGCAGCCCGTGCACAAGGTGTTTCGGAAGTGAGGGCCGCGCCCCCCGACCGCCGACAGCATCCATCATTGGAGTCCAGTTACCCACCCGATCTTCACAAATCATCACAGCATGGGGAAAAGCGGGCACACGGGAAAGACCCAAAAGGCAGCAGAGAGTATAGCAGACAACCCAATGAGCATCACACATGGAATGGAACTTCTAGAAAACCCGACAGTGGGGCTTGCCGACCCAAGGACCGGGCACCGGAGGGACGGAGAGAGGCGCCCCCAGAGCGGATGGTGACCAACGGCCCCAAGAGGAGGCCCCCGGAGAAGCGCAGAGAAGGCACCCGCAGCGCAGACACCACTTTGGAGAGGAGGGAGAAGCACGAAAAGAGACGAGAGCTTTCTCCGGAGCGGAGACGCGAGCGCTCGCCCACCCGCAGAAGGGACAGCTCGCCCAACCATCGCAGGAGGTCCCTGGAGAGACTCTTGGATCAGAAACGGTCTCCAGAGCGCAGGAGGGGGAGCTCACCAGAGCGGAGGGCCAAGTCCACCGACCGCCGTCGAGCGCGGTCCCCTGAGCGCAGGCGTGAGCGGTCCTTGGAGAAGAGGAACAAGGAGGACAGAGTCAGCCACCGAGAAAGGGAAGAGCCCAGTGTGAAACAGGATGCCAGCCGAAGCTCCAGACATGCCCCAGAGCAGAGAAGGCGACCTTACAAAGAATGTAGCACCGACCTCAGTATCTGAGACGCTGAGGCACATTCCAACCTTTACCATGTCAAAGGTTCTAAGAGGAAGGTCACAAACCTGAAATAATTTAGTTTCTTACCTGGTGAAGCGTCTGATATCCGATGATCCTATGAAGAGCAACAAACATTTTATGCATTTGAAATCTTATAAGAAAAAATATATATATATGAAAAGTGTTGTGCCTGATGTATAATATTAAAGAAAGTATTTTTAAATGCATACTTTTTTGGAAATTATTTGCCAAATGCTGCCCCGAAGGGATATACATTGTGTTTCTACATAAGCTGTAGAATTGTCAAGAATTGTTCCCTTTTGGGGGGCAATCTTTTTCTCTCCTGGTTAAATAGGGCTGTTGATCATTTTCTCTAAGGGAAAATTATTAAGTTTAATTAATTTGATGTAGATTGTTATATAGTGATGTAGTGCTATACTGTAGTTAGGAGTTTTTCTTAAAAAAAGAAAAAAGCAAAAAGGCAAAAGTTATATTTGTAAAAGCCGAGGACTCTTTGGGATGGATTAGGATTGCCGATGATCCTAAAATTAAACTGTATGAAGAGACTACTATTGCAAATGAAGGATATTTATAGCTAAACTACACAGCACAAAGAAACGTTCCCTTCTCAAGTCGTAGTTGGTTCAGAAGACAGTTCCGTCCTCTCCCTAGCCATAGAAAGGCATGGACAGGAGAAGGTTGGCCGCCATTACCCGAACGTAGCCCAAGCACAGATGGTCAAGAGCATCACCCTCATCTAATGAGATCTCATTAAGGCAGTGCCATCACAGCTTTGCTCAGCTACTAAAAGGAACAGACAGACAGTGAGCACCTTCTGTGTTGTCCTGTCTGATCGGAGGCAGAATAGTGGCTGGGATGGGGAACAGTGTGCCCAGTGCAAGGGAGCTGTGAGACTCCTCCATACAGAAAGTGTGCTCCCCCTTTGTAGCATAAACCCAAGGTTGCCCTTTGCCGAATTGGGGACCAGGGAGTGAGTGTTGGTGGAAGTTACCTCTCTGTTGATATTTCAAGAAGTGAGGTCTGGGGGTGCTTAATTCCTAGAGATGCCGATTTCCCTTTGAAACCATAGTAAAAGTCTCCAGGATGGTTGAAAGGGAAAAAGACACAGTCCCAGTGGTTCTAGATCAAGCTGGCAAACCTCTGCCCTCATGACAGTGTCCTTTGAGTCTTTGGACAGCAGAACAAAGCATAACCAATTTTCTTTTTATAAATGACCCATTCTTTTGCAGTCCCGCAGGAGGTGTGGTTGGGTCGGCTTGTAGCCCCAGGATGTGGTTGGAATGGATTACTGCCTAGCTGAGCCAAACGTTTGCTTGTACCTGTTAGACCACTACAGCAAACCGCTGCTTATAATGCATTGTGTATTTCTGTAGTACTGTTTTGCATTTTCCATACAGACACACAACTTTGCAAGTCAATCACTGTTATTCTCATGGTACTGTTAAAAAAAAAAAAAAGGAAAAAGGAAAAAAAATGGAGAAAACCAGCCAATCATTGTGTGTACAGAGTTAAAAATTGTAATTAAAAGAACCTGTTTAAAAAAATTTAAAAAAAACAACTGTTGCCTTTTTTTCTTGTATAAAAGAGAATTTATGACAAAAAATTTAGCTGTGAGGAATGTGATATGTGTTTATATTTCTGAATATGGAACAAATTGATTCATTGGGATATATTTTAATGTAAACTAAATCAGGTATGTAAAGCTGTTTTAAAATGGGAGACTCTATAAGTAATTCTCTAAAGCTTTAGTTGGTTTGAATATCATCATTTCCTCCCTGGTGAGCCTGCTTTGTGAATTATTAAGCACTTGTTCGCATTCTCTGTTCCTCACTCATTTCTTGCCGTGTGCTATGGACTTAATGCTCTTTCTGTATTGATGAAAAGCAGTATGTGGGCCAAACTTTTTATAAAACACTATGCATATATAAATATTACATTGTTCATAGCTTTATTTGATTTCTGGGTTGATACATAACGTAGACAGAGTTCCTACAGGTGTGTGGACAGGCACAAAACACGTTCCCTTCCTGGAACAGAGACAATGTACATTCTGTAGCTGAAAAGGAGGAAGAGGGTCTGTGACTGCTACTTCTATTAGAGTTTTCCACACGAAGCCTCCATTGAGCTGTGGTAGTAAGGCTGAGGGAAAACACGACAGAATAAGGACATTGATCTTCATCAGTTTCCTTAGGAGCCCACTTGGGGATTTTATTCCTCAGGCTCCACTGCTAGGAATGTTCTCACTATTTCTAGCAGAATCGGTGATGTTAAATGATCGATGCTCTCACTTGTGGTCCAGAGTTTTAAATAAATGAAATCAAGGTGGATTTGGGGAGTACATCGTGAGGTTAACATTTTAATGCCTTTCCTGTTGTCAGAGGTGATATCTGACATTTAAAAATCTTTGTGGTACCCACCGGGGCTTGGCTCAGTCCGTGAAGACTTGGTGTGGCAGTTTCCTCTGAGTTCCACACATCAGGTTGGCTTTGGAAATATTGTACTCTACAGGGACTATGCATCAAGCAGAAAGATCTAGTTTTCTCTGAACTACTGTAACCTTAAATTGCAGACTGATTCTTGTGAGCCTACTTTCCCTAATCCCCCACTTCATGTAAATGTCTTGATGAGAGATGATGGATGAGTATTTTGTATGATTAAATCAAACCATTGAAGAATTCCCCTCCCACCCATTACACAGTTGATGCCTGAAAGAATGTTGGGAGTGGGGGAGAACTCAACACCCTACTTGTATTTTTTAAGTTTCTTTTGTGAAAGATTTTTTAATGCATTTTTACTGTAAAAATACATGGAAATGTATGCATTCCATAACCACTATTGCTTCTCGATGGATATTTTTCTTGTCTCTGTGTTGTCTCAAATCTATCAGGGTCACGTCATCAAGTGAGAGTGTCTGGCTCCAACCCAATTCATCAGCATCCCATTCTGTCGAAAGAGAAGGAATTATGCCTATGCAGCAGTAGTACAGTGCCCTGCTACTCAAAGTGTGGTCCGTGGATCGCCTGCCTCATCATCACCAGAGAGGGTATTAGAAATGCAGATTCTGAGGCCCACCCTAGACCTACTGTGTCAGAATGTGCCTCTAACGAGCTCCCTAGCTAATTCAAATGCACCTGAAGTTTGAACAGCCCAGGATATCAGGGAACCCTGGTAAGAAGCAAGACTGGCTAAGCCAAGTGCCTCATCACTTCCCATATGATCTTGAGCAAGTTCCTTAACCTCTCTGTGTAAGCCTCACTTTCCTTGTCTTTAAACAGACATCTCAGAGTTGGTAAGAATAAAGTGCAACGTGCTTAGCATACCTCCGGCAATCAGAACAATCCTTAGTGGATGATTCTAAACTTTTTTTTTTTTCTTTGAGGAAGAGGAGGAAGAAGATATTCTGCCTGACAATCGTCCCAGTATATTTTCTGATGAAAATGAAGAAATCTATTCCCACTCTTTTAAAATGGGGAAGAGGGGCGCCTGGTTGGCTCAGTCGGTTAAAGCCTCTGTCTTCCGCTCAGGTCAGGATCCCAAGGTGCTGGGATAGAGCCCTGGATTGGGCTCTCTGCTCAGCAGGGAGCCTGCTTCCCTTCCTCTCTGCCTGCCTCTCTGCCTAGTTGTGATCTCTGTCAAATAAATAAAAAATCCTTAAAAAAAAAAAACACCTTAAAATGGGGAAGAAAGCCTCCTGTTTTAATTATAAAGTTAATGAACACTGTGGCTCCTGCTACTTAGTGAGTCTAATTACACTTACCAGTGTTTTGAAATATAAAACCAAGATGCTGTGCTGTGAAAGTTAAGATGAAAATGGTCTCAGAGCAGAACTTTTAGAGATGTACGTGGAGTTAGATGTGTGCCTAACCAGTCCTGGTAGATGGAAAGGTTAACCAATTAGTGAGTGGCTTAACACGTGTCCTGGTTGATCATGTCATTTCTAATGACTTTCCAATTCCCTTGACAGTTTTTGGATTGTTCCTGCAGTATCATTTAGTAGTTATGGCTTACGTATACAACCTAAGTTCCCGGACATTCAAAAAGGTATTGTGTTTAATAATAGGCCTTCCTACAGTCTATTCCTTTTCCTGTATTTTCCTTTATTTTGTCACCAGCATGGTAATTACAGACACTGCTCACTTCCCCAGTATCTCTTTTGTTAAAGATGGCACCTAAAAATGGTCTCTGGCTTACCCGATAATTGAAGCTATTTGTAAAGCCCGTATGTGCCCCCCCCGTTCTTTGCCTGCCCTAAATAGCCACACTAAAAAGAATATGCTGTGACTCAATTATATTGAATAATATAGCTGGACTCTTCCTGCTGATGGGCAACCCAAGAGTACCTTTGATAGTCCGCATGAATCTTGAAAGGAAGAGCCCTTTCAAGTTCCTCAAGGGGATTTTTCTTATAAACAGGCCACATCATCAGCATTGTGGGTGTTCAGCACAATAAGATTCCAGTGTTTTTGAAATATGCATCATCCCATGCTTCTAAGAGGAAATGACAAAACTGGGCCCTTTCCAACACAATTATTGGGGGTGTTTTTTTGGCAGGAGCAGGCCTTCTGTGAGAAGTTTTTGAGTAGTTCCATGCATCGGTGTGTTTCCGTATTGGACTCTTCGTTGGGAGCCGGTCATATGTTTTTTTCTTCTCTAGCGCAGGTATTAGAGGAATGCTGGATCCAAAATACAGATCTTTTTGGACGCACATGCCTTGAAGCAAGGCGGCATCAACGGTGAATAGTCAGGTGCTACATGTGACTGTTCCCTTCTAGTGTAGCACTGTTCTTCCCAACTGGAAAGTCTTCATTGTCACATCCTTTGGAGAAATAACAGGTTGATCTTTCCAGCCTAGAAGGCTACACACCAATAAACACTTACTTAAGTATATTCATCCCTTAGGAAATGAAGTCTGATCTCAAAGGATCATAGGATTGCTGAGAAAGAAGCTCAGAAAGGCTGCTTATTCTTAGCTATAATAAGCAAGGGTTTTTACTCATTTATTCCTCCGATAGTGAGGGTCATCTCTGTGCCCAGTGCATGGTGGGGCTAGAAATACCTGCTTCCTTGTCTCCAGAGTTTATAGCTGGGTGGGAAAGGCAAACAAACAAATCCAAATAAACTACCTACCAAGCAGAAATTCAGGGTCTATGAGAGTAATTAATAGGGGATGTAGCCAAATTGAGAAAGGTTGATTCTAGAAGGAAGAGAATGAGTTAGCTGGTGAAAGAGGGAGAAGTATAGCCCGAGGCAAGGGAAGGAGTGTGGTCCAACCTGGAAGAGGAAGAGGGAAGAGGTGCACCATGAAGGGCCAGGCAGCTTTGCTCCAAATTTTAGCCTATAGAGTAACAAGGGTCCTTTGAAGAGTAACAGCTCCTGGTGAGCTGTGTGTGCTGCAGGCCAGGGTGGAGGGGAGGTGACTTGAGGTAGGTTTGAGCAGCAGGAACATGAACTTGAGCCGCTGGGATAGTGGTCTGAGGAGGGTGGGGGAAAGTCTGAGGCTCTAGTATGGTACAGGCAGCAATCATTCTAGATACGATAGGATTTTTCGGCTGAAAAGTCCCCAGGCCCATGTTTATCATCCTATTACAAGAATTCATTTTCTTCGGGTGCCTGGGTGGCTCACTGGGTTAAGCCCCTGCCTTTGGCTCAGGTCATGATCCCAGGGTCCTGGGATCAAGTGCCGCATCGGTCTCTCTGCTCAGCAGGGAGCCTGCTTCCCCCTCTCTCTCTGCCTGCCTCTCTGCCTACTTGTGATCTCTGTCTGTCAAATAAATAAAATCTTAAAAAAAGAAAAGAATTCATTTTCTTTCCAACCCAAATCCTTCTATATCCTCTCTTCCCTATACTTTTGTAAATACCTACGGAACACTCAGTATCCGATTTCTTCTATTAGAGGCAATTGGTTACTAGTTCACCTGGTTTCCTCTGAGTTTACAAATTCCCATCTCCCTACCATTTTTTTTTTTCTCTTCAGACCCTGGTTTCAAACCTTGTTATCTTGTTTTTTTTTCTTCTTCTTTTTAGATAAACCACATTTTTCTCAAGCTACAGAGCCCAATTAAGTATGATACGTCCCTTGTGTTTGAGTGTTGAGAAAGGAACCATTCCTACAATAGCCTACTTGGAAAAGCAGTGTTTTTGTTTTTGTTTTTTTTTTTAATTTACAAAACTAATTCATACTTAATAAAATATTCAAGCGTGTCAGGAGAGTATAAAATAAGAGGCAAATTCCTTTCTTAGCCTCTGTCAATCCCAGTCCAGAAAAGTAACTATTACTAACAGCTTGATTCATGACATTTATGATCTTTTTCTATTTATATGTAACTATGTATATGCTTATGTAGTTTGAATTTTTTAAAAGATTTTACTTTTTTTTTGCTAGAGAGAGAGCATGAGCAGGGGGAGGAGCAGAAAGAGAGGGAGAAGCAAACTCCCCACTGAGTAGGGAGCCTTACTCGACTCTGACTGGTGCTTGATCCCATGATCATGAGAAACTGAGGAGCTGAAAGCAGATGCTCAATCAACTGAGCCACCCAGGTGCACCTGGGGTTTTGTTTTTATACAAAACAAAAACGGACCAATAGGGAGGGAGAAGGAGCAAGATGGCGGAGGAGTGGAGACCTACATTTCATCAGGTTCCATGAGTTCAGCTAGATAGTTATGAAACCATTCTGAACACCTACAAACTCAACAGGAGATCAAAGAGAAGAAAAGCAACAATTCTAGGAAAAGAAAAGCTACCGCTTTCTAGAAGGTAGGAGGTGTGGAGAAGTGAATCAGGGTGACGGGAAGATAGACGGCGGCGGGGAGGGGCCGGCTCCCGGGAAAGCGGCGGAGCAGCAGAGCACAAAACCAGAACTTTTAGAAGTCTGCTCCACTGAGGGACGTCGCTCCAGAGGCTAAGCATGGAGTGGGGTCCTCTCGTGGGGTGGGGTCAGTGTGGTCTCAGGACCTGTAGGGCACACAGAAACACCAGGGTGCCTGAGTGTGGCAGAGCTCCCAGGTATCAGAGCCGGGAAGCCGACTACAGAGATGGAGCCGAGGAGGGGGCTCTCGGCTCAGGGTTACCTTAAATCGTGATCCAAGGCACAGTTTAACCACTGCTCTTGAAGCAGGACCCCACAAGTGGCACATCCAGGGAGACTCACCTTCCTGTGGGAAGAACAGCCCAGGGGCGTGCTGCAGAAATCTGCTGAGTTTGGAGACTCCAAACAGGGCATGCATCAGAGACAGAAACACTCAGTCACAGGCTGGGTGAGCTCGCAGCACAGCCAGAGACCAGGGAGACGGGAGGGACTGACTGCTTTTCTCTGAGCGTGCACTGAGGAGTGGGGCCCTGAGCTCTCGGCGCCTCCGGGCCGGAGACGGGGAGGCCGCCATTTTCATTCCTGTCCTCCAGAGCTCTACGGAAAGTGTTCAGGGAACAAAAGCTCCTGAGAGGGAACCTGAGCAAATTACTTAGCATGGCCCCTGGCAAGGGCGGTACAATTCCACCTCGGGCAAAGACATTTGAGAATCATGGCAACAGGGCCCCTCCCTGAGAAGATTAGCAAGAACATCCAGCCAAGACCAAGTTCACCAGGTTCCTGGGTGGCTCAGTTGGTTAAGCAGTTGCCTTTGGCTTAAGGTCAGGATCCCAGAGTCCTGGGATCAAGTCCCTCATCGGACTCCCGGCTCCAAGGGGAGTCTGCTTCTCCCTCTAACCTTCTGCTCTCTCATACTCTTTTTCACTGTCTCTCTCTCAAATAAATAAATAAAATCTTAAAAAAGAAAAAAAAAATTTCATTAATCAATGAGAACTGAAAAATTCACAGTTAAGGGAATGCAACACGTAAAACTCATGGCTTTTCCTCCATGATTCTTTAGTCTTTTAAAGTTAAACTTTTTAATTTTTTATTTTTTTTCTTACTGTATTTTTTTTCACTGTTTAAGGAATTTTTATTAAAGCAAGAATTTTATAATCCAAATTACGTTTCCTTGCTCAGTTATCAATTCTGTTCTTTAAAACAGAAGTGACATTCTGAGCTATTCCACAGTAAAGAATTACAAAATTAAAGAAAGGAATGCTTTAAATTTTTGTACTTTGCTGAAAACTCTTTTTCCCAGGGTCTATAAAACATTAATTTGTTTTTATATTTTACTATTTTTTTGTGTTTTTTTTTTGTTGTTTTTAAATCAATAAGTAATCTAGGACTAGCATTATGTTTGCTAGACCTGGCATTTGCTCGGTACATAAGGTTCAAAGTTTCCTTTCCTTTTTTTATTTATTTTATATTTTGCAATGTTTTTTTTCCATAATGTTTAAGTTTTTCGATGTTTAGATATTTTTCTTCGGTGAAGCACGAGTTTCTTTTCGTGGTCCCTGATCAATTTTAAACAGTTGGAACACCAGTGGCACTGTTAACTGCTTTCTGGGCAGCCTCTTTAGCTTGGTGGGCTTGTAGTACAGCTACAGCTTCGTCAACTTTAGAACGGAGAGACTCTGGAGACTCGAGCATATGAAGAAGTTCTGAATTATCAATCTCCAACAACATGCCAGTGATTTTACCAGCAAGAGCAGGGTGCATGGCCTGAATTAGAGGAAAGAGCCGTTCACCCAACATTTGCTTTTGCTCTTGAGGAGGGGCAGATGCCAACATGGAAGCAGTCAAAGGCTCCTGACCTTGTACATGAACAGCAGGCTGCTGCATGGTAACTTGTGGCTGTGCATTAAGATGTTGCTGAGGATTGCGGACTCCTGCAGCGTACTTATACTGCAGAACAGTGCAGACAGCAGGAGTAGCTGCGGCAGCGGCAGCTGCGGGACATGGACCCATTGTCTGTGTTGATGTGTTAGCAACAACACGCTGTGTTGACATGACTCGCGGAACCTGTGAAGAAGCTGGTCTCATAGTACTAAATGGTGGTCTAGGAGCGGCTGGGCGGATAGCACCGGGCATATTTTGGAATGGATGAGGTCTGGCACCCTGAGCAGTCCAGCGAGGACTTGGTCTTAGTTGAGCAATTTGGCTAGGAGGATAATATGCAGCACGGTTCTGAGTCTGTGGGATAGCTGCCATGAAGTAACCTGAAGGAGGTGCTGGCTGGTAGGGGTTGATTACAGGATTGGGCACAGCTCTTACACTTGCCATTCTCTGCATATACTGGTTAGTGAAGTGAGCCTGGCGCTCTTCTTTGCGCTGAGCTAAAGCTACATACAATGGCTTGGTGGCCACAATTCTACCATTCATTTCTGTAACTGCTTTTGTGGCTTCTTCTGGGGAGGAGAAACATACAAAACCAAACCCTTTGCTGCGACCACCCTCCATCATAACTTTTGCACTAGTGATTGTACCAAAAGGAGAAAACTCTTTCCGGAGACGTTCATCATCAATATCATCATCAAGATTTTTCACATAAAGGTTAACACCCTGGTATCTGGTGATCCTATCTTGCTTCATCTGTTCAAATTTGCGCTTAAGTTCCGTCTGCCGTTCCACTTTTTTCTGAGCTCGACCAACGTAAATTTGTTTTCCATTGAGCTCCTTTCCATTCATCTCATCCACAGCTTTCTGTGCATCTTCATGCCTTTCGAAGCTTACAAATCCAAAACCTTTGGATTTTCCACTTTCATCAGTCATTACTTTCACACTTAAGGCAGGTCCAAAGAGATCCTTAAGGCGCTCATCATCCATATCTTCTCCAAAATTCTTGATGTAAACATTGGTGAACTCTTTTGCCCTAGCTCCGAGTTCTGCTTCTCCTTCTTTACGAGACTTCAATCGTCCAACAAATACTTTGCGATCATTTAGTAGCATCCCATTCATTTTTTCAATAGCTCTTTCAGCTGCTTCCTGTGTCTCAAAATGTACAAATCCATAACCTTTGGAGCCATTTTCATCACAAACCACCTTACATGAAAGGATGTTACCAAAAGCAGAAAATGTATCATACAGTGTTTTATTATCAATGGATTTGTCCAAATTTTTAATGAATATGTTGCCCACTCCACTTTTGCGAAGTGATGGATCACGCTGAGACCACATGATGCGTACTGGCTTGCCCTTTATAACATCAAAATTCATGGTGTCCAAAGCACGCTCCACGCGGCCGCCGGCTGCTGGAAGTTCACATACGCGTAGCCCAAGGAGCGGCGGGTGATCATGTCCCTGCAGACCCGGATGGAGAGGATGGGCCCGGCCGGGCTGAACTTCTCATAGAGCATCGCCTCGGTCACGTCGGGGTGTAGGTCAGAGCGAGGCCATGGGGTAGCTGGGGGCGCTGGGGTTCATCTCGGCACGGCTGCCCGCAGGGCCACAGGCCGCGACCTTTCCGTGAGAGGAGGAGAGCGAGTGCTGGGGCCGGGGCCGGAGCCGGGGGGAGGGGAGGGGGGCAAGCGCAGAGGGACAAAAATCAACCGGAATCGAAAACTACTCAACGGCCGCAGAACGGGGTCGATCGGCTGCCGCTGGCTGCTGGCTGCTGGGTGCGGGCTGGGAAGCAAGGGTGGCGGTGGCGGTGGCGGTGTCGGGTCCGGGCAGCGGGAAGGCCTCGGTCTCTTGGTTCCTTTTTGGAGCTGCTGCGGGGCCGCGGGCGAGCGGGCGGGTCGGTCTCGGCTGCTTCACCGGGTTATTTTATAAAAGAGGAAGAAAAAAAATAAAAGTCTCCGGCGGGGGAGACGCGGATTTTTTGTAAATTTTTTGGGGGGTTTTTAAAAAGATTTTTTTAGATTTTTTTTGGATTTTTTAAATAATAAATGTGTGTTCCGAGCCCGGAGCACACACTCCGCACTCTCAGCACTAACCGCCGGGGAGAAGGCTTCTTACTGTATTTTTTAAATGATTCTTCTTTCCTATTTTAACCTTTTAAAAGGTATCTCACAATACCTTTTTAAAAAAATCTTTTTAAATTTTTGTTGTTATAGTCATATTCTATCCCTTCATTGTATTTAACCTTATTTTTTGTATACATGTAGGTTTTTCTTTCTTTCAAATTTTGGGATACACTTTCTTCTAACAGATCAAAATATACCCTAAATCTAATGCATGGCTTTGTTCTAGTCTCCAGCCTGATCACATTCTTTCCTCTTTTTTTTTTTTTTCTTTTTCAACCAACTTCTTGTCAATTCCTTTTTAAGAATCTTTTAGTTTTCATCTTTACAATCATATTCCTTCCATTCCTTCATCATGTTTACCCTTATTTTTGTATATATGTCTTTTTCTTTCTTTAAAATTTTGGGAGGCAGTTTCTTCTAACAGACCAAAATACACACAAAATCAAGTGCATGGCTCTGTTCTATTCACCAGTCTAATTTCATATACACACACATACACACACACACACACATATGTGTGTGTGTGTGTGTATGTGTGTGTGTGTGTGTTTCTCCTTTCTTCTCCCCCAGTTTTGGGTCTCTTCTGATGTAGTTAGTGTATATTTTCCTGGGGTTGTTGCTACCTTTTTAGTATTTTGTTGTCTCATTCATCTATTCTTATCTGGATAACATGACAAGGCAGAAAACTCACCTCAAAAAAAAAGAACAAGAGGCAGTACCGGCAGCCAGGAACCTAATTAATATGGACATTAGTAAGATGTCAGAACCAGAGTTCACAGTGATGATTATCAAGGTGCTAACTGGCTCGAAAAAAGCATGGAGGATACTAGAGAATCCCATTCTGGAGAAATAATATCCCTTTTTGAAGAAATAAAAGAACTAAAATCTAACCAAGTTGAAATTTAAAAAGCTATTAATGAGGTGCGATTGTAAAAAAATGGATGCTCTTACTGCTAGTATAAATGAGGCAGAAGAGAGAAATAGTGATATAGAAGACCAAATAGTGGAGAATAAGCTGAGAAAAAGAGAGATAAACAACTATTAGACCATGAGGGGAGAATATGAGGGTTAAGTGATACCATAAGATGAAACAATATTAGAATAACTGGGATCCCAGAAGAAGAAGACAGAGAGAAAGGGGAAGAAGATATATTGGAGCAAAATATAAAAGAGAATTTACCTAATACGGCAAAGGGAACAAGCATCAAAATCCAGGAGTCACAGAGAACCCCCCTCAAAATCAATAAAAATAGGTCAACACCCCATCATCTAATAGCAAAACTTACAAGTCTCAGTGACAAAGAGACAATCCTGAAAGCAGCTTGGGATAAGAGGTCTGTAACATACAATGGTAGAAATATGAGATTGCAGGCAGACCTATCCACAGAGACCTGGCAGGCCAGAAAGGACTGGCAAGATATATTCAGAGCACTAAACAAGAAAAACATGCAGCCAAGAATACTCTATCCAGCTAGGCAGTCACTGAAAATAGAAGGAGAAATAAGAAGTGTCTAGGACAAACAAAAATTAAAAGAATTTGCAAACACCAAATCAGCCTTCCAAGAAATATTGAAAGGGGTCCTCAAAGCAAAGAGAGAGCCTAAAAGTAACAGACCAGAAAGGAACAGAGACAATACACAGTAACAGTTACCTTATAGGCAATACAATGGCACTAATACCATATCTTTCAATAGTTATCCTGAATGTAAATGGGCTAAATGCCCCAATCAAAAGACACAGGGTATCAGAATGGATTAATAATAAAAATAATAAAAAAGACCCATCCATATGCTGTCTGCAAGAAACTCATTTTAGACCCAAAGACACCTCCAGATTTAAAGTGAGGGGGTGGAAAACAATTTACCCTGCTAATGGACATCAAAAGAAAACTGGGCTGGCAATCCTTCTATCAGACAAATTCTATTTTAAGCCAAAGACTATACTAAGAGATGAGGAAGGACACTACATCATCCTTAAAGAGTGTGTCCCACAAGAAGATCTAATAATTTTAAATATCTATGCCCCTAACATGGGAGCAGCCAATTATATAAACCAATTAATAACAAAATCAAAGAAACACATTGACAATAATACAATAAGAGTAGGGGACTTTAACATCCCCCTCACTGAAATGGACAGATCATCTAAGCAAAAGATCAACAAGGAAATAAAGGCTTTAAAAGACACACTGGACCAGTTGGACATCACAGATATATTCAGAACATTCCATTCCAAAGCAACAGAATACACATTCTTCTCTAGTGCACATGGAACATTCTCCAGAATAGATCCCATCCTGGGTCAAAAATCAGGTCTCAACTGGTACCAATGGATTGGGATCATTCCCTGCATATTTTCAGACTACAGTGCTTTGAAACTAGAACTCAACCACAAGAGGAAAGTTGGAAAGAACTCAAATACAGAGAGGCCAAAGAGCATCCTACTAAACAATGAATGGGTCAACCAGGAAATTAAAGAAAAATTTTAAAAATTCATGGAAACAAATGAAAATGAAAACACAACTGTTCAAAATCATTGGGATACAGCAAAGGTGGTCCTGAGAGGAAAGTACATAGCAAGACAAGCCTTTCTCAAGAAATAAGAAAGGTCTCAAATATATAACCTAACCCTACCCCTAAAGGAGCTGGAAAAAGAACAACAAAGAAAGCCTAAACCCAGCAGGAGAAGAGAAATAATAAAGATCAGAGCAGAAATTAGTGAAATAGAAACCAAAAGAACAGTAGAAAAAAGTCAACAAAACTAGGAGCTGATTCCTTGAAAAAATTAATAAGATTGATAAACCCCTGGCCAGACTTACTTAAAGAAAAAAGAGAAAGGACCTAAATTAATGATGAAGGAAAGAGGAGAGTTCACAACTAACACCAAAGAAATACAAACAATTATAAGAACATATTATGTGCAACTATACGCCAGCAAATTTGACAGTCTAGAAGAAATGGATGCAATCCTAGAGACAAATTACCAAAACTGAGCCTGGAAGGTATAGAAAACTGGAACAGACCCATAACCAATAAGGATATTGAAGCAGTTGTCAAAAATCTCCCAACAAACAAGACCCCAGGGCCAGATGTCTTCCCAAGGGGATTCTACCAAACATTTAAAGAATTAATATATTCTTATGAAACTCTTCCAAAAAATAGAAATGGAAGGAAAACTTCCAAACTCATTTTATGAAGCCAGTATTACCTTGATCCCAAAACCAGACAAAGACCCCATCAAAAAGGAGAATTATAGACCAATATCCCTAATGAACACAGATGCAAAATTTCTCAACAAAATACTAGTCAGTAGGATCCAACAGTACATGAAAAGGCTTATTCACCACAACCAAGTGGGATTTATTCTTGGGCTGCAAGGTTGGTTTGACATCTGCAAATCAATCAATGTGATACAATACATTAATAAAAGAAAGAACAAGAACCATATGATACTCTCAATAGATGCTGAAAAAGTATTTGACAAAGTACGGCATCCTTTCTTGATCAAAACTCTTCACAGTGTAGGGATAGAGAGTTCATACTTCAATATCATAAAAGCCATCTGTGAAAAACACACAGAGAGTATTATTCTCAATGGGGAAAACTGAGAGCTTTTCCCCAAAGGTCAGGAACATGGCAGGGCTGTCCACTATTACCACTGCTATTCAACATAGTACTAGAAGTCCTATCCTCAGCAACCATACAACAAAAAGAAATAAAAAGTATCCAAATCCACAAAGAAGAAGTCAAACTCTCATTTTTTTTTTTAAGTGATATGATATTTTACGTGGAAAACCCAAAAGACTCAAAAACTGCTAGAACTCATGCAGGAATTCAGTTACATGTAGGATATAAAATCAATGACAAAAATCAGTTTCATTTCTATACACCAACAGCAAGACAGAAGAAGGAGAAATTAAGGAGTCGATCCCATTTACAATTGCACTGAAAACTGTAAGTTACCTAGGAATAAACCTACCCAAAGAGGCAACGAATCTGTATTCAGAAAACTATAAAGTACTCACAAAAGAAATTGAGGCAGACACAAAGAAATGGAAAAACATTCCATGCTCGGGGTGCCTGGGTGGCTCAGTGGGTTAAAGCCCCTGCCTTCGGTTCAGGTCATGATCTTTGAGTCCTGGGATGGAGCCCCACACCGTGCTCTCTGCTCGATGGGGAGCCTGCTTCCTCCTCTCTATCTGCCTGCCTCTCTGCCTACTTGTGATCTCTGCCTGTCAGATAAATAAATAAAATCTTAAAAAAACAAAAACAAAATTCCATGCTCATGGATTTGGAAGAACAAATATTGTGAAAATGTCTATGCTACCTAAAGCAATCTACACTTTTAATGCAGTCCCTATCAAAATACCATCAATTTTTTTTCAAAGAAATGGAACAAATAATCCTAACATTTATATGGAACCAGAAAAGACCCCAAATAACCAGAGAAAGTTGAAAAGAAAAAGTTGACAGCATGACAATTCCAGACTTCAAACTCTATTACAAAGCTGTAATCATCAAGACAGTATGGTACTAGCACAAAAACAGACACATGGACCAATGGAACAGAATAGAGATCCCAGAAATGGACCCTCTATAGTCAACTGATCTTTGACAAAGCAGGAAAGACTCTCCAGTGGAAAAAAGACAGTCTCTTCAACAAATGGTGTTGGGAAAATTGGACAGCCTCGTGGAGAAGAGTGAAACTGGACGATTTCCTTACACCTCACACAAAAATAGACTCAAAATGGATGAAAGACCTCAATGTGAGACAGGAATCCATGAAAATCCTTGAGGAGAACACAGGCAGCAACTTCTTCCTAGAAACATCACCAAAAACAAAGGAAGCAAGAGCAAAAGTGAACTATTGGGAATTCATCAAGATAAAAGCTTTTGCAAAGCAAAGGAAACAGTCAATAAAACCAAAAGACAGCCAACAGAATGGGAGAAGATATTTGCAAATGACATATCAGATAAAAGGCTAATATCCAAAATCTATAAAGAACTTCTCAAACTCAACACCTAAAGAATAAATAATTCAATCAAGAAATGGGTAGAAGACATGAACAAATATTTCTGCAAAGAAGACATCCAAATGGCCAACAGACACAAGAAAAATTGCTCAACATCACTCACCATCAGGGAATACAAATCAAAACCACAGTGAGATACCACCTCACACCAGTCAGAATGGCGAAAATTAACAAGTCAGGAAACGACAGGTGTTGGCAAGGATGTAGAGAAAAGGGAACCCTTCTACATGGGACTGCAAGCTGGTGCAACCACTCTGGAAGACAGTATGGGTGTTCCTCAGAAAGTTGAAAATAGAGCTACCCTATGACCCACTTCTGGGTAGTCATAGCTACCCAATCACACTACTGGGTCTTCACACTAAAGATGCAAATGTAGTGATCTGAAGGGGCTCATGCACTCAAATGTTTATAGCAGCAATGTCCACAATAGCCAAACTATGGAAATAACCTAGATGTCCATCAACAGATGAATGGATAAAGATATATATCCCACATCTTCTTTATCCATTTATATTATCTATCTATATGTATACATACATACAATGGAATTTTGTGCAGCCATCAAAAAAACATGAAATCTTGCCATTTGCAATGACGTGGATGGAACTAGAGGGTATTATGCTAAGTGAAATAAGTCAATCAGAGAAAGACAAGTATCATATGATCTCTCTGATTTGAGGAATTTGAGAGGCAGGGCCGGGGGTCATGGGAGGTAGGGAGGGAAAAAAATGAAACAAGATGGGATCAGGAGGGAGACAAACCATAAGAGACTCTTAATCTCACAAAACAAACTGAGGGTTGCTGGGGGAGTCGGTGGGGAGGGATAGGGTGGCTGTTATGGACATTAGGGAGGGTATGTGCTATGGTGAGTGCTGTGAATTGTGTAAGATGTGATTCACAGACCTGTACCCCTGCGGCAAATAATATATTATATGTTAATTTAAAAAATGGACGAATAGGTATGTACAATTTTAGGCTTTTAGGCACTACACCTTTCTCTTATATATTGTGGACAGTTTTCCATGTTAGAATATATATCTGGATATGTATATATGTGTAGAATATAGAATGTGTATATATATATATATGTATGTATCTCAAATATCTCATTTATTCTATTTCTCTATCAATCCTCTATTCTTTTTCTCTATCAATCCTCTTTCCTTTCCCTCTTGAATTACTGCCATAGCATTCTGACTTTTCTCCCTCCCTTTACCCTTGTCCACCTATACACATCCATACAGCAGCTAGGGTGATTCCTTTAAAACATCTGGCAAAAGGTCAAAGTCTGACACCAGGCTACATACAAGGACTGTGTGGTTCCGCCTGTCCTTTCTGGGTGGCCCTTCTTCCTTCCAGCCACACTGCAGGGACACTTCTAGCCTTCTTAGGATCTTCGTTCTAGCTAACCCCCCTGCCTGTGCCTGGAAAGCTCTTTCCCCAAGGATTAATGGCTGACCACCCTATTTAAAACTGCAGCTGGATTTCCCTTCTACTCTTTCCCCCTCTGTAGCACTTCCACTTCTAACAGCTTGGATAATTTATATACTTACTTATTATCTTTATGGGTTATCACCTGTTTCCCTCCTCTAGAATCTGACTGGCTTTGTGGACGTGGAACCATTGCTTAGTTTCCATGGGACCCATGGCACTCAGGAGGGCCCAGTCCTTGGTTTAATGTCCCACCATCACCATCTTAACCTTTAGTAATTTTTGGACAAGGAAGAGCCACATTTTCAATTTGCACTGAGTCTCAAAAATTATATAGCTGGAGCTTGTCTTGAATGTAAGTGTCGAGGACAAGGATGTTTGTCCTCAAGTCTGATGAAGTCCAACCTCCTGGTACAGGATCCTATTTATCATAGGTGCACGTAGTAGGTGCTCAGGAAATAGAAGTATTCTGCTCTCTCTTAGTAGTTTCACATTCTGAAGTTAACCTCCATCTATCTTCCTAGTCCCTATGGATTAAAAAGCATGTGGCCGTGAGCAACCTTATATAAAAAACTTGGTTCCCTTGAGTGGTTTGGCTTAAATACTTTTGAAAGAATCCATTGAGACTGGTAGTTCTTGTTTTATTTCTGGTGACATTATATTATTGAGACTCTGCATGCTTTCATTGGGAACAGCTGTTTTTAGCAAAGTGCTTGCAGGCTACAGATCTCAGTCTCACCAGATGAGAGTGACTATGCCCAACATAGCCACCAAGCCAAGAGTGGATAGCCTTGACTACACAGCAGAATCACGTGGGAGCTTTAGAGATGCTGATGCCCAGCCCACCCCCAGAGACGTTCACGTAGCTGGGCAGGGATGTGGCCTGGCTTTTTTAAAGTTCCCAGGTGTTCCCAAAAGGCAGTCGTGACCTCCATCTGCTTTTACCCTACAGACAGTGTGGGATGGAAGGGGTCTGCTTTGGTCCTCTCTTCTTCACAGTGTCCACACTTTGCCTTCTTTAGTCTGCAGTATAACATAACAGCGCCTCAAAGGAAGGCTGGCTAGAGAATGTTTTCCCAAAGTAAACAAAGAAGCTTTTCAAATTGCAAAAGTTATTAGCCAGAGCACTTTCACATAAATTTGTCTGAGAAATATTTTAATGCTTTTATTAAGTGGGGCATGTGCTATGTGAAAATCTAACCAGAAAGGCAGATAATAATGAATAATTAGGGATTAGCTTTCATCAGGATATTGTTTTCTTTCTTAAAAGATTTTTAATTTATTCATTTGAGAGAGAGAGACAGCAGAGAAGGGGGAGGGGCAGAGGGGGAAGCAGACTCCCCACTGAGCAGGAAGCCCAAAGCAGGACCCAATCCCAGAACCCCAGAATCATGACCTGAGCTGAAGACAGTCACCCAACCAACTGAGACACCCAGGTGCCCAGAAAGATTGTTTTCTCACAAATTCTTTTATTTTTGATGTACACCCCACCCCCAACACACACATAACTACATTTAGCAGGCAACTTTGGGGCTGAAAAGAAATTATGTCAGGACTGAATAAGTGGAATGGGACATTACTATGACCAAAACAACATACATGCCTTAAAATTTAAGGGGAACAACCTTCTTGGGACAATATTGCTAGGCCTTATTGCAACTTATCTAGAAGCTCTGGTATCAGCATAAGAGACTCTGACACTGATCCAGCCCAGGGGTGCAGGACCCAGCACTGACATGACAAGCCCCAACTTAGGACCAGGGGTAAACTCAAAGACATATGCAAAATAGTCCCAAAATATAGAACTAGGTGATATCCTTCTTCATTGGCTGGGGAATACGGCAAGACCAGTAGAAATGTCGTCTGTCTCTCCAACCCACCAATTTGACAGCCCTCCCTATAACCACTTCTTCTAGAAGGAATTTTATGAGGCAGATGCGCAACTTATCCTTGGAGATTATGTCTTAGTTGACTTTAACTCTTTCCATTATTTCCTGAAAATATAGGTTAGTTCAAAGCAGTCTGTTAGCAAATATGTACCGAGAACTATTTTTCCAGGCATGGTGCTGGGCAAGTGTCAAGCAAATGTCACAAAACCCCAAACTTCCTGAAGTCTAGCATCTAGCCAGACATTAAATCATTGCATAAAATTGTTGTAAAAGCTGTGGAGGTGTATGTGGTGCCAATGAGGGTCTGCAAAGAAGGGGACTTGGTCTGAATGGTGCAAAGAAAGGAAGAGGGTGAAAGGCTGTCCCAGAGTGGGCACAAGGAGTGTAGTTTATTCCAGGAGTGGGGATGAGATCTATGGGACTAACGATCTAGGAGAGCAAGGGAAGAAGAGCTAGAAGCCAGACCTGGTCGGTGTCTATGAGCCTTAGAGACAGAGACCCACTGCCTATTCCCAACAGGAGAGAAAAGAGAGGTGGAAGGAACAATTTACGGGGGACCAAGTCACATCTCCTCCATTGCAAAATTATTTCCCACAATGAAAAACAGTGAAAACGACCCACATTCAACATTTCTACAATCCTAAAACCCACTAGGATAACTACAAGTATGGGAAGGGGGGGGGATCACATACCAGTCTCCTTTTCACAAAGGAGCAGATATTTTATTTTATTTTTCCTTCAAAAGCCAGCATTTGGGTTTTAGAAAGAAGGCTTGGGCTGGGAATACTTCTTCTGCCAGTCACTTTCTGTTAACAGGCAGGTGTTATTGGAAGCTTGTAACACAAGGAAACATTTCCTGTAGATAGATGAACAAAATTATTGAGCAGTGCCACGAACTCCGTGAAATCACCAGTCTGGCTTCTAATGTCTTTCCCCTCAACCTATTTCAGTTTTATTTTAGCAATCTATTTCATGGGGGGTTATTTTTATTTCTTTGGTGTGTTTCATCTGGATTGTTTCTGTTCATTCTTCATTTTTATTAAGGATTTGCTTTCTCTCTCTTTCTGAACGCCACTGAAGTGAATTGAATGAGAAATCCCAAAGGTGCATGCCTAGAGAATGAAAATGTCTTTATTGTCCTTCTTATTAATGAACTTTATTTTGGAATTTCAGGAAGATGGTATTCCTTCATACCCCTCCCCCACAACACATGGAAGGTTATACTCAAATGTTGGGAAATGGTCTGGTCCATTTATAGAAGTTAAACCAAAAACAATTCCATATGCTCTACCGTTTTATGCTACTTTTAGGAGGGGCTGGAAGTGGGCATCACTAAAGACATGACTCAGACTTTGAAAAGACTGGAAAAGTAGATGAGACAAAACCCCTTTTTTAAAATTTGTTTCATGATACAAGTAATACACAGTACATTAGTTTTGTTTAAAAGATCCAAATAGTATCAGATGATAGCTCCTGTTGACCACACCCATCTCCAATCATAGTGTTTAGGGGCTCTTCTCCCAGACACATCACTGTATGTGTGCAAATGCCTGAAAGCATGTAGACAGAGATTGTTTTTGTCTATATAACAAGTGCCTGATAATGTACATATTGTGTGGCAGTGTTGTTTTCTCCTATTTAATACATCATACATCTTGTAGATCTTACCAGGTTAGTGAGAATTCCCCTGACTTTCTTTTTTGCTTAAATTAACAAAAAGTATTCTCGAGTGTCTTAGTCTGCTCAGAATACCACAGAACTGGTGGCTTAAACAGCAGCCATCTATTTTTTCATTGTTGTGGAGGCTAGAAGTTCAGGATCAAGGTGCCAGGATGGGTGTCTGCTGAGAGCTCTCCTGCCTTGCAGAGGTCCGCCTTCTCACGGTGTCCTCACACGGTCTTCCCCTTGTGCAGGCACACTCCTGGTGTCTCTCCCTCTTCTTAGGAGGACAGCAGTCCTATTGGATTAGGGCTCCATTTTTATGACCCCACTCAAGGTTACCTCCCCAGTGGCCCTATTTCCAAATACAGTCATATGGGGTTGGGCTTCAACATACGAACTGTGAAGGTACACCGTTCACTCCATAATGAATAATAGGGATGTACTATACTTTATCTGATGACTTTATCTGCCATAGGGTAAATTCCTTTACATTTCCTTTTAAGTGCATGATTTTGTCCTCTTGGTGTAAAACAGACCAAGATTTCCTTCACCTCTGGGGTGTGTGGGAAGGCTGGGGAGAGGGCAACGAGAGGGGGGAGGAGAGGAAAGTGAGAAATTGATTTCTAAACGGCTGATATCCAATTACTCATGCTCACTAGCCCACAGTTTTCAGCTTCTTCTCTCCCCGCTAAGAAAGTGGGAGAATCTGGCATTTGAGGGTGCAAAGTTGGAGGAGGCAGCCAAGGCCAGAAATGTCCTGTGTGGGCTGCAAGTCTTCCCTGGAAATTAGCATTGCCAATAGAGGCCTGGGAAACTAAAAATGCTCCAGGCCACAGGCAGACACCCCCAGCTCAGGTTCCAGCTACTACCAAACAGAGCACTCGGGGTGGGAGGGAGTGGTGTTGGGGGTTGTTGCCTCTAGTTGTCAAAATGCAACATTCACCGTTTGCACACCATTTAGGAATCCTGAGGGTGCAGGTAGACCTGAGGCCCCTTACGTTATGGGAAAATCTGGAGTTCTTTGTCCATTGAGGGCAATTTATTTTTCCTGGTAAACCTACAAGGGCCCTCTGGATGTGTGCTGTATTGGAAATATATACTTCAACCTCTTTTCTAAGCCACTGGTTCTCACCCAGCAGGTGTTCTGCCCCCCAGGGCATAGCTGGCAATGTCCGGAGACATTTTGATGGTCACAACTAGGGGAGGCGGAAGAGGTAGAGTGCTACCTGCACCTGGTGAGTGGAGGCCAGGGATGCCACTAAACATTTTACTGGCACAAGACAGAGCCCACAACAAAGAAGTATCTACCCCAGGGCCTCCTGGCTAGCTCATCTGGTAGAGCATTTGACTCTTGATCTTGGGATTAGGAGTTCAAGTCTTGTGTGGGGTGGACAGTTTACCTTTTTTTTTTTTTTTTTGGTAAAGATTTTATTTATTTATTAGAGAGATGGAGAGAGACCACAAGTAGGCAGAGCTGCAGGCAGAGGGAGAGGAAGAAGCAGGCTCTCCACTGAGCAGGGAGCCTGATGCGGGGCTCAATCCCAGGACCCTGGGATCATAACCTGAGCCAAAGGCAGCCGCTCAACTGACTGAGCCACCCAGGTGCCCCGACAGTTTACCTTTTAAAGAAATTAACTAATTAAAAAAAAAAACATTAAAAAAGTATTTGGCCCAAAGCATTAGTAGTGCCAAGCTTGAGAAAAGCTGCTCTAAGACAAATGATAAGATTTGCTGGGGTCTTGCCACTGTGAAAATAATTTCAAACAATATTGCCATCTTTGTTTTGCCTAAGATATAATTCATGGGTAAGCCTGCATATCTCCCAAATTGCTGATCTGAACGTTTCTTTGAAAGGGTGGATATATTAGTAAACAATTTCCTTTTATTGTTTTCAGATGACTACCGAAGCAGTCTGCTCAATTTCAGAGACGTAACACCTAGGATTCATGACTCCTATAGCCAACCTGAGTTTGTTACATATTCAGCTGGATTACTTCTCCGTATCAGGTGGCCTTGATTTAAATTTCAGTACCCCCCCCCGCCCCCTCAGTCCCCTGACACTGAAGCCTCACCTTGAGTTAAATAATAATACGTGCTTCGAAGGCGTTATGAGGACTAATCAGTTAATTTGTGTAAGGTGCTTTAGAGATTAAAAAAAAAAAAACCCACTTTGAGTGCTAACTACTACAAGTAGGCAAATTAGGCACTTTTTAGCCATTACTGGTGGCTTTGATCCTGCCTGCCTTCTCACTTGCCCAAGCAGTTAGTTCACTGGAAGGAAGAAAATTGGAACAGGCATTGGTGGTCCATGGTAGAAAGATGCAAAGCTCATTTGTGATGGCTATTTTCAGATTCTCTTTCAGTGGTAAGAGGAGGAGAAAAGCATCCCCAAGGGTAATTAAAATTCCTTTAGGAGTGATGGAAGACTTGAAGGTATTATCTCTGAAACTCCAATAAGTAAATTAGGGAGATGCTCTGTTTCCTCATTTATATTCATCCATTCTGTGTGTTCCTTTCTAAGCCACCCGCACCTCTCCCCTTGCCCCTCCATCCCCACCCCCCCCCCAGGAGAAAAGCATGCTTGCCAGACTCTGCTACAAATCTCCCAAGTAAACCACAACCTGTTAGGAAATCTTTGTGCTCTGTGTAGACTCTGTCTTTTAACCCGTTTGGAGTTGGCTTCCTTCTTCCCTTGTAACATCTGTCATTGTCACCTTCCTCCTGTATTTGCATCACCTTTGTCCTTTGGAAAAAATTGAAGCCAAAACAGGCCAGGCATTCTCCTAGGGGCTTCATGCGCCTTGGATACCTCACAACAGCTCTTGGAAGAGCAAATGACCCGTCTTTGAATTGCCTCTCTGGCTGCAGCTCCAGAGCCTTCTTTGACCAGTTCTTTCTCTTTCCGCCCCACCCCAAGTATTGGCTCTTTTGACTCTTGCTCTGCTATCCTGAAATGCTTCTCAGATCTTTCCTTGTCACTTCTCTGTTGAAGCTTCTGCCCTCATCCTCTCTTGCCTTTGAGATCATGTTCTCTTTGTAACCTGGCCCCTTTACTCTTTCCTCTGATCATCTCCTTTCCATGATTTCCAAATGACCTTGTAAAACACAGATCTGCTCTTGTCACTCTGCCCTGTGCAAACATCCAATGGCCACTCATGGCCAAAGGCAGGGTGGGGTGCGCCCCTCAGAACCAGACCCCCACCTCACTTTCCAGCAGCTGCCCCCCACCCCCTAGAGCTCCCATGCACCCAGACCAAAGAACATCATGTCCTGGCACCTGCCGATGCCTTGGCTGCTGCTTGACCTATAATACCTTCCCCTTCCTAAGAACAAAAACAAACAGAGCCATCCTGGTCATTTGCTTAAGCCGCCCTGGCGCCCCTCAGAATGCCTTTTTATGATACCTCCAGATCAACCTATTTCCTCGTTCTCACTGAGACTCATTGAAACCTGGGGAGAACTCCTTTTTTCTTTTTTCTTTTTTTTTTTTTAAAGTAATCTTGGAGTGCCTGGGTGGCTCAGTGGGTTAAAGCCTCTGTCTTTGGCTGGGGTCATGATCTTAGGGTCCTGGGATCGAGCCCAGCATCAGGCTTTCTGCTCAGCAGGGAGCCTGCTTCCCTTCCTCTGTCTCTGCCTGCCTCTCTGCCTACTTGTGATCTCTGTCTGTCAAATGAATAAATAAAATCTTAAAAAAAAATAAAGTAATCTCTATGCCCAATGTGGGGTTTGAACTCACCACCCCGAGATCAAGAGTTACATGTTCCACTGACTGAGCTGGCCAGGCACTGCTGGGAAGAATTTCTATTCTAAGCATATTGGGGCTAACTCCCTGCCTGTGTAACTCCCTGCAACCTCTTAAGTCCCCTTTTAGTCACAGAATTAGTGCCTTAGGGCTCCATGTTTATTGTTTCTAATCCTGGTCACAGATGATTGGACCAGGGGAGCCTCTGACTCAAGCTGGACCAATAAAACCCACTCTGTCAGGAATGTGGACTTAGGACTTAGACATTCTAGTTCAGTCTAAATTAAGAAAAACAAAACATTGCTGTAATGGTACAGCCATTTTCCACCCCGTCTTTCCTCACCACGTGAGATAGGTAACAGAAATCCCTCGTCTGAGGAGAGAGACTCACAAGTAGGCAGACATGAAAGAGAGAGAAGACAGTCTTGCTTCCTGGTTCTCCTCTAGCCTCCTCCAGAAGCCTGACTGCATCTCTGTCCCTGGGCTCTAAGATGCACCCTGCATCCTTATAATGCCGTGTTGTTTTTCATGACTCACACAGCTCATGGTGGTGTCTGGTATTTGCGACCAAAGGGTTAGAATGAAAACAGTTTCCATGGAGCTTGCTACAAAAGAAGTTAAACGTCTTTGATTTACTTTCCAGGTGGAAGATTTTTTTTGTCCAGATCACCCAGGTGGCCAATACAAAGCCCTCTGTGCCCACAGAAGGACTGTCTAGATGACAGCGAGGAACACAATGTTTTGTGTTTTTGTTTCCTGATGATAACCTTTTTGTTTTTTGAAATTTTCCTCCTTTATTTGCCTACCCAAATAGAGTATTTTGATGGCATTTTATTTCTTAAGGTGTCCTGTCTCTGGTAGTTCCTAAATTTGGGAAAAAAGTGTATCCTGTGGTGATTACCCTTGAAATTAGAAATTACTTTTCCCATGCATGGTTAAACAGAGGACAGAAGCAATGTCATCTTTCAGCTGTTCCAAATACTTGAAACATTGGGGAATGCTTGGATGGCTCAGTTGGTGGTGGCCATGACTCTTGATTTTGGGGTTGTGAGTTCGAGTTCCATGTTCGGTGTTGAGATTACTTAAAAAAATTTTTAAATCTTAAAAAAAATGAAAAATGGATATATCAGAATACTGGTTTTCAAGGAATCTGAGTCAATCAATTGATTTTTCCTACTCTTCCCCTGCTTGCATGATACCACGAAGGGCTCCAGTCCTAAGAAGGTATGCCACTAGTAACATGGTATTGGAGTGCCCATCATGGTAGACAGGCTGCCCCGGCCTCTCTATATTCATCCCTTTTGCTCTGAAACCCTATAGTCCCATTTCAATATGATTCTGGACCTGTGGTTTGCCTCAGTCAAAAGAATATAGTGGACAAGATGGCCCAAGAGTTTCAAGTCTCAGTTTTAAGAGGTTTTGCTTTCATCACTTATTTTCTGGAATAACTGGTCTTGCTTACTTTCAGACTTCAGCCATGCCAAGAGAACCAGCCTTAGCTCATGTTCTGAAGAAAAAGAATCAACATGGGAAAGAACCAAGTCATCCTCATGGAGGCTAGGGGAGACCAGCCAGCCCCAGACAACTTACCAGCTGACTGCAGATGGTGAGCATCCCTGGCAAGATCAGCAAACCAGGCCCAATTCGCAGAACCATCCAGGTGATCCATAGATTTTTGGAGAGCTAATGCACTGTTGTTGTTTGAAGCTACTAAGTTTGGGGGGAGATTTGTTATATAGTCTCATTGTAGTAATAGATAGAGCTGGTGTATTTCCAGTGTGTACTGGAATTACAAATGCTTAAGTCTCTAACATAAAACTCAAAAGGAAAAGATGCTGTAGTTCAAACTACATGTTACTATAAATTTTCAACAGATCTGGAGGCTATATTCTAATGAATGCCTTAATACGAGCTATCATGTATACATGAAAATCACTCTACAGATGACTCAGTGTCACCTGAAAAAGATTAATTCTGCAGAGCTGAGCTTGACCGATTACAGCCTACGGGTCCAAATCCCACCCAAGGCCAGTTTTTGTACGTAAAATGTTGGGGGGAATATATCACACTCATTTGTTTGCACATTATCTATGGTTGCTTTTGTGCCACAGTTGTGGGGTCATATCATTTCAACAGAGACCGTAGAGCCTGCAAAGTATACGGTATATATATATATAAAGTATAAAATATATACCACGTGACCCTTCATAGGAAGTTTGCCAACCCCTGGTCCATAGAATCTAAAACTAAGATTCCATGTGCTAATAATGGGAAAGAGATGTGCTGTATGGACTAAGACTGCAAGGGCAGAGAAAAAAAAATTGCAAATAAGAGGCAAAACCCTGAAGTTGCAGAGGTATGTGCCCCAAATAGCAGCCACCCCCTTGAGTGGAGGTGTTTTGCACATGGATCCTTGCACGCAGCCTCTGCCATGGAGGGAAGCAGCAGGGGTGTATTTAATTAATGACCAATAGCAATTTCTCTTCTCAACAACAGGGAGCCCAGCTTGTTCTAAATATAAGCATCATCCTTAAACTCCTTGAAAAACCACTCTCCTCTGTACTCAACATCTCAGAGTCTGTGATCCTTCTCTCTGGGGTGCAACTTTTTTTGGAATATAAGAAACGATAGAGAAAAATATCCTCAAGAGATTGATTCCAATTAACTCGGCTACTGATTTACTGTCTAACAGATAAATACAGGGACAATTACGAAGATTAAGCCAGCTTCTCACAGGTGATGGATCCCAGATACACAAGTAATTCCTTCTCTCAATGATCCCATTTTATCATGAAAATGCTGGAAACAAAAAGGTGTGGGTGAATGACATGGACAAAATTTTCTTTCCAAATTTGTCTTCATTGAAATGTATAAGGGAAGGGCATAATCTAAAGTAACACTTTATAAGACTTTGTAAGGTAAATAATTCTATACTGTGATTACCCAGGTGTGTCTGCTCCCCCTCCCTTCTTTTTGCCCCATGTGTTCAACTCACTCCTGCTTTGTGTCAAGCATTGTGCAATGGCCACCCCCTTGACCTGAATGCTGAAGAAGCATGTCAAGGTCAACATATCCAAGTAGACACTATTGATTCCTCTACCCAAACCTGTTCTGCCCAGTCCTCCCCAGCGCAGTATAATGGCAGCATCCCCACTAAGTCTGGCCCTCACTATGTACTTTGGTTTCTGTTCCCCTTATTTCTCCCATCCAATACATCCTTGAATTCTGGTGTTCCTCTATTGAATTCTAACCTGTATCTGGCGACCTCTGCGCATCCCTGTTGCCATCACCATCACCACAGTCTCTGGCCCCGGCATCTCCCCTAGTTGCCTGAGCATCTGTGAGTGGTTCCATTGCTTCCATTCTACCCTCTAGGATCAGTCTTCCTCACAACTGCCAGAGTGATCTTTTCAAGATTTCAGTCAGGTCTGATCCTTTCCCTGCTCAAACCAATGGCTTCTCTTGCTCCTCAAATTCTAAACCTTTCAGTGTGTCTCTAAGAACCTGCATAATGGAATCCCTCATCATTTCTCCAACTTTACCTTCAACCTTCAGCCATCTAGCCATCTGGACTTCTTCCCATTCTTCCACACCACCGGCTTATCCCACCTCCTCAGTGCCTTTGCACTTGCTCTTCCTTTGGCCTGGAGGACTCTGCCCATGAACGACCCCATTGCTCTCTCCCTTACTCTGCTCCAGTGGTTCTCACATGGGGGCAGTTTTGCCTCACAGGGACATTTGGCAGATGTCTAGAGCCATATCTGATTGCCGTACTGGAGGAGGTTGCTACTGGCATCCAGTGGGTAGAAGCCAGGTGTGCTGCTAAACATCCGACATACAGGGGTCAGCCCTAGGACATATGGTTACCCCGCCCCCAGTGTCAGTGGTGCGAAAGATGAGAACCCCTGCCTCACTCAATCCTTTGCTCAATTGTTTCCTCCTTAGTGAAAACATTTTCCCCCTTTTCCTCTTTTTTTAGGGAGAGAGAGAGAGAGAGAGCAAATGTGAGGGGGTGGAGGGGAAGAGAGAGAGGGAGGGAGAGAATAGTAAGCAGGTGCCAGCCTCAGTGCATTACCTGACTCAGGGCTCAATCCCACAACCTTGAGATCATGACCTGAACTGAAATCAAGAGTCAGCCCCTTAACCAAATGAGCCACCCAGGCGTTCCCAGAGAAAACCTTTTTGATGAACACTTTCCAACATAGCCTTTTCCTCCCCCCCCCCCCCCCCCCGTGACTCCTTATCCAGCTTAACACTATGTGGAATTATAGTATGTATTTATGTTTTTGTCTTCTATCCCCACCTGTTTGTAAGGTCTCCAAGGGTGGGAGCTTTTTCTGGTTCACCACTGGCTCTTCATTGTCTAAGATAACGCCCAATGCACAGTAGGTCTTCGATGAATGTGGATGGATCTCTGAGGTTTGGAGAGGTTAACTAACTTGTCCAATGTCACACGCGGCGAGTAAGGAGCAAGTGTGCCCATGGGCCTGTCAGCCCCTTAAAGCCACGGCACAGATGCATACAATCCAAGGACAGCTTCGTGCTTTTTATGCTTTAAGACAATTTTCTCAGCTTTCCCCTTCTAATTTCCACACTCTCTCCATGCTCTGTTGTAATCCCCTCATATATAGAAATTCTAGAGCCATTAAAACCCAGATCCTCTGACCCCTTGACAAATGCTTATTTCTTGTATCTTTCTGACTTTGCTTTCTTTTTTTTTTTTTAATTTTATTTATTTTTATTTATTTGACAGACAGAGGTCTCAAGTAGTTGGAGAGGCAGGCAGAGAGAGAGAGAGGAGGAAGCAGGCTTCCCGCTGAGCAGAGAGCCCGATGTGGGGCTTGATCCCAGGACCCTGGGACCATGACCTGAGCTGAAGGCAGAGGCTTAACCCACTGAGCCACCCAGGTGCCCCCTGACTTTGCTTTCTAATGTGAAAATGGCTAATAGAAGTTAGGTAGAAGTGTGAGGTAGTTAGGAGCCAGATCACACATGGCCTGTCAGTCTATCAGCAAACCCTATTGTCAATATTGGATTAATTGCTTGCTTAACCTCCAACGCTCTGTAGCTTTACCCTCCCAGACAAAATTACCAGTCTCCTTTGACACCAACTTGGCAATAACAGAGGAAGACTTGAAATGATTATCCTAATTTAAAGAAAGCATGAATTCCTGGCCCTTTTTTATGAACATAAAATGGTGTCCTTTGTTTTCACAAAAGCAAATGAGCTTTAAAAAAAAAAAAAAAAAGAAGAAGGCATTTGTTTTCCCTTCTGGACTTCTCTGTACCTTAAAATAACTTCAAATTTTAATTTTTGAAGACTTGGCATTTCTGATTTTAGCATTGGACATTTTCACTTGGCCTTTGCCCATTTCTCTGGATTTTTCTTGATTCCATCTCAGCTCCTGAGTCCACCTGGGGGCATGCGTGTACGTACATGCATGCATTATGCATGTGTGTGTGAACATGCAAAACCTACTCATTTCTGATGCTGAGTAAATGGCCCTTGTTACCATGGAAAGGATCTTGACCGGAGAATGCTGGTTATGAAAGGGAGCCCCCAGCTGGATACTACCAAGGTTGTGAAATGGAGGGGGCCACTTCCTTTCTGGAAGGAGGATGCCAGACTTTGGGCCGTGGGCTTGCCTTTCTGCCCTTATCAAGAGCCCTGTGCTTCTCATGGCACTGACGCCTGTTCCTTAAATTAATTTCCTGGCAGCCCTCCTAGTGCACAGCTGAACACCTCAGTTTCTTTTTTGGGATTTCCTGTTAACCTTGACCTCCCGTGGCTCTGGCTGGGGAGTAGCCTGCAGACTAGCCTGATTCCTCACTTAGTCTGAATTACCTCTTTCTTGGGAGACGAGCTGCATTTGTTCCCCTTCCATAATCCTTCTGAGGTCTTCAACTTGAGAGAAGCCCTGAAGCTTTTTGAATCACATTCTAGCAGCTGTTGTGTTGACTGCGAAATTTAAATTAGCCAAGCCCAGGAGAAAGTGACTAAGGCAATTAATGTTTCAAGTAGGTAGTATATATTGAACATGAGGCAGGATGTCATGGAGTGGAAAGGATTCAAGCTTTGGAGGAAGGCATTGGTTCAGATTTTATTCTACTGTGTATGAGCTACGGGACTCAGGCTAAATCATGGAACCTCTCTGGGCTTTAATGTTCCCCACAGAATAGGATTTATAATGTCTGCCATTTTAGAGTTTGGGAAGAGATTAAGAATAACATGTATGTGGGGTGCCTGGGTGGCTCAGTGGGTTAAGCCGCTGCCTTCGGCTCGGGTCATGATCTCGGGGTCCTGGGATCGAGTCCCGCATCGGGCTCTCTGCTCAGCAGCGAGTCTGCTTCCCTCTCTCTCTCTGCCTGCCTCTCTGCCTACTTGTGACCTCTCTCTGTCAAATAAATAAATAAAATCTTAAAAAAAAAAAAGAATAACATGTATGTGATGCCTAATAAGGCAACTAACACCTAGTAGGGCTTTGTCTTTTTACTTAAGATCTCAATTATGGGATATTTGCTTCTGTGAAAAGCCCAGTGCCTGTTTGCATGTAGAGACAGTCCATGATTGGGTTCTATTTGGTTTCTTCCAATACGTACCTTGTGACCTTAGGTCCTCAGTGTCCCCTCCCTGGGCTCTGAAATGCCACTCTTTGAGGAATCCCAGGGTGCCTTTTTAGTGTGTGCACTAATTTAGATCCCCTCCGTCTTGTGGCCTTGTGTGGGCTCAATTACTTGCATGGTAGTCTAAGTCTCTAGCCTAACTCATGGAGGCCTTCCGTCCTCACGCGACTAACTGCCTCAGGCCAGCACGTTCTGCAGAAATCCAGTGCATGCGGGGCAATTACAATGGACTTTGAAAAACAACAGTCCCCACCTTTAGGTTGAGTTAAATGATTCGTGAAGTAATACCACAATAAAATGTCTCATTTATAATTTCCCATGGCCTTGAGAGGTGTATATGATAATTTTGAGCCCAAATTATACCCGAGGAAACCGAGACTTAGAGGCAGTTCACCTGAGAGTGGCTGGGTAGAGGATTAAAACCAGATTTCCCGTCCCTGTGGGCTGCCCCCCTGCGGTAGGCTGGGTGCTCTATCATCCAGAGCCTCAGAGCCTCCTGATGTTCCCCTGACTGTTGGCCTCATTAAACCCCTGCCTTGCCCAGCTTATGCTGGATAATGTCACCAGGCCACATCCCTTCAAATTGGTGTCATTTTTTTCTGGCTCTCGTCCAATTATAGTTAGTAATGGCTTTTCAACAGAAGGCCTTAATGCCTTTTGGCAGAATATGAATGCATAATAACGATGACAATGGTGAGAATAATAGCACCTAATATTTATTCAGAGCTTGCAAAGGCACTGGGGTAAGTGCTTAACAGAGGTGACCCAACTGAATCCTCATCCCATGAGCTTTACAACAGCACGGTGCAGAACTTGGTGTGTCTAACCCCATGTAACAAATGAAGAAACTGACATAGACAGACAGGGGGCTTGTCCAGCCTCACACAGCAGGTGTGTGGACGAGTTTGGCTAAAGAACTCAGCTCTTTTTGATTCCAGAGCCCCGCATGATTGTCGATTATATGCTGCTCTTTCAATAATGGTCTAGACTTTCAATGCACAAATCCATTCACTTTTCTGTGTGTGCTCAGGTGCCCAGTATTCTATTAGATGTTGGGCAGATGTCGCCCCTGCCTGGAGAAGCTATGAATCTGTGGGGAAAACAGACAGACAATCAGGTTCAGTCCAACTCTGCAAATGAGGCATTATAGTGATGGATCACAGAGCATGTAAGAATGTAGAGAAGGGAATGAGGAACTTTCTGAGAGCATCAGGGACTGTTCCAGAAACATTGGAGGAAGAGAAATTTATTTGGAGGAGAACTGAAGTATGTTTCAAGGAAGAAAAATAGTAGTTACAAAGGCATGCAAGAGCATAGCGTATCTTTCTTTTCTTTTGTCTTTTTTTTTTTTTTAGAGAGAGAGTGAAAAGCCTAGCATATCTTTTTAAATATCATTTTTTATGTGGTTGAAACACAAAGAATAGGGAAGAGAAAAGAAGGAAGACAAAATAGAGAAAAAGAATCTGAAGGGAGACAGATTATACACCAATCTAGAAAGTTGGACTGACCACTTGAAAACAGAAAAGCACACAATGTTTTGAGTGGAGAAGTGCCAGGACAAGACCCAATTTTGGGAGATCATTCTGTTGGCTGGAAGGCAGCAAAGGGGAACAATGGGAGAGAGTCCAGTGAGCAAGTGATTATCAGAGTCCAGCAATGATGTGGGCCAGATCTAAGACTCTGGGAACTAGCATGCAAACAGAAGAAAACATCGAGACACACTGGACGGAATTTGTTGAAATGGAAGTCAGGTAGGGGAGATGAAGAAGCTGAGGTGAGACACACGCTCTGGCTTGGGGAGAGTAGGGAGATGGTTTTACTCTTCATCCAGATAGCCAAAACAAGAGAAGAAGCAGGCTCTAAGGGAAATACTGCATTTGGTTTTGGTTTTATGATATCTAGATGGGGAAGTCTAGAGGGTACTTACTCAGAGAGTAAGTCTTTGTTTTTGTTTTTAAGTAAGCTCTTTGCCCAACATGGCACTTGAACTCATAACTCCAAGATCAAGAGTCACATGCTCTATGGACTGAGCCAGCCAGGTACCCCTGAGAGTAAGAATTTGAAGCTCAAGGAAGAAATCTTGTTAATAGATAAAATCGGGATGGCTGTAGAATTCACTTCAAATTTCCCAGGGGCCCTGTTAGTTACCTGTTCAGGGTCCAACTAATCATTCTAAGGCAGTAATTCTCAGGCAGAGATGATTTTGGTGGACAGGGAACATTGGGGAAGCTACTGGCATTTAATGGGTGGAGACCGAGATGCTGCTACATGTCCTACAATGCATAGGACAGGTCCCTGCAGCAAAGAATTATCCAGACGAAATATAGTATTGCTGAGGTTGAGGAATGCTTGTTTAAGACTATTTCTTACCCAAGTAAGGCCAATGAGATTTTTACCTCTGAGGCATTTGAAGACTCAAATGGTAGTACTTAGAGATGGGGGGGTATCTGGACCCAACCATATTTTGGCACTAGCCCAGAGAGATGGTGAGTAAGAACCTGCTAATGCTGCCTTTAAGCTTCTCCAGTTGTTTTGTTTTTCTTTTGCTTTTGTGTTTTACCCTAAGAACATTCCAAAAAAATTTATTTCATGT
This sequence comes from Meles meles, assembly GCF_922984935.1. Taxonomy (NCBI): domain Eukaryota; kingdom Metazoa; phylum Chordata; class Mammalia; order Carnivora; family Mustelidae; genus Meles; species Meles meles. The sequence goes on along the minus strand of NC_060085.1, from coordinate 33,610,011 downwards.
TCAAGCTAAGCTTTTGTTAGGCCTAGTTTATTTATAATTGAAGAACTTGTATTCATTGGTGCTCTTGGTTGCTGAAGACAGAAATCCAATTCTAGATAGTACAAGTTAAAAAAAAAACCAACAACAACCTTAGTGGCTTATGATCCTAGGAAATCTGGATATTTGTTGCTCTCAGGAATATATGAATCCAGGATTTCAAGTATGTCATCAGACATCTATCCCCCTTTCTCCTTACCTGGGTTCTGTTTGAGTTCAGTATTGTTTTCAGAGATCTGTTTTCTGTGAACAGAAGAGAGAGAGAAGAACGAGCTGGGCAAGCATAGACTATAGTTTCGACTCTCTTCCTTAGCAACTAATATATTGTTAGTGAACATAACTGTCGCATTGTTTTTATATGCATGGATATTAATTGTTGAAAGAGCTCAAACAACCCTAGGGACCTGCTATTGCCAGATGATTTCCACCTCAGTAGCCTCAGAGGTCACACACTGCCATCAATGCCCCGAGCCCAACTCCGGCGATTCTCAACCAGGGGTTCACTCCCGTGCAGCCGTGCTGGAATCTCACTTGGTGGGGGACGGCCAGAGAAGCCATACTGGATTCTCGCTGCGTAGCTTAAGATATTCACTCAAGAGACTTTCAGAAACTCTCTATCCATGTTGTAAAAACAGCCCAAGTCTCTCATTTTGACTGAGAAGATTGGGTTACTTTTTCACCGCTAGTTGCTAGGGTTTGAAGTCATGGCTTTTGAATCAGTATCTGGAGTTCTATGGGAAAAACTCTTTTTAAATTCAATTAAATTAAAAATTTTTTAAGATTCAAATTAAAACCACATTGAGATACCACCTGACACCAGTTAGAATGGCCAAAATTAGCAAGACAGGAAACAACGTGTGTTGGAGAGGATGTGGAGAAAGAGGAACCCTTTTACACTGTTGGTGGGAATGCAAGTTGGTGCAGCCACTTTGGAGAACAGTGTGGAGATTCCTGAAGAAATTAAAAATAGAGCTTCCCTATGACCCTGCAATTGCACTGCTGGGTATTTACCCCAAAGATACAGATGTAGTGAAAAGAAGGGCCATTTGTACCCCAATGTTTATTGCAGCAATGGCTACGGTCGCCAAACTGTGGAAAGAACCAAGATGCCCTTCAACGGATGAATGGATAAGGAAGATGTGGTCCATATACACAATGGAGTATTATGCCTCCATCAGAAAGGACGAATACCCAACTTTTGTAGCAACATAGACGGGACTGGAAGAAATTATGCTGAGCGAAATAAGTCAAGCAGAGAGAGTCAAGTATCATATGGTCTCACTTATTTGTGGAGCATAACAAATAACATGGAGGACATGGGGAGATGGAGAGGAGAGGGAGTTGAGGGAAACTGGAAGGGGAGATGAACCATGAGAGACTATGGACTCTGAAAAACAACTAGAGGGTTATGAAGGGGTGGCGGGGGAGTGGGGGGGTTGGGAGGTTGAGGGACCAGGTGGTGGGTAATGAGGAGGGCACGTACTGCATGGAGCACTGGGTGTGATGCCAAAACAATGAACACTGTTATGCTGTAAATAAACAAATAAAAAAAAAATTTTTAGATATTTATTTATTTCACAGAGAGAGAGATCACGAGTAGGCAGAGAGGCAGTCAGCGAGGGTGGGGTGGGGTGGGAAGCAGGCTCCCAGCTGAGCAGAGAGCCTGATGCGGGGCTCCATCCCAGGACCCCGAGATCATGACCTGAGCGGAAGACAGAGGCTTAACCCCCTGAGCGACCCAGATACCCTGGGAAAAACTCTTGACTAAGATTCATATCTTCTTCTTTTCAAGTACCGTGAGACCTTGCAATCGAGTTCTAGTCCATGGGCTGTAGGTAGAAGCCATGCTGTCACTTTAGCCCTGGCCCATAAACCACTCCTCTAGGCTCTTTCTCCTGCCAGCTGGAGCAGTTGGAGACAATTCCCAGCTTTCCATGGAAATCATGTACTGAAGGCGGAAGAGCCTCTACCAGCCTGGGGCCCCAAATGACCGAATGGGAAGAACCTCCTGCCACTCTGTTTCCCTACCCAGAATGGTTATGCAACCCTGAATTCAGCCTCTCGTGTTGTGCTACCATACATTTTAGGTCCATTTGTTCCAGCATTAGCTTACCCCCAACCAGAAGTTACTTATTTGTTAGTTTCGCTCTATCATGCTCATTCTATGTGAAGGGCTTCTGTAGGGTCACAAATAATGCTTCTTTCTCTCAGCGCACAATAGAGAAATTCTGACCCCATGGTAGTCGTGTTTTGAAACAGGTATCATGCTGTTCATCTCCCTGTTGAATTTCCTGTGTGAGTTTGACTTGTCCTGACTACAAAGACCACTAAGGAGAAATGACATCATTTCTTCAAGATCTTCAACAAGGCTTGCTCAGACTTAACTTAGAAGCAGAGAATCATGCATCATTTTTGCAGGAAGCTTTAAACTTTGTCACAATAGCTTTTTTTTTTTTTGGCCTCGGATTTTCCATGGCCCTGGGCTTTGTTTCCAAGGCCTCCTCCCTTCAGGTTGTTAGCATGCAGTTTCTATTTTTAGAGGACTCTCTGTTTCCCTCCTCCCTCAGTTGCTCAAAGAAAGACCCTAAATGAGTCTTACGTGATGAAAGGGGAGGAAGTCTCGCTTCTGTAATGCTTTGCTGAAGAGTCTGCCACTCAGTAAGAGTCTTGGAAGGGCACGGCCCTGGGAATGAGGGAGATGATTACATAACAGCAACAGCAGTGACACAAACAGCACCCCTTCCCCCACCTGTTACAGCACAGGACCACTGCCACCAGCATCACCCTGCCCCCCATAACAACAACAACAACAACAACAACAACAACAGGAGCAGCGTAGCTTCCTTCTTGTGGCTGCTGCTTGCGGAGCGTTTTCTGTGGGCCAGAATGTGTCTTCTACAGACATTGTATTATTTGCTCATACAACTTTCTCTGAGGCAACTATTACCCCTCTCCCCCATTTTACAGGTGAGAAAACCTAAGGTCAGGATGGTGAAGTCACTTAGCTTGTGTCATAGCAGTACTGAGCCCTGGCTCAAAAGCTACAGCTCAGAAACGGTCTGAATGATCTCCCTCACCACCTGTGCGTTGGGAAGGCAAAATGGGGGACTGCGTTTCCTGACATTGGGAATTTGTATTTGGGGCACCTGGGTGGCTCAGTTGGTTGAGCGACTGTCTTCGGCTCAGGTCATGATCCTGGTATCCCATGATCGAGTCCCACATGGGGCTCCCTGCTTGGCGGGAAGACTGCTTCTCCCTCTGATGCTCCCTCTCTCTTTAATAAATAAATACATAAAAATCTTAAAAAATAAAAAGGATTTGTATTAGAAGAATACACAGAGGGAGGAGGGGAAATGTTTGGGGAGAAGGAAAACAGGATATTTTGAGTTGGCAGAGCTGGAAGTACTTGTTGAAGGAGAGGGGTGCTGTTGTTGCTGTGGAACTGTCCATGCGAGGGATACAGTGCTTTGACATTGACTGAAGCACTGGACCAGAAACGGGCCAAAGCACTTGAACTTGAGTTTCTCTAGTCTCTATCTCCTGTACCATTTTGTACTTTCTGATTCTAGTCTTTGTGATGGGTGCATTGTACCTATATACACTCCAAGCAATGTGTTTATTTTGCCCTTTTTTCCTATTGTTTTATTTCTTCATTTTCCCCCTCATTTTTTTTTAAAGAAGATTTTATTTATTTGAGAGGCACAGTGGGCGCATGAAAGAGCACGTGAGAGAGTGAGTGTGTTGGGGGAGGGGCAGAAAGAGAGGAAGAGAAGCAGACTCCCTGCTCAGCAGGGAGCCCACAGAGGGGAGGGGTGGTCCATCCCAACATATGAGATCATGACCTGAGCCGGAACAACCAGGAGTCAGCCCCTCAATTGTCACAGTCACCCAGGCACCCCAGGAGAACTACTTTCTAATTCTGTTCTGCCTCTACTCTATGGGTAAGCTTGGGCAAGTGACTTGCTCTCTCTGGGCTTCAGATTTTCTCATCTATAGAGGAAAGAGCATGGGTAAATGGTCCTGGAGGCCTCTTCCAGCTCAGAGAGTGCATGATTCTTTGACTCAAGTCCTGTGATTGAGTCACAGAATCAGAATGATGGTCCCCACCAGCATCTTACCAGAAGGGTGAATTACGCTCACTACCTTCTACTGAACACTTTTTCTGTGCCAAAGACTCAAATGTGGACATGTGGTATTTTATTTCATCTTCTCCACAGTACAGGAAAACAGGTACTGTTTTTATTTCTGTTTTGTAGAAGAGGAAACAGTGTGAAGTTGACTAGGATAATAACTGATAGAGCTCATGCCAGTCTGACTCATAAGCACTATATTCTGCTGCCTCCCACCTTTGCGGCGATGGCCCAGAACATCTGTGCTGTGGAATCATCTCGCATGTGGAGGCCTGTGTGGGAATACGGTGGAACCCCTTGATCTGTAGTGTGCAGTAGGACATAAGAGCACAATCCAGATCCATCCATATTACCAGCTCTGTCCCAGGGTGGGAATGTATAACTCCAATATACTTTCCCCAACATCACCATCGTTGTCATCTCATCGTGCTATCAGTCCCTTTCTGATGACTTTCTATGTGCCTGGCACAATTCTCGGTGCTTCCCATTGGTCCACTTGTTCCATCTGAACAGCAACCCCACGAGATAGGTCCTATTATTATTCCCATTTGCATATGAGAAAATGGAAGCACAGAATGTGTTGGGTGTCTTGGCTGGGTTTTGTGGCCATGTCTGAACCGGTACATGGCAGAGCAAGGAGTCTGGCTTCAGAAACCATCCTTGTTCCCGTGCCACTGCTCTACCATTGCAGTCTCCAGTACTTAGCCACTCCGGCATTTACACTGGCTTGGTGGCCTGTTAAGTTAGAGCTCAGACTGCATTTCCCTGTGCTACTGAGAAATCCCAAGAAGAATGAGTGCCCTTTGAGTCAAGGTTATCCGAGTGCTAACATGGGGTTTAAAAGGTGCAATCCCAGGTTGTCTTTGTTTCCTGGTAAAGTTGACTAATTTCAAATGCTTTTTGCCTGAAAAAAGTGGGTAAAGTCTGAAAGTCCACACTTTTTAATGTTAGGATTCTTTTTAGAATGGCATTTTTAGAATGGCATTTTTCTGGGTCCTTATTATTGTCTGAAAGCTGTGTGGTCCCTTCTCAGAGTATCTTTCCTTCATCTGCTCCCAGTTACTCCTGAGCTGGGGCAAACCACGTTACCCTACACACTAAGCAAGTCACACTGGTAAGTGTGTTTCCAGCTGCAGGACTGGAGAGCATTCTTGAAGAGAAGACACACAGGCCAAGACTGGCCATTCCACAGACACCTGTGATGACCCTTCACTTAGTTACTGTGTCATCATTCATTTATTCCCATTCATGCATTTGTTCAGAAGTTGCATACTGATTCACAACCGGATTCTTTATGAGACACCATGGGGAATACACAAGGTGAATAAGAGGGGCTCCTGGATGACTTACTACTCAGTGAAACATCTGCCTTCGGCTCAGGTCATGATCCTGGGATGGAGCCTTCATTGGGATCCCTGTTCAGTGGGGAGCCTGTTTCTCCCTCTGTACTTCCAACCACTGGTTCTCTCAATCTCTCTCTCTCTCAAATAAATAATGAAAATCTTTTTTTTTTTAAAAAAGGAGAACAAGGGAAACTGGGTGGCTCAGTGGGTTAAGCCTCTGCCTTTGGCTCGGGTCATGGTCTCAGGGTCCTGGGATCGAGGCCCACATTGGGCTCTCTGCTCGGTGGGAGCCTGCTTCCCCATCTCTATCTGCCTGCCTCTCTGCCTTCTTGTGATTTCTCTGTCAAAAAATAATAAATAAATAAATCTTTAAAAATTAAAAAAAAAAAAAGGAGAACAAGACTTATGCAGAATCCACAAAGATCTACTGGCCAGCTTCCTAAGATATGGAACTGAGGCATAGATAAGGGAAGAACCAATTAATCATGAATGAGATTAAGACACAGTTGTATTATTCATGAAACAAATATTAAGTGGTGAAAAGTCACCATGTTCAACATTTGGTCTTCAGACAACAAGAGGAACATTTTGACTGTGAAATAACAAAGTTATTCTTCAGACTAGAAAAAGAAGAGGAATAAACATGGCATGTTTTCAAAATATATAATTTTTAATTGCAAATTAAAAGATATCTTGAGTATTTTTTTTTAGAAGTTGGCTTGATTTTTTCCCTATGGTTATTTAACAAGGTTAAAAATAGGTCAGGTTGTACTGGTAGTTCATTTGAACTCAACCTCTGATCTTAGCCTTGAGGGGTTATTGTCAATCAATAATCAGATTGACAATCTGATTGACAATCAAGAGGGATCTGAAAGCCGTTTGTAATTAAGCGAGAAGAGCGAGAGAGACTGAGGTTGTTGCTTAAGGTGACATTACAAGTGTTGGAGTACAGACTTCCCTCAGCAGTGACAGATCCATTTGTCCTCTGCAAAGGAGAGAGCTGAAGGCAGGCAGGGGGACAATACTTCCTTTCCAGGGAGGTTCACCCACTCTGATATCTGCAGGTGGCTTTGCTGGATTATTTGAAGAGCCTAAGAGGCAGCAATGATGAAACAGTTCATGGGTTTCATGACCCAGTGAGATAACAGCTGATGACAGACATTCACATTCACGTGCCTCTTCTCCCTGAGTTTCCAAGAATCTCAAACTGTATATAATAAGTGTGTACCAGGTTTCTCTTAACTTGTCTATCCCATACTATGGATGTCATCTACCACTGACGCTGTAATGTTCTGTCGCCCTACCTTCCTAATTGGTCTACTTCCTTTCTTTCTATTCACTTACCCTCTTCCAATCCCAGCCACAAAGAGACTCTTATCCCACTCCTATCTTTATTTCTGATAGTTGTGTCCTGAATCGTTTATCTTCATAGACTGGCAAAATGGAATTCTGAGTTAAGAAGGCGATTTTTGTGTGGTAGAAATGATACTGTGGCAACTCACTTACCTATAGTCCATTTACCTGGCAAACTCATTGCTTTGAAATAACAATGAAAAGCCAAGATGAAGGAAGAAAAGATCCTTGGGGGTCAGAAAGCCCAAATACTCCATCTCCTAGGAGAATTCTTCAGACCTTGACTGACATTTAGTTGGTTCTTGTTGTGTATAGTTTTAACAAGCTGATTTATTTGGGCTCTCAAATCAGCAGATTAATTATACTAGCTACTTTCGGGTAGTCAGAGTGGATGTTCTAGACTAGTGCCTGTCAACAGAACTTTCTGCAGTGATGGGAACGTTTTGTAACTCTGCTATTCAATATGGCAGCTGCCGGGAGCACCTGGGTGGCTCAGTGGGTTAAGCCGCTGCCTTCAGCTCAGGTCATGATCTCAGTGTCCTGGGATCGAGTCCCACATTGGGCTCTCTGCTCATCAGGGAGCCTGTTTCCTTCTCTCTCTCTGCCTGCCTCTCTGCTACTTGTGATCTCTCTCTGTCAAATAAATAAATAAAATCTTTAAAAAAAAAATATGGCAGCTGCCAACCACATATCACTATTGAACCATGAAATATGGCTAATGTGACCGAGGAACTAAATTTTTCATTTAATTTTCATTAGTGTAAATTTGAACATAAAAAGCCACATGTGGCTGAGAAGCTACCATATTAGCAGTGCAGCTTGGAATAGACTAATTGCCTACAGTGAAGTAAACCAAAACATTACAGTTATAGGGTTATTTAGTATAGAGACAAAGTAGCATTTAAAGTACCAACAATCACTGGATATCATTGAATTATAGCCCCGATCATCCATTTGATTATCTACTCTTCATCTGATAAATATTTATAAGCAGTTACTATGTGCTGGCACTGTTCTCAGTGCTGGGGTTATAACCATGAACAGAATGCAGAGAAATCTTTGTCTTCGTGAAATATATTCAGAGGAGGGATGTAGCCACTCAATAAATAAGTAAAACAATTTATATAGGGTGTCAATTGATGATGAACAGTATGTGCAAATCAGGGAAAAGGGATCAGAAGAAGGAAAAGACTTGAGAGCTGCAGTTGTAAATAGGAAGGCAGAGGGAGGTCTCATTGAGAAGGTGAAAGAGATGAGGGGGTAAAGCCAAGGTCACCTGGTAAAACAGTGTGCCAGCAAGGGGGCACTAGGCTCAAAAGTCCTGAGTTGCGAGGGTTTCTGGCAGGTTTGAGGAACAGCAGTTGGGTGAGTAACCATTCTAAGAGATGGAAACAGATGATGACTTACATGAGGGTATAAGTCATGAAGGTGGATGTGTATCTCTAGAAGGGCCATTAGCATTTGTTCACAGTTTGGATGTGACCTGTGAGAGCCAAAGAGAAGTGCAGGATGCTTCCAAGGATTGGGCCCAAGCAAATGAAATGATGGAGTTTTTGTTTACTCCATCATTTATTTATTTATTTACATCTAAATATGGTTGGTCATATTTATAACGTAATCTTGACCTACAAGAAGAGGTTGAATAAGACATAGCCACCATTTCTTCAGGCTGGGTCTGGGTAACACTGAGCATGGGCTTGAATGTGGCCTTAGAATATGGTTGGTCATATTTATAACGTAATCTTGACCTACAAGAAGAGGTTGAATAAGACATAGTCACCATTTCTTCAGGCTGGGTCTGGGTAAGACACTGAGCATGGGCTTGAATGTGGCCTTAGAATCATTCCTAATATAGTTCTCCTGGAAGCCTCCACATGCCCAAGTTGGCAATCAAGATGAAACCATCACTGGATTCAGTTACTCATGTGATTCAGTTAGGAAGGTAGGAAAGTGTATGACCCATCTCATGAAGAGCTCTAACTAAGAAATGACTTAATTTTTATAAAATATAGTCAACTCTTAATATGCTTCACTTCTCTGCAATTCCTTCCTTGGGGAACTCATGTGAGGAAAAGATTGGCAGAACCTTGCAGAATTATCCTGGGAACCCTCTGCTTGTGACTGTAGCATCTTTCATCATACAGTGGAATCTCGTATGATATGGGGACACTGTAACTTGATTCATTTAAGGGCAGGACTCATGTTTCATGCATATCCACCTGTCTAGTGCTTGGATCATTGTAAGTAATCAGTAAATTTGGTGAATTTGAAAAATTTTTAGTTAACAAAGGACCTAATTTTAAAGTGAACTCACCATATTCCTAACACCATTAAGCATTTATGAAGTACCTACTGTGAGCTGAATACAAGAGGTCTAGTAATGTCAAACATGGGAAGAACAATATGGGTAATATGCAATCATCACTAAGCCAATATTTCTTGAGAACCTACTCTGTGTCACATGCTAGGCTAGACGTGGGTACAAAGATTCCATTCTGGTCCTCAAGTAGCTCAGGATTTCACAGAGATGCTCTTAATCTAATCTAATGACTTCATGAAGCATCACAGATTCCCATAAGCATGAACCTTGGGCAGAGATCGCCGAGAATCATATCATCTGACTTCTCTCCTGAGATACGCAGGCTGATACCCTGCTGTCCAGGTAAATGGCTGAGGGTCAGAGAGTCTTAGGAGCTTCCCCAGGGCACATACCTGAGCCTTGGTAGAAAGTGTTCACACCTGGGGCCACTTTACCCTTCAAGAAACGTTTGGCAATATCCAGAGACATTTTTGGCAGTCACACTGGGAGATGCTACTGGCAGCTAATGAGTAGAGGCCGGATGTTTTAAACATCTGGTCACAGGTCAGCCAAAGACTTGCCTAGGCCAAAGTGTGGACAGAGGCACAGCTGAGAAACCCCGCTTATACGTACACTGTAGATCAACAGACTTGCAGTTCTTACTCCAAGTCGGAAGGAGAGGATGAAGCAGGAAGCAAGCTTGTGAAAGGTATATAGGACACAAAGCCTCCTGAAACCACAAAGGACTCCCTGTGTGTGTGCCGGATGGAGGGGGAGTGTTTGCTTACACAGGTGCTCCGATGGCTCAGCTTGGTTTTCATCTGACCAGGTTTTGGACTTCTTTTGGAATCCGTAAGGGATTTTAAGTTCTGAAACAGTAGGATATATCCTTAAATTGTTTATATTTTGTGTTTTTAAAATGCACGAGCACTGTGTATATTTTCATTGTAAACAATTAATATGAAGTAAAAATCACTTTTTAATTTTTTAACCCTCATTTCCCCCTTCTTAAGGTCATGATGATTTTGATTTGCTCTATCACACATAGGGACCCAACAGTGATTGTGCTCAGGTGGCTCCTAAAAAAACCTTGTCTTTAGAGATAATCACATTAGTCGCTTTAAATGGGGCATATTTGGGGCACCTGGGTAGCTCAGTGGGTTAAAGCCTCTGCCTTCGGCTCAGGTCATGATCCCAGGGTCCTGGGATTGAGCCCTACATCGGGCTCTCTGCTCAGCCAGGAGCCTGCTTCCCCTTCTTCTTTCTCTGCCTGCCTCTCTGCCTACTTGTGATCTCTCTCTGTCAAATAAATAAATAAAAATCTTTAAAAAAATACATTAAATGGGGCATATTTGTGCCATGGATATTGGCAAAGGCTACAAATCAGAGCCAGCACCTCTCCTCCCCCACCCCATCCTGCCCCAGAAAGCATAGTGAGAAGGACAGCACAGGTCATGTGTATCTATTAAGACCTTTTTCTATTTATTTACATGTAGAAATCCATTTCAGGCTGAGAGCTAGAAACATGCAGTAAGTGGTATAGAACATGAACCCTGCAGTCAGATAGCTTGAGTTCCAGTCTTGACTTTATCCTACCTTAAATGACTATGGGTGGTCTATCTAACTTCTCTGAGGCTCTGCTTCCTTCTGTGTAGAATGTAGATGATAACAGTGCCTACCCCATAAACTTAGTGTGAGGTGTGAGTGAGTAAACCTTGGTGAAGCGCCTGGAACAGTGTCTGCCACCCAGGCCATCTCTATTAAGTTTAGTTAATATTGTTCATATAAATGGGGTCTTACTGGGGCACCTGGGTGGCTCAGTCGAGTCTGCCCTTGGTTCAGAGCATGATCCCAGGATCCTGGGATCGAGCCCCACATCGGGCTCCCTGCTTAGCAGAAAGCCTGGATCTCCCTCTCTCACTCCTCCTGCTTATGTTTCCTCTCTTGCTGTGTGTCTCTGTCAAATAAATAAAATCTTAAAAAAAAAAAGGGGGGGGGTCATATTGGAAGGAATGCTCTACAACTTATATTTTTGAACAAAACATGTTGGAGAGCTTAGAGACACTATTTCCCTTTTTAAAAATGAAACTTCTAGTTTCAAGATGTTATAGATTCACCTGCAGAAAAATTCACGTGTAGAGATCTTGAGTGCCCTTCATCAGTGTCATCTGATGGAGCCGTCTTGTAACCCGGAAGTGCGATAAAAACTGAAATGCTGTCACGGAGGCAGTTAAGATACAGACATATCCATTCCCACAAGGACTCCTCATGTTGCCCTTTTGTTGCCGTACCTACTTCCTTCCTGATCCCACCTTCTCCTTAAAACCTGCAACTACTTATCTGCTCTCTATTTCTGTAATTTTATGACTTTAAGAAAGTTATATAAATGGGATATTACAGGATGTAACCATTCTGGATTGACTCATTTCCCTCAGTGGAAGTCTCCAGATGTTTGTGTGTAGTGATAGTTCCCTTTCATTGCTGAGTAATGTTCCACAGTATAAATGTATCATAGTTTAGCTTTTTCACCCATCTAAGGGTGTCTTCATTGTTCCCAGTTTTTGGCCGCTAGGAATGTTATAAACATTCATGTGCAAGTTGGGGGTTGATTTCTTCAGCTCCAATTTGGGGATATATAAAGTAAGAGGCAAACTCGGGACAATGACCACCATGTCATTCCTTTGATTATAGATTTCTAGCTGGTCTGCCCTCTTCATTCCTTTGAGCGTTTCCTTATGTTTGTTTTATATGTAATGTCCAGGATTACTTAACAGGATGAATAGGGAAGTCTCAGCACTCCTTTTAACCTCATAGTGTGAATGTATGGAAGAATCATGCTGTATTTCATCCATCTTCAATATTTTCCCAAGTTTTGGCTCTAAAGGCCCTGCTCCATTGAATAGTTTTTATCTGTCTATCTATCTATCTTTGCACCTATGAGGGTATTTTTCTGACATTACTTAGAGTGGAATTGCTTAGTCAAAGGGTATAAACTCTTATATTTTGATAGGTATTCCAAATTACCCTGAAAAAAGGCTGTCCCAGTTTATATTCCCATCCATCCTAATACGCCCTGGATAATACCTTGCGGCCATTGGAGGCCAACTGTACACTCCCCTTATGTTTAGCAAGTGCTGGTAGAGTAAAGTGAGGTAGGTTTATTGTGACCTAGATGTGGACTCAAACATGGCTCATCTTTTCCTGCATTTGAGTATAGAGTGTGCAAAAAGGTGGGCAGGTTCCTGATGAGAGATGGGTCTGAGAGTTGTTTGCTTCATTGTACCAGTGGTGAGGGCCTTGTTGAGTTGATTACAGAGCTGCACCTGCTGATGGGAAGATCCATAATCAAGACTGCACTACTTCCTCCCAATCTTGTGAGAGAGTGTTTGGTTAGCTGGGGAAATCATCTTGGGTTCAGAGCCGAGGAGAAATCAAGCCACAAGTCTAAAGCTGGCATCTCATTAAAGTTCAGAGAGATGCTAGAAATTGCCTTTCTTGTGGGAAGAGGAAGGGAGTTGAGTGGTAGAAGGAGTAATGGGTAAAGGGAAGTGGGACCACAAAAGCTGTAAAGACCTTATTAGGTAGAGGGAGTGGGTAATATAGATGCTCATGTGAAGTCATGGTGATCTACACAGAAACCTACAGAGAAGTGCCTGCAAGACAATGAGGCCCAGAGTCATCCATGTAGGAAAGGGGTATTAGGAAGAGGCTAAAAATCAAACTTCTCAGGAGACCCTGGGATAAACCATCAGCTTTTAGGTGAGAAATGGAAAGAGACATTTTAGATCTGCTTCTTGACAAAGGGGCAGGATTCAAAGAAGGGGGAGAACATTCCAGAGACTACAGACTACCTGCACTAGTTTTCTCTGCTGTGTAAAAAACTCAGCAGCTTAAAACAACACATATTTACTATCTCACATTTTCTGCGGGTCAGGAATTTAAGCATAGCTTGGCTAGTTCTCTGCTCAGGGTCACATAAGGCTGCAGTCAGGGTTTGACTGGGGCAGGGCTCGCATCAGAGGATCAACTGGGGAACAATCCACTTCCAGGTTTTATTAAGAGGTTGGCAGAATTTACTTCCTTGGCACTGTAGGATTCATGGCAGCTTGCTTCTTTTAAGTCAACAATGGACAGAGAGAGAGAGAAGTATTCCTGAATGAATCTGCTAGCAATATGGAGTCTTATGTAACAAATCATGAGAGTAACATCTCATCCCTTTGTCATTTTCTGTTGGTTGGAAGCACACACTCAAAGGGATAGAATGATATAAAGATGTGAATACAAGCATATTGGGATCGGGAGGACCACCTTGTCATCTCTTTGTCACAGTAGCAAAGACATGGAGAGTTATTAAAACTCTCATGGGTTCAAGAGAGAGGAAGAGATTAAACTGGTTGTTGAAGTATGTTGGAGATAAGGACGGATCTGAAGTTTAGTGCCACATTCTAGGGAGCCTTGAAGGCCAGTGTGAGAGATTTGCCCTTTGGGCATTGCAAAACTTACTCAAGCTTATTTCTTTCTATGGTCTCCTGTTGCTTTCTCAAGCCAGCATCCTTGCTAAGAATCCTATTTTTGGTTTCAATTCTTTGCTCAGATACTGATTTCCCAAGCAAGGCTTTCTTTTTAGAAGTATCTAGAAATGAAATGACAATTGTATTTAAAGTGAAGTATCTACATTGGATTAACCTTGACCATTTTTCTACAGTTTCGTTATTTTGGGAGTTGAAACCAAGCACACAGACTCATCCTGCATTGAAAAGCAAGACAATAGATAACCTTTCAACCTTTTCTCTAATACAACTCCTCGGTGGGACTAATTGTAGAGAATAGAATGTACTACTTGCTAAATGCATCATGTCTTTAACCGCTCCTGTGAGTGTCTGTTTAAGGAGCTATGTTAGAAAAGAAAAAAGGCTTGTGGAAATATTCAGGAAGGTAAAAATGTATGGAGATGGAGCTCCTTTGGACTATGTCATAAATAGTTCTTGAGGATTCCAGATAAGATTGAAAGATCACAGCAGTACCAAGTGAAAGAGTTCCTTTAGGCGGAATTTATGAGCCTCTAAAACAGCTATTTGCACTGTTTTAATTGTGAAAATGTTTTCTGAACTTCCATAAGACGGTGGGCGTGTGCCTATTAACACCTCTTGGTTAATAAGGTGTATTTGACCAAAGCAAAATCTTTACAAAAAATTTATAATTTTTTTTGAAAATGACAAACAACCACATTGGTGATTAAATTTTTCCCCTTCTGCTTGTGATGAAGACTCTTTTAGAAATCAATGGACTTGTCTCCTGAAAAATGCTTATAGGCAGAAAATTACTGACAGTTTCGTGGGGTTCATGACATATATTTGAGTATTACATATATTTAAAAAATAACAAATTCAGTCATAAATTATATAACTTACAGATGATATAAGTTATCATACTCAATGATAGACATCCTGTGGATTTGAGGGTCTCTCTAGAGATATTTTGGATTATTAAATGACAAGAAGGAGGCTTTGTTACATCTTTGGGTCCTCATGTCAAACCCAGGATTCAGAGGCTAACGAAGCACTGTCCCTTGGCTTATATTGGAGTTTTGTTTTCTAATGTGTGACAGTTCTCTGCACAGAAACTTGTTTCTCATTGTAATAGTGTGGGAGGCATGTAACACTCTATTGGGGTTAATAATAAAGGTAGGATGATGATGTCATTGGCTGTTGATGTATGCATGTACACAGATGACAGAGAAAGAGAGAGGGACAGAGAAAGACAGAGAGACGGAAAGATAAATGTAGAGAGAAACAGAGAGATGTGTGAACGGGAAGAGACAGAGACACATAGGGATAAAGAAAGATAGTTGGAAGAAGGAAGAGTGAGAGATAAACAGACACAGAGACACAGAGACAGAGTCAGTCAGGTAGGTTGTTGTGGAGGTAGACGGATGAGCAGGAGATAGGCAGAGTGAGAAGCAGAGAAGCCCCAAGCCTGGGAGACCCGGGGGGCACCCCTACCTGCTTGCCAGCACTGGGGCACCAACGATGAGGTTTATCATCACGCCTGGGCTGTGAAGGGGCTGGTGGATGATTAAACAAAGAGACACGTCCCCGCTGGGTGAGTTACTTCCTGGGTATAAATTAGACGATCCAGAAAGGACATCAATATAGACCTTGTGCCACTATTCGTTGAACAGTTGTCTGGGACGCTGCTGCTGGCCCGCGAGAAATCAATACTTCTCAGCTTTCCAAGAGTTCTGTACAGCTTCTGAAAGAGTTTTGCTCAGTTTTTGGAAGTGTGTTTATCTCCTCTTTCCGTGAATGAGAGGATGAATGTTTAAAACAAAACATGCTTTCAACTCTTCCCAGAAATTTGCTAAGGTTTTTCTGAATACCTGGTCTTTGAGTGTTCTGAAGGCAAGAAAAAAAAAGTCATTTAAAAAGACATTATACTAGTCTTTCATGGGGGATCAGCCAGGGCTGGCATTAATGTCGAGAAAGAGATGGAAAACTTGGTGGCAACATCTTTGATGTACGGAGAATTTACCCACTGGTTCCCCATGCTGCGGACGGATGTAATTCATGCAGTGAATGCTCAGAGCCTTTAATGTCTTGTAACATGAAAGTACTTGGAGTTTAAAATCTTGCTTGGGAAAATGATAGCTCACATCTTAGCACACATGTCCCTGATAAACATATGCATTGAGTAGATATTCTAAGCTCTCCTACCTGCTGAGTTGATGAAAATTGTGAAGAATTTATTGGGAAGCCTCCTTTTCATGTGTCATCAGCACATTGCATTAGGACCTCATTTGTGTCAGAGGAATGACTTATCGCCCAGTCACACTTTGACATGAACCGTTTTCCAGCCACCAAAATTAAGCATCAGTACTTCTCTCTCTCCTGGAACCCACTAACTCGAGAGACTATGCGTTAAAGGATGGAAGTGGAAATCAAAAAAATCTTGATGAATTATCATCTACAAATAAGGATGGGAGTTTACTGGATACTCACCTTATGGTCTGTTTTTAAGGGATGAAACTTCAGCATTGGCCAGGAAAGTGCATGACATGAGAGGGTCTGGAAGACACTGTGGACCTTGGGTGGAGTCACAGCTTTGACCAAATCCCCTGGGCTTAGGAACCATGTGAATCTTGGTGATATTATTAAATGTGCTTAATTCAGACCACTGCCTGGCTCTGAGGAGGGGCTCAAAACACACTCAAACCGTGTGTTTTTGAGTGAGTAGACAAATAAGCAAGAGCAGTGGTATCTTAAACAGAACTATGAGTGCATTAAAAGAAGGACCTAGAAAATAATGCTTAGAACTATAGAAGTATTTTTTATGTTTTTTAAAAATTGAAGTATAGGGCGCCTGGGTGGCTCAGTGGATTAAGCCGCTGCCTTCAGCTCAGGTCATGATCTCAGGGTCCTGGGATCGAGCCTCGCATCGGGCTCTCTGCTCCGCAGGAGCCTGCTTCCTCCTCCCTCTCTGCCTGCCTCTCTGCCTACTTGTGATCTCTCTCTCTGTCAAATAAATAAATAAAATCTTAAAAAAAAAATTGAAGTATAGTTAATATACAATGCCATGTAGTGGTTAGACAAGTCTCTATTTACACTATGCTCCCCACAAGTGTGGTTGCCATCTGTCACCATACAATGCTCTTACAATACCATCAACTCTTACGACGGGGATTGTATTTTATTTTATTTCTTCTTTTTAAATTTTATTTACTTTCTAGCATTAAGACTTTAAGGGAATTTTCATTTGTGCTAAAGAATTTTATCATTTTTTTGATGGATTCTAAATAGAGGAGTGACAATCCTATTTCAAAAGATCACTGTCCGCTTTTGGTACAGAAAAGTTAGGGAGTGGGGTGTTGTATGTATTCATATTTGAGGAATTACACGCAGATACTATGGGCTCTTGAATAAGGGTATGAACTGTAGGTCCAT
Source organism: Meles meles (assembly GCF_922984935.1). Lineage (NCBI taxonomy): Eukaryota > Metazoa > Chordata > Mammalia > Carnivora > Mustelidae > Meles > Meles meles. The sequence continues at coordinate 33,592,910 of NC_060085.1, read as the reverse complement.
TTATATGTGGATTTTTTTTTATAAATACCATATGGTACTATAAACGTATTTTCTCTTCCTTATGATTTTCTTAGTACCTATTTCTCTAGAGTTGTTTATCTTAAAGAGAAGATGAAGGGAATAAGGTATTTTATAAGACCAGCAGTTCAAAACAGAAAACAGATATAACTAATTTAGTGACTGGCAAAAGCATTTGAAAAACTGCTTAATTTTTTTTAATACTTCCAGCCCCCATACTATTTGCTTAAATAAAATATTTTGCCTTGATGAGAACTGAGTCATTAGGGACAATTTAGGGACCCTGACTCTGTTAGGAAAAAAATAAGTCTCTGAAATTCGAATACACATGCAGAATGCATACTCTTGAATTTTCTATTGAGATTTATATTGTTCAGGCAATTGTCATAATTGTAGAAGCAGCTGCAAAGAGCATTTTCCACTGACTCCAGGCTGGGCACTGTGCTATAGATTTTAAAAGCTTTATTTAATCATTAAAGAATTTTCTGTGTTAGATATTATCTTTGTTTTTCTTCAGGACAAAGGTTCACAGAGGCTCTGCAACTTGCCCAGGGTCACTTAGCTATCCCAGGCTTGGAAGTTTATGTAGAAATTCATTTCATTACATTTCCAATTACTCTTACTTGCAAGTGTTAACTTCAATGCTAAGCTAATTTGTCTGTGACATAAGTACTCTGCTGTCGGATAGGGTCCTGGATTAATTCTTTTATCTTATGCCATGTGGTATTTGCATGTATATCCTCATTCATATGGGACTATTAACTCTTAGAGGACAGACCTGGCTCTTTTTTTTTTTTTTTTTTTTTTTAAATTTTTTTTAATTTTTATTTATTTTTTTTTTAATTTATTTTTTCAGCGTAACAGTATTCATTCTTTTTGCACAACACCCAGTGCTCCATGCAAAACGTGCCCTCCCCATCACCCACCACCTGTTCCCCCAACCTCCCACCCCTGACCCTTCAAAACCCTCAGGTTGTTTTTCAGAGTCCATAGTCTCTTATGGTTCGCCTCCCCTCCCCAATGTCCATAGCCCGCTCCCCCTCTCCCAATCCCACTTCCCCCCAGCAACCCCCAGTTTGTTATGTGAGATTAAGAGTCATTTATGGTTTGTCTCCCTCCCAATCCCATCTTGTTTCATTGATTCTTCTCCTATCCCCCTACCCCCCCATGTTGCTTCTCCATGTCCTCATATCAGGGAGATCATATGATAGTTGTCTTTCTCCGATTGACTTATTTCACTAAGCATGATACGCTCTAGTTCCATCCACGTCGTCGCAAATGGCAAGATTTCATTTCTTTTGATGGCTGCATAGTATTCCATTGTGTATATATACCACATCTTCTTTATCCATTCATCTGTTGATGGACATCTAGGTTCTTTCCATAGTCTGGCTATTGTAGACATTGCTGCTATAAACATTCGGGTACACGTGCCCCTTCGGATCACTATGTTTGTATCTTTAGGGTAAATACCCAGTAGTGCAATTGCTGGGTCATAGGGTAGTTCTATTTTCAACATTTTTAGGAACCTCCATGCTGTTTTCCAGAGTGGTTGGACCAGCTTGCATTCCCACCAACAGTGGAGGAGGGTTCCCCTTTCTCCACATCCTCTCCAGCATCTGTCATTTCCTGACTTGTTAATTTTAGCCATTCTGACTGGTGTGAGGTGATATCTCATTGTGGTTTTGATTTGTATTTCCCTGATGCTGAGTGACGTGGAACACTTTTTCATGTGTCTGTTGGCCATCTGGATGTCTTCTTTGCAGAAATGTCTGTTCATGTCCTCTGCCCATTTCTTGATTGGATTGTTTGTTCTTTGGGTGTTGAGTTTGCTAAGTTCCTTATAGATTTTGGATACTAGCCCTTTATCTGATATGTCGTTTGCAAATATCTTCTCCCATTCTCAGACCTGGCTCTTTAAACATCTTCACAATGTGTCTGACTCTCTGTCCTCAAAACCTAATGCTTAGAAGGCACTCAATAATTTATCCAACAAGTAAATAAATGAATGAGCAAGTGCCATATGTAAATTAGGACCTTTCTTTTGGGCACATGAAACCATTTTAATATACAAATAAGCTTGTGCTTTACATGCTCATTATACACAAAATTAAAAGTTATCAGAGAAAATGATCAAAAAGAACATAGTTTCACATCATAGGAGCTTTTGTAGTGCTGATGAGGGACATGTTTTGGCTCCCTCTTTTGGGGCCAGTGTTGGGCTCTGTGGCTCACGTCTCATTTTCCGGGTCGATCACTAGAGATTTCAAAGTTCTTTGGGGAACAATTATGAAAGATTCTTTGGGAATGGACTGGCAGTGTTTTCTCTAGTTATTCCAAGAGCTTTACTATAGCTATTCTTTGAGGGTTGGCCAACATTTTCAGCCACAGTAGCCAATTTTCCTCACTATTCACTTTTTGCAATGTAAAATGATAAGATGTAGGGATATCCCACAAAAAAGCTTAATCTTAAGTGAAACCTTGGATGTTATTTATGGGTGCCCATGAGGTGGCGCTGACTAGGGTATTAGGATTGTCTCTTATGGCTTAATGTAATGGTTAATTTTATGAATCAACTGCACTGGGCCACAGGGTGCCCAGATACTTGGTCAAACATTATTGTGGGTGTGCCTTTGAGTGTGTTTTGGGAAGAACGATTATCTGAATCAGCAAACTAAGTAAAACAGATGGCCCTTCCTGATGTGGGTGACCCTCATCTAATCAATTGAAGATCTGAATAGAACAAAAAGGGTTGACCTTCCCATGATTAAGGTGGGGGCTCCTCCTGCCTGTCTGGTTAAGCTGGAACAGATCTCTTCCTTCTTCAAAGTTGAATTAAAATATTGGGTCTTCTTGGGTCTCAAGACTGCCAGCTTTTGCACTGGGGTGTAGACCATCAGCTCTGCTGGCTCTCATGCATTTGGAGTTGGACTAGGCTTTCCCTCTCTGTTTCCAGCTAGCCACCTGCTGGTCTTGCTCCTTCTCAGCCTCCATAATCACGCAAGCCAATTCACTAGAATACATTTCTCTCTCTCTCTGTATATCCTCTTGGTTCTTTTTCTCTGGAGAACCCTGACTCATACAGCTTGTAATGAAAAAAACTATAGAACTTAAATTAGTGAGAGGTCTATCTATCTCACAGGGGAACTGTTCTAAGAGTAAGTAGTACTAGGTTAACATGGCAGCCCAACAAACCAAGACACAGGGTCCCTCTATGTTCCTCTATGCTTTTTGTGTGGCTTTGTTTTCATGCTCAGAAGGGGGCTGTTGTGTGTCCAGGAGTTGATCTGTATTCCAGGCAGGAGGGAGAGGGAGGGGCAAAAGGCCAAAGGGGCTCATGGGGAACTTCACGTGACAGCACAGCTAACATCTCACTGGCCAGATTTATGCCAGGGGCTTCTGAGACCTGGAGATAAAACATTATCTTAGCCTATCACCGCCACAAATAAATTTTGGGTTCTGTGATGAAGAAGAGGGGACGGATATTGAGCAGGACACTAGCCGTATTATCTACAAATTATTCGGTAACACTGTCAAAACCAAAGGTAGATGTCCATACTTCATTGGCTTTGGAGATTATCTGGATTCACAATCAATATTGTTAAATATTTGATCTACATTTCTCCAAAGCCAGTGGATCTAAAATGATTTCAGTGAATGAGGCAAGCACAGTCAGATTTTTTTTTTTTTTTAAGATTTTTTATTTATCAGAGAGAGAGCAAGAGTGAGCACAGGCAGACAGAGTGGCAGGTAGAGACAGAGAGAGAAGCAGGCTCCCCGCCGAGCACAGAGCCCGATGTGGGACTCCATCCCAGGACGCTGGGATCATGACCTGAGCCGAAGGCAGCCGCTTAACCAACTGAGCCACCCAGGCGTCCCAAGCATAGTCAGATTTACTGAGCTTCTAGTCTATGTCTGGCACACCATCACTGCTTTCGGCATGTTATCTTTTTTGACTGTGTTGTCTGCGTTTTGCAAATAGAGAAAATGGGCCTCAGAGATACTATGCATAAGGTGTTTAAAAATGGCACAGTGAGCTGCAGAAGAATCGGATTAGAGCTCAGGTCCATCTTGCCCCAGCAAAACCCTTAGGAAACTTGTTCGTAAAAGATAAGAAAATACGTGTAGGGGCACCTGGGTGGCTCAGTCGGTTAAGCATCTGACTCTTTATTCTGGCTCTGGTCATGATCTTAGGGTCCTGGGATGGAGCCCTGCATTAGGCTCTGCACTCAGCAGGGAGTCTGATTGAGGGTTCTCTTCTCCCTCTGCCTCCACCCCTCCCCATACCACATGCACACACTCTCAAATCGATAAATCAAGCCCCATGTCTAGCTCCTCACTCAGTGGAGTCTGCTGGAGATTTTCTCTCTCTCTGCTGCTACCCTTCTCCCCACCTCACCCTTCTCCCCACCTCTCCCATCACCCCCCCCACTCTCATTCTCTCTCTCTCCAAGATAAATAAATAAATCTTTAAATTCAAAAAAAAAGCAAACAAACAAAAAAAGACCACGAAGTTTTTTTGTGTGATCACATACGCATTTTTAAATTGGTGCTCACAGTGTTTTGCAATGAGCTCTCTGTCAGCGTCGGTTGAGGGTATCAAATTTTCCAGTTGCAGCTATAGAAATTGATACTCTTTTTACAGGAGCCTCTTCAAGTCCCGACCTAGAACAGCCAGCTCACAGCTGAAGCCAGAAAATACTCGTACCAGTAAAATCAGTTTTAAAGATATCCAACAAATATTTGTTGAACACCTATTCTAAACTAGGCTTCCCCACAAAGCCTCTCTTTCTTGTCCATTATTTGTTCTGTGTGCTGCTTTCTGGACGAACGTCTCCTACTCTGTCTTCCAGTTCATACTCTCTTTTTACGTGATCCGCTGCCTACTCTGTATGTTGTTTTAAATTTCGGTTATTGTATTTTTTATTTATGCAGTTCAATTTGGTCCTTTTTCCAATTTATTATAACACTTTTTATATTTTCCTGTGCTCTTCATTTATTTTCAGATTTATCTCTTATTTCACTAGACAAAGAACAGTTTTTATAATTTGTGCCTGATAATTGCAGTATCTGAAAGATGTAGGTCCCTGTTATTTCTGTTCATTTTCACTCACAGTATCTTATATCTTGTGTGCTTATCATCACCTTGTGTATCCTTAAGCAACTATGTGTGTGTGTGTGTGTGCACACATGTGGGGGTGTCTTGATGACTGAAAAACTATTTTTTTAAAGATTGATTTTATTTATTTATTCATTTATTTTAGAGAGAGAGTGTGAGCAGGGGGAAGGGCAGAGGAGAAAGGAGAGAGAATTTCAAACAGACCCTGCGCTGAGCGTGGAGCCTGACCCAGAGCTGGATCTCACAACCTGGAAATCATAACCTGAGCCAAAATCAAGGGCCCCTGAAAAGCTATTTTAAGTTAAAATCATCGTTTATATATTTTTGGATGCTAGATGCTACAAAATTGCAGCTCTAAATCCGTGAGAATGTCTAGACATGATTTATATGCTCTCACGGACAATTATTTCAGTTTTCTCCTTCCTTTCTTTTCTCCTGCTCTGCTCAATGCCAACATACCTCTCCCTGGAAACTGCTGGGGTAGGAGGCGGTGTGGGGATAGACTGCTGGGTTAACCTTCCCTGAAGCCTGGCCCTTTGAGCTTAATGAAGGCCTCAGCTTAATATGCATTCAAGGTGGTTCACCAAACACACAACTTGGAATGGGCCCCCTACTTTAGCTCTTGTTTCCCTCATCCCACAAGGCCATCAGAAACACAGATTGGCAAGTGCCTTCAGAGCAAACACAAGTCTGAACTTTTCCGTTTACCTTTCTTACTAGCGCTTATTTGGTGTTTTTTTTCTATTGTTAGTTCCTTGATGCTGTTAAAATAATTTAAAATGTTTAATGCTGCCATTTTAGCTGTTCTCAGTGGGAGAACTAGTCCAGATAACTTGGGCTGCCATCGTGACCTCATCACCATTTTAAACCAGCAGTTTTACTTTTTCCTTTTACCATCAGAAATCAAAACATGAAGACATTCAGGAATTTCTCTTTTTTGACTTAAGCCTTGTAATTTCTTTCTTTTAAAAAAAATTTGAGATTATTTCTAATTTCTTGGGGTTTGTATTTTTTTCTAACGGTATCTTCAACCTGGGAGTGCTAAGGGGAAATGAAGTGAGCATATGGCAACTACAGCAGTGAAATTTGGACTTTCGTCTACGCCAGATGTGGGACTGCATACGTAATCACCGTGTCTCCATAAAATCGACCAAATTGCCCAATTTACTTAACTTATTTAACATGTTTCCATAAAGAAACTGGTCTGAGCTGGAGTAGTCTAGTGGAGAAACCAGAGATATCATGAAGTAGTAAATGAGGAGGGGAAGTGCGAACCACCCACTTCCTGAAGATGAATGCAATTCCAGATTATATCGATTCTGCAGGTTTTGCAACTGACTTCCTTCACCTTGGCTTTTTGTTAACCTTTCGCTGTATTTTTTTCATGCTCCATAAAATACACTTAGGAACTCTGTTTTGTTATTATTGGAATTTTATATTAGATGTATTATCCTCTGTTTAGAAAGTTTTTAAAACTATGCCTTTCTATTATTCATGTCTTTTTTGTTCTTTTTAAAAAAATTCTCTGTGGCCCCACTTAGACTTTTTATGTTTATTACTCATCTGACACATACTCGTTTTACTTTTTTTTCTAAATGGAGATATTTTGCTTTTATTTTCTCATTATTTGAGGAATACATCCCTATAGAAATGTGGAAAACAAAAGCCCTTCTTTAATGACACTTTTCAGAGAGAATGTCTACTCTCCTACATTAGGAGTTTGGATAGATACCATTCCAAACCTCTCTGACTCTCTCTATGCATGTACGTATAGTTAGTTTGTATCATGTATATATTTATAACATACACACATATGCATATACATGCGAAGTGTGTGTATATGTATGCACACACCCATATCTACATAAACCACACTATATGACTCTATAAAGGTATGAGAAAAATAAAACTTTTTTTTTTTAGAGCGAGAGGGTAGGGAGGGGCAGAGTGAGAGGAGGGAGAGAATCTCAGAGTGAGGGGATTGATTACATGACTCTGAGATCATGACCTGAGCTGAAATCAAGAGTCAGCCACTCAACTGACTGAGCCACCCATGTGCCCCAGATCAGCTGACCATTTGCTGAGCAAAACACATGAATTGGCCATTTATCAATAAAATGGTGGTCTTCCTTAGGTAGGAAACTGGATCAAAGAGAACTAAATTCTGCTTATGACACAGGATGAATCCGAGAGCTTTCAGGAGCAACCGCGGAAAGAGCAGAGAGGGCTCTGGAGGAGAGAAAGCTAGCCAGCAAATTACTTGCAGACAAACTAAAGAACAGGGGCAGTGACAGAGGGCTTAAAACAAACAAACAAACAACCAACGCCCTCCCCCCAAAGCTGTGATGGCCCGGGTCCCATCTCTAAAGTTGCTGTGAGAGCCCACTTCCCTACCCCTGCCCCCTCACTCTTTTCTAAACCACCTGGAAAGGAGCTCATAGATCTTTGGTCTGAGGCACTTTATGGTGGGAAGGCAGTGGGGTTGTATCTAATGTGACATGACATTTTCCAGAAAGTCACAAGCAAGGGAAAGATTCAGGGCAGCCACGTGAGACGGAAACAGAGCCAGAATTGATGGGAAGCGATATGAGCTGGGACTCAAACTCAAATCTCTGTTTTAACTGCTGGAGTCCTGAGTGTGGCAACCTCTCTCCTTCCCACATGTCACTCCGCTGCCCTGCTCTACCTTCCACATCTAGTGCGGGACCAGTATTATTTCGCAGCCAGCATCCCATCACTGGCCATTTAGGGGTTTTTCAACTCCATCTATTACACATCTCCACTCTGTACCTGTACTAGAATTCTCCACAGCAGCTTGGACAGACTATTGGCAATTGCTGTTTCTTCTTTGTCACATAATATAAGGTAGGACATTTTGAGTCATTTTAAAAAAAAAATTATTTATTTGAGAGAGAGAGGGAGGCTGGGGAAAGGGCAGAGGAAGTGGGAGAAGCAGGCTCCCTGGTGAGCAGGGAGTGGGATGTGGGGCTCCATCCCAGGACCCTGGGATCATGACCTGAGCCGAAGGCAGACGCTTAACCGACTGAGCCACCGAGGCACCCCTTGAGGCATTCTTATCATCATTCCAAAAGCAGTATTTGTGGGGGAAATTTGGTTGGTGGTAGCCTCAAAATGGTGGAAATGGAGGTTATGTTAGCTAACGTGCTGGATCCACACTAAGCCCCCCAAAATAGTAACTACTTTTTCACTCTGTATTCATCCAACAAGCTATTACCAAGGGCAGGGGTGAATAAAAGGAGAGATTGGTTGAAAAAAAATTATATGGTGTTATGAGAGGTCAGATTCCCTGTTCCATCCTGCTCTGCTGGCTACCCACCCCTGATGAGAGCCCAGGTGCTTATTTTCTGCAGAGACTGAGTGTGAGAGGTGGTTTACGGTGTCATCACCCTGCAGGGCAGCTCCCCTCAAACCACCCTGTGCCTATACACAGAGATTCCAGTCTGCTTTTGTAGTATCTCACTTTTTAGGAAGGACACCAGAAAATTGCTACGTCTTTGCAGAAAGCCTTCAACTTGCGGAAGAGACGTTTTCATCTTCCTGGAAGACGAAGAGACAAAGCAAGAACCAAGGAGAGTTTAAAAACCATAATATCAGCAGCAGCAACAACCGCCCTAGTTAATATCCTCAGAGATTTTAGAAGACATGGCATCCATGGCACGGGAGCAAGAGGCTATTAAAAAAAGGAAAATCTCAGGAAGAGAAAGGATGTTCAGAGATTCAGTGCTGAAATGAGGTGGAAACAGAAACTGGAATTGAAATGTCATAGGAAGGTATAACAAAAAAGAAAGGAAAGACCAGCAAAGAAAACATGAGGACAGCTGAGGATGATTGCAGGAGGCCCAGGGTACGACTCACAAATATTTCAGATGGCAAAACTAGAGAAAAGAGAGGCAAGGGAAACATCAATTAATTGAAGAAAGATCCGGAAGTGAAGGAGGTATGTTCCAGAGTAAAAGGGACCCGAGAACCCCTGTTTGGGTGGAACGATGTATGCCCCAAGTTTACATTCTTCTGGAACCTTAGGATGCACCCTCATTTGGAAATACGGCATTAAAGATGTAATTAATTAAGGAGCTCCTGGGTGGCTCAGCTGGTTGAACATCCAACTCTTGATTTTGGCTCAGGCTGTGATCTCAGTGCTGTGAGATCGAGCCCTGCATCGTGCTCCAGGCTCAGCGGGAGTCTGCTTGAGATCCTCTCTTCCTCTCCCTTTGTTCCCCCACACCAATAAATGAATAAATCTTAAAAAAAAAAAAAGATGTAAATGCAGTCAAACTGGTTTACAGTGGGTCCTAAATCTAGTGACGGGTGTTCTTCTAGCAAGGCCACACGGAGACACACAGAGGAGAAGGCCATGTGACCACAGCCGTAAACTGGAGTGATAAGCCAAGTTATAAGCCAAGGGACAACGAGGATTTCTAGACGTCACTAGAAGCTAGAAGAGGGGCATGGAACACATTCTCCCTCAGAGTCTCTAGCAGGGACCAAGCTTGTTGACACATTCATTTCAAACTTCTAACGTCCAGAACAATAAGAGTGATATTTCTGTTGCTTTAAGCCACCCACTTGCAGAATTTTGTCATGGCAGCCCTGGGAAACTAATAATAAGTCCTCAGCCCTGAAGCTGAGATGCGACCTTATAAAAGCACATTATCTCTATGTTTCAGAACCCCAAAATTGAGGAGTGAGTACAGAAAGGCTCAAGAGGGAAAAAAGCAAGTCATGTGTAGCGTGATCAGGAGTCAGAGGGGCATCAGATTTCTCATCGTTAGTAACACTGGGAACTAGAGGCACTGGAGAAACACAATTCTGAGTGAAAATGATTTCCTTTTTCTTCTTTAAAAGATTATTTATTTATTGGAGCGAGAGAGAACACAAGTGGGAGGGGCAGGAAGAAGGAGAGAAAATCTCAAGCAGACTGCACTGAGTACAGAGCCCGATGCGGGGCTCCATCCCATGACCCCAAAATCATGACCTGAGCCGAAACCAAGAGGAGGGTACTTAACTGACTGCGCCACCCAGGTGCCCCTGAAAATGATTTTCTAGCTAAAACTCCTCAGTTCCTCAAAGAAGAAAGACAGGTGACACTCTCATATTTGCAAGGACTCAAAATATGTACTTATAGGGCAGCCCTCTTCAGGAAGATTCTGGAGGGTGTGCTCTTAGAAACAATTGAGTAAGCAACAACAACAAAAGCAAACATGGAACTCCGGAGTAGGCACACCCACACAGCAGAAGTACAAAGGAAAAGACCCAGCCTGTCAGCCGAATAACAGGAGGTCCAGAATGGAGCAGAGTGGGTGGAAAGTTCTAGGAGAGAGCTGTTGGAGGGAGAAAAAAACTGAAGCTGATGCACTTGAGTAAATGGAAAATATTATTCATTGGAATGTGGCAGGGATGTTGAAGCCTTTGGGAAATATTAACAACTTATACTTAGAGAACTTTTCAACACTGAGGGAAATTTTTTTGGAATCACTGGGAGAGAGTACCATGATAAAAAATCCAGTATTTTTGATGTTGAGTGACTTAAGAGATTCTCCATAATGATTTTTAGGACATGAATTTTTTTTTTCTTACTGTTATTAACAGTTAAGAAAGTAACCCCACATAGGACAGGATCTGACACAGCAGTAGAGACTAGGGCTACCAAATTTAGCAACAAGCAAGCAAGCAAGCAACAAACGAATTCGGATAACCAGTTGCATTTAAATTTCAGGTAAATACCTTTTTTTTTTTACTCTATGTCTCAAATACTTCATGGGATATACTTATATCAAAATGTTCTTCATTCTTTATCTGAAACTGACATTTAGTTGGGTGTTCCGTATTTCACGTGGCAACCTAACAGAGGCTTGGTAGATAACTGTTAGACCTCTTTCTTTTTTTTAATAACCCATTATGATCTGTCATCAAAGAATTATCAAAACCTGCTTGCAATCTATCTCTGTTTTCAAGTTCTATCAGCCTTGGGGATTAATGAGTTCCATAAGGTGACTAACCACCTACATCTCCCTCCAGAAGGATAAGTCTGTCTTTGCTTCTCTGTCATAAATCTATCTGTACCTTGTTGATGGCTCAGCTTAACTTGGGTGCAAAAGGTTACGGACAAATCCAGGTACATATCACGGTAAACAAATCTGATAGCATTTATAAAACTTTGGTGGTTGAAGGAAGGATATATGAAATGGAATATCATCTCTGAATAAGTCGGTATGTACTTGGTGGAGGGTGATGACCTTGTCTAACGATTGTCAGACATAAATTTGCTCTTGTCCTCCCTTTGAACTCAGGCTCAACATCTTAATAGTCATGGCTGTCACCAATCAAGCTTTTATCCTATGTCAGTCCATTTTTTTTTTTTTTTTTGGTTAGAATTGTTCCCTGGAACCTCTTTCACCTTTAATATAATTGCAGAGTTATTCATTCTTCTTCATTGGCAATTAGCTGGTCAGGGTTGGTATGCACAGTTTTCAAATCCTTTGCAGAATTCAACTCTTCAAACAGCCTGGAGAAATCAAAGAAACCCTAAAGTAGTCAATGGCATGACTCTGTTTTTCAATTATTTCCAGCATGGGAAAGATTCTATCTGAAATAGACTTAGGGGTATTAAATCTCTCACTTTATAATGTGGTGTTTTCTGGTTATCAAAGAACTTTTCCTGTGACTAGATGTAGCCTAGTATAATTACTTCCCTTACTTATGCTGTTCTTTTCCTGCCTTCTTCTCATTTTTAAAAGGCAGAATCATTTTCTCATCATAATTCCTACCTCTTTGATTTTCCATATCTACCCAAAAATGTCAGGAAGCTTCTCTGTCTCAAGATTATTTGCTTCTAAAAGTTTTGTAGCTTTAGCAACTTTTCACTTTTTTTCAGTGTATTTTGTTTTAGCCACTTTATTTATCTTTTGATAGTTCACCCCAAACAATAAGATCCAAAATGGACTGTTTGTGTATATGCATGTGCGTGTGTGTCTTTTTTTCCCATTTTATTTAATTTTGCTTCTTTTCGGTGTTCCAGCATTCGTTATTCACGCACCACACCCAGGGCTCTATGCAATACGTTCCCTCCATAATACCCACCAACCAGGCCCTCCCAAGCCCTCACCCCTCCCCTCCAAAACCCTCAGTTTATTTCTCAGAGTCCATAGTCTCTCATGTTTTGTCTCCCGCTCCGATTTCCCCCTATTCACTTCTCCTCTCTATCTCCCAATGTCTTCCGTGTTATTTCTTATGCTCCATAAATAAGTGAAATCATATGATACTTGAGTGTGTCTTTATAAAATAATGAATTTATCAGAGGAAACAGATACTGGAGTAAGTTGTTGAGTTTTGTTTAAGGATACTAAAATACTGGGATACCTGGCTGGCTCAGTGGGTAGAGCGTATTGCTCTTGATCTCAGGGTTGTAAGTTCAAGTCCCACATTGGGTGTAGAGATTACAAAAAAAGTAAAATCTTAAAGAAAAAAAAAGATGCTAAACTATTACTCTGGGCAGATCTGACAGACAGTGAGGTATTTTGAAAAGTGGACAAGCTAGAGAATATAAATACAGTCACTGCAGTTTGTGTGTGTGTGTGTGTGAGATTCTGGACTGAAAACAAGTCTCAGGGTGGAAAGAGCCATACAGACACAAACCTCAATCTTAGCTCCATGGTTTTCTATCTATAACTATGAAATCTACTAAGTAGATTGCATTTAACTGAGATGAGGGTAAAGAGCACATTGTAGCATCTTTCACAAATTTGCCACACAATACAATGTAGCTACTTAGAAAGAACTTCCACACAAAATAACCTATTTTTTCAGTCAGCCCCAGGCTCCACCACCCAAATTTATGGTATTGGTAGAAAATATCTCAGTTTTAGCAGAGATGCATTTCCTCATGCCTCAGGGCTTGTACCTAGACAAACATGGCTTAATGTTCAGGAATTCTGATTTTTTTTCTTTCTACCATGCCACATCACCTCATGATTTCAACCATAAGGAGGTTTTTTTTAAAAAATTGTTTGCTTTCTCCTAATTAATTTAAAAAGCCTTCTGATTGTGCTTTCATTTCACGATCTGAGAAGGTTCTACTTTTTGTAAAGTCTGTACTTCTGTTTTTGAGAACTTTTCCACTCCAGACCCACTCTGGGGTCTTTCTGGTTCCAGATAAAAAAAATGGAAAATAGTTACCAAAAAAATCAAACTTGAAAAGTACTTTAAGAAATGATCCATTTGATGCTAAATGTTGATGTGTATGGTTTGGAATTGTGAGAACGTTTGTTGCCACCTGCTGAGGGTGGTAAATGGCATCATGAATTAGCTGGGATGGACACAGCGGGCAGTGTGGTCATGCGGGGAGGGAAGTCAGGTCATAGTATACAGGGCAGGAAGAGGATACTTGTTTGAGTTACAACGGTGTTTTATTGCCTGGTGCCCTTTCATTAAGATGAAGTCAGGTTTCTTTTCCCTGCCCCTGCGGGAATCACATAAACAAGGTTAAATTCTTCCAGTGTTCAGGTGAGCTTTTACCCAGGGGCTCATCTGCAATTTTCGGGTCTCTGACATAGACACAGGAAAACTGTGTTAACTCTTCTCAGTTATCATGTAAGTATTCTACTCTGGATGGATTTAACCCGATTAGTGAGGAACAAACAATCATGTGTTATGGCTACTTCTCCTTGGGAGAATCCACGAACTATGGCAGAACATTCAGTTTGCCTGAGAAGGACATTAGACATTTCTTCTCCCTTCTCCCAGATTTTATCTGGGCAGTAATGTGCCTAAGGCTGGGTGTCAATCCCGACTGGTTTACTCTATGCCTTTGCCACGTACCCTTGTATTCATAGCCGCTGACACAGCTCAAGACAGTAGGTATAAATGCAAGTCTGCTGGGGCATGTTGGGAAGCCGAGCTGGTGGTGCCTTCTTCTCCCTTCCCGGAACTATGGCCATGAGGCCAGAAGCTACAACACTCGTCTTGCAACGATGGGGCCACAAGCACAAAAACAAAAAGCCGAAAGGCAAACTCATAATCAAAGCTAGCAATTATCTACTATCAGACTTCTTGTTTAAGCCACAGAGAATTGGGTTTCCTATTTAGGGTAAAAGCACTCTTGACGGTCCCATTGGGTTATTGCCTGGGGAGTGCGTTTTGAGTCATCTTTTGTGTTTCTTTCCTCTCATCGTTCTAATTTTCTAATTCCTGCTTCAGAGTCATCTTCAAAGCTCTTATGCTTCCTTCTAGGGTATTGCTGAAGCATCTCCTTGAAGAAAAGAAGCTACTGGATTTGGAAAGCTTGAATGTGATTATCATCTCTTTCCAGGGCATGAGCCTCAGTGAGTATTTAAATCTTAAAGGCTCGGTTTCTTTATCTCTAAGATGAGGGTGATAATGACAATTATTAATAATCATGATAATGTCAATGATAGCTAACAGGTATTCCCCATTTACAGAATGCCAGGCACTGGGTTAAAGAAATTTCCTTGCGTCATCCAAATTTTCTCAACACAACTACAATACAGATATTTTGAAAATTTCTAGTGTATAGATAAGAAAGCTAAATTTATAAAAGTTAAGTGACTTGCCTGAAGTTATGTGATTCTGGAATCACCTCTTTCAGATATTTACTCAATGTCAAGGTTTGCCAGCCTCCAAAGAGGTCCTCCGTGAGCTGGTTTCTGGATAGTCACTCCATTGTTTCCCACAGTGTTTCCCACATTTATTTCCCACAATGTTTCGGGTTGAATCCACGAGACTAGAAGCATGCAGGAGAAGGAGTGGTATGGGACTCCTTGATTAGGTCTAAAAACTTGGCTTTCATTTTGGTCTCTTTCTCTCTTTCATCCTTTGCTCTGGGGGACACTAACTGCCATGTTGTGAAGGGCTCTCAGAAGCACACAGAGAAGTCACTGTAGCAAGGAACTCAGTCCTGCCAATAAGGGTGGAGGCGGGTTCTTCCGAGTGGGTGAGGCTTGCAGGCCTGAGACCCCAGTGAACAGCTCAATGGCAACCTCACCACAGACCCTGAGTCAAAACCACCCAACTAAGCTGCTCTCAGATGCCTAAGGCACAGAAAACGAGATTTTTTAAGATGCAAAGTGTGGGAGTACTTTTTGATGGAGTAAGAGACAACCTAAACAGTCACCTTCTCAGAAAGTCTTTCCCTGATGACCCTACTTAAACCAGACTATCTTCCCCTGCCATCGTAGAACTCCCCAGCCCCCTGATACAGCTTTCTTCTTAGCCCTAATCTTCAGTTAAGGGCTTGGAGGACAGGGCTTTGTTATCTGTTTGATTTAATGCTACATCCTCAGCACCCAGAGAAGGTCATGACCCGTAGTAGGAGAAATCAATGAATGAATGAGTGAATGAATGAGTGTGCCACTCCAGAATCTCCACTCTTAACAGTCTTGCCTCGTCCCCTACCTGTCTCATATGCAAAACACTATACAAAAATATTTACTGGCGTGTCTGGCTTTTGTTTTTGAATCCAAATGACCTTTTGCAGGAGGAGAATACCAATTTTAAGGCATATTTCTGTCAGTGCTTACCCCTAGTATATAAGTCCTCTCGGTCTAGAAATCAGTACAATGGAGGGCATCTTGAGTGGAACGTCTAGTCCAGCAAGTAGATCAGAATTCCAGTTCCAGCTCTGCCTGTTTACTTCTGACTGTGAAGAACACAATCTCTCCCTTTTTATTTTTTCTCAACATTTAAATTTCCTTTTTATTTAAAGCATGTCGTCTTATTCCACTTGGAGTTATCGTCTAGAAAAAACAAACTGCAGAGTTTCTGATAATTATGTTTATTTCATCTTCATTTATATTGTTAAGTTTTGCTTAAGAATAATGATGATTTTAGGGGAAAATAGAGGCCAGAAGCATCATAATTGCTTGGTCTTCTCGCCAGGGCCATGCGTTAAAGGAGCCTGAAAGTAGGTACTTGGAAGTTGACCGAGTTTATTTCCAAAGCCTCACATTGGCCACCACAATAGAATCTGTGGAAGAATCAGGGCTGGGGCATCTATCCAAGGCTTTGACCTGAAATAACTGCTAACCTAGTGAGGCATTTACGTTCAAGACCAACAGTCTTTTTTTGGGCAAGGGAGTGCAGTAGAGTGTGGTGTGATGGTGGCGTTCCAGCCACAAGAGATGAACTATATTCTCTTAAATATTGGAGAGAGAATTATTTAAGACATACTTCTTGGCTTCTCAATACTAGCTACGCTTTGTCACCCATTCTTCATTCTAGCGAGTTTCCATAACATTTGGCTCATTCCCTGCTTTTGCTAATACTCAGGGCTTCTGTTTTAAATAGTTACACCCGTCATGTCTCTGAAAGTAACTTGTGTCCAGATGACGTTCTGGGCCATCTGGCATCTTTCACCATTTACCTCACAGTCTGTCTCCCCATTCTCTTTCTGTGTCTCCTTCTCACTCTGAACCTTAGGACATTTTGATTGCAAACAAAACCTCTCAATTCAAGCTTTTTCAGAAAATATGAAGAATTTACTGGCTGACATAAGTGGAAATCTGGAAATAGAGCTTCAGATGTGGTTTGATGCAGAATTTTCTGATGTTACCAGCTACCTAGATATTCTTCCCTGGGATTCGTTTGATTCTACTCTCTTCTGTGTGTCAGCTTTGTTCTAATATTGGTTTCCTTACGGTTGCAAAAATTGCTACTGTCATTCATGCATCCAGAGGGAGAATATGCACCTGTTTTCCTGGATTCTGAGCCAAAACATGAGGAATGGTTTAGGTCACATGCTACTGGTTGACCACTCTTGTCCATGCTCCCCTTCTTTCCTAGTAATAGAATTTTAGCAAGGCAAGTAGATGCCTAAAAAACACCACCGTATTTTCCATCTCCCTGTGCTGATAGCGTGGCCCTGTGACTGAGTTCTAGCCAATGAAATGTAAGTGAAAGCATTGTGTGCAATTTTGGCATTTTGTCCTAAAGTAAAAGTGGAGGTAACATGGGTGCTTTCCTTGTTTTAAGCAGTCTTGGGACCATGTAGACAAGAGCAGAACCCTAGAAATGGAAGAACAACAAGACAGAAGGAACTCAGGTCCCTGAAGGCTGCACAGAGCAGAGTCCTTACATCAGCTTGAAGTTTATGTGAGAGAGAAATAACCTTTGATCTTATTTAAGTCACTGTTAATTTTGGGTCTCTGTCTCATTCATAGTCACGTGCTTTTTTAAACACTCACTTACTCCAGGGGGCTCTGGGTGGCTCAGTCAGTTAATCGTCTGCCTTTGGCTCAGGTCACGATCTCAGGACCCTGGGACTGAGCCCCGCCTCAGGCTCCTTGCTCAGCGGGGAGTCTGCTTCTCCCTCTCCCTCTGCTGTGCATACTCTCTCTCTCTTAAATGAATAAAACCTTCAAAAAAAAAAAAATCAATACCTACTTACTCTTGAACCAGTCACTGACTTGGAGGATGGGATGTGTGGGTTGGTTCCACTGAGGTCGCAGGCTCCCGTGCTAGGATGTGGGGTGCACTCAGCTTCCCAGCACCATGTGGGTCTCGGAATGCAAGTGGAAGGCTGCTGAGAAACAAGAGGGAGGAAGTAGGGGAAGCTTCCATCCATGGTTTGTTGAGCTTTGTTTTCATTTTTCTGTCTTGCTTATTCTGGTTTTAGTATATGTGCTGCCGAAGCGAGCACGCTTATTCTGGTTTTAGATCCTACGGCCCACCTTGCCTCCAACTCAAGGATTGTTGTTGGCTTTAGGTAGCCCAGAGAGATAAGAAACAACTAGGAGGTTGCCACGACCTCTTAGAAAGTAGTGGTCCTTAGATAATGATTTGGAGACCGCCGTGAAGGGCAAGCTGCCTCTGTGGAAGGAGGAGAGCAAGGGGAGCTGCATGCCTTTTTTCGACGTTAGTTTTTTGTCAGCAGAGGCTGTGTCCTCATCGCGGAGGATATGCTCAACACATGTTTGTCAGTGAATGTGTTTAATCATGGCAGTACTGAGAATTAAACAGACTCTGCAGTGAATCCTTCAGGTGCCATTAACAACAACAGAACACAAAAACAAAAAAAACATACCAAAACATAGGGGCAAGGAATGGGTTGTAAAAATAGGGAAATAACTCTTACTGGAAGAGAATACATTTCCCCAGGGACACAAAAGTGTAAGTTTCAGGGCACAGGAATAACAATAACAATACGTGGTTGTATTTAACACAGTTATGGAGACAAATCACAAACAAGGATGGAATAATCGGAGATATTCTCCAAGTTTACCTGCTTCCATTCACTTTCATGGTTTGCCTAGTCATCTCTAGTTCAGGGAGGGGGTATTAAATATGCTGAGAATTTGTTTTAAATACATATTTCAGGAGCACCTGGCTGGCTCAGCCAGTAGAGTGTGTGACTCTTGATCCCGGGGTTGTGAGTTTGAGCCCCACATTGGGCGTAGAGATTATTTAAGAAATATATAAAATCTTGGGGTGCCTGGGTGGCTTAGTTGGTTAGGCATCTTCTTTTGTCCAGGTCAGGATCCTGGGATTAACCCCTTGTCAGGGCTCCCTGCTCAGTGGGGTGTCTACCTCTGTCCCCACCTTCTTCCCCTGCCCCGGCTTGTGCTCATGCTCTCACTCTCTGAAATAAATTAATAAAATCTTTAAATAATAAAGTAAGTAAAATCTTCGACAAAAAAATAAACACATAGGGGAGCCTGGGTGGCTCAGTGGGTTAAGCCTCTGCTTTCAGCTCAGGTCATGGTCCCAGGGTCCTAGGATCGAGTCCCACATTGGGCTCTCTGCTCAGCAGGGAGCCTGCTTCCTCCTCTCTCTCTGCCTGAATCTCTGCCTACTTGTGATCTTTGTCTGTCAAATAAATAAATAAAATCTTAAAAAAAGAAACAAAACCCCACATATTCCAGGGCAGAGTGTCTGAGTATGGTGAGCTAGAAGGCAACTCCCTTTTCTGCTTGTCCACCTGCCTCCTGAATAGACCCATTTCACAGAGTGAAGTCAGTTGCCACCAAATAACATTGCTTACCCTTCTGCCTTCCCTTGGGCAGAAAATGAGGTGTTCTTATATTTCAAAGGACATTGCTTCTAGATTCTTAGAGTTTAAGACTGGTCATTAAGAGAGTTAAAAATCTGTACTAAAAATACATTGAACGACAGTGGAGAAGGTCCCCAAAAGCCCGCTATCAAGAAGGATGCAGCAAAACCAATATCACAGAAAAACCACCAGTGGATAATGAGGAAATCACTAGGAAGGTGCTCTGTTTATATTTGCATAAGAGCTTCAGCTATGTGCGTTGTTTCAACTAAATATTTTATAATATGTCACCTTAGGCTGTATCACACATCAGTCAAAGCTTGGAGCTTTTGCTCCATGTCTCTCTTTCCATTGTTGTGTGAACAATGTGCTTCAAACACTTGTCTAAACAAGGTTTATTGCTGCTGTGGGCGGCCATGATGACTGCCGAGCTATCCTACCAGCACAAGGGAAAGAGTTTAGCTGCTGAATGGTCCCACTGCATATAAATGCCTGCCCTGGATGAAATGTTTGCTGGGTTTGCATTGGCGTGGAGTGCTGTCGGGTTTATTTGCCTGAGTTATTAATTTGTGAGTGTGGGTTCCACACGTCTGTGATGATTTGTTGATGTCACATGATGAAAGTGATAGCTTTCTTTGGACTGAGCTGACAGCTATGTGTATGTAACCCTCAGCTCTGGTGTTTTTTTACAGGATAGAGGGAACAACTTCTAGTTTTGGTTAGATGGCCCACTGGGAACAGAGTTCACTCTCAAAGTTCCCAGAAAATCCAATAGAGCTTTTACTTGTTGGACTGAGGCTGTACCAAGCGCGTAACAAGACCACTTAAAATTCGTATCAAAGGCGAGAGCTCTCCCTTTGGGCCCTGTGTCCAGCTGTCCACTGAAAATTGGCAGAACCCAGATCCTTGCTGATGAGACCTTGTCTCTTTCAATAATAGACAACATTTACGGGAGAGGAAAGGGATACATCCAGCCAACTCAGCAGCCCAGCCCTTCCCAAGACACCCGCCCCCCATCCCCAAGAATCCGCCTTTTTGATACTTGTTCTCTGGGAATTTATTAACTTTGAACCATTCTTAAAAGTAAAATAAAAGTCCAAAAAAAAAAAAAAAAAAAAAAGACCACTTAAGCAGTTAACTCCTCTGCTCTGAGCCTGCCCAGAGCACCATGGTGGCAATTTTTGGCTCTGAATCACATGAAGAATGTTCGTTATTTTCCTGGCAATGATTGAGAAGCTGGTGCTCAATCATGATCTCGGGGACGAGGGGTGGTCCTTAATGGATAGCCTAACATTTTAGTAGGGAGTGGGGCAAATTGAGGAAGAGCTGGGCCACAGACCTCATCAGTCTAGTAAGCTCAAAATATTTTAAAAGACTGTGGGCATGAGCTACCGCCTGTGATTTATAATGGAACTGAAATTAAATTATTTGAGTGGCCCTTAAGTCTGGGCCAAAGAAGGTCTTGACTTTGATGCAGGGAATTGGCACCTGGGATAGTCACTGCTTGCTGAGTTATATCTGGTCCCAAATGAGTTAGTACAGCAGGAAAAAATTCTTTGAAACTGGTGGAAGACATAGCATTGTCTGTTCTGAAGACTTTGCTGTTGGTGGTGGGCACAGCTCCCCCCTGCCAGGGTAGGGTCATCAGGGTCATGGTCCTCTAAATCTAGGGTTTCTACATTCCTTTGATCTTCAGTCCCCCGCCGCCCCCCGCCCAACCCTAGAGCCTCCAGTATAGTGATTCGTAGGCCCATCACAAGTTGCTGAATGGGAGACTTGGTTGAGACATCTGAGATAAAGTTTTTGAAAGAAATCCCTGCAGGATGTTTTGAGGATGAGACAGGCTTAAGAACCTAACTTGAGGCGTACTACATAGTGGTAAAGCTGGGGACTTTGAGTCAGCCTGTGACGTTTAAACCCTGCTTTGCTGCTTCTCAGTTGTATGAGCCTAGACTAGTAACTTCTGTAGTATGTCAGTGCTGTTCTGTTAGATGGTGGTAATAATCGTACCTCCCTGTGCTGTGAGTGAGGATTAACCTGGGAAAAGCTCAGCATAATGTCTGGCATGCAATTAAGACTCCATATAAATTAACTATTATTATTATTATCAATTAGCGCAATGTTCATCTTTAAGAACCAAATCTTTTCACACCTTCCCCATCCATCAAAACCGAGAACAACAATAGTTATGATAATAGCTCAAAGTCATTGAATATTTACTCTATACCAAAAAACACAGAAGTTCTTTCCAATAATTACCCCATCTCATGGTTACAACTGCTCCCGAAAGTGGCAGAACTGTTATCTCTCTTGTTTAAAAGAGGTGTCTGATGACCAGAAAAGTGAAGTTCTATGGCTAAAATCCCATTTCTTACAGCTGGCGAGAGGCAGTGGTGGGATTTGATCCCTGGATTATCTGACCTGCTAGCTTTCATAGCTAACAAGTACGACCTTCTATCTCTTCTGTACGTGCCCTGAATCTTTCCTTTAGAAGAATTTCTAGAACTTAAAAAAAAAAATTTTTTTTAAATTTGTCAGACAGAGATCACAAGTAGGCAGAGAGGCAGGCAGAGAGAGAGGAGGAAGCAGGCTCTCCACTGAGCAGAGAGCCTGAGACCAGGCAGAGAGCCTGAGACCAGGCTCGATCCCAGCACCCTGGGATCACGACCCGAGCCGAAGGTAGAGGCCTCAACCCACTGAGCCAACCAGGCACCCCTGAATTTCTAGAACTTCTAAAAACACTTGTTTCCTCCATACTTTTTACTGTCTTCTGTGTCTATACACCAACCATAAACATTTTTTTTCCCATTTTATTTATTTTTCAGCGTAACAGTATTCATTGTTTTTGCACAACACCCAGTGCTCCATGCAAAACGTGCCCTCCCTATTACCCACCACCTGTTCCCCCAACCTCCCACCCCTGACCCTTCAAAACCCTCAGGTTGTTTTTCAGAGTCCATAGTCTCTTATGGTTCGCCTCCCCTTCCAATTTTTTTTTTTTTTTAATAAACATATAATGTATTTTTATCCCCAGGGGTACAGGTCTGTGAATCACCAGGTTTACACACTTCATAGCACTCACGATAGCACATACCCTCCCCAATGTCCATAGCCCCCTCCCCCTCTCCCAATCCCACCTCCCCCCAGCAATCCCCAGTTTGTTTTGTGAGATTGAGTCATTTATGGTATGTCTCCCTCCCGATCCCATCTTGTTTCATTTATTCTTCTCCTATCCCCCTAACCCCCCATGTTGCTTCTCCATGTCCTCATATCAGGGAGATCATATGATAGTTGTCTTTCTCCGATTGACTTATTTCACTAAGCATGGTACGCTCTAGTTCTATCCACGTCATCGCAAATGGCAAGATTTCATTTCTTTTGATGGCTGCATAGTATTCCATTGTGTATATATACCACCACATCTTCTTTATCCATTCATCTGTTGATGGACATCTAGGTTCTTTCCATAGTTTGGCTATTGTAGACATTGCTGCTATAAACATTCGGGTGCACGTGCCCCTTCGGATCACTATGTTTGTATCTTTAGGGTAAATACCCAGTAGTGCAATTGCTGGGTCATATTTTCAACATTTTGAGGAACCTCCATGCTGTTTTCCAGAGTGGTTGCACCAGCTTGCATTCCCACCAACAGTGGAGGAGGGTTCCCCTTTCTCTGCATCCTCGCCAGCATCTGTCATTTCCTGACTTGTTAATTTTAGCCATTCTGACTGGTGTGAGGTGAAATCTCATTGTGGTTTTGATTTGTATTTCCCTGATGCCAAGTGACGTGGAGCACTTTTTCATGTGTCTGTTGGCCATCTGGATGCCTTCTTTGCAGAAATGTCTGTTCATGTCCTCTGCCCATTTCTTGATTGGATTGTTTGTTCTTTGGGTGTTGAGTTTGCTAAGTTCCTTATAGATTTTGGATACTAGCCCTTTATCTGATATGTCGTTTGCAAATATCTTCTCCCATTCTGTCAGTTGTCTTTTGGTTTTGTTAACTGTTTCCTTTGCTGTGCAAAAGCTTTTGATCTTGATGAAATCCCAATAGTTCATTTTTGCCCTTGCTTCCCTTGCCTTTGCCGTTGTTCCTAGGAAGATGTTGCTACGGCTGAGGTCGAAGAGGTTGCTGCCTGCATTCTCCTCAAGGATTTTGATGGATTCCTTTCTCACATTGAGGTCCTTCATCCATTTGGAGTCTATTTTCGTGTGTGGTGTAAGGAAGTGGTCCAATTTCATTTTTCTGCATGTGGCTGTCCAATTTTCCCAGCACCATTTATTGAAGAGGCTGTCTTTTTTCCATTGGACATTCTTTCCTGCTTTGTCGAAGATTAGTTGACCATAGAGTTGAGGGTCGATTTCTGGGCTCTCTATTCTGTTCCACTGATCTATGTGTCTGTTTTTGTGCCAGTACCATGCTGTCTTGATGATGACAGCTTTGTAATAGAGCTTGAAGTCCGGAATTGTGATGCCACCAACTTTGGCTTTTTTTTTCAATATTCCTTTGGCTATTTGAGGTCTTTTCTGGTTCCATATAAATTTGAGGATTATTTGTTCCATTTCTTTGAAAAAAATGGATGGTATTTTGATAGGGATTGCATTAAATGTGTAGATTGCTTTAGGTAGCATGGACATTTTCACAATATTTATTCTTCCAATCCAGGAGCATGGAACATTTTTCCATTTCTTTGTGTCTTCCTCAATTTCTTTCATGAGTACTTTATAATTTTCTGTGTATAGACTCTTAGCCTCTAGGTTTATTCCTAGGTATCTTATAGTTTTGGGTACAATTGTAAATGGGATTGACTCCTTAATTTCTCTTTCTTCTGTCTTGTTGTTGGTGTACAGAAATGCAACTGATTTCTGTGCATTGATTTTATATCCTGACACTTTACTGAATTCCTGTACAAGTTCTAGCAGTTTTGGAGTGGAGTCTTTTGGGTTTTCCACATATAGTATCATATCATCTGCGAAGAGTGATAGTTTGACTTCTTCTTTACCAATTTGGATGCCTTTAATTTCTTTTTGTTGTCTGATTGCTGAGGCTAGGACTTCTAGTACCATGTTGAATAGCAGTGGTGATAATGGACATCCCTGCCGTGTTCCTGACCTTAGCGGAAAAGCTTTCAGTTTTTCTCCATTGAGAATGATATTTGCAGTGGGTTTTTCATAGATGGCTTTGATAATATTGAGGTATGTGCCCTCTATCCCTACACTTTGAAGAGTTTTGATCAGGAAGGGATGCTGTACTTTGTCAAATGCTTTTTCAGCATCTATTGAGAGTATCATATGGTTCTTGTTCTTTCTTTTATTAATGTGTTGTATCACATTGATTGATTTGCGGATGTTGAACCAACCCTGCAGCCCTGGAATAAATCCCACTTGATCGTGGTGAATAATCCTTTTAATGTACTGTTGAATCCTATTGGCTAGTATTTTGGCGAGAATTTTTGCGTCTGTGTTCATCAAGGATATTGGTCTGTAGTTCTCTTTTTTGGTGGGATCCTTGTCTGGTTTTGGGATCAAGGTGATGCTGGCCTCATAAAATGAATTTGGAAGTTTTCCTTCCATTTCTACTTTTTGGAACAGTTTCAGGAGAATAGGAATTAGTTCTTCTTTATATGTTTGGTAGAATTCCCCTGGGAAGCCGTCTGGCCCTGGGCTTTTGTTTGTTTGGAGATTTTTGAGGACTGTTTCAATCTCCTTACTGGTTATGGGCCTGTTCAGGTTTTCTATTTCTTCCTGGTTCAGTTGTGGTAGTTTATATGTCTCTAGGAATGCATCCATTTCTTCCAGATTGTCAAATTTGTTGGTGTAGAGTTGCTCATAGTATGTTCTTATGATTGTATTTCTTTGGTGTTAGTTGTGATCTCTCCTCTTTCATTCATGATTTTATTTATTTGGGTCCTTTCTCTTTTCTTTTTGATGAGTCTGGCCAGGGGTTTATCAATCTTATTGATTCTTTCAAAGAACCAGCTCCTAGTTTCATTGATTTTTTCTATTGTTTTTTTGGTTTCTATTTCATTGATTTCTGCTCTGATCTTTATGATTTCTCTTCTCCTGCTGGGTTTAAGGTTTCTTTCTTGTTCTTTCTCCAGCTCCTTTACGTGTAGGGTTAGGTTGTGTACTTGAGACCTTTCTTGTTTCTTGAGAAAGGCTTGTACCGCTATATATTTTCCTCTCAGGACTGCCTTTGCTGTGTCCCACAGATTTTGAACTGTTGTGTTTTCATTATCATTTGTTTCCATGAATTTTTTCAATTCTTCTTTAATTTCCTGGTTGACCCATTCATTCTTTAGAAGGACGCTGTTTAGTCTCCATGTATTTGGGTTCTTTCCAGCTTTCCTCTTGTGATTGAGTTCTAGCTTCAGAGCATTGTGGTCTGAAAATATGCAGGGAATGATCCTAATCTTTTGATACCGGTTGAGACCTGATTTGTGACCCAGGATGTGATCTATTCTGGAGAAGGTTCCATGTGCACTAGAGAAGAATGTGTATTCTGTTGCTTTGGGATGAAATGTTCTGAATATATCTGTGATGTCCATCTGGTCCAGTGTGTCATTTAAGGCCTTTATTTCCTTGTTGATCTTTTGCTTGGATGATCTGTCCATTTCAGTGAGGGGAGTGTTCAAGTCCCCTACTATTATTGTATTATTATTGATGCGTTTCTTTGATTTTGTTATTAATTGGTTTATATAGTTGGCTGCTCCCACGTTAGGGGCATAGATATTTAAAATTGTTAGATCTTCTTGTTGGACAGACCCTTTGAGTAGGACATAGTGTCCTTCCTCATCTCTTATTATAGTCTTTGGCTTAAAATATAATTGATCTGATATAAGGATTGCCACCCCAGCTTTCTTCTGATGTCCATTAGCATGGTAAATTGTTTTCCACCCCCTCACTTTAAATCTGGAGGTGTCTTCGCGTCTAAAATGAGTTTCTTGTAGGCAACATACTGATGGGTTTTGTTTTTTTATCCATTCTGATACCCTGTGTCTTTTGATTGGGGCATTTAGCCCGTTAACATTCAGGGTAACTATTGAGAGATATGAATTTAGTGCCATTATTAGCCTGTAAGTTGACTGTTACTGTATATTGTCTCTGTACCTTTCTGATCTACTACTTTTAGGCTCTCTCTTTGCTTAGAGGACCCCTTTCAATATTTCCTGTAGAGCTGGTTTGGTGTTTGCAAATTCTTTCAGTTTTTGTTTGTCCTGGAAGCTTTTTATCTCTCCTTCTATTTCAATGATAGCCTAGCTGGATAGAGAATTCTTGGCTGCATGTTTTTCTCGTTGAGTGCTCTGAATATATCATGCCAGCTCTTCCTGGCCTGCCAGGTCTCTGTGGATAAGTCTGCTGCCAATCTAATATTTTTACCATTGTATGTTACAGACTTCTTTTCTCGGGCTGCTTTCAGGATTTTCTCTTTGTCACTAAGACTTGTAAATTTTACTATTGGGTGACGGGGTGTGGACCTATTCTTGTTGACTTTGAGGGGGGGTTCTCTGCATCTCCTGGATTTTGATGCTTGTTCCCTTTGCCATATTGGGGAAATTCTCTCCAATAATTCTCTCCAATAGACCTTCTGCTCCCCTCTCTGTTTCTTCTTCTTCTGGAATCCCAATTATTCTAATGTTGTTTTGTCTTATGGTGTCACTATCTCTCAAATTCTCCCCTCATGGTCCAGTAGCTGTTTGTCCCTCTTTTGCTCGGCTTCTTTATTCTCTGTTATTTGGTCTTCTATATCACTAATTCTTTCTTCTGCCTCATTTATCCTAGCAGTGAGAGCCTCCATTTTTGATTGCACCTCATTAATAGCTTTTTTGATTTCAACTTGGTTAGATTTTAGTTCTTTAATTTCTCCAGAAAGGGCTTTAATATCTCCAGAGAGGGTTTCTCTAATATCTTCCATGCCTTTTTCAAGCCTGGCTAGAATGTTCAGAATCGTCATTCTGAACTCTTGATCTGACATATTACCAATGTCTGTGTTGATTAGGTCCCTAGCCTTCGGTACTGTCTCTTGTTCTTTTGTTTGTGGTGATTTTTTCCATCTTGTCGTTTTGTCCAGATAAGAGGATATGAAGGATCAAATAAAATACTAAAAGGGTGGCAAAGACCCCAGAAAAATGCGCTGTAACCAAATGAGAAGAGACCCCAAATTGTGGGGGGAGAAAGGGATAAAAAGAGGTTCAGAAAAAAAAGAAAAAAATTTAAAAAATAAAACAAAGAAAAAATACAAAAAAGAAAGAAAAAATATATATATTTAGATAAGCTAGTCAAAAAAACATTAAAAAAGAAAAGGGTAAAAGTTTTAAAAAATTTAGCAGAAGAAGAAAAAAGAAAAAAGAAAAAAAATTGAAAAAAGAAAAAAAAAATGAAGTAGCCGCAAGACTAAAGAATCATGGGGAGAAAGCCATGAGTTCAGTGCTTTGCTTTCTCCTCCTCTGGAATTGTGCCGCTGTCTTAGGAATTGAATCTGCTTTCTCCTTGATAGATGAACTTCGTCCTGGCTGGATATTTTGTTGATCTTCTGGGGGAGGGGCCTGTTGTAGTGACTCTCAAGTGTCTTTGCCCGAGGCGGGATTGCACTGCCCTTACCGGCGGCCGGACTAAGTAATTGGCTCGGGTTCGCTTTTGGGAGCTTCTGTTCCCTGAACGCTTTCCGTAGAGTTCCGGAGGACGGGAATGAAAATGGCGGCCTCCTAGTCTCCGGCCCGGAGGAGCCGAGAGCCTGGGGCCCCACTCCTCAGTGCGCCCCCAGAGGACAGCACCCAATCACTCCCGTATCCCCAGCTTCTAGCCGCGCTCCGAGGTCACCCAGCCCGCGACCAGTTCAAGGTAACCCCGAGCTGAGAGTTCAGTCCTCGGCTCTGTCTCTGTAGCTGGCTTCTCTGTTCTAATACCTGCAAGCTCTGCGACACTCCGACACCCCTGATCCTTCTGTGACCCTGCGGGACCTGGGGCCACGCTGACTCCGCGCGGGATTCACCCTGGTTTAGCCTCTGGAGCAATGTCCCTCAGTGGAACAGACTTTTAAAAGTCCTGATTTTGTGCTCCGTTCCTCCGCCGCTTGCCGGGAGCCGGCCCCTCCCACCGCGGTCTATCTTCCCGTCATTTTAGATTCACTTCTCCGCCAGTCCTACCTTTCAGAAAGTGGTTGATTTTCTGTTTCTAGAGTTGCTGTTCTTCTTCTCTTCGATCTCCCGTTGGATTTGTAGGTGTTTGCAATGTTTAGATAAGCTATCGAGCTGATCTCCTGCTACCTGATGTAGTCTCAGCCTGCTACTTCTCCGCCATCTTGACTCCTCCTCTCCAACCATAAACATTTTAATAAGCTTAATGCCTGTGTGGTATTGAATGCTTTTTCAAATATTAAGCGTCTCCTTCCTCTCTGCTGAGAATCTCTGTCCTTGAACACAGTTGGTCTGTTTCACACCTCTCTGCCCTTGGATAAACTGAGTCCTCTTCTTTTTCCCCCAATACAAGCAAAGCATTTTAGGGACAGCGAGGGTGTTTCATGGTTCTCCGATGTCCTGGATAAATGCCCCCCTCTGTTGTCGAAAACAAACTGACCAAGTTTGGGTTCATTTAGAATTGTCTCTCTGAAATTTCTTCACTTAGACATTAGACTGTATTACCTACTCTGGAATGCCGACATTTTCTTATAATCAATTTCGTGTCCATGGTCTATGTTGGGAAGTCCCCCCCCCCTTTTTTTAAAGATTTTATTTATTTATTTGACAGAGATCACAAGTTGGCAGAAAGAGAGAGGAGGAAGCAGGCTCCCTGCTGAGAAAAGAGCTTGATGCAGGGCTCGATTCCGGGACCCTGAGATCATGACCTGAGCTGAAGGCAGAAGCTTTACCCACTGAGCCACCCAGGAGCCCCTATGTTGGGAAGCCTTTAAAAAAGACCCAAAAGAGTTGGAATCAAGGTCTTGAAGAGATATCTGCACTCTCAAACTTACTACATTATTCACAGTAGTCAAAAGTGGAAATAAACTGAGCGCTCATCATGGATGAATGGATAAAGAAACTGTGGTATATCCATAC
The DNA here is from genome assembly GCF_922984935.1 of Meles meles. Lineage (NCBI taxonomy): Eukaryota > Metazoa > Chordata > Mammalia > Carnivora > Mustelidae > Meles > Meles meles. Next base: position 33,563,698 of record NC_060085.1, on the reverse strand, counting down.
AATAGAGTTATTCAGCTTTTAAAAAAAGGAAATCCTGCCATTTGTGACAGGTGAATTGGAGGACATTTTACTAGGTTAAATACATCAGTCACAGAAAGACAAACACCGTGTCATTCCTCTTCAAGGAGGAGTCAAAAGTAGTCGAACCCATAGAAGCAGAGAGTAGAACGGTGGTTGCGGGGCCCAGGGAAGGGGAGGTGGGGAATTGCTGGTCGGTAGGAACAAGCATTCAGTCAGGCAAATGAGTAAGCTCTAGAGAGATGCTGTGCAACACTGTGTGTGCAGTTAATCATACTGTGTTGTGCACTTACAAATTTAAGAGAGTAGAGCTCATATTAAGTGCTCTTACCACAATTTAAAAGAGGAGGGATGCTCAAATACAGTTGGGTGGAAACTACCTTACCTGACTTGTTTGATCTTCCTCTCACTTCCCTTAGCCTCTCCCAAAGAGGACCCTCTCTTGCTCTGACATCACCCTCCTTTCTTACACGTTGACATTTCTCATCACTTTGATGTGCAGGAAGCAGCCAGGACGGCCTTCCTTACAGACTCAGAGGGCTTTATGTTTTCCTTCTTAGCACTCATCGCAGGTTTCCAAAGCATATTTATCTGTGTGTTTACTGGACTACCGTGCCTCTCCATCCCCAGACGGGAGCACCCATGTCTGTTTTGCACATCATAGTAACCCCATACCTAGCAGACTGCCTGGCACTCAATACATATTTGCTGAAGGAAGGGGTGGTTTTATTGTTCTAGTATTAGTGGGGGACAAGCCTGGGGAGAAATGCCACTCAACTGGACGCAGTCCTGAAGAGGGAATCAGTGACTCATGAAATTGAAAATGCAGGTGGAGCTTTGGGAATGGAGGCAAGAAGGACTGCATCTACCTCTCGAACAGTGTGGATCAACATCTCCTTTTCTCCCTCTCTCAGCTCTGCTTCTGTCCTCTTCACCTATAGGCCATCTGTTACATTATGGGGAACAGACTGCCACTGGGTGTGGGGGAATCCTCACCATCGAGGCATCTCCATGTAGGAAAGCTACTTTTTCTCGATTCTTCCATCAGAAGCCCCAGACTTGAGTGTTATTGGTCCAACTTGGTTAACATGCCCATGTCCTGAACCAATCACTGCTGCCAGGAGGGAGGATTGTTGGAGTTGTCCAGGCTTTGGTCATGCCCATTCCAGGATCAGGGGAGGCAGTGGGCAGCTCCACCGGCACCATGTGTTCTAAGAGGGGAGGAGGTGTTGTGTCTCCTGCCAGAATGCAAATGCTTCTGGAACGATGATGAAAGGGTGCTGGCCAGGCAAAAGTAATATTTTTTTCACTGGGCTGCCAACAGACCTCTAAGTCTGGTAGTGTTGAGCTGTGGTTTGTAATAGTGAAGGAGAGTACCCTGAATTGGGAGGGTATTAGGAAAGACAGCAGGGAGTTGGCCTTGAACAACGCAAGACTTTGCAGCAGCTTGCTCCCTTAAGCATGACTTCATCGGGCTCCTTCCCTGATGCCAGCACATTTCACAACAGGACTCCATGTGTCCTAATAGCTGAGTTTTTGCTATGTTATCCCAGGAACTCCAAGAAGGGTTCAAGTGATGGGAGGTGGCCCAGCCTTATACATTTAGAATTTAACTTCTTAGTCGAATTCTTCTGGATAGTATCTATAACACGGAATTGCAAGCACTTGGCTTTCATTCTGGTGCAGTATTCATTCATGTTCCTAATACCAGCAGCTTTTTGTTGTTGTTTTCCTGGAGAATTATCCCTCCTCTGATGGCTGGGGCTTCCGTGTACCACTGTCCCGCTATAGAATTTGGGGCTGGATGGGGTTTGAGAAGGAAAGAATCCCTTACTTCTATCTGCTCTCCTGAAGAGCCAGGAGTTGGATGCTTGTGGCTTGAGCTCAACCAATCAGACACTCTCTCCTGGGATGTTATTCTTCAAGTACTGTTATAGCATAAAGAAAGGGTTTGAAAGGATTTTTATGGCTGTTGCTGTCAGGGCCAGCATTGAGAGTGGAGTCACTGGCCATGCTCTGACCAGACTCTTTCCGAAGAGGGTTGTTGTGCTTCCTGTTTCCAGCACATCCGCTCTCAGAACCCTTGCCATTCCCAAACCTTCCCTTCCAGCCACCCACTGGTCCTGAGCCATTTACATCCTTCCAATGAACCTTTCTCATTGAAGGTAGTCACAGTTGGTTTATCTTGCCTGCAGGCAGGCATCCTAAAGGATGGCTTTGTTTATTTTATTTATTTATTTTATTATTATTATTATTTTGGCTTTGACTATATTTTACAAGTGAGGAATACTAATTCCAAGTTCATCCACTTTGTGGAAGAGCTTCCACCCTTTGGTAAAGCCACAGGGCTGGGAGTCAGAGGAACAAAACTGAAACCTCAGTTCCATAGCCATTGAACTGTAGGATTTCCACCAAGTTGTTTGATTTCCATTTCAGTTTCTTCCCCTGTAAAACAGGAAGGGGGAAATCTTCTGCTCTTTGGGATGTCCTAAGGGCCAGTGGGAGTGCGTGGTGGAGCTCCAAAATGCAAAACTATCACCTAGATGATACACTTACAGTATAGTTATGTGGCTTGTCTGTGAGTGGATGACTTGGATTCAATTCCTCAGTGCTGCACCTTTATTCTGCCTCCCGTTAGCACATGTGTGTTCCTGACACTGGGATTCACGTGTGCATTCTGGAGATATTTTTTAATTGTCCACTGTGTGCCAGGCACTGGTTTCTTTCTTTCTTTCTTTTTAAAGGTCACTTAAAAAAAAATTTCTTTTCAGTATTCCAGAATTCATTGTTTTTGCACCACACCCAGTGCTCCATGCAAACGTGCCCTCCTTAACACCCACGACCAGGCTCACCTAACCTCCTACCCCTCTCCCCTCCCAAACTCTCAGTTTGTTTCTCAGAGTCCGCAGTCTCCATGGCTTGTCTCCTCTTCCAATTTCCCCCAACTCACTTCTCTCCATTTCCCCATGTCCTCCATGTTATTCCCACAAATAAGCGAAACCATATGATAACTGACTCTCTCTGCTTGACTTATTTCACTCAGCATAATCTCTTCCAGTCTGGTCCAATTTGATACAAAAGTTGGGTATTCATCCTTTCTGATGGAGGCATAATACTCCATTGTATATACGGACCATATCTTCTTTATCCATTCAACCATTGAAGGGCATCTTGGTTCTTTTTGCAGTTTGGTGACTGTGGCCATTGCTGCTATGAACAGTGGGGTACAGATGGCCCTTCTTTTCACTACATCTGTATCTTTGGGGTAAATACCCAATAGTGCAATTGCAGGGTCATAGGGAAGCTCTATTTTTAATTTCTTCAGGAATCTCCACACTGTTTTCCAAAGTGACTACACCAGCTTGCACTCCCACCAGCAGTGTAAGAGGGTTTCCCTTTCTCCACATCTTCTCCAACACTTGTTTCTTGTCACATTAATTTTGGCGATTCTAACTGGTATAAGGTAGTATCTCAATGTGGTTTTGATTTGAATCTCCCTGATGGCTAGTGATGTGAACATTTTTCATGTGTCTGTTAGCCATTTGTATGTCTTCTTTGGAGAAGTGCCTGTTATGTCTTCTGCCCATTTTTTGACGTGATTATCTGTTTTGTGTGTGTTGGGTTTGAGGAGTTCTTTATAGACCTTGGATATTAGCCCTTTGTCTGTACTGTCATTTGTGGGTATCTTCTCCCATTCTGTAGGTTCCCTCTTTGTTTTGTTGACTGTTTGCTTTGCTGTGCAGAAGTTTTGATCTTGATGAAGTCCCAAAAGTTCCTTTTCCCTTTTGTTTCCTTTGCCTTTGGAGACATAACTTGAAAGAAGTTGCTGTGGCTGATGTTCAAGAGGTTGTAGGCACTGGCTAATCAGTACTTTAACAAAAATATATTTTATTTATTTATTCATGAGAGACAGAGAGAGAAAGGCAGGCAAAGAGGCAGAGGGAGAGGCAGGCCCCCCAAGGAGAAGGGAGCCTGATGTAGGACTTTATCCCAGGACCCCAGGATCATGACCTGAGCTGAAGGCAGATGCTTAACCATCTGAGCCATGCAGGCTCTAATCAGTATCTATAAGAAATTGATCATTTGTGGTGTGTCTGTCATCTTCTTCCAATTCTACTGAACACTCCTCAGATCTCTATGCCTTCAGGAGGAAATCATTGACTAGTTTCCAGGTGTCTTGCCTCCTTTGCCAAGAATCATTTTTCTTTTCTCCTGAGAGAAAGAACTGATGAAACAAGGGCAAAAGGAAGCAGCTCCTCTTTCTTTCAGTGCCCTTCCTTTTCCCCAGAGAGAAAATTTCAACTATGTAAGTGGCTTTCTTGGTGCTGTATTATCCCCAGCAGTTTCTCAAGTTGTTGGCGCTGGTGGGGGAAGGGGAAGGCCATGATTAGCAAGCATTATGACTTCGGTATCAGTAAGAACTGGCAGAACCAGCAAAGGGGCAGATGATCATTTCAAACATCAGCCGCTGCTAGCACTGCTTTTTGGGAAAAGAAAAGAAAAAGAAAAAACCATATAATGGTACTGTAAATACTTTGGCAGATAGGAAATGGTATAATATGATAAGAACTATCCTCAACTAATGAGATATTTTTTCCAACCACCAACAAAATGTAAGGCAAAAAGGTGAGGTCTTCGGTTCAGTAAATGAACACAATGCATATGTCCTGAAATCAAATTTATTTTGAACATTGAAACATTGTGTGATGAGCTGTGTAGAATTTCAAAAGAGGATAGCAATTAACAGGAATGACTAGGAAAGCTTGGCAAGTAGGGTTTATCTGGAATGTGCTAAGAATCACTGACTCTTGTAGGAGCCCAAGTAGACCCTTCTTTCCCCCAAAGTAAAATCAGTTCTGCTGGGAAATGTATTTGTCTGCCTCAACAGAGCTATGACATTGTGCTATGTCCAAGTGCTGATATCCAGCTAATTCCTCTGATTTTGGGGTGAGAGCTGAGGTGAAGAGCCATTTTTAATGTCAACTATTTATAATTCTTAAGAGAACACAAAAAAGGGAAAGTTTCCTTGCCGCATAATTATTCATGGTGATTCAACATTTCTGGAATGCCAACTCTTCCATGCGCACACAGGAATGAAGACAAAAGCTCATATCAAGAGGGGCCTTTTGCCTTTGTTCCAAAAGCTGATTGTTCTGTGAGAGGTGGACAAGGCTCCCTCCGCTCGACTAGCTTCAGTTTACCACTTAAAAGCAAGCTTTTGCAAAATGTGATGCACTAAAATTTGAATTCACAAATTTAAGAACTGAAAGCGACCTTGGAAATCAACAAGTTCAGTCCATTCCCCCCCCACTTTTTTTTTCCTCAGAAACTACAAGCTAGTGGACCTGAGTACAGAGATCATGACAAATGTCATGCTGGACCTCAAGACTTTCCAAGTTTAAAAATTCTTCCCCCGTCCCTGGCTATATTGTCTCTCCATTAGAAACAAAAAACAAAAAGCAAAAACTAACAGAACCCTTTGGAGACATAGCAGTTTCCATACCAGGTTACAGTGGCTCTATCAATCTTTGAGGCACGGTCTTTATATCTCCTTTATTATGAAGTATCTTGCTTATTTAAATAGATTACTTTTTAAAGTAATGTGGAGTGGAGGAAGGGACAAGCAAATGTCACCTTCCATAAAACACCTCCTGTGAGAACAGAGAAGAGAAGTCTGGAGAGTGTGAGAAAGTCAGCTTCCTGAGAGAGGCTCAGTGGGCTTGATGACCTTGATGTTCATGCTATAGTTGTTATGGCAACAGGAAAGTGAAATTATGGTTGCTAAGGGACACTGAACTGAAGCAATCTCCATCACTTACTGGTCACTCCACTCTGGAGCTCACAAATTCCCCCAGAGCAAGGATGAGTCAGCAAAAGACATTTTTAAAGATTGAGCTGAAATCTCAATACTTATTTGGTATTTAAGAGTATTTGTAGTTGTACAAATAATATTTGTTCTTGAAGAAAGTCCCAAGATTTTGTAATGTTTGAGGTGATGGTTTTAAAAGCAAAGCCTTAAATGTGGTAAAATCCTCAAATGGAAGACAAGCTTGGGACACCATGTCTGCAAACCTCCCCACACACCAAGGCACTATTTCATTTACAAACAGATGATTTTTTGAAACAGGTAATATATTCACAGTGTAAATCTTCTTTCAAGAAAGGTCAACATAACTAGCAATGAGAAAGCTCAGGCAGTATGTGAAAATAAATAATGGGTCACTCTTTATCACCTGGGAGAACTTTCCATGACATTGATGTCCATATTCCTGAGAGGTAACCTCACCCATCCTCACATCTGCCAGAATCCAGTATGCCCAGGATACTGACTAAATGGAGTTGGGGAAAACATGGATACCAGCTGGCAACAGGAGAATCAAATGTCCCAGTGTTTCAATGCTCAGGACAGAGACCACATGCTTAAGTCATGTGGAGACATTCTCTCTCCATGTGGCATGCAGTAAGCACTCAATATGTATCTGGTAACCATAGGTGAATGACAGGAAGGGGTGGGCTACTGTGTACAGCCCGTGGATTAGCATTTTTGAGCATCAGCCTTGGGCTAAGGTACACCAAGAATGATTCCTGTCCTTTAACACTTCCTCTGGTAATGTCCCCTCCTGTTTTTTCCCTTTTCCTTCCTCAAATACTTCCTGAACATGTCCTATCTGCCAGGCACCCTGAGAGAGGCTGGGGATACCAAAATGAATGGGGATATGAAGGATATGAAGGAGCATATCCTGAGGGGATATGTTGGGAAGGCTAGCCTGGACTTGTGAAAAACTGTGAGTGTAATTGTGATGGGAGTATGAAAGACACAGTGGAAATAGAGATGAGCTAAAGCTGTCTGGGGTGTCAGGTTAGCTTTCAGAGGGCCTTTCTCACGTACAGCCCTTCACAGTGGGTACGCCTGCACATGCACAGCCTTTGCTCTCGTGGGTGTGTGACAGAACTTGGTGTGACATTGTAGTCATCTAGGACAGGCAGCTTCCTTGGGAAGTAGATGGTAAGGGAGACGTAGAAATGAGAGATCGATTGGATAGAATATCAATGAAAGATGAGAGGAAGGAAGGAAGAATATTCAGGGAAAGCTTTCAGACCAGGAAGGAGGGCTGACATCTATGAAAGAATGAGGAGGGGCATCAGAATTTAGGACAGCTCTGAGAATCGAGGCCAGCCCGAAGGGAGCACTGGGACAGGGCTTCTCTGTAGAGGCGTCCAGTGTTGGTGAGTCCTGGGCCCTTCTTGTGCCCTGTCATTGACTGGGGTCTGTCTGAGAAGCTGAAAACTGAAGCAGATTCTGAAGACACTCACAGGTGGAGACTCACAGTGAACTGCACTCCTTGTGCCTCTCTCTGTCATGGTTAGAAACACATAACATAAAACTACCATCTTCACCTTACTTTTTGTGAGAGAGAGTAAGAGAGAGAGAGCGTGCATGAGCATGAGTTGGTGGGGAGGGGCAGAGAGAGAGAGAAAATCTTAAGCAGGCTCCATGCAGCCTGTTGAAGGGCTTGATCTCACAACTCTGAGATCATGACTTGAGCTGAAATCAAGATTGGATGCTGAACTGACTGGGCTACCAGGTGCGCCAATACCTTCACCATTTTTAAGTGTACAGTAATGTTAGCTATGTGCACATTGGTGCACAGTGGAGTTCTAGAACTTTTTTTCATCTTGCAAAACAGAAACTTGATATCCATTGAACAAATTCCCTTTACTCCCTTCTCCATACCCCCTTGGCAACCTCTGTTCTGTTTTTTGTTTGTTTTGTTTCTAAGAGTTTGACTGCTAGAGATGTCTCATATAAGTGGAATCATACAATATTTGTCTTTTTATGACTGACTTATTTTATTTAGCATAATGCCCTCAGGGTTCATCCAGGTTAGCCTGTGTGAGAATTTCATGATTTTTTTCAGGCTGAATAGTATTTCATTTTATGTATATACCACACTTCTTATTCATTCATCTGTTGATGGATATTTAAGTTGATTCCACCTGTTGATTGTTGTGAATAATGTTGTGATGAACACAAGTGTGCAATTCTCTGGGAGATGTCTCTCTTGAAAGGAGATATGAATGGGGCAGCCCCATAACTGCAGCATGGCTTGAGTTCACATGTCTCTTTGGATGGCAGTCATATTGCGTACATGGAGAGGTCCATCATTGAGATGTTTGGGAGAAGCCAGATGATTAATATAAGGCAGTCATTTAAACATCCAAGGTTATTCTAGTAGCTACTTCTAGGCTACTTCTTCCCTGGTAAGGTGTCCCTCTCCAAACACAAAGAAATGACATCTTGCAGTTCCTGATTATGTTACACAACTAGACTCCATGGCTCTAGCAGATTGGATGAGGATAGTCACCTGGGTAAAGTGAATCCTCCCCTTGGTTGGGCTCAGCCAACCAGATATTCTCACCTGGGAATTTGGAATTGGGACACAGGGATGATAGTGAGCTAGTTGATAGTTTTGGAAGTGGGAATCAATAAAGAAGTCCAGGTACTCCTGTTTCAGTCTGCAGTTATGATGAAGGAGAGAACAATGGCTTTCCGGGGAATGTGCACACTAGGTAGAGAAGCAAATGTGAGAGCCCAGGAGACAATGTGGTGGGGAAGAATGGAGCAAACAGAGAACATGGCTTCCTTGGTTTGAGCTAGCTTCTCTGACCCTCAGTTTCTCAGCAGCCTTGAGATTCTGTAAGATACTCTTTGTTCTTAAACAAACAAGCAGACAAAACATTAAAAAAAAAACCACAATTCCTTTTATTTACAGTGGGCTGAGTGGGTTCCCATTTTTGGCAACCAAATGACAGTGAATGTTTGCTCAAGTAAAAGGACAATCTATCTCATATGTTTTTGGTGCATAACCCAGAGTTCTCACCATGGGTCTGAGAGAAAGGTAAGCTCATTATGAAGTAACACCGTCCATTTGTGGGCTAGAGGAAAGGATAGTGAATCTGGACTCAGCAAATCTGAATTTAAGTTCCCATTCTGCTACTTTTTGACTGTGTGACTTTGAACAATCATTTATTCTCTGGGCTGAAGTCAACAGCCTCACGATGAGACTTGCTCCTGGTTTATAAAACCCCGTGTTTCAGTAAAATGTACTTTGCAGTATGTATTAACAGGCTGTGATGGTCTGTACAGTAACAGACCTACAGACCATCATTTTTTGGTTACTTGGTTGGTGGGGAGACAAAGAGATTAGTTGGTGCTTCATAATAGTTGATGGAACTGAAATACATACTTGGGCTTGCGTGTGGTAAATACTAAAAACATTTTTCAATGTTTTTAAGACCACCAAAAATTTCCTTACATACCTTATGTACATAATTTCTTTTGTTATATATATATATATATATATATATATATATTTTTTTTTTTTTTTTTTTAAAGTAACCTCTATGTCCCAATATGGGGCTTGAGCTCACAACCCTGAGATAAAGAGTTGCATGCTCTACCAACTGCACCAGCCAGGTGCCCCTCATCATTTCTTTCAATACTATATTAATAAATATCCACAAAAATGACCCTGGTGTGTCTAGCACTGTGCAAGTGAAAATAAAGGAAAAATGATCCCTTATTGAATTAGTGGCTATTGTGTGACTGATGATACGAGTTTTCTCAAATGCTTCATTTAATCTCACAATAATGTTACAAAGTAGGCACTCATCCTTTCATAGATGGAGAATCTAAGGGTCATAAGAGTTAAACAACATGTTCAAGGTCAACCATCAAGGAAATACCAAAGCCAGGACTGGGTCCTAGGACGCTAACCTTTATGCTGGGTACTGATAGGACTCAAGATGGGGCCCTGAGCCTCTGGAAGCTGATCTTGAGCCTGGGACAGAGTAGGATGGGTTGGAGAATGAGAATGCTAGGCAGGAACCAAACATGTTTATGCGAGGAGTACCAGGAGAAGGATACTTGATACTCTCAATCAAGTTTGGGGAACAGACTAATCTCTGCGGTAGTTTAGAGAAGAGTCAATGTGGGTTGGAAGATTCTCAAAGGACATGATGGAGGAATGAATCTGGATTAATTCTGATCTCCAAGGCAGGTCTCTCCATTGGGAAAATGGGAGTAACAATATGTTTTTTTTGCTTTCTTTGTAGTAGTTTTGTGAGATCATATTAGTTAAAGCATTTTGAACTATTGAAGTGCTTTTCATATACGAGGGAATGGTTTTATTAATAAGAATCGGTAGACTTTATACAGATAGAGATAGAAAGGGAGCAGGAATTCCAAGGAGGGAGAAGGACATGAAGATAAGCAGAAGTAAGCTCACATCTTGTATCTCTCCTCTCCTCTCCCCTCCCTCCCTCTCCCCTTCCCTTCCTCCCTGAGAGATCTAAAAGTATACAGCTAGAGATACAGGAAGGAGTGAGATGTACAAGAGAGCATGGGGGAAGAAAAAGGATGAGTGAGGATAAGGAAACTCACCTGATTTCATGGGAATTTTCTAGGATTTAAAAAGTGGGGCCATCGAGGCAAACTACCAGCTCATGGCAGTGTCTACTCTGGACACAGAAAAGTACTTGGCATGTAGTGATTATATGTCATTAACTTTGGTTACCCAGTATTCACGTTCTGCCTTATTTATGACAGACTTTCCTATTAAGCGTAGTTCTTTTTGGGAAACTGAGGGGGGCTGTCATAGGTTGAAGGCAGACCCTGAGACAGTTATTTGCCCATAGGAACATTCTTAGGAACAACACCTGTAAAGGAGTGAAGAAAACAGGACCAGGAGAGGATGAAGTTGAACAATGATATAGTTTGCATTGACATGTCAGCCAGCTCTATGCAGAGCTCTGGGTCTGGGATGGCCTTTCAGAAATGTCCCAAACTAAGGCATAGGGGCCAGGAACACCCTTGTGTTCCTGTATCCACCAGGCATTGAATACAGGATGCCTCCTGTTGAGGAGGTATCTTGGGTGAGATAGCTCCTCCCAGTGGAAGATGACTACTTAGGGGGGATTCGTCTATGAGCCATCTGCAGTCAACATCCCCAGCAGCTGGGGGATGAGGGCCTGCGTCTTGAAAAGAGGAGCTTGCAATGCACCATAGTGTTCATTCTTGGGGCCAGTTTTCCATTCCAGCTGCTGGCCAGGGCATGTGCACACGAGCCAGCTCAACCCATCATACTCTCTCACCAAGGACTTTAAATCTTGAGCAGAGGATGTATAGAAGAAGGCTCCCTTAGCATTCACTTAGGTGGCAGCAGCAGCAGTAAGCATGACTGTCTTTTGAGGTTTGTGGGGGTAATAACTGCCCAGATATTCCCTAAACCCAACTTCCCAGTGTCTCAAGCCTCCTTAACATTTTCCAGTCCTTGCCCTTCAGATCGCTGGTTGATTCTGTGAGTTTTCAATTTCTGTCCATTAAACTCCACTTTACCTGTAGACATTGAGAGTTGGCTTTGATTTCTTGGAACTAGGAATTCTGATTGATTTGGGGATAAGTGTCAAAAGAGAAAGAGGAAAGAAGGAAAGCTGAATTCTAGAATACTGCTTATTACCTGTACTAGTCTTTGTATGAAAAAATATCTTTTTAACAGGATATGGCAGTGGTAATGAATTGATTTTAATTTCCCCCCAACAGTTCACTTTTTTAATCCCAGAGAAAGATTAAAAAAAAAAAAAAGAGGGAAAATTTTGTTGAAAAAAATATACTTAGAAGCAACTATAAAAATGAACAATCCGATGGGTCACGTTTGGCAGAGAGTTGGTATCCATCGTATGCACACCTCCTGCATCACATGCTCAAGTATATTTGCAAAAATGAGTGAGTTTGCAGAAAATGAATTTGATCAAGTCTCGTAATTAGTTGAGAACAATGCGAAGCTGTTGCAGGGCATATTAAAAGCCCTTTCAGGGCCAAGATGGGTAATGCCAAATGAAGAAGTCTAGAAGTTGGTTAAGACTGTGGTGGCACTTCTGCCAAGGGTTCTGAAGATAGATGATTCACAGTCCAAGGCTGAAGAGTGTGTTCAGAACATGAGGTGAGATGGGGATGCCCTGGCTCTTGGGGCAGATATCCAGAGGCAACCAGTAGTCATTCCAAGACATGGAACAGAAGGGCAAGACATTGGAAGGTAGCTTAAGTATTAATAATGGCATGATTTGGGGTGTTGAAATCTTTGACTAATGGCTTAATAAATCATGGATTAATAGTGAAGTCTCTGGTGGGGAAATCGAAGTTCTCAACCAATCAACTTATATGTAGACAGAGTGCTCCCTGGGTTAGGTCATTAAAACTGTTAGAATGTACTTAGCAAAGTAAGTGGTACTAAATGTGAGACTAAATTGCCTTGTCTTGTTGACTGGATTGAAGGCAAATCAGCTCAAGTGGGTCCCCCGCCATCCAAATGTTATTCCTTTTGGAGTGTGCCTGTTGATAGAGGAAATGGATCCCAGCAGGAGCAGATCTCCAAGTATTTAATCTCTCACTGCTACTGTAGGAGCATCCACAGTCTGAAGACAGGGTAAAAATTTGGGGTTTCTGTTTCTCAGTCTCTTGAAACAAGCTAAGGGGATAATGTGTACTCCCTAGAAGAAGCTGTCAAACTTTCTTTTTGGGAGGGTGATAATGCATGGCATCGGGCTTGAAGTAGAAAAGGAATGTTCTTTGAGTAAGGTGGTCAGAGAAGGGCTCATGGAAGAGGTCGTATTTAGGGTGAGACCAGTAAGATCAGAGAAGCCAGCCATACAAAGAGTTTGGGGATGAATCTTGGGGGGAGTAGGAAACAATGTTCCAGGCAGAGGAAACAGCATTGAGAGGAAAGAATTTGGTCTTGAGCAGTGGAAAGGTGGCCAGTGTGGCGATAATGTGTGAGTTGAAGATAACTCTGAAAGGCAATGGGGAGACTGGGCCTCCAGTCCCAGTTAGAGGCAGGAAGAGGCCTATTATGCTTGGCCAACTTGATCATGATGCAGAATTTGGATTTTACTCTATGTCCAACAGGAAACCATTGGAGGGTTTTAAAGCAAGGGGTAACAGAATTAGATTTCTATTTATAAAAGCCTGTATGGCTTCTACTACAAGAGTCAGGCAAACCAATGAGAGAGCAAAAATGAAAGTCTAGGGGAGGCATGGTAATGGCTTGGTCTGGGGTGGTGGGGCTGATGCAGGTCAGGAGAGGCTGATGGTTAAAGGGTATAATGAGAAGGCAGGAAAAAGAGAATCTAGTGATGTATTAGCTCTTGGGAAGGAATAGTTAGAATGGGAGGAATCCAGAGTAACACCCAGCTTTGTGTCTTGAGCTATGGGTGGTGTGTGTGCCCATATAGAGTAAATAGTCATTTTTCTGGCTTGACTTCTAGCTACTGGTCTGGTTTTATTCTGAAATTTCATTCCCTTGAGTTCTTGCTTAGTGAAGGTCTCAGTCACTGTTCTTCCTCGCCCTCATGACTGCTCAGTGTCCAGATGGGAGAAAAATAGCTTCTCTCCCGAGCGAATTGTGCCTCTTGCTAATAGAATTGAAAAACAGAGCTCCTTTTCAGTTATCAGCACCCCATGACTAGCCTCTCTCACATGCGGTGCTGGATTCCTGAATGATTTAGAATCAGCTCTTCCTACTCAGCCCTAATATGAATGCATGCCTGTTGATTATCTCAGACACAACTTATTACCCTGAATTTAAGGCTCCTTCAGCGCCGTTTCAATTAATGTGGCGATGAGTGTGCGCATTAGAATGGCCAAGCACAGCCAGGATTTAATTGATTTAATTTGCATATCTCATTCTGAAAGAATTATATGTTGTAAATTCACCCACCGGCAGAACCTGACCACTGCTGCCTCCTTTGTGAATGCAAAATGAGCTTTCCTGAAGGTTTTCCCAGACCCGGTCACCTTTGGATCACTTGACTCCTAATGTTTATTCCATCTTTTTAGAGGAGGGTTTTAAACTCTTGGGAAATGAACGTAAGTTTGGGGGAAGGCTAGGAGTATGACTGGATTGCTTATGAGAGGAGCCGGTACTGCAGAGACTGGCATCATCCCTGAGCCATCTCCAAGGGATCTCTTGGGGCCTGTCGCTTTGGGAGCCGAAATCAGAACTGGTGCTTCTTTGGTGGAAAGTATCATGGGAAAGAGAGTTCTAGTGTCTTTCCAGGTGAAGATGCAGTTCTCAGAAATCTGGATACCTGCCTTAATACCTCTGGAAGTTTTAGGATATGAGAATGTATAAAATGCAAACTGAGGGAGATCTTATATTTCATGCACACATGTATATTAGCTATTGTACATACAAATACACATGAATACTTTGACAGCTGGTAATGACCAATATACACAACTCTACCAGCTGATGAAGTACTGAAATATTTCCCTAACACTCAGTAAATAGCTGATGCCTTGAGTGCTCCTCTTGCCACCCCTGGAACACTTTGGTCTCCCCACGATCCAGCAACTGAAGTGTTAATACTTGCCTCCTGGAGGGTGCATCCTTTCCACTGCCCCAGCCCCATAGCCAGCATCCTTTCTAATTGGTTTGTAAATTTGTATGTCGTTAGCTATTTTGAGTACCATCTGTGTGTTTTGCGTTCGTGTTTATGTGTGTAAAATATTTCAGTATCTGAACTTACGTTGAAATTTCCTTCATTGATTTATTCGCTCAGCATAGGCTGAGTGCCCACTGTATGTGAAATACTGTGCTAAGTTTAGGGCATAGGAAAATAAGTTAGATAGTCTCTGTGCTAAAGAAGTCAAGGAGTAGAGATTGGCATGTAAGTGTGTAAGTACCATGATAGAAACGAAGGGAATTCAACGATCGTTGGGAGCTCCTAATCTAGCCTGGAATTATAGGATGTGAATAGTCAGGGAAGACTTCTTAAAGGAAGTAATCATTGAGCAGTCTTACAGGATGAGTGAAGATTGCCTTTATGAAGGATGGAGGTGAGAAAGGGTATCCACTGGGCTTCATTGGCAGGAGTGTCCAGAGGAGTGGGAGAAGAGAGTGGGTCCAAATCAGGGAAACATGGTACATGCAACAATTGTTATTCTGTTGCACAGTATCCCTTCTCCCAGTGGAGCACATTTCTTCCTTTTGTGTTGCTGTGCCCACAGTCAGATGGGTAGTCTGAAGATGATTGACATTCACTTCCTGTTATCTGGAAGGGGCATGTAATTGAGGTGTGGCTAAATATATTTTTTTTCCCCTGGCACAGTGACTGGTTTAGTCATGGGCTTGAGACCCAAGTCAATCCAGTAAGATTTAGCTCCAAGATGTATAATGGGTATATTAGCAAAATGAGCTTTCTCTTTTTTGGCTGCTTTTGCCAAGTAGATCAGCATTTGGTGGTCAGCTTTAATGTGAGGGGAGCCAGCCACAATCTTGGAAAAAAAAGAATTTAGACATGACAAAAACTGATTCTTAATGGATGTCATTTGAGCACCTGAATTCCACAGTGCTGATGCCCATAGACCTCTTGGCTTTTTGAGTTACACAGACAATAATATCCCTTCCCAGTGTCACTCCAATCAAGGAGAGGTCTTGCCATGTACATGTGAAGAAGCCCAAACTCTGCATCTTATGCAGCAGAGTAAGCCACCAAGATTCTTGGGAATAATACAAATGAAGAGGCATGTGGATATTGACTTTGCCAAGCATGTGAAGATGGAAATGTCAGAGAAATGGGTGGAGAACCTACACAGTTGTTTTTGCAAAGAACTCTCTGCCAAGGCAACATATTCTTTATTCTCTTAATAGTTGGAGAGCAGAGTCACCTTTGCATAACTGAACTAGGCACACAGACTTAAGTTTCTCCGGAAATTAGTCATATTCAGTCTATATAATCTGCTTTCCACTGTTTTATCTGTTTAAAAACACTTTTTTTAAAAAAATTAAGCTGTTCAGTAGGAAATGTTAGCGAGACATTTTTCCTTAACACTACTGGATCTCAAGTAGTGGATTTTGACTTTAAAATGTTTGATCAGGGGTGCCTGGGTAGCCAGTGGATTAAACCCCTGTTTTTGGCTCAGGTCATGATCTCAGGGTCCCGGGATCAAGCCCCACATTGGGCTTTCTGCTCAGAGGGGAGTCTGATTCTCCCTCTCTCTTTGCCTGCCTCTCTGTCTGCTTGTGATCTCTGTCTCTGTCAAATGAATAAATGAAATTTTTTTTAATTAATTTATTTGACAGAGAGGGATCACAAGTAGGCAGAGAGGCAGGCAGAGAGAGGGGGGGAAGCAGGCTTCCCGCTGAGCAGAGAGCCTGATGTGGGGCTCGATCCCAGGACCCTGGGATCATGACCTGAGCCGAAGGCAGAGGCTTCAACCCACTGAGCCCCCCGGTGCCCCTGAATAAATAAAATCTTAAAAAAAATGTTTTATCAAATGCTTGAGAATGCTGTACTTTCTTCCTCCTTGGCTAATATGAGTCTGATGGGGGCCACTTCATTTTGTCATTTGCACTTTGGATTTTATGGCGAGCTGACTTAATAATAACATGGTAGTATCAACAATAATGATGCTGGTGGCTTAGTCCATGCCAAAGACTGTTGGAAGATCTTTACGTGCCTGGGAAGATGGCAACCACCATTAGCCCCACTTTAGAGATGAGCAAACTGAGGTGCAGAACAGCTGTGAAATGTGCCCAAACTCATACCACTAGCGAGTGACAAAGCTGGGTATTGAGCTCACTTTTACTCCACCTTTGTAGGAGGAAAAAAAAATTTTTTTAATTACATACACTCGTATGGAAAAACTAACTTTCAAAGTCCTAGACATTCATGTACTTTCATTTTATTCGACTTTTAATTTCTTAATCCTTGAACTGTTACATTGCTCTGTATATCACTTTTATGTCAGTAATTTGTAGGGCCTCTCATTAACAACAAATAATAACTCTCTTTTTTCTGGGCAACTCTGATGACCAGTGTCTCTTGCCCTCCCCACAAGCCTGTTAAAAGTTATTACCTTCCATGGATCATTTTGTGTGATCTCTGCAACATGGCGACCAGTATTTTATCCTTGGTTCTTTAACAAATATAATCAACAGCACAGCACTGAGTGTTTTGTGGGAGCCCCTCTTTGACTTTTCAGCCGTGATGAATCTGTTGGCCGGAGGAAAAGTCTGGAGGGACCCTATTTCTTGCAGAATGGATTGAAAAATTTTCCTCTTAACACCAAACCAGAAAATCTGGGGCTTCCCTTGTTGCTATTTCGTGATTTTCCACTGCTCAAATGGCTTTAAGCTCTGTGATTATCATCCATCATTGTTATGACAGAAGCAAGTAATTTCTCAAGCGACTGTGAAGAGACCAGGGCTTGGACCAGGTCAGAATTTTGGTATTAAAAGTAGTAAACCCCCTCTGGAGGAATGTTTTTGTTTGATTGTTTGTTTCTTTGCAAAATGCCAAGCAAGACAAATAAAAGATGATCAAGTTTCTTTTGTCTTTAAAATTTAATTTCTCCATAAAACATGTTTGAGTTGAGCCCCTTCGTTCCTTTTTTTTAATTCATTGGGAGAAAATTGTTTTTACCCAAAACACATCATTTCTGCCTTGACTAAAAATGAAATATGACGAGAGAAAAAAACAAAAACAAAAAACGAGTTTCCTGGGAGCACCATTCCAGAACCTCTCAGCTTGTTAGGAGTGAGGAGAAAGCAGAGCAGTTGTAATGAAGTCATTTCTAGCAGCTGTCTCACGTGTGAACTGCCTGTTGTACCATAAAAAGAATGCTCCCTGACAGGAGAGTTTGTCTGAGGAAAGGCAAAATTTCTTAGCCATTAAATTCCTCAGAATGGTTGGTTCCTTCCTCTCATGCACCTGGGCTGATTTTCTACTACTTAACAGTAAAAGAATTGGAACATTCTATACAAGTTTCTCATTTTCTGTTGAGTTTCTGTATAATCTGAGTTATACTGGGATTGAGAAGCACCTCTAGATTCCAGAAAAGTCATAGACCCCTGGATTATGGCAGATTTTATAGTTTGGAACAGTCCTTCTGCTAATGAGAGCCAGATATCTGGAGATAATTTTATATATATGTGACTCTGTTTGAAGGTTTAGGAGAGCTAACTAGGTTATGAGACCTTTTGGGGCCAAGATGGAGGAAAGAGAAGCACTCTAGAGAGGTGAAACTCACATTTTTGGTTGCTTTAACTCTAGGTGCCCTCACTGGTCCTAAACGGCTTACCGAAGGGCTTGCACACTGGTAGTGTCATGGGGCCCCGAGGATGAAAGTGAGAGTGCAGGACCCTCTGAGGGTAGAGAACTAGTTTGGAAACATAAAGAGCTCCTCTTCAGAAACATGTGACCCAGGAGTAAATCTGGCCTCTTAAGAGTCTATGGTGGGTCCTGTGAATTGTGTAAGACTGATGCATCACAGGCTTGTATCCCTGAAATGAATAATACATTATATGTTAATTAGAAAAAAAAAAGAGTCTAGAGCTCATCTTTGCATTACCTGGGTGGTTCTTTAGATCGGATGGAGGTGATTTTAGACTCCTACTGCCTCTAGCTGCCTGATAAAAGAAAACAAAAGATCCTCTTTGCAAGCAGGGAACATGATTTGAGTTCTCAAATTATTTCTGTTGACACCTTTTAAACTTATAGGCAGTTGTATTTATATCCAGAGATAATCACGCCTACAAGGAGACTACAATGACTAATTACAGACAGAACAACAGATAATGGAGATGGGCCCGACCAAATGTTGGAAAGATCATACACATTTTAAAATAGCTATGCTTGAAAAGTTAAACATCTTGTCAGGAAACTGGAAAAACGACACAATGGATTTTACAAAGAACCAAACACAAACATGGGAATTGAAAACCATGGTAATTAAAATCAACATCTTTTAAAAATATATTTATTTATTTGACAGAGAGAGAGAAAGAGAGAGCCCAAGCTGGGGGAGCAGCACGCAGAGGGAGAAGCAGACTCCCCGCTGAGCAGGGAGCCTGAGGTAGGGTTTGATCCCAGGCCCTGGGATCCTCATCTGACTGAACCACCCCAGCACCCCTAAAATTAACATCTTAAGAGATGAGTTTAACAAAAAATTAGGTGTGGTTGAAGAGAGCATTAGTGAGCTGTAAATTGTCGGAATAAAAATGTAGATCTCAAATTGTTGGGGTCCGTCAGTAATGGAAAGAGCTGACAAGAGGTACAGAATAACTACTGAACTGGATTCCATGATTCCATCATTCATATGAGGATTTCAGAAGGATGTTTTTGTAGAACACTGTTCAGAAATTATAGTGCATTATTGTATTTATTGGTCAGGGTCCAGCTGCAGATAACAGAAAATAACCAAATTGAATAGAAAGGGATTAAATATACTAAGAGTAGTGGCTTGCAAAATGCTTGGACAGACTGAAGGAATGGGCCGTGGGCTGGCCTTTGATGGCAGGTCTCCAGAACTACATCGCAGAAGTGGTTTACCGACGGAGCTACAACCTCGGCCATGATTAGACAACCGTACCACAGCTGTTGGCCGTGACCCTTACTAGCAAATTATTCGCTCTGAACTCCTCTCCTTGCTACCTATGAAGCTGGGAACCGTCTATAATTATCTCACCAAAATGCCTCCATGAATGCACTTGCCGGAATAAACAGCATAAGCTGCTAAATTTTGCATGAGTGTGTCTGCTGGCAGACGCTGCCGTGCGCACATCTGAGCTGTAAGGGAAACTGGGATGGGTGGTTTCTAGCTTTCCTGCCTCTGGCATCCAGTAGGGCGTACTATAAGGAGCTTGGAGCAGAAAAGCAGGAGCCACTTTGCCAAATCTCTCATATTTGTTGTTTTTGTTTGCTTGGTACCTCATCATCCTGTTTCCTCTGGAAGCAGAACTTTCTGACTTTATTTTTTCCTGTGAGAAGCCATTTACTCAATGGTAGCCACTGACTCAAATCTGCCAATTAGACAAACCCATCTCTCTAGACACCATGATTGGTTTATAGATGTGTACTTGATCCATCTCAGTTCTGTAAGAGTCTTCTCCAAGGCTCTTCCGCTACAGCTATGAAAAAGGCTTGTTTCCACTACCGAAAATTCTAAACATGCAGGTCGGAGTGTGAAGCCACTAGTGATTCCACAAAGGGAGAACAGAAAGTATCTGAAAATGAAGCCAAACAGATTCAGGACGATCTAAGAACGGGAAGGTGATAGAGATTTCTTTGATTTTGCTTGAGCCCCTGGATCAAACTATGCCTGAGTCTCTGAACCTTTGGATTCCTCGTTTCTATGACCCTGTAAATTCCCTTTTGCTTAGAAGAGTTATGGCTGAATTTCTGTCATTTGAAATATAGAGTTCTGACTCATGATCATGTGAATTAACATATTTTGATGTGCCCCCTCCTGCATTTATAGGTAGAAACCATCATTATAAAAATGACCTTAGAGACCGCAGCACCTCACAGCAATCTACAGTTCATTGGAACAGGTCCGTGGGAGGGATTCTGAGAGGTTCACTTCAGGCATTAATTGGAGCTCCTTGTGGGTGGGAGTCAGGACAATTCTGCCCTTTCTGATAGTGGGGTGAGTATTAGTAAATGAGATTGTGTCGTCTAATATTGTGGTGACCACATCAGCAATAAACATTTTGTTCTCTCTTGTACTTTTCTCAGGAGTCTAACAGTCACTTTTGTAGGTGTAGGACTTGATCATTTATTCATTTATTCATTCAACATTTTGGAATCTCGGTTCTTTGGATGACTGTGGTTACCTTTCAAACAAAGAAATAGCTGTTTTTTTTTAAGATTTTTTAAAATTTATTTATTTGATAGATAGAGATCACAAGTAGGCAGAGAGGCAGGCAGGCAGAGAGAGAGGAGGTAGCAGGCTCCCTGACGAGCAGAGAGCCCGATGCGGGGCTTGATCCCAGGACCCCGAGATCATGACCTGAGCCGAAGGCAGAGGCTTTAACCCACTGAGCCACCCAGGTGCCCCAAGAAATAGCTTTTTAATTCCACTGTTCACAAGCTTTCAACGGCTCCACAGTTTGGGTCCTTCTCAATCCACTCCTAATCTGTCCCTGAAGCCTTAGCTCCTGACATCCTTTCTCAAAGAGCCTGTATAGCAGGTACACTGTGACTTTTCCCTCTTTCTTAACAAGACTTTGTCCCTCCTAACCCTAATACCTCCACTGCCTTTGCTTATATGAGTTTCTTGCACGCACTTCCTTATCTACTCATCTTTGAAAAAATTTTTTTTACCCATTTAAAAAAATTTGGATCAGGTGGCACTTATTCTATATCCTGATCTTTATATTAAGGTCAAGTCCTCTTTTGATCTCCCAATGTGTTTTTTTTTCCACATTACTCTCATTAGACTTAGCACATCATAATGAAGTTATTTTATATGTCTTTCCTTTCTCACACTATGAGTAAGTGTATATTCCGTTCGCCCTTTTATCTGCACTGCCCACAGTTAAAGTCAGTTCCTCTATTATATTCTGTCATGAAATTGTATTTTTTTTTGCAATATTATTTATTTATATGAGAGAGAGAGAAAGAGTGAGAGAGAGAAAGAAAGAGAGGGTGAGCCAGCATGAGTGGAGAGAGGGGCAGAGGCTGAGGGAGAAGCTCACCCCCGACTGAGCAGGGAGCCCACCATGGGGCTCCATCCCAGGACCCTGGAATCATGACCAGAGCCAGTGTAAGATGCTTAACCAACTGAGTCACGCAGGCACCCCTGCTTCTTTGCCATATTGATTATGATTGGAATTCTGTAGTTATTTTTTGTGGCTTGTGTGTCTTTTATTTACTAGATCAACAGCCTAGAAAGGCTGGGATCAAGACAAATTTTGTTCACCAACATATCCCTGCTGCTTACCAGAGTCCCTGACACATAATGGGTGCTAAAAATATTGCTTGAATCGATGGGTGAAATTTTGTTGAATGAATGAATCATAGATAATAGAATGTGTTAATCCCCATCAGGAATATTAGTAGTTTAAAAAGAGAAGTCAAGAGAAGATAATGCTTTCTTCTAGTGGAATGAACTAGTCATGTCAATAACAGTGGAATTTCAGGGTTAGGAGTGATTTTAAAACAATATTTAAATGTCTATCTTATTAGGAAGTTGAAGACACAATACAATGAACTTCCCCCCACCCTGAAGCACTTTAGATTCAGTTGTAAACATAGTATCCAATCATCCCCCAATACACTGGAGTATATTTGACCTCAACAAGGAGGTTCTCCCTACATAGCTACAATACAACCTTCAACACCAGGAAATTAACATTAATAAATGACTACATTTAATCAATAGGCCCAGGCCAAATTTTGTCCGTTGTTCCATTAATGTCCTTTATAGCCAGAGTATCTAGTCCTGGGCCACCTGTTACCTTTGATTGCCACGTCTCTTCAGTCTCCTTTTATTTAATGATTTGTTAGATTGCCGTATAAAATAGACCTACAGTTTGCTCTTGCCACAGGCCCTGCCAATATTTTTGATGGGCTTTCTCAGATCTCCCTACCTATCCCAGTACTAGAATTTATGACCACCTAGAGAAACTCAGAGATTATTTTGAATTCCAGGCATCAAAAAGGATCGGATTTGTCTGTCCATATAGTAGCCATTGGCATCTGCTGTATTGTGAGACAGTCTTAGGGACTGTCAGGGGACTCCTGTGCACCCCATGTGTCTTCTTTTGGTCAAGGTCTGATGGCGACTGACAGTGAAAGCTGGGCTTTACCCAATAGGAAGGTTAATAAACTTCAAAAATGAGTCCAGTGTTTTAGACCTGCCAGCTTATCATTTAATTATCTCTCCACTGGTTGGCATTGATCTGCAGTACAATGGTGTGTTTTTGCCCCCGGCCCCTCCTATGAGTTTCTGTGGAATGGCAATTTAAACAGCGCAGCGTACAAGTGTTACAGCTCCCTCCCTGCCACTAAGGGGTTAGCCTGTATTAAAAATTGCCTCTCTATCCTCCTCCCTGCTTCGCTTTGATTGTGTATGGTTTTTACCCCCTTATCAGAGAAGCAGTACATGTTTATAGGTGGGGGAAAAAAAAAGATAAGAAAAGGGAAGAAAGTAAAAACACCAACAATCCTGCCAGGCAGATACAGCCACTGATAACATATCAGTATATATCATTAAAATCACTTGGGGAGCTTTTAAAGAATACTAATGGCTGTACCTCACCCGTGGAGATTCTAGAATCATCCCTGGAGATTCTGATTCAAGTGGTCTAGAGTGGGCATGGGCAGGGATCGTTTTTATTTTTTTATTTTTTTATTTTTTATTAGTTTTTAAAGATTTTATTTATTTATTTGACAGAGAGAGATCACAAGTAGGCAGAGAGGCAGGCAGAGAGAGTGAGAGGGAAGCAGGCTCACTTCAGAGCAGAGAGCCTGACGTGGGACTCGATCCCAGGACCCTGAGATCATGACCTGAGCCGAAGGCAGCGGCTTAAACCACTGAGCCACCCAGGCGCCCCCAGGGATCATTTTTAAAGTTTGGTGTTTAGTTGAAAACCATGGGTCTGGCAATGTAGTATATAAGATGTATATTTTACCTAAATGGGCACTCCATAATACAGTTTGATAACTTGGTTTTATCATTTAATCATTAATTACAAACATCTTTCCATAGAAGGATAAGATATCTAACCCATCTTTTTAGTGACCTCATAGTATGATTTGACTTACTTAACCATTTTCTTGTGGTTGGATGGGGGTGAGGGGAGATGTTTTCACCCCTGCCAGGGAGCAGTGTACAGGGGTTGGGGGTGGAGGTGGAAGCAGGAAAGGCTTCAGAAAACTCACTGGTGCAGAGAAAACTAAACCAAGTTTGTCTTGGGTTATAACAGATGACACAAAGGCGATTCCCTGGCTATAAAGCTATGATTTTTAGTGGGAAAATCTCTAAGTAATTGCTTCTTGGCCATAGACATTCCCAGAGACTCATTCAGTTACTTATTTTTCCATTCATTCAGGACATTCATTCATTCATTCAACCAACACACACACAGCATTATGTAGGGCCTCCCACTGGGAAAACAAGATGGCTAAGATTTTGTTCTTCACCTCAAGGGCCTTACTGTCCTAAAAGGGTTGAGAGAGATATACAAATAGCTACATGGGTATTTATTGAGCACTTACACTGCTACACTCCTCTGGGCACTTTCTTTTTGGAGAGGGAGAGACAGACCTGGGGCAGGGGGAGGAATGGGGCGAAGGAAAGAGAGAGAATCTTAAGTAGGTTTCATGCCTACTGCAGAGCCAGACACAGGGCTTGCTTTTACAATCCTGAGATCATGACCGGAGCTAAAATCATGAGTTGGGTGCTTAACCAACTGAGATACTCAGGTGCCCCTGTTCTGGACACTCTTTTTATTTTATTTTTTTTTTCTATTTTTTAAAGATTTTATTTATTTATTTGACAGACAGAGTTCACAAGTAGGCAGAGAGGCAGGCAGAGAGAGAGGGGGAAGCAGGCTCCCCGCTGAGCAGAGAGCCCAATGCGGGGCCCAATCCCAGGACCCTGGGATCATGACCCGAGCCGAAGGCAGAGGCTTTAACCCACTAAGCCACCCAGGTGCCCTCTGAACACTCTTTTAAGGAAATTTCTGCAGTTAATGTTCACCACTACCTGATGAAGTCAGTTTTATTATCCCTTTCTACAGGAAAGGAGACTGAGGCCCCAAGAGGTTACTTTGTCCAATGTTACAAAGACAGTGAGGGATAGAACCAGAAACAAGCCAAGGTATTCTGCCTCTAAGGTCCAAGCTCCTAACCCCTAGACCCTGCTGCATTGATGAACATGTCAAAGGACAGTAGATACCATAATAGGATTCATAAAAGAGGAAGTGATGAGCTCTAATGTGGGAAGGAAGTAAGGAGGAGATGTTTTAGGAAATGCATTGGAGCTCAGAAAAATCATTTAATTTCATAAAGGAAAATACCATAAGAAGGGAGAATATGTAGATGAATGCTAAGCATATCCACAGCATTGTAAATCCTGCTTGTTTAGAATATTTTGTTTCCTCTCTACATGTGCTGTATCTGCAGACAGACTGACTGAAGCAGTCTGGTAGACCTTGGAGTGGTGCTTGGATCCGCTGATGCATCAGTCCTTGTTGGGACATGGGAACCATCAGGCTGAGAAGGATGGAGCCCTTGTAGTGGGAGAAAGGCCAAGTTTGTGGTCCTTTGTCTGGGGCAGATAAAAATGTGCCACGAAAGAATGGGGGTAGTATCACAAAGGCTTTCCTCCTAAGGGAGGCCACTGAACAAAGAACATAGAAGATAAGGCTCAGGAGAAAATCTACTTTTTTGTTCGATTTGAGGGGACTGCTCAAGGAGTTCTGATCAACTGATTTATCTGGAGAGGTATTCCAGAATGTCTACTATTAAATCCCACATTGCTTTAGGTCGTTGGCTGACTAGAAAAGGATGCTGGTTAGGAGAATTCACTGAACTCATCAAGCAAAAATAAGGACAGAAGTACGTTTTGGTAATGGGCAGAAGATCACAAGTGAGGTTTAGAAAGCAGACCGTTTCTGGGGAGTGAAAAAAATGATTTCTCCTATACTCCTATACTTCTTTAACAGAGTAGGTCCTGGCATTGGTTCTGTAAATATCTTGATGAGTCTGTTTGTACAAATATGAAAGTAGGAGCTGTAGAGATACAAACGTCTCTTTTCCAGTGTCTTGGGCTAAAGGTAAGAAAAGAACCTGCCCCAAATGGGCTTAAAGATGAAAAAAGTTTGCTCATGAAAGGAAGCCTAGAGATAGATGGACTTCAGGTTTGGTTGATTCAACACTCAAGGAATTTAGTTGTACTGTCTGTTTAAGTGAAGCCATATCTTAGCTCTCAGTCTGCATGCACTGTTCTAACAAAATACCATAGCCCAGGTGGCTTGAAAACCACAGAAACTTACTTTTTATAGTTCTGGATATTGGAAGTGCAAGATCAGGATGCCAGTATAGTCAAGTTCTGTTGAGGACTCTCTTCTGGGTTGCAGAACTTGTATCCTTATGTGATGGAAAGAGAGAGAGGGCTAGCTCTCTGGTCTCTTCTAATAGGGCACTAATCTGATTCGTGAGGGCTTCACCCGCATGACCTAATCACTTCCCAAAAGCACACCTGCAAATACCATCACTTTGAGTGTTAGTTTTCAATGTATGACTTGGGGAAGCTACAGTCAGTCTATAACATGTCATAACAAACTAGTTTTGAGATCTTGGTGGGTTAACACAGTGCAATATTACTATTCATTCATGTAAACATTCTATGGAAATGGATGTTTGTCACATCCAAGGACCTTGGCTTCATCTATGCTGTAGTTTTGCCATTTTGAACATGGCTTTGGAAGCACCCTAGCCTGATCCTGCCTGCAGATGGAGAAAGAGAAGGAATATGGAGGATCAAGCAGGACATTTTAGAGGCCAGGCCTAGAAGCCATAAACAACATTTCCATCATAATCCATTAGTCAGGACTCAATTTTTTGGCACTTCTAGGTGTCCTATCAAACCACCATGGCTGAGGGAAGAAAAGAGACAAGTTTTTCTTTGGGTTATTTCCTATGAATGAGGACACTTTTCTTAGAAGTCCCTCAGGAAACCTTCTCTTTTTTACCACTTTATTGGCCTGCATTGAGTGACTTGCCCCTATGTGTCAATCACTTGCCCTTTGATAAGTCAAACTTGTCCCCAGAGTTGGGGTAGGGGAGGTCCTCTGAAGCACACAGTTGCTTGGATGGGTGAATCCCTAAAATTTTGAGAGTTCTATTAGGATGCAATAGAGGGAAATGTTGTAGATTACCCATGTCTCAGTGTTTGGTGTACTTGTTCTGCATACTTGGGAGGAACTAAATTGGCCTCTCTGGGCAGTGACTATAGAGGGCACTAAGGAGGTGGATTGGTGATGAGGCAGGAGTTCTGATGTGGCTGCTTTCCTGGTTCCTTGTCTTCCAGAAAATCTTCCTTGCTTTCAGGATACTTTGGTAGAGAAAGAAAAAGGGCTAAGTTTTTCATCTGACTTGACAAAGAAGGAAACAGAATATGGGATTAAGAATAAATAGGGAAATGGCAGAAACCATTGGGAAGGCATCATAATCATTGGTGTAAGACTGATCTACCTGTGATTATTCATTCTCTGTTTCTCTCTGTCTCTCTCTTCGTCCTATCCATTCATCCATTTATCCATCCCTGGTACTGAGTAATGTCCATGATATATAAATGATAACTCCCTGGCCTCAAGTAGCTCACAGGCTGTGAGGGAGACATGCAAGTAGCCATAATATTGGGATCAAAGTATTCACAGAAGGCTTGAAGGTAGCACAGAAGTGTACTTATTGTCTATTGGCAGGGGACCCAGAAGGCTTCTGAAGGCTTAGTAGAAATAATGCAGATAGAATGTACACACTGCAGGTGAAGAATGATACTGGATAAAGATGTTGGAGGTTCCAGTGTATGCAAAGGCCTGGGGGCAGGAAAGAGAAAGGTACCATAGCAATACTTTGAGTGGTTTATCATGGGTGAAGTCAGAACAATGGCTGCTAAATGCTATGAAGCACAACAAGGGGCTTGTTAAAATGCACGTAATAGGGGCGCCTGGGTGGCTCAGTGGTTTAGGCCGCTGCCTTCGGCTCAGGTCATGATCTCAGGGTCCTGGGATCGAGTCCCGCATCGGGCTCTCTGCTCGGCAGGGAGCCTGCTTCCCTCTCACTCTCTCTGCCTGCCTCTCTGCCTACTTGTATCTCTCTCTGTCAAATAAATAAATAAAATCTTTAAAAAAAAAATGCACGTAATAGAACCTATCAGAGAGATTCTGAACCAGTAAATCTGGGGTGAGAGCCAGGAAGCCAGCACTTTAAAGAAAAGGCCCCAGGTAATTCTAAGGCAGGTAGTTTATTATAATCCACTAGGAAGTAATGGCATCATGTGATGTGGTGGGCAAGTCTTATGTTCAGGATGCTCAGAGGAAATGCTCTAGAGTAAAAATGCTCTAGACCTTCTGAATTGGAATACACAATTTATTAAGACCCTTAGGTTACTACAGGACAGGTATTTGTTGAGATAGAACCTCTGACTCAGTACCTTCACATCACTTCATGGAAATGACTATGAGCCACATAAATACAATTCAGTAAATCAACATTAAATGTATCTCCAACTTTAGTGCCATTCCGAAGATGCTCATTGCCACTCCAATACTTCCTATGAAAGCTGATGTGCGACAGAGGCCAAATGGAAAGAGACAGAAACACAGAGGGTTGAATGGTAGAGTTTGGAGGGTTGCCTCACCTTCTCAGCAAAGCAGAAGCCTAGAGCAGCAATCAGAGCTCTCTCCCTCTTTCACTTTGGGATACTCAAGGCAGACAGTACATGGTGTCATCAGTACCGCTGCCATATCCACATCATCCACCCACCCCCTTTTCTCAGCTGAAATTAGCATTTCCAGTAACAATGGGATGTGCTTTTCCATTTTGCCATTTTGTAGTTCTAGAACTACAGGATCCTACACCTGCTAAACTTGCAATAGTCTTAAGCCCTTTCCCTTTCTGTTTTCCATCAAACAGTGCCTTACTCTCATTTGGTAGACTGTCCGGTGCCTCCTTGCACTTTTGTGTTTGGCTATTGTCTTTGAGCATCTCTAATATCTTATATGGGTTGGTTATCATGTCTATCTGGTTCTTCAGTTAAGGGTGACCAATACTTATGTGCTTATCTGGGGCTGGCTATATGGGTGACATCACTTATATTATGCCCACTTCCATCTTACAATTATATACATGTAAAGTGTCATCTCTTCCATGAGTCTCCCCAAGAGCAAATAACCTCCTATATCCCAAATCTCCATACCTGTCTAGCTTTAGTAGTCATTCTCAACCTTGGCTACACATCAGAATCACCTGGGGGTCTTTTAAAAATTCAAAATATGCAGGTATTTGCCCCCAACACATGGAATCAGGATCTCTAGCAGCGAACAGGGGTGTCTACATGTTTTTAGATGGTCTCCAAGTGATTCTGAGGCACATTGATGGCTGAGAGCCACTGGTCCCTACCTCTTGGATGGTACTTCTCTCTTCCCTTGTGGAGCTGTTATTTGTGGATGTGACTCTTCTCTTCTTCTGGATTTAAAACTGTGGATCTCCTCTCATCATTCTGGGCAGCCTTTCCCCAACACAGGCATATAGTCTCTATCAGAGCTATATATGCAACAGGTCATGATTTATTTGGTGACTCTGATTATTATCCTTTGTTTAATAGTAATATATGCTGCTGCAAAAGAAAAATGTCCACAGTATGTGATAAAGGGAGTGAAATAACTTTAACATCCAAAATTTGCAAGTAAAGGAAAACATTTTGAATATCCAAGCCCTGAAAAATTCATTGAAAAATCCTTCATTTAAGCATTTAAAAAATGCTTTTTAAAAAAAAAAATTGCAAAAGTCTTTCGTGTTCATTAACAAAGGTAAATATAAGCCACTTAGGAAAGACAAAAGAACCCCACACATTTAATGCCCCCTCCAAGATAAATACTGTCATTTCTGTCCAAGGCAGGCCACTTGATTTATGAAGTGTGTCTTGGTTTACTTCATGAGATGTAGTAAACCTGGCCTTTCAGTGTGCCAAGCTGGAGATCTGCACAGGAATCCAAGATGAACAAAATACATAATCCCTTTTCTAGCTCACTTTCACCTAAAATGCCACCGGGATTTCTTCCTTCTTCCTAGAGCTTTGTGCCCTGATCAAAATGCAAACACTAGTTAAGGCTATCCTGCTCTGACACTCTAGGCACTCTGAGCACTTTCATGGTCTTGCTAAGTTCTCCCAAAAGCCTGGTGAGGAAAGCTTTACAAATCAGGGTGAAACATCAAATTTGAACTCAGGCTGTCTATAGAGTTTATGGGCTCTGTAGTCTAGGAAGGCTTCCGCAACTCATCAGCTGAAGTGACTCATTAGCTTTCATAGTCACTTCTCTGTGTGACCATGTTTTATGAGCTGCATGGATGAGATATAATTTGATGGGTGGAGGGAGTTGCTGGGTGCCACACTTTGTGTGCCTCAGGAGAGGAGATGCCAAGGATCAAGAAAGGGGAGCCTGGGGCGCCTGGGTGGCTCAGTGGGTTAAAGCTTCTGCCTTCGGCTCAGGTCATGGTCCCGGAGTCCTGGGATCGAGCCCCGCATCGGGCTCTCTGCTTGGCAGGGAGCCTGCTTCCTCCTCTCTCTCTCTCTATGCCTGCCTCTCTCCCTACTTGTGATTTCTATCTGTCAAATAAATAAATAAAATCTTTAAAAAAAAAAAAAAAAAAGAAAGGGGAGCCTGATAATAGATACGTAAGAAAAGTTCTTAGTCTCTCCTGAGAAAGATCACAAAGTGGATCTTCCCAGTCTCATCTTGTGACAGTCTGCTCCCTGCTTATTTGGTTTTAACTGTGTTTTAAAATCTGCCCAACATGGGGTGCCTGGGTGGCTCAGTGGGTTAAAGCCTCTGCCTTTGGCTCATGTCATGATCTCAGGATCCTGGGATTGAGCCCCGCATCGGGCTCTCTGCTCCGCAGGGAGCCTGCTTCCTCCTCTCTCTCTGCCTGCCTCTCTGCCTGCTTGTGATTTCTCTCTGTCAAATAAATAAAATATTAAAAAAAAAAATCTGCCCAACACATTGAACTCCTTCTTTTTTTTATTTTATTTTATTTATTTTTTTTGACAGAGAGAGAGTTAACAAGTAGGCAGAGAAGCAGGCAGAGAGAGGGGGAAGCAGGCTCCCTGCTAAGCAGAGAGTCTGATGTGGGGCTCAATCCCAGGATCCTGAGATATTGACCTGAGATGAAGGCAGAGGCTTAACCCACTGAGCCACTCAGGTGCCCCTGAACTCCTTCTTTTATTCTGATTTTTACCTCTGCTGTGCCTCCCATTGGAAACAATTCTCTTCTCCTTCCCAGGTTCTCCTCCCCTACCGCCATCAAAGTCCCCTTCCTCAGGGAGTGAAATTTCAACAGGGAAACCTGTCCCTACCTGCTCAACTAGGTAAGATGAGCCTATCACAATCTCTCAGAGACCTTTTGCTTGTCTGTCATGGAACTCTGATGGGTTCTGTGTGAAACAATGGACCAGCAGGGGGCACACTTAAAGCAAAAACAAATACTGAAAACAAAAACAAAACCCGGGAATCAAAGATAAATGGAAAGGGGGCTCCTGGAGTTCAAGACATGGGGAAAGTCCACAGCCTTTGGCAATGCAGAAACTTCTGGACTTGTTAAAAAGAGCTTGTCAGTAAGCAAAGTCTGGCCTAGGAGGGGATGAGTTAAGGATGGGGAAGAAGAACACATGGACTAGTTTTTTAGGCATCCCTTTTATGTACTCCATCCGCAGACAACTATCACTGGCCATGTGTCCAACTTCTGAGATAATCACAGACATGGTGCTGGAGTTTAAAAACCAAATGGAGATGAAACAAATATTAGAAGCTGTGTCCCTGGAAGGGTGAAGAATATACCTTCAGAGGCCACTATATTTATTTTTTTAATTTTTATTTATTTTTTAAAAAGAATTTATTTTTTTATTTGACAGACAGAGATCCCAAGTAGGCAGAGAGGCAAGCAGAGAGAGAGGAGGAAGCAGGCTCCTTGCTGATCAGAGAGCCCAATGTGCGGCTTGATCCCAGGACCCTGGGATCATGACCTGAGCAGGGGCTTTAACCCACTGAGCCACCAAGGCGCCCCCAGAGGCCACTTTATGCAGTCTCCATCTGTATCACCTTAGCTCAGAGGTCAGCTTGGCAGCCTCCTCTCTGCTTTAAGTTTCTTTTATGGAACATCCAAAGTTTTCTGGTTCGCTTTTCTACCCATATCTTGCCCAGAGAGCTGAGTAGTGGCTAATCAAGAGAAAACACCAAGTCCCAGTCTTTGGACTAGGAATAATACAAAGTGGTGATATGTGCATTATTTGATATTAGGTTCTATCCTTACATTACTTATTCTTTTCGAGTAATCTTTTGCAAATCAGGAGAACTGACCATCAATTTTATGAGACACACTGCTCAGAAATCTCCAGAGCATGCCACCATTTTTTTTTTTTTTTTAATTCTCTGATCTGTCTTATTGAGTTTAGTTTTAGGTTGTGATTGGAACTCCTAATTAATCTCTGCAAACATGGAGATGTGGAAAGGAATTCAGCAGAAAAGCAATTAAAGAGCTCTCTCTGATTGTTTTTCCCATTAACCAAGTCTATTGAAATCACTAAGCCAGCTGTGGGAAGTCTATTTAATAACTTTCTTTTCATTTCCTGATTTCTTACTCAGTTTCTCCTGCAGTCCTCATTCCTGGGCAGGCTGGATTATTGTTTGCTATTTCCGTCCATATGCTACTTTAAAAATAATCACATGTGGATTTATGTTGAAGTCTGCCCCTTAGAGCTGATTTCCTTGGCCAGCAGTTAGCAATGATGGAAACCAATGTAACAAGAGTCTTGGATAAATGATGAAGGGAGATAAACAAGTAATACATCCTGCCCTCCTCAGCATAATGTTCAATAAGATGCTGAAATTATACATTTTATTTCTAATTAAAAATAAATCTTTCCCCCAAAAAGGCCCCTCATGTAGTGAGGCACAAGGGGGCAGTGTTACGTTAAATTACATTAAATTAAACTTTATGAAGATGTGATTCATTGTGGGAGTCTGGAGGGATTAGATTCATTATGATGTTGGAAATGGGAATCCTGAGCTAGTGTCCGTAAGAACATGAATAATGCAAGAGGGAAGATCAGAACCCATCTTCTTGGACTCAGATCCATGGACCGTGCTTCACATTAGCCAACAGACAAATTTGAGAAGAGGTGGGAAATTAGGCCTCAGCAACCGAACCATATCAGGTATTTGGCAGGCCATGACACTCCTGAATCCATACTTAAGGGTCTTTGGATTTTAAAAGTCATGCTTATACTTAAAATTTGGTAACGCTCTAGAGAGCTCTAGAGAGATGGTGCCAGGCCAAGAAAAAGTTGAGGGTAAGGCAGGGGAAATAATTGAGAAGAAACACCATTATTGCAAAGGTTTGTATCTCAGGGTTTAAGGGTCAGTGGACTCCAGGGCTTTCCTTGTGCATCTAGGCAGCTGAATAGCTGACTCAGGCTCCAAAGCCAACCTGCCTCAGTGTTTCAAATTCTGCAGGGTGCTTGCCGAGGGCTACGACTGGCCTTGAACCAACTGTCTTAATTGTCTGGGCTTTGTCCCTATTTGCCTGCCTCAACTTCTAGCATCTTCCCTCTTCCCTCTGGTTACCTTGACTTTGTCTTCCTTCCACAGGGTATTTCCACCTACCCCTTGATGATTCCTCAGAAGGTCTTTTTCTTGTTTTGTGCTTCATTTCCACACCTGTAGAAACTGGTCATAATGAAACTATATAGGCTTACATATGAAATAAAGTGACTTAGCATAATGCCTAGCACATTTTCTTTTTAACAAATGGTAAATAATTTTATTATAACTGTGATTCTTTCAATCTGTGATAGGCATGATATTAAAAATGAATTCTTTTATATTTTAAGGTATTTTCAGCATTAAAATATCCTTTTTAAAAAAAATTTATTTATTTTTTCTCACCATAGCACATACCCTCTCCAGTGTCCCTCTCCCAGCCATCCCATTCTTCCCATCTCCCTCCCCTCCAGTAACCCTCAGTTTGTTTCCTGAGATTAAGAGCCTCTCATGGTTTGTCTACCTCTCTGCTTTCATCTTGTTCTATTTTTCCCTCCCTTTCTCTATGATTCTCTGCCTTGTTTCTCAAATTCCCCATATCAGTGAGATAATATGATAATTCTCTTTTTCTGATGACTTATTTCACTTAGCATAATACCTTCTAGTTCCATCCATGCATTGCAAATGGCAAGATGTTGAGAGTTTTCTTGATGGCTGCATAGTATTCCATTGTGTATATATACCACATCTTCTTTATCCATTCATCTGTCGATGAACATCTAGACTCTTTCCATAGTTTGTCTATTGTGGACATTGCTGCTATAAACATTCAGGTGCACTTCCGCTTCTGATCCTTACATTTGTATCTTTAGGGTAAATACCCAGTAGTGCAATTGCTGGGTCATAGGGTAGTTCTATCTTCAACTTTCTGAGGAACTTCCATACTGTTTTCCAGAGTGGCTGCACCAGCTTACATTCCCACCAATAGTGTAGGAGGGTTCCCCTTTATCCGCATCCTTGCCAACATCTATCGTATCCTTCCTGGTTAGTTTTATTCATTCTGACTGGTGTGAGTTGTTATCTCACTGTGTTTTGATTTGTATTTCCCTGATGCCGAGTCATGTTGAGCACTTTTTCATGTGCCTGTTGGTCACTTGAATGTCTTCTTTGCAGAAATGTTTATTCATGTCTTCTTCCCATTTCTTGATTGGGTTCTTTGTTCTTTGGGTGTTGAGTTTGATAAATTCTTCATAGATTTTGGATAGTAGACCTTTATCTGATATGTCATTTGCAAATATCTTCTCCCATTCTGTTGGTTGTCTTTTGGTTTTGTTGACTGTTTCCTTTGCTGTGCGAAAGTGTTTTATCTTGTTGAAGTCCCAGTAGTTCATTTTGCCCTACTTCCTTTGCCTTTGGTGATGGTTCTAGGAAAAAGTAGTTGTGGCTGAGGTCAAAGAGGTTGCTGCTTGTGTTCTCCTCAAGGATTTTGTTAGATTCCTGTCTCACATTGAGGTCTTTCATACATTTTAGTCTATTTTTGTGTGTGATGTAGTGAAATGGTCCAGTGTTACTCTTCTGCATGAGGCTGTCCAATTTTCACAACATTATTTGTTGAAGACATTGTCTTTTTTTCACTGGACATTCTTGCTTTGTCGAAGATCAGTTGAGGGTTCATTTCTGGGCTCCCTATTCTGTTCCATTGATATGTGTGTCTTTGTGCCACTACCATACTATCTTGATGATTATAGCTTTGTAATAGAGCTTGAAGTCTGGAATTGTGATGCTACCAACTTCGGTTTTGTTTTTCAACATTCTTCTGGCTATTTGAGGTCTTTTCCCTATAAGTATTAGGATTATTTTTTCCATTTCTTTGAAAAAAATTGATGGTATTTTGATAGGGACTGCATTAAATGTGTAGATTGCTTTAGGTAGCAGACATTTTCACGATATTTGTTCTTCTAAGTCATGAACATGAATGTTTTTCCATTTCTTTATGCCTTCCTCAATTTCTTTCATGAGTACTTTAGAGTTTTCAGAGTGCAGATTCTTTGCCTCTTTGATTAGGTTTATTCTTAGGTATCTTACGGTTTGGGGTGCAATTGTAAATGGGATCAACTATTTAATTTCTCCTTCTTCTGTCTTGCTTTTGGTATATAGAAATGCAACTGATTTCTGTGCATTGATTTTATACCCTGACACTTTACTGAATTCCTGTATGAGTTCTAGCAGTACTCGAGTGGAGTCTTTTGGGTTTTCCCACATAAAGTATCATATCATCTGCAAAAAGTGAGAGTTTGACTTCTTCTTTGTGGATTCAGATGCCTTTTATTTCTTTTTGTTGTCTGATCACTGAGGCTAGAACTTCTAGTACTATGTTGAATAGCAGTGGTGATAGTGGACAGCCCTGCCATGTTCCTGACCTTAGGGGAAAAGCTTTCAGTTTTTCCCCATTGAGAATGATATTTACTGTGAGTTTTTTTCCATGGATAGCTTTGATGATATTAAGGTATTACCCTCTATCCCTACACTGTGAAGAGTTCTGATCAAGAAAGAATGCTGTACTTTGTCAAATGCTTTTTCAGCATCTATTAGAGTATCATATGGTTCTTGTTCTGTCTTTTATTAATGTATCGTAGCACATTGATTGATTTGCAGGTGTCAAACCAACCTTGCAGCCCTGGAATAAATCCCACTTGGTCGTGGTGAATAAACCTTTTCATGTACTGTCAGAATCTACTGACTAGTATTTTGTTGAGAATTTTTGCATCTGTGTTCATCAGAATTCTCCTTTTTGGTGGGGTCTTTGTCTGGTTTTGGGATCAAGATAATGCTGGCCTCAAAAAATGAGTTTGGAAGTTTTCCTTCCATTTCTGTTTTTGGAACAGTTTCAGGAGACTAGGTATTAATTCTTCTTTAAATGTTTTTAGAATTCCCCTGGGAAGCCATCTGGCCCTGAGTTCTTATTTCTTGGGAGATTTCTGATAACTGCTTCACTCTCCTTACTGGTTATGGGTCTGTTCAGGTTTTCTATTTCTTCTTGGTTCAGTTGGTTCAGACTACTTCTTGGTAGTTTATATGTCTCTATTTCTTCTTGGTTCAAACTACTTCTTTTTCTATTTCTTATTGGTTCAAACTACTTCTTGATAGTTAATATGTTTCTAGGAATTCATCCATTTCTTCCAGATTGTCAAATTTGCTGGTGTATAGTTGTGTATAATATGTTCTTATAGTTGTAGTTCTTGTCTGGTTGTGATCTTTCCTCTTTCATTCATGATTTTATTAATTTGGGTCCTTTCTCTCTCTCTCTCTCTCTTTTTTTTTTAATAAATCTGGCCAGGGGTTTATTCATCTTATTAATTCTTTCAAAGAACCATCTTCTAGTTTTGTCCATCTGTTCTACTGTTCTTTTTGTTTCTATTTCATTGATTTCTGCTCTGATCCTTATTATTTATCTTCTTCTACTGGCTTTAGGCTTTCTTTGCAGTTCTTTCTCGAGATCCTGTAAGTATAGGGTTAGGTCGTATATTTCAGAACTTTCTTGGTTCTTAAGAAAAGGTTGTATTGCTATATATTCTCCTCTAGGGACCACCTTTGCTGCATTGCAAAGATTTTGAACAGTTATGTTTTCATTTTCATTTGTTTCCTTGAATTTTTAAAGCTGTTCTTTAATTTCCTGGTTGACCCATTCATTCTTTAGTAGGATGCTCTTTAGCCTCCATGTATTTGAGTTCTTTCCAACTTTTCTCTTGTGGTTGAGTTCTAGTTTCAAAGCATTGTAGTCTGAAAGTATGCAGGGAATGATCCCAGTCTTTTACTGGTTGAGACCCAATTTGTGACCCAAGATATGATCTATTCTGGAGAATGTTCCATGTGCACTAGAGAAGAATGTGTATTCTGTTGCTTTGGGATAGAATGTTCTGAATATATCTATGATGTCCATCTGGTCCAGTGTATAATTTAAAGCATAATTTCCTTGTTGATCTTTTGCTTAGATGATCTGTCCGTTTCAGTGAGGGGGGTATTAAAGTCCCCTATTATTATTGTATTATTGTCAATATGTTTCTTTGATTTTGTTATTAATTGGTTTATATAGTTGGCTGTTCCCATGTTAGGGGCATAGATATTTAAAATTGTTAGATCTTCTTGTTGGACAGACCCTTTAAGTCCTTCCTGATCTCTTAGTATAGTCTTTGGCTTAAAATTGAATTTGTCTGTTATAAAGATTGCCACCCCAGCTTTTTTTGGATGTTCGTTAGCATGGTAAATTGTTTTCCACACCCTCACTTTAAATCTGGAGGTGTCTTTGCGTCTAAAATCAGTTTCTTGCAGACAGCATATCAATTGGTCTTGTTTTTTAATCCATTCTTACCCTGTATCTTTTGATTTGGGCATTTAGCCCATTTACATTCAACATAACTATTGAAAGATACAAATTTAGTGCCATTGTATTGTATCGTAACACTGTTACTGTATATTGTCTCTTTTCCTTTCTGGTCTACTACTTTTAGGCTCTCTCTTTGCTTAGAGGACCCCTTTCAATATTTCCTGGAGGGCTGGTTTGGTGTTTGCAAATTCTTTTAGTTTTTGGTTGTCCTGGAAGCTTTTTTGCTCTCCTTCTGTTTTCAGTGACAGCCTAGCCAGATATAGTATTTTTGGCTGCATATTTTCCTCTTTTAGTTCTCTGAATATATCATGCCAGTCCTTTCTGTCCTGTCAGGTCTCTGTGGATAGTTCTGCCTGCAATCTAATATTTCTACCATTGTATGTTACAGACCTCTTATCCAAAGCTGCTTTCAGGATTGTCTCTTCGTCACTGAGACTTGTAAGTTTCACTATTAGATGATGGGGTGTTGACCTATTTTTATTGATTTTGAGGGGGTTCTTTATGACTCCTGGATTTTGATGTTCTTTCCCTTCACCAAATTAGGAGAATTCTCTGCTATAATTTGTTCCAATATACCTTCTGCCCCTCCCCGCTTCCTTTTTCTTCTGGGATTCCAATATTCTAATATTATATCATCTAATGGTATCACTTATCCCTTGAATTCTCCCTTCCTGGTCTAGTAGTTGTTTATCTCTCTTTTTATCAGCTTCTTTATTCTCCATTATTTGGTCTTCTATATCACTAATTCTCCCTTCTGCCTCACTTATCCTAGCAGTAAGAGCCTCCATTTTTCATTGCACATCATTAATAGCTTTTTATGATTTCAAATTGGTTAGATTTTAGTTCTTTTATTTCTCCAGAAAGGGATTTTATTTCTCCAGGAAGAGATTATCTAGTACCTTCTATGCTTTTTTCAAGCCCAGCTAGCGTCTTGATATTCGCCAATCTGAACTCTAGTTCTGACATCTATCTAATGTTCATATTGATTAGGTCAGTCAGTACTGCCTCTAGTTTTTTGTTTGTTTGTTTGTTTTTTTGTGGTGAGTGTTTCTCCCTTGTCATTTTGTTCAGAGAAGATAAGATGAATGAGAGGACAAAATGGTAAAAGGGTAGCAACGACCCCAGAAAATCCTACAGTAACCAAATCAAAAGAGACCCAAAACCAGGGGGAGAAGAAAGAAAAAAAAAATATGATTAGGATGATGAATAGAACAGAGCCACACACTTGATTTTAGAAGTATTTTGCTCTGTTAGAATAAACTGCCTCCCAAAATTTTAAAGAAAGAAAAAAAAATGGGTAAACATGATGAAGGAATGGAATATGACTGTAAAGAGGAAAATTTAAAAAAGATTTTAAAAAAGGAATTGACAAGGGGCGCTTGGGTGGTTCAGTGGGTTAAAGCCTCTGCCTTCAGCTCAGGTCATGATCCCAGGTCCTGGGTTCAAGCCCTGCATCGGACTTGTGAGTATAGAACAAAGCCATACACTAGATTTAGGGCATATTTTGGTCTGTTGGAAGAAACTGTATCCCAAAATTTTAAAGAATGAAGAACTTGTATGTATACAAAAAATAAGGTTAAGTACAATGAAGGGTTAGAATATGACTGTAAGAGTGAAAATTAAAAAGAAGTTTTTAAAAAAAGTATTGATAAGGGGTGCCTGGGTGGCTCAGTGGGTTAAAGCCTCTGCCTTCAGCTCAGGTCATGATCCCAGGGTCCTCGGATCAAGCCCCGCATCGGGCTCTCTGCTCAGCGGGGAGCCTGCTTCCTCCTCTCTCTCTGCCTGCCTCTCTGCCTACTTGTGATCTCTCTCTCTGTCAAATAAATAAATAAATTCTTTTAAAAAAAAGGTATTGATAAGATAAAATAGTTAAAATAGGTTAAAATAAGAAAAAAACCAGTCAGTCCCTCCCATCTCCCTGGTTTCTGGTTGCACTCGGTGCTCACCTGGCCTGTGACCAAGCATTTCTCTCTTTGGCGCATGGCCCCATTTGGAGTCTCCAAACCCAGCAGATTCCTATAGCATGCACCATTCCTCCTGGTACAGCCGGCAGGGGCGTCTCCCTGGTTCTGCTCCTTGTGGGGTCCCTGCCCAAAGAGCAATGGTCCAACTGTGCCTAGGATCATGGTTTTAGGTAATCCTGAGCTGAGAGTCCACTGCTTGGCTCTGTCTCTGTAGCCGGCTTCCCCACTCTGATACTTGGGAACTCTGCCACACTCAGACACCCCTGGTCTTTTTGCGTACCCGCGGGTCCTGAGACCACACCATCCCCATGAAATCTCCACCCCTCGCTTAGCCACTGGAGTGATGTCCCTCAGTGGAACAGACTTCTAAAAGTTCTAATTTTGTGGTCTGTTGCTCTACTGCTTGCCAAGTGCTGGCCCCTCCCTCTGTGATCTTTCTTCTTATATATCGCCTTGGATTCACTTCTCTGTACATCCTACATTCCAGAAAGTGGTCGCTTTTGTGTTCCTAGAATTGCATCTATTCTTTTCTTCGATCTCCTGTTGGTTTGTAGGTGTTCAGAATGGTTTGGTAACTACCTAGCTGAATTCTTGGGGCCAGATGAAATTTAGGTCTCCTATTCCCTAAAACACCCTGAATTAGAGATTTACTAAAGTTAGGCTGATTGTGTAATTGCTAATTTATTATTCAAGCTGAGATACCTTTAGAAGGGGGAGGAAATGCTATTAATAATTACACTAGAATAACAGGCATAAAGCAGGACTATCCTAGCCAAATCAAGATGTATGGTCATGTTGATATAAAGTACAAGTTTTGCTGAAGCAATACATTCAGATTCAAAATGCGGGAAAACTGTCCAATGAAGCTTTGTAACTTGAACATACCATGAGAAAGTCTAATACAGAATTTGCAGAGAGAAGGAAACACAGCAATTGGAATCCTTTCCCCAATGTCATTGGAATAGAAGCTCCATCGCTTTGGTGTTTGGTATGGACTATGTCCCGTACAAACTGGAAAACCATGCCTACCTCAAGTATCCAGTCCCAGTGCTTCTTAGAGTCTAGAGTCTGTGCTTCTTCACCTTGTTTTCTTCATGGTGTCTTTCATAGCCCTAAAAACTAGATGGGGAGTTTTCCTTGTTTCCTAGCATCAGTAGAACGGTGTTTGCAGGTCCTGTTGGGGATGGACCTGGGCTTAGGGAGAGAATACTGCTCACATATGACTACCCAGGGTAGGACTATGGGAATTCAGGCCAACTCAGTGCCCCACATCCATGGTGCCATGTTTTGCATTAGATTCTGGTCACATTACATTCTGTGTATTGACAATTGGGAAAAGGAAATCTGTCTCATTCATCATAGTCACCAACTTATGAGGATACCACCTGGTAGAGAGTTCAATGTCCTTGACTTCAAGAGGAAAGAAAATAATGATGTGAATCCTTAAAGAGTTAGAAAGGAAAAGCTAGCGAACACACATAAAGGACACATAAGATCCTTTCAAGGAAGACATAAAAATTATAATTATAACAACTGAACATTTATTGAGTGCCAGGCTTTGGTAAGCACTTTACTTTGTGATTTCATTTAATCTTTACAACAGTCTTATTGCTGTTTTATAGACAAGGAGATGGAGTCTCAGAGATTTGGGACAACTTGCTCCAAATCATATGGCTGCCAAAATGATTAGACAATGTGAAGATTTCAGACCCAGCTGCTGAAGGAGTTGCTGAGAGATGATAACACAAGGTATGGGCTCTCAAAGTTTGGTGAGGGTCACTCCTTTGTTGTAGCTAACGTGGAGCTGTCATTAACCAAAAATTCTTTAATCATTTCCTTCTAAAAAATACAGACCTATCTATCAAGCTATTTACTTATTCTTTCCCTGTTCTCAGAGAATCGTTTTTTTCCCACATAGTTTGGACTTCAGGTGACTTCTCCACTTTTAAATGATTTCTCTTTGGAGTGATCACTTGAGCTTCTTAAAATAAAAATCCAATACTGACTTACCAAGTGCCACTTGCCACAGCAGGTAATGCTTGTGGGGTTGGCGCAAAGGGTTTTGAGTAGTTAGGAAAGATTTCCTCTAAGTAGTGAAGAGAAGTCATTTACTTCTCTGGTTGTTATTTCTGGTGAATTCACTCTAATTCTACTTGCCAATTAGAACTTCTCCTTGGAAACTTCCTGAAAGCTGGGTACTTTTGTCCCTTTCCTGTGTCTCACAGCTAGATTAACAGGCAGTGATCTGCCTTACAATGTGCTGGCTGCTTGCATCCCGCCTGCTGAGTCACAACTAATCTGCTAATAGGACACATTCTAGCCTTTTACAAAGGTTCGTGCCAGCTGTTTCGACACCAGTATATGTTCCTGGTGGATAGGAAAGAAGGAAATGCGGCAGTTGGAATTGTTTTCCCAATATTATTTGACAGCACAGATATCTTAGAAGGGTGAGCACATTGTGTTTGGTGTTGGGCCACCAATTTAAATGATCATTTGAAATAACAAAATCAATATTTTTAGTGGCTCTGACTGTGTGCTTGAGAGCTCCTATTTAAGAATGGTCTAGGAGTTAAAATTTTATGGTTAGAGCTCCCTGTTATTTAGAGGATGGAGTATTTTTTCTTGCACAGCCTCTCTTTTACGTCCTTCAGGATTATCTAAGTGTGGCTGCTATGGGACACAACTCACTATTTTAGGAATGCAAACCAAAAAAGGCTTATTTCTTGCTTAGATGCATGTTTGCTGTGGTTTGTCTGGGTTTTTTTCCTAGACCTTCTCTTAGAGACCCAGTTTAGTGGAGATTTCATCTCAATACATGCTTCCTTGGTCCCTGCAGTGGTGGGAATGAAACAAGGAGAATCAGAAGTCGCCCTACAAAGCTTCTTCCAGAAGTGGCACTAGCTCACTTTTCATTGGCCAAAGCAAGTCTCTTGTTCATATCTAAATTCAAAGAAATCAGGAAGTATAACCTCACCAGGTACTTTGAAGTCAGAGAGCAAAAATACTTGATGCACAGCACTAATGGCCTCCGTCCTTTCTTTTTTTCCACCAACTTTTTACCATGAAAATTATAGATGCATGGAATCGTTGAAAAATTATATCCTGGAGTGGACATCTGTATCCCTCCTACTCCTAGATTCAACAATGGTTAATTTGTGAC
Source organism: Meles meles (assembly GCF_922984935.1). Lineage (NCBI taxonomy): Eukaryota > Metazoa > Chordata > Mammalia > Carnivora > Mustelidae > Meles > Meles meles. The sequence goes on along the minus strand of NC_060085.1, from coordinate 33,521,062 downwards.
ATACTTGTGTTTTTCTCTTTGTGTCTTTGTCTGTTGGTCTGTCTTTCTTTTTTTTTTTTTTTTTAAAGATTTTATTTATTTATTTGACAGACAGAGATTACAAGTAGGCAGAGAGGCAGGCAGAGAGAGAGGAGGAAGCAGGCTCCCTGCTGAGCAGAGAGCCCGATGCGGGGCTCGATCCCAGGACCCTGGGATCATGACCTGAGCCGAAGGCAGAGGCTTTAACCACTGAGCCACCCAGGTGCCCCTGGTCTGTCTTTCTTTGCGTGTGTGTGTGTGTGTGTGTGTGTGTGTGTGTACATCCTCTCTGCTTATCATAGTAAAATACATGAGTTTTGTTTTGGGAAAAATTAATTTCTCATTTTTTATAAAATTAAAAAAAATGTATTTATTTGACAGAAAGCGAAAGAGCGCAAGCAGGTAGTGCAGCAGAGGGAGAAGGAGAAGTAGGCTCTCCACTGAGCAGGAAGTCCGATGTGGGGCTCAATCCCAGGACCCTGGGATCATGACCGGAGCTGAAGGCAGTTGCTTAACCAGCTGAGCTACCCAGGTGCCCCTAATTTCCCATTTTTGATCATGTGATTATAGGAGGCTGACAACATGACTTCTCTCAAGCTCCCTTGTAAGAGCTGCAGGAATAGTCTCTTCTTTCTTCTCTGGATTGTACAGAATGAGGAGGTGATGCTGGAACTGCTGCAGCCATTTTGCATCCATGAAGACAGAGCTGGGAACCACCAAGATCCGGGAACTCACCAGGTGAGGCCTCAGGGTAAAGCCTGAGTGTAAAGGGAGGAATCAGCCTGAAGAGCCAGGGAAGAACCAGGTCCTTGATAGTATTGTTTGAGTCTACTCTGAAATCAGCTTTACCTCGGGACTTTTCATGTAGATGAGAAAATAAATAGCTTTTTAAAATGTATAGGAATATAAATAAGAGACTAAAGGAGAAAACCCTTGTGAGTACCATGATACCTAAGGTGTGTTAAATGATATTTGACTTGTGAATGATGACAGACTACATAACATTCAGTTCCATGTCTCTCTTTCTCATCCATCATCACCAATTTCATGATAATACAGTTATAATTTCTGCAAATAAAGCTGTCTTTATCTAGGCCTTTGATTTTTTTGTATTATTTAGGATACTTGAAATTGGAAGTGGCCAATACTTAAAATGAGTACAAGTCAGACTTTGCTCACTTAATTGTTAAGTGTGGTGGAGGTTTGTGTTTCAGCATGACTAGTTGAACCCAGGGGTTCAAATGATGTTTCCCTCATCCCACATGTAGGCTCTCCCCTCAAGGCAAGGGAAAAAATGAACTTTGACCATGTTGGAGTCACACTGTCCCAGTTAAACTATCCCAGAAGGAAGAGGTACTTCTCTCTACCTGTGTCCACATATGAGCACAGGGAAGTCATCTGCTTGGATCACTTGCCCCTCTTCTGGGTTCACTGAAGAGAAATTCTGGAATAATTTTGTTCTTGTGAACAGGGAGGGAGTGGACAACATGACTGACCACACGTGAAATATGTGGTGATGGTGGTGAGTGTCAGTTCCAGAAATAAGGGTGCTAGGCAGATGGAAGCACCTGGGTCCCCTCCATCTACCCAGCTAGCCAAACAAGTGGACAGACATTTACTGAAAGTGTATTATAGCTATGGCACTGTGCTAAGCCATGTCTGAGACTCCCAGGGACAGTGAAGCACAACTCACAAATCAAGACAGTGCAAGGTCAGAAGTGCTAAGTGGAATAAGAAAGATAGTTGAAAGCCTATGAATGTTTGGCTAAAGGAACTATTCCATACAGCTAGGAGCAACTGGGAATGACTTCTTGGAGATACTCTTAGCATAATGGTGAAATGCATGTGTCCTGGCACTTAAAAACCAGGGTTTGATTTTGGCTTCACTTGTTATTAGCTGTGCAACATTGGCACTCTTTAAACTCATTTCGCTATCTCTAAAATGAGAATAAGACAGTCTCTGCCTCATAGGGACATGGTGAGGAGATGAGGCATGTGTGAGATTTTAGCATAATGCCTGGCATGAAACAATGGATGACAGATATCATGGTTTTGTTGCAATTGTTTTGAGAGTTTTATTGGAAGAGTTGTACCTGGACAAGAAATGTGGCATCCTTAATAACATTTGTGAATGTTCTGACGATACTGAAATCTGGTGTGATTATACAAACACCAAGAGAAGGAAAGGGGGAGTGAAGGGGTCCCTGTTTTTACATGATGGGCAGTAGCTTCATGGCGGGTGGCAGCTGGATTGTGTCATACCCTGTTGTGTGCCTGAGACTTTGTGTTTCCTATTGGAGAGGACAAAGAGACAACTAAAGTAAAAGACATGAATTACAGGGAAAAGGACACTGAGTCTGTTTTAGATTAGTGGGGATGAAATGGGTGGAAAACATTTGGTTGTTTGATCCTAAGGAGAGCTATTTAAAAAGTCCCAGGTTTGTATATTCTACAGAATGTTTCTTCCTAGTAATAGTGCCAGCAAAGTCATGTGATGTAGGAAAAAAGATGTAATTTGGACTTGGAAGAACTGGCTTTAGTCATGATCCAACGAGGTTCTGCTTTGTGGATATGGGAGGACTCACCTAGAGTTGTCTGCCTCGATTTCCTCATGGGCAATCTGGGGTGATGCTCTGCCTTCCTTGCAGGGTTTCAGTGGTGGGGGTGCAGAAACCAAGTGACCCAAGGCAATATACATTGTTGGAAGAGTCATTGGCGTTGTGGGACAATGCAAGGAGGACTGGGCACAGGGTCAAAGGGATTGTGTGGTAAAGTCAAGACAGCACAGGACGCCATATCACAGCGTGGGGCTTTTCTAACCATGGGGTGTGTACCAAAGCCTGTAATACATAGCCATGTCTTGAGGGGATGACTCGTTTCTTATGAGGGTATTTCAATATTGTGTTTTTCATTTTGATGAAAATCTAACAAAATAATATAAGCGTGTTTTAAGTCATCTGGTTCTCCTTATTAACAAGTATTACCACACAGTGCCAGTGCCCACATTTGCATTGGTGTTTATGACCATGGTGGAGCCAAGAAGAACTACTTTGATTGTCCCAGGCTAAAGAGTGAAGGCAGACGTTACCCATAAGTTATAAATTCCTGCCAAGGAAAGGCTAATAATATCACAGGGTACTGTATGGACAACTCAAGTAGATTTACAAGTGGGATTTAGGGTCAGCAATCTTCTTCTCTCATATTATTATTTATACTAGTGATAATTTTTAGGTTTTTTTGGATTTAATTTTTATAGTCATGTGAAATTTATAAGTAAAAGAAATGTTTGCCTGGTTTTATATTGGTATTTTGTTAATATTATAATAAAAATAATTATTACTATGGAAGTTATTTAAGTAAAGTTTGGGGATTGGTATGATTGTATTTTTTCTTTTAAAACGACCCATATTGCATTTGTTTGAGAAACAGTGATGTTGAATGTAAAAGTTTGCACTTCAAGTAACCACATGAAAAGAGGCTTAATGTCATTAATTATTGGGGAAAGGAAAATTAAAACTACAACAGGGTATCACCCCATGTCCATTAGAACTGTTAAAATTAAAAAGACTAACCAGTACCAAGTGTTGGTGAGAATGTGGAGCAACTGGAACTTTCATGCCCTGTTGGTGAGAATGGAAAATGGCACAGCCACTCTGGAAAGCAATCTGGCAGGTCTTCAAAAAGTTCAATACAGCTAATGCCTGACCCAGCCATTCTACTCCCAGATATTTATCCCAGAGAAGTGGAAGCATAATTCACACAGAGATGCCACATGAATGCCCATAGCAGCGTTATTGGTAATCATCTCAAACTGGAAATAATCCCTGTGTTCATCAACAGGTGAACTGATAAAAATATTGTGGTATAAGCATACAATGGATGATTACTCAGCAGTGAAAAGGAGTGAACCATTGATAAACCCAACGACACGAAAGAATCTCACCAGCAATTTGCTGAGGAAAAGAAAGCCGCCAAGAAAGGTACCCAGTACGATTGCATTTATATAAAACTCTAGAAAATGCAAATTAGGGTGTAGGAACAGAAAGATCGGTGGTTGCCCAGGGGTGGGCTGGGCTCAGGGAGAGAGGAATGACAAAAAGCATAGGAAAGGTTTTAAGGAGAAGGACAAAATCATGTTCTTGATTGTAGCTATGATTTCACAGATGTGGGCATATTTCAAAATTCATCAAATCATAGCTTTTAAATAAGCACAGTTTATTATATGTCTCTTATTGTTCAATAAAGCTGTTAAAAATATTAAAAACACACACAATGCCAAAACTTGCCATCAGGCAGACTTGGTTTTTAATCTCAGCTTTGTCTCTCACTATTTTTTTTTATTTATTTTGACAGACAGAGATCACAAGTAGGCAAACAGGCAGGCAGAGAGAGAGAAAGGAGGAAGCTGACTCCCTGCTGAGCAGAGAGCCCGATGTGGGGTTCGATCCCAGGACCCTGGGATCATGACCTGAGCTGAAGGCACAGGCTTTAACCCACTGAGTCACCCAGGTGCCCTGCCTCTCACTATTAATGTTAACCTGGGAAATCGCTGAATTTTTTGAGTGTCCATTGTGAAATGGATATGATACCTACACCAGAAGGCTGTCTGACAGTCAAATGAAATATATGGGACTTCTAGCAGAGTAGTTGCTATGTGTAAATAGTCAGTAAGGGGCAATTGTCCTGGAGTGGGGATTTTACATGGCAGAAGGCAGCATGCATCATATGTATAAACATCTACTCCTTGTTTCTGGGGATCATAGTACATTCCGTGCACTTCTGTGAATGCTTCCGTATCAATGTGCTGTCATTCCCCCTAAGAATCTTGTATGTCCAGACACTAACAATAAAAGCACCCACTGTCCAGGCTGCATGCTATATATTAGGGTGATCAGAATTTCTGGGAGTGAGAACCAGGTGTCAGTTTTTGAAAAGCTCCAAGGTGACTCAGCCACATGGGGACATGTGAGAACTCTCTTGCTGTGCTACTCAAGGTTTGATCCCTAAACCAGCAGCATAGCGGGTGGGAGTTTCTTAGAAATGTGGCCTCTCAGGCCCAGATCTGCCGAACGAAAAGCTTCATTTTTTAACAAGAACCCCAGGTGATTTGTGTGTACATTAAAGATTGAGAAGCACCAGGAGGGATGATCTCAGAGGGTCTTTCTATCAAATTCTGTGCCAAATTTTTTAGTATGATGTGATAATATGCCGTTTTAAATCTTATTGGGAGGAATCAAGGAGACCAGAAGATTATACCTCAGAGAGAGAAGGAGTTCAGAGAAAAAATTGGTAGAGGAATTGCTTACTTCCCAGAACAGAAGGCCCTCAATTAGGCCTTTATAAAATGATAATTTGGGACGATTGGGACAAATTGACCTTAACAGAAAGTCTGTGTTTATATACTTACCAAAATGGCTCCATTTCTGTGGCTCATTTTCAGATACTTTCCAAACACTGCAATTAACACTTAATAAATTTTTCTTTCAGAAACCTGATTTGATGGGCCAATATTTTAGTTTGATTATAGCCAATTCAACTAAATTGTCTGAAAGCTAGGCTTTGTGCAAGAGACTTTACTATACTGTCTTATTTAACCCCCACATTAAGCCTATGAAAGAGTTACCATCAGCAAATTCATTTTTACATATAAGGGAAGCATGGCAAAGGGAGGTCAGTGATTTGCCCAAGGTCCCATCCAGCTAGAAACTGGCAGCATGGGGATTTGAACCCACATCTGTGTAGATCAAAGCTTTTTTGTGTGCCAAGGCTAATAAAGCAGATAAATGAAGAGCATGATTTCGGAGTTAGGCTGCCTGGGCTGTGTCTTGACTCAACATTGAAAGGCAGGCAGGCAGGAAGGAGGGAGGAAGGGAGGGATAGAAGGAAAGGAAGGTTGGAAGAAAAGAAGGAAGGAGGGAAGGAAGGAAGGAAGGAAGGATGGATGGCAGGAAGGAAGACTTGTATATAACATGACCATGAGACAGGAAAAAAGGTCCATAACACTCCAGCTGACTAGCAGAGATGAAGTAATAATTCTTGTAACTAGATGACAGCATGGTGGCATTCAACCCCCAACTAAAAGGCTGGGAGTGGGGGGAAATAGTGTAGGTAAGACGGATGAAGTTGCAGGAAAGATGGCGGTATTGATCACAAAACATGCCTGCTTTACATCTTTGCCTGAGCGATGCATGTAACTACCATGTCTGGCACATAGACTGACATCAAATAGCACTTAAATGGTAACCATCACTAGACCTAAGGACAAGTTTTTGTCCTTCTACCAAAGAACAGAAGGACACTGTTACTGTTTTCTATCAAATAAGAGCCTCTGTAGAAAGCAGTTGTCTTATCTGTTGGAATCCCATTATCCTTCTTTTATTTATTTATTTTTAAGATTTTAATTTATTTATTTGAGAGGGAGAGAGAGAGCATGAGCAGGGAGAGGGGGAGAGGAAGAAGTAGACTGCCCGCTGAGCAGGGAGACTGATGTGGGGTTGGATCCTGGGACTCTGGGATCAAGACCTGAGCTGAAGGCAGTTGCTTAACCGACTGAGCCAACCAGGTGCCCACATTTTCTTTTTCTTTTTAAAAACCATATATATGTGTGTGTTTAAAAACATATATATATATGTATATATATGTGCGTATATATATGTGTATGTATATACATATATATATATGTATATATATATACATACACATATATATATTTGAGGGAGGGAGAAAGAGTGCATGAGCTGGTGGGGAGGAACAGAGGGAGAGGGATATCTCACCACTCAAGATATCATGGCCTGAGATGAAATCAAGAGTTGGACGCCCAACTGACTGAGCCACCCAGGTACCCTCTGCACATATCCTCCTTTTCTAAAGAACATCACTTCAAACCAGAAACTCAGCTCCACCCAATACGTCTTTGCAATTGCTCTCCTATATTCTTTTCTTTATCTCACTGAATTTGTAATATCACTGATTTTAAACATATATTTTAATTAAAGAAATATACATTTTTATGGAAAAATAGAAACACATATAAACAAATATAACGAAAACCTATAGCTCCAATCTTTGATTGTTTAGTATTTAGGTAATGGGCAATGTTATGATTCTAAATAGTGCTGATATGGCCATCCTCATCTGCAAATCTTTGTGCATATCTTTTATTCCTTCGCTACGATATATTTTGCAAGCAGAACCAACAAAGCCATTTGTCACCCCTTTTGGTTGTGACTTCTAACACTAGACTCAGTGTAGAAACCCCAGGTAGAAACTCACTTCTGAAATTGCAGGAAATGACTTGCTATGTGGTGAGAATGTGCCCTTCCTGATTTATAGCTAGTTTTCCCTGAGACTCGTTCTGCTCTGCGGTGTCTCAGAGGTAACATTTCAAAATGGTATTTGGGAAGTTTACCTAATAAAAATACTCAAGGAGTGCATTTTCAGTTCTGCAGATTTTTTTCCCCCAGGGTTTCTGCATAGCTGCCTTTAGGCTCAAGGTTTGAAATGCCAATAGGAACCGTGATCTCTCTATTGAGTAGAAAACTTTCTTCACCCTTCAAGAGAACTCAAACTACTATTTTAGGTACCTTTCACACAGTCTGAATTTTGGAAAATAGTATCATCTTGCCAACAACAAAGACAAACTAGTTCAAATTGGTCATTCCAGTGATTAATAGAGCATCAGTATGGATAGAAGCCAGATCTAAGCCAACCAACCACACTTGCAACAAATTATTTTCTCTAAAAGCAAAGTGAAAATGAGAGAGAAAATCAATTCTCTTTATTCAGAAAAGAAAGGACATAGAAGAACATTGTGGGGCTTACCATTGGAAAAACCTCACCTCTGTCTACCAAGATAACATGATAGCTGATGGATGAGTTCCCCACAAGCTAAGGAAAAAGGTGAGGATCATGGAAGTCCTCAATCAATATGGTTATAAGGATCTCAGGTCATTTGTGCTGAATTCAAATTACTTATGAGAAAGGAGAGAGACTTGTCTGCTGACTTGGAAATTAAGAATTTAAAATCTTCTCCAATGGTCCTTGGGGGGTGGGGCGGAATTCTGCAATGTTTTTGAAGTAGTGTTTCCAGTTTTGTGGCCCAAAGCAGACCTCTAGCCTCAACACTCAGCTGACTTGTGTTTTTTTAAGGCTCTGTTTTGTCCAGCAGCAAAGACAAGTCGTCTAATCACATGGCAAAAGAAAAATCCCTATTGTCAGCCTCTTGCTTATCGTAGGCGAGCTAAGATGTTTATCATGTGATCTTTGCAAAAATACTTACGTGGAAAACCTCAAACTAAAAATGTGTTAGAGATGGCAACCTCATTTTTTTTTGTTAGATGGGCAGACGTGTGACGCACTTCATAAAAAAGGATGACCAAATGGAGGATTGCTCTTTGAAAGGTGCCCAACATCATTAATTACCATAGAAATGCAAATGAAATACTGTTACAAATCCACCAAAATGGCTGAAAGTGCCTACATGTCAGGAAGCTGAACACATGTATGTATGTCTGATGGCTCAGTAATTCTACACACTAAATGTGTTGAATATTCCAAAGAAATTTGTTTACATGTACTTTGAAAGGCAGATATAAGAACGTTCATAGAAGCACTCCTTTCAATAGCTGCAAAATTAGAGTCAACACAAATTTGTTCAACACTAGAATGGATTAAAACGTTGCATTACATTTACATGGAAATCCAAAAATCCAAACCCATTAGGCATACAAACATGGATGAGTCTCAGAGACATCATGTAGGGCAAGCAAGCAGACATGGAGTAAATGTTGCCTAATTCCATTATATATCATGGAAACAGCCCAAACTGATCAAAAGTATCAGAGATCAAGGTAGTGGCTACCTCTCATAAGGGAACCATAGTGACTGGGAGAAAGCAGGAAAGAAGCTTCTAGAATGCTGCTTACATCCTATTTCTTGCCCTATTACATGAATATGAGTAATTTTTAAAAATCCATTGAGCCATATACATATATGTGGGGTACCTTTCTGTATGTATGTTACACTTCATTGAATTTATTTGCTGATACAAAAAAGGTCACAAAGAGAGATGCCTGATAAATACACAGGTCATCTTACTTTATTAGGTGAAGAAAAGACTGTGATTGATTCCAGGACAATGGGTTTGTAATTATATCTTATTTTGCTCACTAAACGTGAGATGAAACTTTGTGGGTAAACATATTTTGCTAAATTGAATCTTGTTTTTTAAGGAGACTCTGTGATGAATCAATTTGAGAAGGTCCTTGCTCTCTAATTTATCTTGTCTGTGAATTAAGACTTTCATTCATTAAGCTTGCTCCCAGGGAAGAGCCCCTGAATGGCTTCAAATATGGGTCATTTGCTGTTGCCCTGTTTTTATTTATTATCTAGCTTCCTATTTACTTATTTTGAGTGAAGCTATAGTCTCACATAGCATCTATGTACACCACTGTATTAGTTTTCCAGGGCTGCTCTAACAAATCACTGTGAAGTAGCCAGGTTAGAATGTATTCTATCACAGTTCTGGGAGGCCAGCCCCCTAAAGTCAAGGTGTCAGCAGGGCGGGCTATACTCCCTACAAGGCTCTAGAGAAGAATCGTTGTGTCTTCCAGCTTCCAGTGGCTCCTGGTATCCCATGGCTCATGGCAGTAAAATTGCGATCTCTACCTCTTCTTTGCTTAGTGTTCTGCCCTCTGTCACTCTGTGTTCTTTCCTTTTCTAAAAAGGAGGAAGGCCTACCCTACATCCAAGTTTTTTTCTTGGAGGCCTTAACTAATTACATCTGCTAAAGATCCTATCTCCAGATAGGTCATATTCTGAAGTTTTGGGTGGAAATGAATTTGGGAGAGAGGAGACCCATCGTTCAAACCAACCACAGCAGGCCGAGTTGACCCCAGCCCTGCATTGAATTCTGTTGGCCACTGAACTGGGAGCTCCCAAGGGCCCTATCTCCTGAAACACTGATTTTTTTTTTTTCCCCTCCAGTCATTCTCCATTTTGGAATGTCTACTATATGCTTGATGTTACCCAAGACACAGAAGAGAGAGAACTGAATAAGCCATGTTCAGACATGATTGGGTGCCAGGATTTTAGTCATTTAAGTTTCTCCACAATCCTGTCATTTTATATAGGTTGCAGTGGTGGTAGAAGATTGTTTACATGACTTTCTGAAAGTCACACAATTAATGAGTAATTGAGCTCAGGTCTAGATGCTAAAAAGAAAAAAATCAAACGTCTGCTCTTAAGAATATACCGTATGGCAGTGAGCATTAATTGTACACTTACTGTGAGCCCTGAAATAGACTGGAAAGCTCAAAGGTGAATGAATTCTCAAGACCCTGCCTCTGAGGAGCTCATGGGACATAGATACCTTCTTCAGCCAAGTGTATTGATGGCACACCATTCCCTCAACAAATGTGTAGTCAAAGCCTTGCACCTGTTAGGTATGGTCTTAAGTGCTGGTGAGTGGTTGGCAAATATGACACATAAGATCCCTGCTTTCCTGGAGCTTACAGTTTATTGGACATAACAGGATAATAATAAGTTGACAAAAAGGGAATAACATATGTCGATATTGGGATAAATATCGTGAAGGAAATGGAATGGGAGATCAGAAATGGTTCAGAATCACTCTGTCTGGACAAAGAGTTATTTAGAAATGACCTTTGAAAATGGAACCAAGGATAGGCACTTGAAGTAAGAAAGCCTCATGGTTAGGTTACAAGGGTCTGTTTAAACCCTGGTGAAGGCACTCATGACTTGGGTGACACCAGGTGGGTCACTGAAGACCTCACCTGCAGGATAGGGATAATAATTGCCCCACTTGAGAGGGTTGTCTTACAAATTAGTGAACAGACTTATAGAATTGGATGGTGTTTGGTGCCTAGTGAGGGCTTGGCAACCACTAGGACTCACTATTACATAGGAATAAGGATAGAGAAGGGGATGGGGGGGTGCTAAGGAGTTGTTAAAGCTCTCCTGCCTCCCCTACCCATGAATACCTCTATGCATTGGACCTGGTTCTCCTTCACAGGAGCCTCGACCTCGTGTCAAGCACACACTCAGTTTCGGGAGGCTGTGGCCAAGCATGAGGTAAAATGGGGGCAGTGAGCTCTCTTTTGTAGAATCCTGCTTTTATTTTTTTATTTTTTATTTTTCTGGGTTATTTTTTTTTTTCCCTTTTTATTAATTTTTTCAGTTGTCCTGACAGTTTATAGCCTTTAAACCAAGCCCTTCTCTCATCCTCTGGGCACTGAGACCATTTCCCACTGCCTCAAAGTTGTTCACTGCCCAGTGGAGACTTTCCTGCCTGATAGCCAGTCCTGTGTTGCATGCCCAGACCTTGTGGGTTACATCTCATCGCGCATCTGGGGGAGCTTTGAATACCAACAGCAGGGACTGGTCACCGGGTACAGCACGCAATCGCAGAGCCGATTCTTTCTCTCTCTCTCTCTCCCTCCAGTGATGTGATAGATTTCATTCTGGGAGAGCTCTGTGGGCAGGATTTAAGTATGCTTTTCCCTGCTGTGAGTCTGGAATAAAGTCTTCACAGATTGCCAAAGCAGGGTCAGTGAATCACTCCTGCTTACTGGAGTTCTTCACTCCTCTGCATGGAGGATACAATCTGATTTAGTAAATGTCACTCTTGCCTTCCATTCATCACCAGCCTTAGACACACTGCCAGGCGGTGAAACTCAGTTGCAGATGTTCCTGTCAGCCCACTACAGTAGCAAAGAGCTTTTCTCTGAAGCGGCCTTTGTAAGGGGAGTTTGTCCTTCTGCAAGGGTCGTGCTGTGCACCAGGGTCCCTCTGTGGCCTAAGAGCTTAGCGATCCCTGAACCCAGTACATAAGCATCAGCTCTGGAAAAGAGCCTGTCTCAAAGCTGTTGATGATTCCTGTCAAAATGTAGAATATTCTTTTTTGTTAAAGGGATGGGCCCTCTGCCTTGTTCGGACAAAATATTTACAGGGGATAAAAATACTGGCCTAGGAATGATGTGGCTCACATTTGACTCTATTGCTTTCTGTTTTTGTAGCTTTGGGCAAGTGAGTTAACCTGTCGTCCACAGTTTGTTCATCTGTAGAACAGAACTTAATTTGGGGGGTTGTTACATGGTATAATGTATGCAACATATGGGACCTGACACCTAGTAAAAGGTAGTGGTTGTTAATGTTGCTGCTGTTACTGCTGTGCTAATCTTATGATTGACATTATCTTAAATGAGGCTAATAGTTAGCCCAATTTTGATTTTTCCTTTAGCTTGGTTTTCCTGGAGAAGTTGGAGTGAAAGAGATGTGGGGTTTTTTCCCCCTCATTTCCCCCCCGCTCCATCTGGGCTGAATATCAGGGGAAAATGTACTGGTCAGTTCAGACATTGTGGAGGCTATCCACGGTGATGTTTAAAAAAGGACCACTGGTTTTAGAGTCAGAGAATTTGATGTGGAGCTCAAGTTTCTCCACCAACTACCTGTCGGAATTTAGGCAAGTCACTTAGTCCTTTTGAACTCCCTTTCCCCCTCATGCGTCCTTTAGATGGTTGCTGGCAGGGATTAATAACAATGTATTTTGTCTGTTATTTCAGAATCTACTATCTACTGAGTGCAGGGTATAGCTCAGGCATTGTGCTGAAGTCTTTTACAAATGCCAACATATTTAATCATCTCAGCAATTCTGTGAGATAGATACTATCTCCAGATAAATGTGGCTCCAAAGCCTTATGTTTAACCACTCATTGTCTGATCAAAGGGGATCATGTCTGTACAGATAAAAATTCTCTTTCTCAAAGACATTTTTCTCAGAAAAAAGATTTCTCAAAAGTCTTTTGTTGCCTTGGGTCCCCAGTATAACATTTAGGAAACTTTGAGGTCTGACCCAGGCCACATTTCCGTCCTCATGTTCTATCTATAGCTATGATCTGTGTTCTCTTACGGTAGCCATCATTTCTTGCCATTTCCTAGAACATGCCATTCTCACACGCCTATGAGCCTTTGAGTACCTGTTCCCTCTGACCGTAATGTTCCTCCCCTGGAAAACTCCTTTTATTTCCTTAGGGTCAGAACAAGTGAACTTGCTTATAACCTGTGACTCTGACCTCTCAGGTAGGGTCTGTCACCTTGACCTTTGTGTTTCCTGGGCTCCCTATTTATGACTCTCCTATACACATATCACGTTGTTCTGGGATTATCTGTGAGAGTATGTGATTATCTCTGTTCAAAACACTGGTCAGTAAACTTTGAATTCCCGGTACTATACACCATGCCTGTTACAAAGTAGATGGTTAATACATGCTTATGGAATGAATGAATGGAATGTGACTGGTGGGGATCCCCCGCTTTCCACCTCACTGACCTTCTCAACCTCACTTGTGATAGGGAAGAGTTCTTTCACCTGTTAACACTGTAATGTATACTAGGATAGGACATCTGTATTATTTAGAAAAGATTGGCTTGTGGTATAATTACTCCCTTCTCCTGCATGGAACTCAGACAAATGGGTCTGATATGGGCTGGGATTAGGGAACACTTGGCATTGTATGTATTACAAGCACACAACTGGCCCTCATGTTCCACACAAGAAATTTATCTTGAGAATGTAATCAATGCTGGTGAAAATATTTCCTTTTTGATGTTCATTATTGTGTTTTATATACTAGCAAACGATTTATGAAGAACATCCAAATGAATCATAGTGAAGAATTGGTTGAATAAATGATCACAGATCTATGTAATAGAATTCACCTTATTCTTTAAAAATATTGTAGATGAACCTTTTTTTATATAGGAAAAATGTTTGTATGTAGAGTAAGAAAAACAAATTATAAAATGTATGTATAATTTACAAAAGTTTATGTAATTTTATAATATTTTACAGCAACTTTTTATAATATTTTATAATAATTAATTATATTTTATATTATATATATATAATATATATATAGATATATATCTCACAGAATTGCTGAGATATATATAATTATATATTAATAATTATAATATTATAATTAATATTATAAAATATATGTAATTATAAAATATATTTACAAAAATATATGTAATTTTATAAAATTTACAAAAATATATTTATTTACAAAAATGTATGTATAAAATATTTATAAAATATATGTAATTTTATAAAATTACAAAAATTTAGAAAAATATATGTAATTTTATAATATAATTTTATAAAATTACAAAAATTTAGAAAAATATATGTAATTTTATAATATTTTTAATTTTTATCATATTTGTTATATACACACCTCTCGTGTGTGTGTGTGTGTGTGTGTGTGTGTGTATGTGTGTGTGTGAGATATATTAGGAAAATATTTGGATGTATCAAGGTATTAACAGTGCTTCTCTCTGGTGGGTGGGACTATAGTCATCAAATCTCTTCTGTAATAAAAATATTCTGAGATTATATTTAATATTAAAATACATTTGTATCTATAGCATTATTCAGTAGGGTCTGTTTTCTAAATGCTCACATTTCCATTACAGTAAGACAAAAACTCTCTTCTGAAATGACAGTGAATTGACTACAACTGATCAAAGTCTGCTCTCTATTATTTGTGCCCAGCTCTTCTGAAAATGATGTCTTTTGGACAATTCAGAATTGGATCACTGGGGTGAAAAATTATCTCAGGATGGCCAGAGGAGAGGCTGAATTATAATTACTTCTTTAAATGGATGTTAGGTTGAGAGTTCTAACTAATTGATTTACGGTTAAAATCAGGCTTTCAAAAAAGTTCCCCAAATATATCCACAGGTAAAAATGGTTAACAGATCCAGGTTCCAGAGATGGAATTATAATGAGACATTTAAAAATAGAGATCGTGGGAAACTACAATCGTAGGCAAGGTGCCATCTGCAAGGCTAATGTAATTATATAGGCCAAATCTCACATAGTTTTTCTCATCACCAAATTCCTCTGGTACTGACGCTCTAGCCTTTGATTATGGGATGTCTTATATTCTTCCCTTCTTGTTATTTGGAATCCATTCACTTTTCCTCATCACGTTGTAATGTTCTCAAGTAAGAATATGCCTTATATGCTTCTTTCCTAGCCGAACAAACAAACAAACAAACAAAACCCCAGGTAAGGATTCATAAGTAGAGAATAGTAGATAAGGATCCTTGACCTATTTTTAGTATTTCAAAATGTCAACCAGACATGGTACATTTTCCCTTCCCAGAACCAGTTAGGGCCACTAAAATGTCAGTGTTCTTTGCCCTTGCCTGGAACTACATAAACTGAATGGTAATCTTAGTAACTATTTCCTGTTTCCTAGGTGTGCCAGTTGGCTGCTGAAGACATTATAGAAATTTCTGAGATGTGTGTGGAGGACCAATTATCAGAGCCCTACAGTTTGATAGTGAAAGAATTGCAAGCCATTGGCCAAGGACATAGATGAACACAATGTTAATGTTTAATATATATTATTTGGCTTGGGGGTTGGGGAAGCCTATTTCATCAAGATAAGTTAATAACTTTGTTTGACACTAAATCAAGCAGATGGAACAGAAAGTTTTTGGCAGAGATTTTCAATTCCACTTGTTTGTTTTGAGACAGTAGTTTCCTGTGAGTTGCATCAGAATCACCTAGGGGAACTCCTATATTACAGGTTCTTCAGCTTTCGTCTTCTTTACCCCAAGATTCTGATTTAGAAGATCTGGGGTAAAGCCTGGGAATGTGAATTTTACAAGACCAGTGCTCTAACCCCTGAGCTATGGAGCCAGGAATGTGAATTTTAATAAGCCCCCAGATCATTATTATGCACAGTTAAATTTAGGAACTGCTAGTGTAGATCAAAATGAAGTAACTTACAAAGAGTACTTAGGTCTAAAGTTTATTTTCAGGTCTACGAAAGAATAAAGATCCCTATAAGGGAGTTACCTTGGATAATTGCTAGGATGTTCCAGCCCTTGCTGGCTCTTCTTTCTCCCTAATCTTTGCCTCAAAGGCAACTTCTGTGGAATGCTCCCTAAATGAAATGTGAGGACTGTGTTACCTGCCATGAGATTAATGAAGTTCTCTGCTGACAATATGACTCTTTTCCTCCTGGCTTCAAGGACGTGGAGTGTCTAAAAAATGGCTAGTATCAAAGTGACAAGAAACAACAAGGGTTAGAGAAGATGTGGAGAAAAGGGAAGCCTTGTGCCCTGTCAGTAGGAATGTGAATGGGTGTAGCCATTCTGGAAAACAGTATGAAGTTCCTCAAAAAACTAAAAATAGAAATACCATACGATCCAGTAATTCCACTTCTGGATGTTTACCTGAAAAAAAATAAAAAACATTAATTCAGAGAGATGTTAGGATTCTCCTATATTTATTGCAATGTTACTTATAATAGCTAAGATATGGAAACCACTTAAGTGCCTATTGATAAATGAATGGATAAAGAAGATGGGATATATATGCATATATATATATAGATAAATATACCACACAATGTGTGTATATATATGTATATATAACACACACAATGGAATATATATATGTGTATACACACACACAGACATATATATTACACTTAGCCATAAATTTCTTGCCATTTGTGAAAGCACGGATGAATGTAAAGGGCACTGTGCTAAGAGAAGGAAGTAAGTATCAGACAGAGAAAGACAAACAGCATATGATTTCACTTACATGTGGAATCTGAAAAAACAAAACCAGTGCACAAACACACAACAATAATAAGTAAAAAGAAACATACACATAAATACAGAGAACAAACTGATGATTGTGAGAAGGGAGACGATTGGGGGAATAATGAAATAGGTAAAGGGGATTAAGAAGTACAAACTTCCAATTTTAAAATAAATAGGTCATGGGGATGAAAAGTACAGCATAGGGAACATAGTCAATAATATTGCCATAACTTTGTATAGTGAGAGAGTGTCACTACATTTATTATGGTGAGCATTTCTTAATGTATAAATTTTTTTTTCTCAAAAATATTGAATCAGTAAGTTATTCATCTGAAACTAATATATGTCAAGTATACTTGAATTGAAAACATTTTTTAAAAAAGGATGTGAAGATCCTAAAGACATTTTTAAGGGTGGGGGGGAGAAAGATTAGCCAGATGGTTTTAGTGTACATTCATAATTCAGTTAAAAAATATAATTTGCTTCCAGACCTTATGTGAACAGATACACATTAACCTAGCTACTATTCTCCTCTTCTTATAAGATCATTTTTTTTTCAACAATATAGGCAAGCAAGACTTTTATCTTTGTTGGATTTGAATTCAGGATGTTTTCCAGTTCGGAAAATGAACCCCTGAAAATGTTTCATTTAATTGTAATAGTGCAGGAGGACATCCTAATGCTCTGGAGAAAGTTATAAATAGTTACCTAAACCATTAAAACCAATATACTTTAATACAAATAGAGCCTCATATAAATTGGAGATAAACACATGGAAATCCATGTGATGGAGTATTTGGAGTAAACACAATTTTTTTGGAAGAATGATTACATTTAAAATGTTTAAGATTCAGGGGCTCCTGTGTGGCTCAGTGGGTTGGGGCCTCTGCCTTCGGCTTGGGTCATGATCTCAGGGTCCCAGGGTCGAGCCCCACATCGGGCTCTCTACCCTGCGGGGAGCCTGCTTCCCTTCCTCTCTCTCTGCCTACTTGTGATCTCTGTCTGTCAAATAAATAGAGTCTTTAAAAAAATGAATAAAATGTTCAAAATTCAATGCTAAGTGATGAAATCAACTTAAAAATATATACTGGCCTAAACCATATTTGGGGGTCTTTTGGGTTCCTAAATCCCCAATTCCTCTGTGTGTGTGTGTATGTGTATGTGTGTGTGTTGGGGTGGGATGCAGGAGCCTTCCTCAAACCAGCAACACACACTGCTATTGACCTTAAGAGGGTGTCTTATATTTCAATTCCATTCTGACACTGTCTACCTAGAGATAGCATCAGATTCCACAGTTTAAGAGTTCAGTCCTACAAGACCTCCCCCTCTCCCTTCAGATGCCAGTTGCAAGGCTAGGTTATCACCTGTGCTTCTGACAGAGCTGCTACAAATTTGAGGTTCCCATGACCTCCTCCACAGGTTTTTTTTTTTTTAATTTAATTTAATTTAATTTTTTTCTGTGTTCCAGCATTCATTGTTTATGCACCACACCCAGTGCTCCATGCAATACGTGCCCGCCATAAACCTCCACAGGTTTGATTAATTTTCTAGAAGGGATCACAGAACTCAAAGAGAAATTTTATTTACTAGATCATGTTTCTTATACAAAGATATAACTCAGGGATGGCCAGATCAAAGAGATGCATGGGGCAAAGGCATAGGGAAAAATGGGGGAAAATGGGAAGCTTCGGTGTCCTTTCCAGGCATACCACTCTCCCACCACCTCTGTGTGTTTGGCAGTCTGGAAGCTCTCCAAACTCCATCCTTTTGGCCTTTTATGGAGGCTTCATTACTTAGGCATGATTGATTGAATTATTGGCTCTTGGTTACTGATCAAATCTCTGGCTGGTCTCTCCTCCCCAAAGGTCACGGGGTGAGATAGAAAAGTTCCAACCCTCTACTCACAAGGTTGAATGCCCTGGCCTGGTTTTACCTAGGTCCTTTCCCATTGTTACTTCATTAACATAACAAAAGCACACATATGGCACTTATCATAGGAAATTTCAAGGGTTTCAGGAGTGGTGCCAGAAATAGGACAGAGACCAGATATACATGAGCAGTCCTTCCCAAACCTTATCTTTGGTTTTGCTTTCCACAGTTTTAGTTGCTTGTGGGCAACAGTGGTCTGGAAGCCAACAATTCTCTTTCTGATGAATTGTCATGTCGGAAGGTCAATAGAAGCCTAATGTGATTCTCCTTCTGACAAACCATCTGAAGGTCAAAAAAAGCCTACTGTTACTTACGCATGTTGCCATGTCTTTGGCATTCGCTTCACTTCATCTTGTGATAGGGGAATTTTATTCTCATGTGGTCAGGAGAAGAAGGGTGAGTATAGGGCAATTAGATATTTTGAGAGAGAGATACCACATAATTTTTATGACAGTGTATTGTTATAATTGTTCTGTTTTTAGTCCTTTTAAGAAATAGATTTTATTTATTTATTTCAGAGAGTGAGCGAGCATGAGCAGGGGGAGGGGCAGAGGGAGAAGCAGACTCCCCGCTGAGCAGGGAGCCCCACATGGGGCTTGAGTCTAGGACCCCAGAATCACAACCTGAGCTGAAGGCAGATGCTCAACCGACAGAGCCATAAAGGTACCCCTATTTTTAGTCCTTGCTGTGAATCTCTTATTGTGCCTAATTTAGAAATTAAACTTTATCATAGTTATGTGTGTAAAGGAAAAAAGATGGTATATATAGGTTTTAGTACCATCTACAGTTTCAGGCATCCACTGGAGGTCTTGTAATATGTTTCCTGCATGTAAGGGGGACTACTGTATTTCTTTATTATAAATCACAATATCACAGGGAGGAATCCAATTTGAAAACTAAATTAACTGGCAAAGAACACTCCAAGTTATTAGCAGCGGTTATCTCTGGATGACATAATGATAGTCATTTTTGTTGATCTTATTATATTTGTTGTAACTTACTCTTTAATTTCTAAATGTACAGCACAAAGCACATAATAACTTTTTGATAAGAAAACAGATTTTTAAAAAACTATCTGTGTTTACATTGGATACATACCTAACATTTATTTATCCATACCCATACAAAGGCTTAAATCTTAGATAAAGAATACAGATCAATGTTTCATGAAAGATATGCAGCAGCTTTGGGGTCCAATGAGAAGGGAGTTGGGTCTGGGGTTACAAGGTAGCAAGTATCTGGCCAACTTAGAGTCACCTCCCCCCCACCACATGAAACCCATTGCAGGCATTACCAACAATTTCAGGCCTCTTTCTCACAGAGCTCTGGCATCAAACATCCCAACATCCCACTAGTTATGAGCAGTTGATTGAGATGGCAGACACTACTCGTCTTTGCTGGCTTAGTATAGAGTCCTTACCCCTACGGCACTGTATCTAATTGGGAGACACGGCAAACACGAGAAAAGCAAAGTATAAAGATTAATTCCCAGTTCAAAATAACCCAAGAAGAAATGCCAGAAGGCAGTCCGCGATTAATTATCAGATGAATCAGAGGAGGAGGGCATTTTATTTTGGGATAGTAAGAACATCAAATATTTTCCAGTATGTACCAACGTTGTCTATGCGATGTCAAAATAAGAGGAAGAAAAATGTCTCCACCTCCTCCTTTGTAGGTCAGATTCCTTTCTACTCCTGGATGGTCAGAGCTGACACACCTCTCCTTAAGCAGTGACCCTGAACGTGTTGGTTTCTTTCTCTGGGTCTTAGTTTTCTTTTTCTTTAAAGTGAGTCAGGAGGCTTTGCTAGGGTGTGGCAAATGTGATGACATAAAACTGTAGGAGAATGGCTTGAGAGTTACTGTATTTTATTTTATTTTTTTAAGGTATGGCGGGGGTGGGAGTAAGAGGATTTTATTTATTTATTTGACAGAGAGAGAGGTCACACGTAGGCAGAGAGGCAGGCAGAGAGAGAGGGAGAAACAGGCTCCCCGCTGAGCAGAGAGCCTGATGTGGGGCTCGATCCCAGGACCCTGAGATCATGACCTGAGCCGAAGGCAGAGGCTTAAACCACTGAGCCACCCAGGCGCCCCTGTATTTTATTTTATTTATAAATAAGTAGAGCTTTTAGAGCTTTTATTTTCAGTAACTCAGTTTATCCCACATTTCAAATAATACCGCCCCTTCTGCCATGGGTCTGCTGTGATAAGGCACTCTGCTTGGGAAGGTTGCCAAACAGATAGGTTGTGGGATAATAATTAAATTTAGCCCCCCATTAGGGTGTCTGTATTGCTTTTCTTTATATGCTGATAAGAGACCTAGGACCTAGGCAGATAGTGGTGGTGGCAAGATGGCTATTGAATGTATGAATATGAGTTGTGTTGTTTTTCAATAGTGGGGCTATAGCTACTTCACTTTAATTTATAAAAGCACAGGATTTTGTTGTGAAGTTTCAAACTGCAGAACATTTCATAGTGTTTTTGGACTGCTTGCCAGATGGAGGACGCATGTGAGGGCACAGTTGCGTATACCATATAATGCCAAGATGGAGAATGGCATTTTCCAGTGCTGTGCTGGAAGTTCCAAGACCTGGGGTTTACTGCCAACTTGGCCACTTAGTAGTTATATGTCCTTAGGTGTTGTGATCCTCTGTTTTTTTTCCCCCCTGTCAAATTCCCACTTTCCCCTTCTTAGGGTAACAGCACCCCAATTTTCAGGAGTAACTGCCCCTTCTCCATTCAGTGCAAACCCCTGATTGAGGGGTGAGATATGCATACATGTGACTAATAAGAACAACAGTGATTGAATGAGAGATGAGCCTGTGACCCAAACTGGGCCAATTAGAGTGAATCCTGAGACTTTGCTAGAAGTTTTAGGGAAGAAGAATTTTCTTTTATATAGGATGCTACTAAACCTATTGATGGCTGTCTTCCTACTCTGAGGATCACCTGCCTGAAAATGAAGCCAAACCAGAAGAGAAGAATTGTACAAGAAGAGAAAAACAGACCCTAGACAAATAGATTTTTTTATTATGTTGTTAGCCAGCATATAGTACATCATAAGTTTTTGTTGTAGTGTTCAACGATTTATTAGTTGCATATAACACCCAGTGTTCACCCCAACACATAACTCCTTTAATACCCATTACTGAATTACCCCATCCCTCCAGCTCCTTCCCTTCTGTAACCCTTAGTTTGTTTCCTGGACTCTAGGGTCTCATGGTTTATCTCCCTCTCTGATTTCTTACCATTCAGTTTTGCCTACCTTCCCCTGTGGTCCTCTGCTCTATTCCTTATGTTCCACGTATGAGTGAAACCATATGATAATTGTCTTTCTCTGCTTGGCTTATTTCACTTAGCATAATCCCCTCCAGTTCCATCCATATTAATGTAAATGTAAATGGTTGGGTATTCCTCCTTTCTGAAGGTGGAATAATATTCCATTGTATATATGGACCACATCTTCTTTATCCATTCATCAGTTGAAGGCATCTCAATTCCTTCCACAGTTTGGGTATTGTGGACACATTGCTGCTACGAACAATTTTTTTTTTTTTAACTACATCTCTATCTTTGGGGTAAATACCTAGTAGTACAACTGCTGGATCGTAGGGTAGCTCTATTTTTAACATCTTGAGGAACCTCCATACAGTTTTCCAAAGTGGTTGCCCAGTTTGCATGCCTACTAACAGTGTAAGAGGGTTCCCCTTTCTCCACAACCTTGACAACACTTGTCGTTTCCTGTCTTGTTAATTTTGGCCATTCTAACTGGTATAATGTAGTATCTCATTGTGGTTTTGATTTGTATTTCCCTGATGGCTAGTGATGTTGAACATTTTTTCATGTGTCTCTTAGCTATTTGAGGGTCTTCTTTGGAGAAGCATCTGTTCATGTTTTCTGCCCATTTCTTAACTGGATTATTTTTTTTGGAGTGTTGAGTTTGATTAAGTTCTTTATAGATCTTGGATATCAGCCCTTTACCCAAAGTGTCATTTGCAAATATCTTTTCCAATTCCGTGGATTGCCTCTTAGTTTTGTTAACTGTTTCCTTTGCTGTGCAAAGGCTTTTTATCTTGATGAAGTCCCCCCCAAGATTCATTTTTGCTTTTGTTTCCTCAATGTGATGCAGGAATCCATCAAAATCCTAGAGGAGAATATAGGCAGTAACCTCTTTGACATTGGCCACAGCAACTTCTTTCAAGAACAGTCTCTAATGACAAGGGATAAAAAGGATTTGATCACCTAGGCTCAATCCTTCCTGAAACCAGAAATATTCCACTCAGGGCCTCAGGGGCCTGTGAATCAGTATATTAGTTAATTTGCTTCAGGTCTGAATTAGGTTTCTCTCCCTTGCAGCCAGAGTTCCTAACTTACTGGGCAATTCCCCTTCAGGGCTTCAGTTTTCTTCTCTTGAAAGGGTTAAAAATTTATTTATTTACTTATTTTTTTTTTTAAAGATTTTATTTATTTATTTGACAGAGAGAGATCACAAGTAGGCAGAGAGGCAGGCAGAGAGAGGAGGAAGCAGGCTCCCTGCCGAGCAAAGAGCCTGATGTGGGGCTCGATCCCAGGACCCTGGGATCATGACCTGAGCCAAAGGCAGAGGCTTTAACCCACTGAGCCACCCAGGCGCCCCTAAGGGCTAGAAATTTAAAAGAAAACACAAACTTTATTTTGCCATTTGATTTAAAAAATATATGAAAAAAACAATATATGAAGAAAACAATATATAAAAAAATGGAAAAAGCAATATATGGTCATTGAAAACTTTTACATTACAGAAGAGGATTTTTTGGTTGTGTCCACATTTATCTATTAACTATTGCTGTGTAAATAATTGCACTCAAATCCAGTGGCTTGAAATAATAAGTGTTTTTATTGTTCATGACTCTAAATGTTCAATTAATTTTGGTGATCTGCTCCAAGCTTAGGAGATCACACTGGAGACTGCTCACCTCTCTAATGTCTATGGTCTGTATCAGCTTGGAACTGATGGGTATGGGATAGCTTCATCTGCAGATCTGGAGGGCTGGCTGTCAGGTAGAGCAATGGGATGTTTGGGCTCTATCTCTTTTATCACAAAGTAGACTAGTTTGAGGCTTGTCCTCCTAGTGGTTGAGCAGGGCCTTAAGAGGGCAAGTGGAAGCCTCTATTTATTTATTTATATTTATATATTTTTTAGACATATAATGTATTATTTGTTTCAGGGGTGCAGGTCTGTGATTCCTCAGTCTTATATAATACCCAGTGGAGGCCTTTTGAGGCTGAGGTTTATAACTGTCTCAACTTTCCTCCAGTTGCTTCTGTAGGCCAAAGCAAGTCACAAGGCCAGCAGGATTCAGGGGAGGAGAAAATGACACCACATTTCGATAGGAGGAGTTGCAAAATCACATTGCAAACAGCATACATATAGGAATGAGGAATAATAGGTGCTGTTTTCATAATCACTATGTAACTGTAGTCTCTCAGAAATAATCACTGTTAATGTTTTGATGTACTTTCTTCTAGATTTACTCACAAACACATATCTTCTGTTTATTTTTACTTTGGAGAATACATACATATTTTCCAGAAAACACATTTTCTATTTGTTTTTATTTTTGTGGTTGTTTATGAAAAATGGATACTCTATGTACTGTCTTACAACTTACTGTTTTCAGCTTGACAATTTATCTTGAACATATTTCTACGTCTATCCATATCAACCTCTTCTACAGAGATTGAATGTAGATCATTTTCGTAGCTCTGACCTTCTGAGAGTCTGGGATTCTATGACTCATTATGAGCTGAATTTCTTCAGTCCTCAAGCTCATTCTTCAAAGTGGTAGGAGAACTGTTGGATTCCCAAATAGCTAAAAAGTTGAGCCTCTAATCCTGGCTGAGAATATGTGTCAATTTTGACTGTTGAGTGATTTCACCCTTGCTGGTTAGAAAATTACTTGTTGTTGTTGTTATCATCATCATCATCATCAATTTTTATAGTGATAATTATGAGACTGTTTTTGTTGAAATTCCAGCAGTTGACTCTCATTAACCCATGGAAGTATATGCTCATTGTTCTGGATATACTGGTTGCCTTCTGGTTTGCACCAATTCAGAAATGCTAGAATTGGAAGATGAGCAAGGGACTAAGAAAGGTAATCTGGTTGCAGTAAGTTAAGCACTTGCAATGTTGATTCCACAGCATTAAGTTAAAGAGGGATGATAGACTGAGGATTATCAGGCTCTGGTTCTTTGGTTTTGAGAAGTCATGAAGTCTTGAGAGCTGCTCACATTTCTTCAGAGCATGCCCTTGTAGTTCTTAAGCACCCTCAGACCAAAAACAGCTTATACTATAGTAACCGACTTTGGAAACTTGAATAGATTTCTCTGGTGTTATGATTAAGATCTTTTGGGAAATTTTAGCTAATAGATGTTAGCTAAAGAATGTCAAGGCAGTTATAGATCCTGAAGTAAGTGATTCATCACTGAAATAGCTGCTTTCAATCTTTTTGTCCTTCAGCATAACCAACATGTAGCCATCAGTTACATTGACAGAATTGATTGAACCTATGTGACATGAGCTAAGAATAAGTGGATTTCTGTGTCTGTTATAAGACAGAGTGTCTTCATCCATTCTTTCATTTATTCATTCAAAAATATTTATTGATCATCTACTGTTTGCTATAGGAATACAAAGATGAATACCACAGTTTTTGTCCCCAAGGTCTTAACATTTTAGTAGAGAGAAATTGATACCTATAATGTGATTTGAAGAGTTCCATGAACAAGAATTGATATTATAGTCTAAAGGAAATTCGAGATGGCATATAAAGATACCTCAGGTAATGAAGTACATAAAAATAATATAGTAGTACATACTTATGTAGTATTTATATCAGGTTTTTTCAGAGAAGCAGAACCAATATCTGACTATCTATCTATCATCTTCTATTATAAGAGAGAGGGAATGGGGGGGGAGGAGAAAGAGAAAGAAAGAAAGAAAAAGGGAAATAGAGAAAGAGAAATATAGATTTATTTTAAGGAAATGGCTCACAAGATTTTGGAGGCTGGAAAGCCTCAAATCTGCAGGGCAGGCCGGCAGGCTAGAGACTCAGGGAAGAGTTGATTTTGCAGCTCAAGTCCAAGTCCAAATTCTGGTGGCAGAATTTCTTCTTCCTCTGAGGACACCAGTCTTATTCTCCTAAGGGCTTCAGCTGATTGGATGAGGCCCATGTTATGGACAGTAATCTGCTTTACTCAGAGTCTACTCATTTAAATGATAATCGCATGTTAAAAATCCCTTCACAACAACATCTAGACTAGTGTTTGACCAAGAACTGGGCAGCATGATATAGCGAACTCAACACACAAAACAAACCATTACAATCCACCCCTTGTCAACTTCGTACCTATACACATTTCCTTAAACCATAGTTAATTTCCAAATAAAGGAAATAACAAGGACATACTCCTATCTAATATGATATAACTATCTTTCTTATACCCAAAAAGGCACTAACCCTCAGGTGATGTTCATTCTTCTCCTTAAGATGAAACTTAAATACTATGATCTAAAATTAACAATATTTAAGTACTATGATGTAAAGTTAAAACAGCTTAGTATAAGTGAATCAGAGAAGGAAGAAAAATTCATTTGTTTACTATGTACACATAAGTTTGTAACAGAGTGAGGAAATACTAATGACAATTATGTTTCCTATTTATTTACCTGGTCTCATGGTCATAACTGGTATTTATAACCATCTTCCACCACTACTCATTCTATATTCCCTTTGTCTTCATCAGACATCTCAGCTGGTTGTGGTTCTTTACCTGGTATGGTGACCCAAACCTTCATTCTTGAATGGACTGGGCCACTAGTAGTCTTGCTTGACTTTACTTGCTACAGTTTTCATTGACCTTTGTCACAAAGTGAGAGAGTACTGTGGGACACCCTAGGGGATCTCCTATATTCAGACATACCCTCCCTTACCTCCATGTAGAGTTGAGGTTCAGTTTTTCTTTGGTGATCCGGATCAGTCACCCCAGCCACCATTCTAACTGCCTTCTTTCCTTGTTAATTTGGAGACATGAGGAATCTAAAGTGGCTGGGTGGCAGTCTTAATTTCCAATTAATGGAATTATTAGAGTGTTTTCTGGTGGAAGTACCCCTCCCTCTGAAGCTAAGACCTCTAGTGCCACAGAGGATAAGGTTGCAGGGACAGGAAGCCCAAAATTTCCTAGGAATCACTAAGGATATGTGCCAGTAGATCTCCCCTGGATTCCTGGGCCCATCAGTCTTGGCCATGGAAGAAATTAGCACATATTAGATGCTAATTCAGAGCATATATAGCTTCCTGGTGAACCTTGTTCCAGCTTTGCAAGGCTTTGCCACCTAGTTGGCACTATTACTGAGTTTTTGAAACGTCATTCTAAAAGTCTGACAAGCTTGCCACTTCAGAATAGTGGGGAACATGGTAAGACCAGTAAATTCCTTAAGCATATTCTCTTTACTACACTTCATTTGCTGCGAAGTGAGTTCCTTGATCAGAAGAGCTGCTGTGTGGAATAGTATGAATGTGGTTAAGGTATTCTGTAAGCCCATAGATGGTAGTTTTGGCACAAGTATTGAGGGCAAGGAGGACAAATCCATATCCAGTGTCTATTCCAGTAAAAACAAAATGTTGCCCCTTCTATGATGGAAGCAGTCCAATGTAATAAATCTGCCACCAGGTAACTGGCTGGTCACCCGGGGAAATGGACTTCTCAGTGTTGGTCTCTGCTGCTGGGAGAGGTTACGAGAGGTTAAGGTCACACAGCTAATAAGGGAATGCAACTCCAAAGTCTTTGTCTTAACTGCTACATTCTCTCTGGCCTGTAGCAATGAGAAATGTCCCCAAAGTGAACACAAATAAAATGGTTTTCAGAAAAACCCTGGTGTTGAGGATGAAGTGCTGAATTAAACTCCCAAGACCTAACTTGGATTGCAAGTCAGCCAGGAACTTTTCATCAATCAAGTAGTTCCCTTTATCCTTCTTTGACTCATCTGTAAAATGATAGTGAGCCTAAATCATGAGTATTCAAATGATGTTAATAATGTTTAGCTATTCCAAGGTTTTAGTAGTGAGAAACTCTGAGGGGTAATTAGGGAGGGCAAATGGGTGGTTTCTGGGTGGCTTCTCACCACCATCTTTACATCAACTAGAGAATCTCAGCTTTCAACCAGTTTCATCTGTGGGAATATGAAAGGCACTGGAACAGAATATCAGTATCTTCTATCTTCAGTATTACAGAGGAATGGAACTGAGATTTAGTCAACATTTAGTATACTAGTCGTTCTTCTACTTATGAGCTTTAAACCTAAAAAATTATTTTCAGTTATATATTGCTTAGTAGCTTAACAAAACCATATGTTATTTCTTGCAATTTTTTTGGTTGCCCAAGCAGTCCTTTTGTTCCACATGGTATTGGCTCAGATATCTCATGAAGTTTCACTCAACTAATGACTAGGCTAAGCTGTAAAGCTTCAGAAGTCCTGTCTCACATGTTTGTTGTCTTAGTGCTGGCAGATGGTAAGGAATCCTTGATTCTTTACCTTGTATCTTCTCATCCTCCATGGCCTCTACATGACACCTCTCTTACAGAAGGCTAGCCTGGACTTATGTAGCATGGTGGCCTCTGTCATTTAGGCCATATTTGATTTGTCAGTACAAGTTGCAATAGCAATCCAGGTTTAAAGGGAAGAGAAGTAAACTTATACCCCTTGATGGGAGGAGCTATGTGTATATTCAGGGAGGGAGAAATTATTGGCTTGTTTTATTGGTTTCATTGACTTTATAATGGTTTTCTATTCTCTATTTCATTAATTTTGGCTCTAATCTTTATCATTACTGATTTTCTGCTTGTTTTCTGATTAGTTTACTCTCCCCCCGACCCCATCCAGTATCTTAAGATAGGAGGTTATGCTATCAATTTAAGATCTTTCTTATTTCTAAATAGAAATGCTTTAGCTGTATACTGTGAGTATTGGCATGCTATGTCTTCAGTTTCTCTCAACACAAGGTATTTTCTTTCACTTGTGACTTCTTTGATACATTGGTTATTAAGGAGTGGGTTGTTTAATTCTTACATATTTGTGAATTTCTAAAATTTCTTTCATTGACTGAATTTATAATTTCATTCAATTGTAGTTAGACAACATGCGGTATATTATTTCAATTCTTTTGAATTTATTAATGTTTATTCTGTGGGCTAGCATGTGGTCTATTCTGGAGAATGTTCTGTGTGCTTGAGAAGAATGTCTTTTCTGTTCTTTGTTGGTACCTGGTTTATCATGTTGTTCAAGTCTGCTCTTTCCTTGTTGACATCATAGTTATATCCATTATTGAAGGTAAAGTATTGAAGTCCTTAGCTATTATTGTTGAATTGTCTAGTTCTCCTGCAATTCTGTCAAGTTTGCTTCCCATTTTTCAGGGCTTGGTTGTTAGATGCGTAGATGTTTATAACTGTTGTATCTTCCTGATTGACCCTTTGTCACTATTAAGTGTCTCTATTTATCTCTAGCAACATTGTTTTTTGCTTTAAAAGATATTTTGTCGAATATTAGTATAACTACTTCAGCTTTTTTATGGTTGCTATTTACATGGCATATCTTTTTTCCATCTTTTTACTTTCTATATTTTTATGTCTTTTAACTTAATGTGTCTTCTATAGGCAATATATAGTTGGATCTTGGTCTTGTATGAGTTTTACAATCTCTATCTTTTAACTGGATTGCATAATCCATTCATATTTAATGTTATTACTATATACCAGAATTTATGTGTGTCATTTCTCTTTGTTTCTACATAATGCATGTTTTCTTTGTTCCTCTCTTCTTCCTTCTTTCTTTCACATTAAGTGAATATTTTCTAGTGAAACATTTTAATTCCTTTAATGATCTTTTCACTATATTTTTGGGTATCTTTCTTGGTGGTTGCTTTAGGACTTACCACATACATCTGAAATCAGAATCTATTTTATATTTTGTACAACTGTAATTCTAGTGAGATCTAGACATTATTCCTATGTATCTCTATTCCCTCTTCCCCTGTTTGTGCTGTTGTCATTATACATATAACATCTATGCATGTTATAAGCCCAACAATACATTGTTATAATCATTATATGATTTTATGTCTGTAAACAAACTTGAGAGGAAAAAGGAGACAAATATATACTTATAGAGTTTGTTCTATTATCCTTCCTATTTACCATTTTGTAGTTCTTTTCATTTCTGTGAATTCAAGTTACCGTAATCTGGTGTGATTTCCTTACTCCCGTACAGCTTTACTCCGACCCTCCACCTTTGTGATATTATTGTCCAATATTCTACACTTCTATGTGTTATAGACCTAACTGTACAAGTATAAGCACACTTTTTGTACAGCTGCTTTTTAAATTAGATAAATTAGCTAAGAGAAGAAAGTAAAAGAAATGATCATTCATGTAGTCTTAACTATTCATGTAGTATAACTATGTAATTACCTTTGCTGGTACATATTCTGCTTTTTTGTGCAAGGATTCCAATTACCATCTGGGAATACTTTCTTTCAGCCTGACAAATTTTCTTTAGTATTTCTGATAAGGTGAGTTAGTGACCATTTTTGAAGACGATCTACCACAAATTATTGTAGAATTCAACAGAGCCATGTACTGAACCAGAAGCATTATCAACTCTACCTATCACCAACAGATGGCATTAGAGTTTGCATCAATAGCATCACAAATACATTTATGATCACATTTGTTGGAACTTTAATTGTAACTAGAGGAAGCTTCAGTAATGCTGGCCAGTGTGCTAAACAAGACTTCTGGTGAGGGATCCCAAGCATGGGCTAGGGCTACATAGTGGTCAAAAGTGGCTGCTTTGGCTGGTATGACCCACAAAACAGAGGAGAGGAGGTTTCCAGCTCTGGCTTCTTTCCAAAACAAAGAAAATATTCTCAGTTATGCTGTGGCATCTTGAAAGTAGGTCACATCTACAGTTACAGTTATTTTGTGGTGACCCTGTAATCTAAACCAGTTCCTTGCTCTCTATTTAATTTGGAAAAATCATTAAAACAAAACAAAACAAGATCCCAGTTAGGAAAGACCTGCTCCGTAACAGATAATTACTTCTCTTCCAGAGTCTCTTCCATGAGTGTCTGTGGATATACCTGGTTTGGGAGAAGCAGTGCCAGACACCATGGGCTAGGCACTGTGCTTGATGTTATCAACAATTACTCTCTAATACTTCATGCAAACAGTTCTGTGGGTCAGATGTTACTATCTCCTGCTTATAGAAGCAGAATCTGTAGCTCTGAGAGTTTAAGTAACTAACTCCAGTCACATAGCTGGTACGTGGAAGAGAGTTGAAATTCAGGCCTTTGTATCCCAAGTCACATGGCACTTATAAGGGTCAAAGTGGTAAATCTGGGGGGGAGGGGTGGCTGAGAGCACATTTTAGATCTTCTGCTTTAGCTTGGACCATCTTTCTTTCTTTCTTTTGAGAGAGTGTGTACATGAGGATGGGGGTGGGGTAGAGGGAGAGAGAAAATCCCAAGCAGGCTCCTTGCCCTTTCCCATTTCCCATTTTCCCATGGAAATGACATGGACTCAGTCTCACAACCCTGAGATATGACCTGAGCTGAAATCAAGAGTTGGATGCTTAACTGACTGAGCCACTAACCGATTGGTGTCTCTAGCTTGGACAATTTTGTTAACATCCCATCCTTCCCCATTCTGCCAGTGCCCAGTCTGTGTTCTGTGGTTTACCCTATTTTATGTATAGACTGATGTGCTAGTTTAACTATACATTCTATTTAATGATTCAGTTGTTTGGAAATTTTAAAGCATTTGTTTTCTGTCCTTCTCACTGGTGGGAATAAACTTGTGGTCCACATTTCTCTTTTTACTTCTCAATAATAAAAAATTAGACTGGGGTTTGTTGATGGCATCAAGTTGACTTGCAGGTTGTGACACCTTGAGTGCTTTCGTGAGACTATTGTAATCAAAGCTAATTAGATTCCTGGCTGGTGGGTAAAAAATACTGGCTGGCCATTAGGAGATCTTATTGTATCACTACATTTACCACAAACACATTGCCTGACTGTGGGCAAGTTATTTTGCCTTGCTGGACTTCCATTTCTACATCTATAAAATTAGGGGGCTGTATTTGATACTCATAAGTTTCTTTGGCCTTAGGACTAGGACTTTGCTATTGCCTCATAAACTCCTAGAAATTGGAAGAAGAATAACTTCAAAGGCCCAGAAGCTGGTATTTTCATTGTCCCTCGTGTCCTTGCCACAGGACACGAAAGGCAGTTGCCCAGCTACTGACCCATTCAAGGCCTTTCCCACTCATTTGAAATCTCATGCCTTGTTACCTTCTGAGGTTTTTTGGCTTCTGAATGTAGAGACTCACTTCCTACAACCTTGGTACTGACAATATAATGATGGTACTTGCTGCCTTGTATTGAGCCCTACTATATTCCAGTGTTATGTTTTCAATACCTCCTATAGGAACTGTTAAAGGCACTTTACACAGATGATCTCATTAACCATTGCAACATGCCTGTAAAGTAGATACCATGACTATCCCCAATGTGGTAAGATGAAGAAAATGAAGACCAGAGAGAGAGAAAGAGGCAAAACTAGGATTAGAACTCAGGCTCTCTGACACTATAACCTATATTTTCACCACAAGCCTGTCTCCTATGGGAAGTGAAAAACCTGAGCACAACTAACCTGAATGGGGGTTCTGGGAATGTGGTAAATCTGTATGTCTGCTTCCCAGTGGAGAGGAATGGAATGGGTATTTGGAGATAACTATAATATGCAAACTGGCCTTTGGATCAAATTGCTAAAAATAATTTAAGACCAGATGAGAAGTTCTCAGTAGTTCGTAACTAAGAACTACCTTTCAAGGTAGGGAGCTAGAATACAGAAATGTCAACTGTGGTGTTCTTATGGGTAGGCAGAAAGGATAGAACTCTGCTATCCAAGTTGGAAGATCTAAGAATGAAGACCAATAAGCCATTTGTTTGGTTATCATGTTCCCTGCTATAGTTGCATCCAGTGGAACTGTATATTTAAGCAGTCCACTTCAAAATGGCTTCAAGGATCATTTCCACCTTGGAGTTCCTGCAAATGTGTGCCTATGGTGTTACTCATCTACCCGTAAGACCAGACAGCTATTCTAACCAGTGTAGTCTCCTGCCTATGTGAAGTGCCTTTCATGGACAACACTGAGTGAGACCACAGAATGGAGACAGTTGTCTTTTCTGACCTTGTTTATATTATTTGGCTTGAAGGTTGTAGGAAAAGAGAGGAACATCTAAGCTACCTCTCATAGAAAAACTCCATGTCTTAGATTGTTCATATCTAGCTTGGGAAGGAGCATCAGGTAGGCTGATGATAATTTTGAAGGTCAGAACCAACTATAAAGTATCAATTTTTATACTGGTATTTTGGTGATGGGAAGCACTTTTGTAGCAGAGCTTTCTGCTGACATACAGTATTTCTCTGTAGATCACTTATCTTGGTTTAATAGTTAGATGGCAAGTTATTTTTGTGTGTGTGTGTGTTCTTGAATGAATTTGACAGGTACACAACTTGAATCAAGCTGAGAAAATTCTCTGTTGTTGCTTTACTCTTTACCTCAACTTTGGCCTTCCACATAGGAAACACGCTTTCAAGAGAGATCTTCAGGCTACCAGCTAGTGCCTGTAGTTCTTCAGTGACAATCTAACATTCTCTTTACATAGGTAGGAAAATGGAGGCACTTATTCAAGAATAAGTAGCAAACATGCAAAATCTAGAATGTACCTCTCTATGTAGGGGAAAGAAGTAACTAAATGATGAATAATAATTCCTTTTATAGATGCTCCCCTAAGAAAAGTGCAACCATTTTTAGAATAAAGTACCCTGGCGTCTAAAACTTCTTTTAAAATTCTATATTCAATAATTTTTATGTAAATCTTTTCATTGTTTTTCTTTTGCCAAATAGGGATAATGATAGTCCTTTTTAACAGCTTAGCAAAGAACTGTTCTAATGGTGTTATTTTGGTTTTACAGATTCATTTAGCTGGAGGAACATATTTACAACAGCCAAACAGGATTTTATGGAGTAATTAGTGGCTAGAAAGAAGGAGGACCAAATATATTTTTTTTAAATGAGGGGAATGAAGTGCTTCTGATAAGTAGATAGCTTGTCATGTTCTTCTAATTTCATCAGATTCGTCTACTCTGAACTATAGCTACTATTCCTTCAGATGCAAAGCATACTTGTGTTCCTAAGCAGTGGGGCCAGATAAGAGTGACTTTTTTGTCTTGGAGGGGAAGGTATTGGTCCAAATCCAGTCTTCCTTTAGACCAAGAAACTTTTGATACTGTCATACCTGAGGCTTGGGGAATGTCTAGTACGGTCATAAATACCATCCACCATTCCTACTCTTCAACCATTTACTAACAAACTACAAGGAAATGAGACCAATCTCATTTTCACTTTCTAAAGCTACTGTTGGCCATAATCCTATAATATACAGGTATTCTGGAGTAGTCTTGGTTTTAGAAATCCCCTCCCATTTCCTAAAAGGATCAATTTCTGTACCAAGAACTCTATCATAAGACACTTCTGGCTTTAGGTTTGGCTTTTCATCATGAAGTGAGAATATCCTTTCTGGGATACTTAGTTCCTAAAACGGCTCTCAGTGCTCCCAGGCTCCTGGTATTCATGCCCTTGTTTAAGACTAGGCTGAACCTATTGACATGCTTTTTAGAGTATAGTAGGACAGAGTGATGGGGTATCACTTCTGGGATTAGCTTTTAAAAGATTAACTTCTGTCTTGCTCTTACTCTCTTTCTCATTTGCTTATCCTTATGGTAGCCTGCTGCCATGTTGTAAGCTGCCTTTCAGAGAAGTTCCTGTGGCAAAGAACTGAGGGTATCCTCTTGCCAATATCCAGTGAGGAACTGAGGTTCTCAGGCCATAGCCCATGAAGATATAAGTCCTGCTAGTGACTGTATAGGTGAAGTTGGAAGCGAATCTTTCCCCACTTGAACCTTCACATGAGACCCCCAACTCTGGCTGACACTTTGACTGTAGTCTAAGGGATTCTAAGACAAAAGACTCAGATGAACTGCTCCTGGTTGACTGACTCATAGAAACTGTGAGATAACAAATGTTTTAAACCACAAAGTTTTGGGTCTTAAAGTAGCATTTGCATCCTAAAGTAAAATAATTATTAAGTCAAATTCCAATCTTTATCCTAACTCCTCAGTTTTGTACTTTTATTCCTTTGTTTTCAGTTGGATTTAGTATGTTAATGTGTATTAAAAAATGGATTGTGTATTTTGTTTTCCAACATTGTCATGTAGCATTTGTATGAATAATTATAATTGTAATTCATTCCTGCTAAAATAGTATCTGTCTCTTTAGCTCTTTCCTGACCCTTTCTTTCTAAAACCATACTTAATTAAACAGAACTCTTTTTCCAAGTGTCAGAAACCAAACTCAAACTAGCTTAAACATAAATTAGGCTTTATTAATTCACATGTGTGAAAAGTCTAAGGAAGTGGATCCTGGCTTCATTATAACAAGATGCAAGGGTTTCAGGCATTATGACTCAGTTGCTCTCTTTGTCTCTCCATTACCTCAAAGTCTCTGCTTTCCACACCTATATATCTGTACTCAGTGTTCTCCCTATCTTTATTTCTAGGTCAACTCTCTTCTTCCTGTCTGCAAAAATGTCATGCCACAGAGAATCAAGAGAAAAAGGAAACATGTCTTTTTTTCTAGAGTCTTCAGTGACTCCCTCAGAGGTCTCTGGCTCAGCAGGCTTACATAC
This sequence comes from Meles meles, assembly GCF_922984935.1. Taxonomy (NCBI): domain Eukaryota; kingdom Metazoa; phylum Chordata; class Mammalia; order Carnivora; family Mustelidae; genus Meles; species Meles meles. The sequence continues at coordinate 33,485,621 of NC_060085.1, read as the reverse complement.
CCCCAGCTGATAGCAATCGCTATCTGTAGGGTGGGCTACTTTGATTCGTCATGTTGGGTTGTTATCTGTCCCTGAGACAGAAAAGTCCAGGTTACCTTGTAGACAACTCCAGAAATATCATGTGGAATTGGGGAAGGGAAGAGTTCCTCAAAGGGAAATAACTGGGCAGCTAAAAAGTACTAGAGATCCACCAAGTAGAAAAATAACGATTTATTTCTTGGGATGTTGTGGTTATTCATTGATATATAGTAAACCATCCCAATTTGATGGGATGAAACATTATAATAATAATAATATTATTATATTATAATTATCATTATTATATTATTATTATAATATATTATATTATAGAACAATAATAGTCATTTATATTATCTCTCTCACAGTCTTGTAAGCTGCTAGGGCTACACTACCACTTGGGATCATTAGACCAGTTAAAATCAGATGGAAGCTAACCTGGGGTCATTTTAAAGGCATCCTCACTCATATTTAGTGTCTGGGCTTGGGAGACTCAAACAGTTGGAATTTCTTGCTCATCTCTCTCCCTGTGTTGTCTCCAGTATAGTGGTTATACGGTGGCCAGGCTCTTACACGGTGGCTCAGGGTTCTAGAGGCCTGTGTCCAAAAGGAGAAGAGAGAGGAGTCCATGTCTCTGCAAGAGGAGAGAGCCAAGTGTATTTTATGGATCCAGCTCCAGAACCCACACAGAAGTCCACTGCCTTCTCTTCCTTAGAAGGGAGCCATTTTCAAGGGGAGTGGAATGAGATTGCACTCTTACTGAGAGGTGCATCAAGGAATTTATGGACTTTTTTTTACTATCACCTGCACATTTTAAAACATCATTTTTGTTTGTCTGAATCAACACTTAGTGTGACTTATTGCCAGTTGAGGTCCAGAGTTGGCTGAGACCTAAGTGTGTTTGACAGAGGAAGGTGATAAAAGCACTCATCCAAGGACTGAGGTTTTTAATTTCTAGAGTAGAAAAAAATACATTTATTTTTTAAATCAGTACTGTAAATCCCAACACAGCATATGATTTAATATTGAAAATTCATAAACACCTGTGTAGGTGGGTTTTTTTCTTTTTTTTTTTTTTTTTTAATTTGTTGACTTCAGTGACCCTGCTGAAGGGATGGCAGTGTACTTGGTAAGTTATAGACCATTGTATTTCCTGTGCATACAGAGGCTCCTAGATATCTTTAGGGGCTTGTTTTGTGTGTGTGTGTGTGCATGTGTGTGTGTGTGTGTGTGTGTGTGTGTGTGTGTGTGTAAATCAGCATTTTTATTGAGGGGAGATCGGAATTATAGAACTGCTTTTGCTCTCTAAGTTTGCCTAATTTTCTTTCATATCATTATTTATACTATATTTCCTGAGGGTTTCTAAACTTACAATTGTGTATGTGTGTATATGTGTAAATAAATGGTTTAAAATGTTTTATTCAGAAAACCATACGAAGCAGATACCTTCTGTCTGAAAAAACTTTGATGGCTGGTCTTAGCAATTCTTTTTGCAATAGTTTAGATTGTGACTTTGGGCAAGTTACATCATCTTCCTTTGCCTCAGCTTCTTTTGGGCTACATTGGGCATGGAGTGTAATACATTCAGGAGCTCATCTCCAAAATCCATAAAACTTAATGTCAGTCACTCAGCTTCACACGTACAAAACACAAGCCCTCCTATATATGTATCTTACCAAATTCCTTCTATATGTGCCTGAACCCCATAAACATTAAAATGGACATGCTCAACTTCTCAGTAATTTCCCACTGCCTCTGTGTCACTCCCATATGTTCCCTCCCTTCCCCTGCTGATAAGATACAGAAGGAGATGGGGCATGCGTGATGGATTTTATGATCATCCCATTCCTCTACTCTTAAGCTATAGGGAGAGAAAATAAAGCAAGCTGGATTTCATGATATCATTTGGGGGTTGCCTTCTTGAGAACAGTCAAAACATGAACAATATTACAGTGCTGAGGCTAGGCTGCCCATATATCTCCATGGGGGAGGCGGGATGGGGACCCAACCGAAGAGGAGAACACGCCAGTGAGCTTGGGCAGGATGTATCTATGAATCGGGGTGGTGAGAGTTGGGTTCAGATACTCTCCGACTGTCTCTAAGGACAGGAGTCTCTCCTGAAGTTATAGTAAATAAACACTGTAATTTCCTAAAGTTAGGATATTCTTGTGATTTGTTCTTAGACATTGAAGTCTGGGAAGTGTCCCTTAGTCTTGGAGTTTTCCTTTGGAGTGTGTGGCCATCAGTGCAGGGAGAACAGTGAACCAGGCTGACCCTTGGAAAGGGAATCCTCTTAATGCCTTTAGTCTCTAAACTCAAGAGTCCAACCTCTGAGGTCTTTGCCAGCCATAAGCCTTTGCTTTCAGAATCTTATTTATCTACTTCCTAGTACAGTGCCCAGCAGAGAGTGAGAACTCAATAAATATTCACCAAATGAATTAATTTATCCAGGAAGCAATAAGTAATGGAAAGAGTGTGATTATTGGAGGTGCACCAACTTGAATTTCATTCCCAGGCTTACCTCTTTTAACTATGACCATGGATGTGTTATATATGGTTTCTGTATCAATTGGGATCCAACCAGAAAAACAGAATGCTCTATGAATTTAAAATCAAGGGGCTATAAGGTAGAGAATTTGTTATATGAGTGAGAGGCTGAGAAGCCCATAGGAGGTGGCAACCAGACTTCAGCTATAGGAAGCTTATACCTCCTCAGGGGTGAGGGACAAAGAGAGGAGAGAGAATTACTGAGCCTCAGTTTAGGGTCAGCTGCCACATGACCACTAAACAAGATTTTGGTGGAGCTATCATGGAAGTAATAGAGTGATTACCCATATTATTTTCCAACTACTTATGCTCCTGCCCCATCCAACCTGCTTCTAATAGCTTCATGCTAGTAAGAATCACTGAAATAAGTCGATTTTTTTAAAAGATTTTATTTATTTATTTGACAGACAGAGATCACAAGTAGGCAGAGAGGCAGGCAGAGAGAGAGAGGGAAGCAGGCTTCCTGCTGAGCAGTGAGCCCGATGTAGGGCTTGATCCCAGGACTCTGGGATCATGACCTGAGCTGAAGGCAGAGGCTTTAACCCACTGAGCCACCCAGGTGCCCTGAAATAAGTCGATTTTAGTCAGTCATTGATCGGTAAGCCTTGTTCATAGCAGATGCTTAATATTTTTAGCAAAATGAAATTGTAATGCAAACATGTGTGGGAGAGGTAGTAGAAAAGTTGCCCCATCTTGGGGTGAAATAGTTTATAAGATCATTTCTGTATGCTGGGTGATAGATGGGCCTGCTTTCCCCCATGGATCCTTATTCAGAGGCACATAAAGAGGTCAGATCACCTTAGGATCTTTTGGCATAATCGAATTACAAATGTGTGCCCTAGATTCTTCTACCCATCCCAAAGGTATAACCTGGCAGGTAATTCCTTGCTCTAAAGTAAGCTTTGGTATGTGTATCTCATATACATTTTAAGGATTCTGAACACTTTTTTAATACCATCTCTTCCAAATAAAAGGAAATGCATGCAGTAATCCTGAGACTTAGAGTAACCATGAATTAGCATTTAGTATATGAGGAAAGGCCTCTGGACTGTCTTTTTTAATTCTTCTAGAGAATTAGGCCTTCACCTCTTTGCTCTGTAAAGCAGGCTTTTCTGTATTGGTCAATATGACACTTCATTTGCTTAATCCCTATTTTCTCAAAGAGTTAGAGATGAATTTAGACTGGGAGAAAACATTTAAAAGGTCCAGATAAAAATCTTCCCGGGGGCTAGAAGAGGGATTGGTTAGCAGTTTGGTTTTCCTTTCCCCAGACACACTGTCTTTCATAAAATACCAATTGGTCCCACATTTCTTACCACAGAGAATGTTTGTGCTCATAAGAGCCAATTTGTAGGGGCGCCTGGGTAGCTCAGTGGATTAAGCCTCTGCCTTCAGCTCAGGTCATGATCTCGGGGTCCTGGGATCCAGCCCCGCATCGGGCTTTCTGCTCGGCAGGAAGCCTGCTTCTCCCTCTTTCTCTGCCTGCCTCTCTGCCTACTTGTGATCTGTCTGTCAAATAAATAAATAAATTCTTAAAAAAAAAAAAAGAGCCAATTTGTAAATCTGTAAGGACACAAAGCCTTCATCTAATTATGTCAAATATAATGAACATCATTAGAAAGAGAAGTCTGTTTGTTTCAAGAAAATGAAGAAGCCAACATTAAGAAATTATTACAAAATTATGGAAAATTTTTTCCCCCGTTTTTTCTCAGAATTGCCAAACCCAGTCCTATCTCAGAATCTTTTGTTTATGTCCTGATGGGAAGCTCTCTCCTGCCAGCTTGATCCCTTGTGTCATTTGGAGGTCACTGAGGTCTCAGTTCAAATGTCATCTTCTCAGAAAAGACTTCCTTGACTACCCTACTGACAAAGTCTTTGCTTTCATAGAGCTGACCATTTAGGGTGGATGACAAATAACCAATGGACATTTAATGTTTGATATAACAAGAAACAAAGCAAGGATAAAGAAGACAGAGAAAAATCTGGATGCGAGACTAGAAGAGGACCTTACTGGTCAGTCAGCAAAAGCCTCCCTAATCAGTGGATATTTGAGCCAGGTGAGGATGGGAGCTTGCTCTTTGCATTTAAAGAAGAGAAAGGAGGGCCTATGTTGTGATCAGCACTGGGTGTTATACGCAACTGATGAAACGTTGAACATTATATCAAAACCTTATGATGTACTACATGCTGGCTAACTGAACATAATTAAAAAGAAAACCACACTTCAATTACAAAAAAAAAAAAAAAAAAGAAAGAAAGAAAGAAAAAGAAAAAAGAAAAGAAAAGAAAGACTGTCAGAATCCTGGATTAGAGTCAGCGAGAATGTGAAGGGAGGAGATGAGATGTGTGAGGTGGCCATGATAAAATTTTGGATTGTGTGGTTCAGCTGAAGGGTAACATGGCCTGATTTCCATTTGTTGATTCTGGTTGCTTTATGGAAATTAGACTATAGGAGAGTAAGGGAGGAAGCAGACAGACCAGGTAGGGGGCTCCTATTTGGCACAACTTTGGGTGACTGGGTAAAGGATTCATGTACTTGAATGCTCTTCTGATTTCTGGACTGTGTTTCATTGACTGCCATTCTCTAAGCTCTGGCTGGTCCTAGCAAATGGCAGGATTTCCTGGTTTACATATGCCTCAAGCACTCCCAATGCATCAGCTTCTGCGCCAGGCAGTGGGGTACGAACTTGGTGACCTACAGTTATTGATAAAACCAAAAGATGGGGTGATCCTGAATAAGGAAAAGTCACAAGTCTTCAGACGTGGCTCTTCCAGCCAGTGATTTCTTAGCTCCCTGAGGCTTATTTCACAGAAGATGTCTCAGGGGGGCGGGATGGGAAAATGAGATGCTTTGTTTCTTTCCCTGCTTTCCAACTTGTAAAAATGTTTGGGAGACATGCATATGGCCTGGGCACGAGAAGGAAGATTAGCAGAAAGGAGGAAAAATCAGATTCATCCTTTGAGTCATCTGGCAAGGGCAGAGAGGTCCTGAGCTCAAAGGAGGTTCTTTGCCTGAAATAACTCACTCAGTTCAATGGCAGGAAGAGTTTTCGAGTCCAAGCTTGGGTCTGGGCTTCAGTTCCCTTGAGAGAAACCTCTGGAGTTATTTCTAGCAGGCACACAATTTCATCGGTTCAGTTTGGGACCCCAAAGTGCCAAGGGAGAAGTGTCCACGTGGCGTGAATATCATTTCCAGGCCCCAGTGGCTGACAGCCAACGTAGTAGCATCCTGTTGCAGGACAATGAAGCCACCACACCTCCTGTGACATCCAGGGACGGCAAGAGGAAAAAGGAACCTTTAAGGACCAAACTGTAAAGCTTTCCAATGTGTGTAATGCTGTAGAGCCTGATGTCTTTGAGCCTATTTGAAACAGAAAATAAATTGCAGATGGAATTGAGCGAGCCGCCCTGGAGAAAATGCCTTTGGAATCTTAGAACATTCCTATCCCCCCTCCTTTACTTGTTATCAGCTGTTCATGCAATGGCTTGCATTTATCCTGGATATTGCATTGAACTGGAGTTGAAAAGTATCTGCAGTTCCACCAGGATGAATGCTTGGGGAGATAAGGACGATCAGGGTGCCAAGACCAACAAATAAATTAAATGCATGTCATGGTTACGTTGTTTTGCTAACACGGCCTGGTGCTCAGGTTAAAATTCATCACATGGAGCCTCTCAGGGTCTTTATTCTAACGTAAGTCTTAATATCCCAAGATTTAAAGAACTGCCTTTTGTGGCTTCTTTTGCCTAGCTTTCCTTGTGTGGGGATGCTCAGCGATTTGCATCATGCTGGATTAAAATCCTAGGAATCTATGATACATGGGCATTTTGTAGAACAAGAATAATCTATGCTGGGAAGGAAACCAGACTAGTAGGAAGATTTTATAAAATGACCTCAAGACTTTCCCTTCGCGGAGTCTATTACTGTCTCTCTTTTCTGTTCTCCTTTTGAGAGATGGGAACTGTAGACCACAGCACAGAGAAGACAATCGATCTATCAGGGGCAACATAAACCAGACATAGCAAGGTGACATCCACTGGACAGCTCCTAGAAGAACACGAACGGGGGCTATCTGTAAAGTGATGATTCACTGACTTGGGGAGCAGAGCAGACTCTTATCCCGTTGGTCTGCTGGACACGTAAATGGTTCAGAGGAGTCTCAAACCTCTCAGTTCCCAGTAGCTTCTCCTTCACTTTTGATCTGACTCCAGTCTATTTGGTGCCACCTCTCATTTGGAGTCTCTCGTTAATGGTTGGGATGGAGCAGGGCTGCTGTCCTGGTGTAACTCCAAAGCCCCTCATTCTCAATTTAGTCCATGTCAGTGGTTCTCAGCCAGGGCTGATTTTGTCCCAGAAGACATTTTAAAACGTCTGGAGTCCTTTTAGATGGTCACAACTGGGCAGGAGTGCTCCTGGTATCTAGCGTGTAAAGGACAGGGATGCTAACACCCTACAAAGCACAGCGCTGTCCCCCACAACAAAGAACTATCTAGCCCCCAGACATCTATAGTAAGATGTGGAGAAACCCTACTTGACAGGGTGATCGAATCTCCACCCACTCCAGCCTCCTTCACCCCAGTGTCTTCCAGGGTGGCCCTGGGCGGGTTTAGGACCGAAGATGTTTTGTTTTAAGATTCTATTAAATAGATTTGCTTTAATCTCTGCCCTGAAGGTAATACTGAATTGATCCTGAAAGTGAATAGGTTTTGGAGTGGAGCAAATGGGGTTCCCCTCTCTGAGTTGGCTGCATACTCTCTATGTGGCCTTGAGCAAGACCGCTTAACTACTGGGAACTCAGTTTCTTCATTTGTAAAATGAAGAGAATGATATCTGTGGTGATGATTAAAAAAAGAAAACAGAAAACACAGGGAGAATCATGCCTACCACCTAGTAAGACTCCTTGAGTGGTGTTTCTATAAAGAAGCTTGAACTCGACCCCATAAGCTGAGTCTGGTAACAGGCACGGACTGTAAGCATCTGTGCTGAGCAGAACGAGTGATTGCTGCAATCATTATTTTTATTATTGGTGATTAGGAAAATATATGGCAGTTTCTGTGTCAAATAAAGATCCCCTGACTACTCTGCCCTCTGGGGCTGGGAAAACTTTGCTTTATGTATGGTGTATGATCTTTGGCATGGAGGCATTGAAATTGAGATAGAAATACTCACAATTATAAATAAAAGCAATGGAGAGAACAAACAGTGAACCCATAAAAAATTAAATAATCACTTGGATTCTGTGGTGATATTTTGGAAAAACTCTAATTGAAAAAGAAATGCTATTTTAGGGAAGCATTTCTTTTATCTTGAATCATTTAGCTTAATGATTCTGGCCTGTATCCCCAACCCCAACCTGACTCCCTAGACATTTTTCGGAGGTATCAGAATTTCCAAGCAGGTTTCTCTGCATCCAGGAGTAGGGCTTCTAATAGGATTCTGAGAATGCCTTCAATATGGCTTATGATAGATGTCTGTGATGGATGGCCCCTGTGGTTTTCATTTTGGACTTGACTTAAATCAAAAACAATCATGCTAACAAAAGAGGGTGGGAGGGAGTCTGCCTTTCCCAATTTTACTATTGTGTGGCCAATTTAATGTCGGACTTTTCAAAGGGCTTTAAAATGTAAGACAGCAGGAAAAACAATTTAATATAGAAATGCCAGCATGGACTAAACTTAAGTAGAGTAAATCAAGCATGAAGAAGTAGTGTCTTAAGGGTATAGATTTTGTCTTTTTTTTTCTTAAATTTCAATGCTCAACACCACAGTACCATAGAGTTTGCTTTTCCATGCATGAACGCAACTGCCTGCCTGGAGAAGGCTTTCATCAGACACACCCCAGCAAGTACTAGACTACCTCTCACCAGCGCCTTCAGCCAGTCTGATTTCCCTGTTGGTTAAATGCGATGAGAATTTAAGATACAATGCTAGCGTCCCATGTCTAGATAAAAGAAGAAACTGATTACATCATGTGAGACCCAAACCCATCCAAGATATTTCTTCCACTCAGCTAGAGTCCCTCAATTCCTCTGTAAAAATTTCCTTTGAGCTGAACCATTGTAGATTCTAAAGCACAGATATGCTGTTCTGTTTGGAAACAAAGATCCAGTGTTATCACCTGTCAACCTTGGCTCCATATTAGAATCACTCGGAGAGTCTTTAAAAAATATTTATGCCTTTCTATAATCTATCTATAAGAAATATAATTTAATTAATTCAATTAAATTTTAATTATTTAAATTTTAAAATTTAATTAAATTTTAATTTAATTAAAGAAATATAATTTAATTGCCATAGGGTAGAACTGGGCATCAGTATCTGTGAAAATCTCTTCCACACAATTTTCTAATTTGCCACCAGGCTTGAGAGCCATTACAGTACCAACCTAGGGTTTGGTCCTTGGATATTCTTTTCTGAATCAAAACTCCTGCAGATTGCCACACATTTTCATCCATCACAGTGACTCACTTTGGCATTGATTCATGAGGTAAAATCTTGGGTTGGGGTCACTGAATGGAGAAACTGGAGAAGAAATGGCACATGTAGCTTTGACATGCTCCCCATAAGGGGTGACCGTAAAGCATTCAACAGCCATTATGGCATGGGCACTGAACTGTCAGAGCAGATGCTACTTAATACTAGGTCCACTCACTGCCAAACCCCTAACTTTGAGAATCTGGGTATCAGGAAACAGGCACCTGTTGACTCTTTCACACTGAAGTCATCCTATTATCACTGGTCTCCTAGCAAAAACCAAAGTCAGAGACAGGAAGAGGCAGTTAAGTGTATTTGGGGACCAAGGATGCAGGGTGTGGAACTGGCTATCTACACAGGGAGGGAAGGGTTTAATTAGAGCAGCTCTAGATTGATAGATTTGGGATAGAAAAACAGATGTTACCCACTCCCAGAGTTGCTTCAGTTCAGCCAAGTTCCTAGTTGTTGAGATGTTTTATAAACATAGTGCCCTTTATAAAAATTCTAGAGATGAACCATTAAAAACTTGGAGCCAAAAAAAAAAAAGTCTTTTAATGAGATCTAATGGCTCTCAATAAACTCCTACAGGTCACATAACAACCAAACTATAAATTGTAGAGCCTGAGACCCAAGAGAAGGGTCACCATGACATTGTGTACATCTTTAAACTAGTGACCTTCTGCCTTCTTGTTGGTGGCCAGGGGCCTTGTTCTTGCAGATCCAATCATCTGTTTTCTCTGTGAGCCTCAGAGGTTCCAGGGAAAAAAGCAGTCCTGTTTTCAAGTGCTCCTCTAACCCCAGGTTGGCTCTAATCATCATTTTCCCCTATCCCGAAACCAATCCTGGTCTGTTGCTATAAGGCAAAAGTTGGAAATGCAAGTTGGTGTCCAATTTCAAATTCATACTTAAAAGTCCAGCATATAATTGTCCTCTGACATGGGAAATTTGACTTGTCCCACATTAATCAAGGATGCTCTTTGACATTAGTCTATTTTTGACTCATTTCAAGTTGATTGGAAAAAATGATGAGCATTGAAAGAGATATGTTCTTGCATGCTCAAGAGTTTATGATGAAGGGGCGGCGGGGGGGTGGGGGGGTTGGGAAGTTGAGGGACCAGGTGGTGGGTAATGAGGAGGGCACGTACTGCATGGAGCACTGGGTGTGATGCCAAAACAATGAACACTGTTATGCTGTAAATAAACAAATAAAAATAAATAAATTAAAAAAAAAAAGCTAAAAAATCAATTTATGCCATGTGCCTTCAGACACATTTCCAAGCTATAGTGATTTATTAAAACATTTGCCAGATATTTTCTTGTTCCTCTTTCTCTACAAATGCTTAATGGCTCACGGACAAGATTTTCTTTGACAACAATGAAGAATTACATGGCTGAGCTGTTATTTATATGATTTTTGAGGTCAAGAGGATATTTGATCTCACCATCACTATCACCTTCAAAGAAAAGGAGAGTCAATCTTATTTCCTAGCAGTCCACGGGTAAGTGAAAAATACCCTGGTGGCCAAGATAGGCTATTTTTGAAAGGTCATTCTGGCTCCACTGTGGAACAACCTTCATTTCTGGTTCAGAATTGGTATCTAGTGTCTGTGCAAATGATTAGTGACAGGTCTTCACATACAGCTTCGAAGTTTTCTTCTCAGCCTAAGATCCCCAGCCCATCTAAAACTGCAGCGGCTTAAGTCTTTTATATATTTATTTATTTTTAAAAATGTGTTTGTCATTTTTGGACCTCTAGAAGAAAGGCTCCAGTTAATTGGACTCAGCAGTTGGTGCCCCATTATCATCATGTTCTGTGAAAGATCTGCTTTGGTTCTTTTTGCTCATCATTCACTCCATTTCATTTATACATGCCCCCTCCTGTTTGTGCAAATGGTACTTTTTGTGATTTTATAAATCATTTTTTTAAAAATTCTCTACCTTTATCGCTAAGCATTGTGCCTTTGAGATTTGGGTTCAACTTTGGGATCCAGTGTTTTCTCTTCCTGTTAACTGGAAAAGATCTGGCTGGGATTGGGGACTCCTTCCCTGTCCCTAATGGGATGAGCTGCAGCCACGCTCATTTTCCCAAAAGGCTCACCAAGGGCTATCAGCACTGGCAAGCGACTGCCCTGAAAAGCCAGCACCTACGCCTGGCCTGTTTGGCCCTTCGTTTGCCTGCATGCAAGGCAGCTCTCAAGGCCCTGTAAAAATGGGGGCAGTCTCCCTCCTGGAGCACAACCTATGATACATCTGGCTGTATTCTGGCCCAAGAACATTCTTGTATGGGATGCTGTGAGAAAGGGAAACTCTGTGTTCAATATCCTGCTGTAGCCCTTCCCCATGGGACTTCTATTGTGTCTGTGTGAGGGTTACAGGGTATGTGATAACCCCTGCACTCAACAAAGATTTCCCAATGCCCGTGTGCAGTAACTGCTGCACAGTTCTCGGTGACATGCTTCCATTTAATGTGACCCAATCTCCTCTCCCAGTAGTGGACACCCAACACCTCCCACCACAAACAGTATACAAAGAACGTGGGAGAAATTTTCCTTGGAATAGAGTTTCTGGGTCACAGGAAATGCATATATGTAATTTAGCTGAGTACTTCCAGATTGCTCTACAATGAAAATTTGCCCCTCCGCTGAAAGCTGATTGATGGTTGGATTCCATTTAAAAAGCGAGTCAGGAGAGTAGTCTTTTTCATTACTTGGATTGGAACCTGCAATCTTCTGAGATGTGGGAATGGCCAGTTTCTAGCACCATGCTTAGAGTGGTAGAGAAAGCTGTTTTATAGAGACAGACCAAAGCTGACTATACAGAGATACAGAACATTATGCAGCAAGAGGAAGAGATCTAGCAAATGGCTGTCTAGTTCTTGGGTCCCCTCCTCCCTTAACTATTTCCTGCCTTTGAATTCCACAATATATTCTTGTCCCTTCAACCCAGCAACATTCAAAGAATTATTGCTACTTATGACCAAAATGAACTTTTGACACAAAAGCAATTAATTGAGGACAACAGTATCAACAAAATATGGTTGAAATAATGCCAAGGTATCTCTTTCTCTTCTCTCTTTCTGGGCTACAATAACACTAGAGGTAATGTAGCAGTTCCTATAGCTTTATTAAGAAAATGTTTTTCATCATTTAGAGTTAATTGTCAAATCATTTTTGTTGTTGTTGTTTTGTTGGGACTCTCTCTTCCATCCCCATTATCTCCTACCTGAGAGTTGTTCCATCTTCTGTGCAACTTTTGCCCCAACATTGTATTTTTTCTTTCCTCCCATTGTATTTTTCTTGGTTCATAGCCCATCTGTTGTGAATCTCAGATAAAATGTAGTAAAATTCAGATTTATGGCAAGGGAAAATCAGAATCAGGTGGTTTGCAGTTAAAGGGAAACAGACTTGTAATGGCAAAAATTTTGCAAAATCATATGTAAACATAGAATAGATTGGATCTTCTTCACAGAAAAGAATAAAAAAGATAAGGGAAAATGACCTTGATTTTTCAGTTGAACATTTCTACGTGGTCAAGACATAGACTGGTAAATAGTTGAGGTTGTGAGGAAGTGAGAGCCAAGGTCCTATGAGTTCACCAAAAGGAAACTTACTTTTTCCAGTTTGTAAGCACTTGCTTTTCCCATGAAGATAAAAGGCAGAATTTCAAAGCCACAGTTCTTTTGCTCCCAGGAAATGTTTTTGTGTTCATGCTATTGTTATAAAGTTTAACATTTTTCTTTCTTTCTTTTTTCTCTTAAAGTGAATTGCTGGGTTTATACCACATGTTTAAGTATTAAACCTCTTTTAGTCATTTAAACTTCATGAAATGAATCAAAAAAAAAAAAAAAAAAGTGGACGTGGAAACCCCAGTGTCTGGCTCTTAGGGTATGGGAGAGAGAGCCTTCTTTACCCGAGTTGGACTTGTATGGATTGCCTTTGCTCCCTGTGAATAGAACTTGCCTTCTGAAAGCTGAAGTCCTGGTGGGGAGAGACTGTGCTTGTAACCTGTCAGCAACAAAGCCCTTTTTCCTCTCTGAGGGCTAAGTAGGTGGGACTTGAAGGAGGAGTTTCCTCCTTTAGGAGGTCTCCTAAAAGGCCTCAATTAAAAGTTGCCCCAAAGTGGGCAAATGTTGTTTTTGGCCAGCCTAGCATTTCAAGAAAATTTTAAATTTTGGTGCACCCTCCCCCACTCTATTTTAAAAACCCCTAGCTTAATTCACACATTTATGCTACCTGCTTGGCCTCCGTGGGGATTTTATAATGCTTGGCTTAGAAAATAGACAAACGGCACCTCCTACCATTTATTCATATATATACATTCAACTACTCATCCGTCCATCCATCCACAAAACGTTACTTAGTGCCTTCTATTTGCTAGGCACCGTGGTTCGTGTTGAGGATGTAATGGGGAAAGTTATAATGTCAAGTCTCTGCTGTCCAGGAACTTGAGTCTGTACAAAAGACGGGCATCACTCAAGCAACCCTACTGAGTCAGTGCATAATTAGAAACATTGAGAAATGTGTCTAAACCCTGTAGAGGAAAGAAACTGCCTCTAGACACAGGAAGGGGATGTGGTCAGAGAAGGCTGTCCCTAGTAGAACAGTTGAGCTGGAATCTGAAGAACGAGCTGGAGTTAATGGGGAGGGAGGGGTTGAGAGAGCACTATGGCCTGAAGGAGCATCTGTGCAAGGCTCTGTGACATAAGGGGTTGGTGTGGCCATAGGACAGTAAGATGATCTTGAGTTGGCTGAGCACATGGGAAGGTGGCTCCAGGTGAACTGGATGCAGTGCACAGCAGCCATCTCTACAAAGGCATAGACCAATTAAGGCTTTTGTTCATTATCCTAAGAACACTGGAGGTCACTGAAGACAGAGCTGTAGCATGGTAGATGGTTCATAAGGGACACTTGGGCTGCTACGCGGAGGTAGAGGAGTAGCAGTGAAGCAGTGAGACCAGCTAGGAGAAAGCTGCCGCTGGGAGAAATTGGTGGCTTGGACTTATGGGCAGCAGGGGACTTGGAGAGTGGTTGGTAGAACAGTAGATGGGAGATGGAAAATGACAGTCCTAGGTAACGGGTTCGAAGGAAAGGTGAGGGAGAGAGAGGTATCAGGAATGATTCCTAGATTTCTGGCTATGCCCCAGGAGAGGTAATGGCAGATATTAGTAAGATAGATGATTTTGGAAGGGGAACCACCCTACTGCCTCTTGGTTATTAGCTTCTAAGACCAGAATCTGGTCTTCTGTGTTTCATCTCCTAGTCAGTGTACACTAGCTACGACTTGAAAAAGATGGTGTAGTGGGGAGATTTTGAAAGGTGATAGGCAGCAAAAAATATAACACATTTTTTACTGAGCACTTACAATGTGCCAAGCAATGAGTTAGGCACCGCGGTTTAGGTAGGAAGGAAAATTGAATCATGTTCTTGCTCCTTTAGAATGGTCTAAGGGGCGCCTGGGTGGCTCAGTGGGTTAAGCCTCTGCCTTCAGTTCAGGTTGTGATCTCAGTGTCCTGGGATCTAGTCCCCCATTGGGTTCTCTGCTCAGCAGTGAGCCTGCTTCCCCCTCTCTCTCTGTCTGCCTCTTTGCCTACTTGTGGTCTCTGTCTGTCAAATAAATAAATAAAATCTTAAAAAAAAAAAAAAGAATGCCTGGTCTAAAAGAGGAGACAAACAATAAAAAAGTAGAATTGCTTCACTCATTATTTTTGTTTCTGTGATAAATACTGTGAGGATGAGACAAAGTAGACTAACCAGGTCTGGTGGGGAGGAGGAGGGGGGAAGGGTTAAGGCAGGCACCCAAAGAGGGATAAGAACTTTAAGAAACATTCCAGGAGGAGGAAATAAACATTTTTTGGGGGGTGGGGGGAAGGCATCAAATGTATGAAGTCTTTAAAGAACTGAAAGAGAGTTGTCCTTCCACCTGGTGAAAGCAGAGTGGTGTGGTGGGACAGTGAGGTTTGACGGAAATGGAATAGAGACATGGTTCTGGCAGTCAGGGCTTCACTGCTGTCATTTACCTAGGTCTCTGAAAGTTACTTTTTACAGCTTCCCAATCTTAAAACCCAAGAGCAAAATGAAGAACTGAATGGGAGGAGCATGGTGTTTACAAGGCAGAAATTGTAACTACACACCGGTGGAAGCAAGGAGGGTGGTCCAGAGGAAGAAATTTGGATGTCATCTGTATTTCTGACTCAAGCTCTGATTCATCCCTTTTGTTTTTTGCACTTGACTCCTTGGTCTGGGTTAATTTTGTTTGATCCTCCTTCAGTTTCCACCGGTTCTTGAGGTTACTTTTGGACTAGGGTTGTAGAAGATGTACCATATGGTAACCAGCTTCTTCAAGCCAGCCATGTAAGTGTTTTCTCCCTTGTGCTTACCTCACCACCTTATCCAGGAGATGTGGGTGCCATGCTTGCCCTGGATGAGAGAGGAGGTTAAGAAGTTTATGAAAAATAAGATGCCACAGTGGCGTAGTCTTGGGGCACTATATACCCTGCCTGTCTTCTCTTCTGACATGTATTTTGGTAGGAGATACCCTGTGATTCTCTCCTTCTTAGTTTTTTTGTTAACATTTCCACATTCTCCTTTCTCAGCTTTAGTGTCCTTTGCCCTGCATAATCAGAATCCTTTCCTCATAAGTCTCTTCTGCGAACTACAAGAAAAATAGCCCTCATAAAGAGCTCCGTCTCATTTAATAACTTTCTTGAAAGGAAGAAAAGTGTCAAGGAGCATTTTAATCTTTTATTTTCTAGATCCACTCAGCTGAACATTAGTTTGAGGCACCTCTTTAGAAAGGAGATCATGGCTTTCTTATCTCAGTGGCTTTCCTGATAATTTTAGTTGTGTGCATGTTGTGAGATTGGGAGTTTCTTCTTAGGCAGTTCTGGGGACAACATGATCAGTTCTATCTGGGAAATGAAATAATCTCCCGTTTGTATATTTCTGTTATCACAGATGTTCCAGCAATAGCTTTTCTCCGTCTGAAGACAGAAAAACATAAACAGCTTTCAGATTTGTTTTGAAACAGATTAGGCACCCTAGATATCACTTGAAATGGTGTGTGTGTGTGTGTGTGTGTGTGTGTGTGGGTTGAAGAAGGCACAGCAAACACAGGACCTTGGAAAAAATACAGAACAGGGAATTCAGAATTCCTAGTTGAGTCTCGGCTCTGTCTGACCCCAAACTAGGTGTGTAACCCTGAGTACATCATCCTGCTGCCCTCATCTCAGTTTCTTCATCTGTGAAATGGAAATGAGGATCATAATTCCTACCCATCCTCATCAATATGATGATTTGAGGGTATGGACAATGCTTTATGCACATGAGAAGATTATTACAGAATTGTTCCTTCTCCCGCTGTGGGCTGATCATTCATTCATTGGTTCATTCATTCAATAATGTTGGGGAATGATGTGGCCTGACGTGGTAGGTGGAGGGTGACTTGGAGGGATCATGAGTGGAGGAGATAGAGGAGACCAGGAAAGAAGTGAGTGGCTTAGAGCCAGATGGTGACTGAGAAGATAGCAAGAAATGGAGGATTCAGGATGAGATGCATGGGCTGATCAGAATCTTTATGGGGGAGATAAAGCTAAAGAACAAGATGAGTTCTTGGGGACAAATTGTAGAAAGGTATGCTCCGAGAAGGAATACGTAAGTGAGGCTTACATGGGAACTACTTTGTATTTTTTAATCCTCAAAATCATATATTTAAAAAGGCAAAGGAAAAAAAAAGCTGCTTTCCACATAAAAGATCATAAGCCATCAAACTGATGGTTTTTCATTTTATGTAACATATGGCATGAATACTTTCTTTCTCTATTAACTTCTGATTACCTTAAACTAATTTCTCAGGGTGTGGCAATAGCAACCTCAAAACCCCAAAGTAACCTGAACCTTGTAGTGTAGTTCAAAATGACTTTTATGTTTTATTGAACAAAGGTCGACTTTTGGGAGAATCACAATACCCATGGAGTGTGTTAAGACACAGACTCACAATGGAGCTGCTGACAGTTTCATTTGGCTGTTACACATTCATTGTTAACAGAATCAGAATAAATACATCAGTACCAAACTGTGCGATAAAGCCCGCATTATAAATCTGCATAATGGTAATAGGCTTGTTGCCTGACTAATTTATTCTCTCTCTCTTTTTTTAATATCGCTGAGCGATAAATGTACAGCATGTGGATATGAGTTATGCTGTTTGAAAATATCACAACAGCAGACAGCACTCTTTAGGGACTGTGATGGAATTGGATTAACTACAAAATGTATGTCTACTTTCATTACATTCTCTACTTCTGGATGGGCTAGTACATTTTTTTTAATGAGAGATGTTAATATACCATTATTATTCCATCTACATAAATGAAGGACACGCACTTATGTCACTTTTCCTTCATATAGTATTGTACATTATCTAGCTATATTTTTGGGGAGTCATTTATTTTTTTAATTTCCTAATTATTCATGCATTTGGTGAGCATTTGTTCTACTGTATGCTAGTCCTTGTTCTAGGCATAGGGATTCATAGAGGACAGACAGACATTATTTCTGCCCTTCTGAATGGGAAAGACTGGCACATACCCCAAAAGGGAACATGCAAATTAAGAAAATATTGCAAGTTGTAACATCATACAGGACCTAGTATATTGTGGGAGGGATCTGAATTTTAGTTTAAGGGTCATGAGGTAGCTTTTTGAAGTTTTAGGCAAAGGAATATTGAGACCTAGTATAGGTGAAAGCTATCATTTTGCTACTTTGTGGAGAATAAAACAGCCAGTAACCACAATAAAAGATACTCAATAGCATAGTCTTTAGGGAAATGCAAATCAAAACTATAATGAGATACCACAAGGAGATAGTACTTCACATTCACTAGGAAGACTGTCATCAAAATGAAAGATGTATTAAATGTTGGCAAGGAGGTAAAGGAACTGGTACTTCGTATACTGCAGGTGAGAATATAGAGTGGCCATTTTGGAAAACAAGGAGTTCTACAGGATGTTAAATGTGGAATTAACCAAGTGACCCAGCAATTCTGCTCTGAGGTATATACAAGGCAAATGAGAATATAGATTCACAGAAATACTTCTACATAAATGTTAATAGCAGCATTACTCATAATAACCAAAAGTAGAAATAACCAAATGACCATCAACTGATGAATGGATTTATAAAATGTGGTATATCCATACAATGCAGTATTATTCAGCCATGAAAAAGAATAAAGTACTAATGTAATAAGGATGAATTTTGAAAATGTTATGCTAAGTTAAATAACCCAGTCAGAAAAGACTATATATCCTAAGATTCCTTTTTATAAAATATTTTATGTATTTATTTATTGTCAGAAAGAGAGACAGAGAGAACAAGCAGGGGGAGCAGCAGACAGAGGGAGAAGCAGGCTTCCCGCTGAGCAGGGAGCCAGATGCGGGACTTGAGCTGAAGGCAGCTGCTTAACCGACTGTGCTACCCAGGCATCCCTTATAGGATTCCTTTTATTTGAAATGCTCAGCATAGGCAAATCCATAGAGATAGAAAGGGATTCACGTTTGCCCAGGAGTGGAGGGTGGGGGTGAGGATTGCCTCTGATGACTATGGGGTTTATTTCTGGGGCGATGAAAATGTTCTGGAGTTAGACAAGGTGAGGTTGTATAACTCAGTGCATATACTAAAAGCCACTGACTTACACACTTTGATGGATGAGTTGGATGATATGTGCATTTTATCTCAATGAAGATGTCAAGAAAAAGAAAAAAAAAATGAGATAAGAAACCAGTAAGAACACAGACTCCATGACTGGCCTCTCTTCTTGCTACAAGTCAGAACTGGTCAGGCCTTGCAACTGCTCTTGGGAAATAAAGGTGCCTACTCCATATGAACCAGGAGGTAGGGTTCCCTTGTACGTCATATACCAGCTTCCCCAAATGACCTCTGTTTCTTAGGACCAGGCATGCACTTTTATTTTGACTTGCCTATGCTCAGTCTGCTACGATTTTCTTTTCCTTCATTTTCTTTCTCTATTAGAAAAAAAAATGTACTAACTCTACAAGTTCAGTTCAAATTCCTCTTTGAGACTCTCCTTGGTTGCCTGGTCCTGTAATACATCATTCTTGTTTTCTCGGGGCCTATTACATGTGGTTCGTGCCTCTGGAAGAGCTCAACCACAGAACATTTCAAAGACCCACTTGTTTTATTTTGTTTTTTCTTTTTTTAAAGTATAATTAATATACAATGTTGTGTTAATTTCAGATATATAGTGTAATGATTCAACAACCCTATACATTTCTCAATGCTCATCATAAGTGTACTCCTACTGCTCTTTATTTCACCGACCCTCCCACCCACTCCCCTCTGACAGCTGCCAGTTTGTTTTCTGTATTTAAAAGCTTTTTTTTCCTTTTATCTCTTTTTTCCCTTGTTCATTTGTTTTGGTTCTTAAATTCCACATATGAGTGAAGTCATATAGCATTTGTCTTTATCTGACTGATTTATTTCACTTAGTCTTATACCCTCTAGGTCCATCCATGTTTCACAAGTGACAAGATCTTATCCTTTTTTTAATGGCTGACTAAGTCCATAGACATTTTCCAAAGACCTACAGATGACATAGAGACCTACGGAAAGATGCTGAACATCACTAATTATCAGGGAAATACAAATCAAAACCACAATTAGATATCCCCTTACAGCTGTCTGAATGGGTAAAATCAACAACACAAGAAACGATAAGTGTTGGCCAGGATGTGGAGAAAAGGGAACCCTTGTGCACGGGTGGTGGGAATGCAAACTGGTACAGCTACGGTGGAAACCAGTATGGAGGTCCCTCAAAAAATTAAAAATAGAATTACCATATGATGCAGCAATTCCACTCTCAGGTATTTATCCAAAGAATACAAAAACACTCATTCAAAAAGATAGATGCAACCCTATGTTTGGATTGGAAATCCAATTTGAGTTCCCTTTTTCTTTTCCCTCCCTCCTCCTTTCTCTTTTCCCTTCTCTTCTCTTTCTTTCCTTCCTCTCTTCTGCTCTAGCTCCTCTTCTCTCTCTCCTTCCATCCCTTTTTTAACAATCAAGAGGAGTTTTCTCTGGCCTTTAAAGCTCTTAAACTGTCCAGTATCTACAGATCAGCTTGCAATTGGTTTCCCAAGCCTAGTTGTATAATAGATGCTTTTCTTACAGAAATTCACCTTACTCTCATTACAACATTCTCAACTTTTGCAAGAAGTTTCAAAAAGGATAGGAGAAGCAAAATTTTTCTTGATCCATTCAACACAACTTTCCAACAAATACTTGTTGAGCAGCTACTATGTGCCAGGCACTAGTTCCTGGTGATAGAGCAGCAGTCGGAACAGTTAGGGTCCTTGCTATTATTTAAGATCAGAAAATGACTGCAGAGGACTGCAGAGATTTAAACAGGGTGATGTGAGAAAGAGTGCATGAGGTTGAATGACCAGGGAAGGTCTGTGGAGAGATGTCATTTGAGCTATGATCTGAATGAGAAGAAGGAACAAAAAAGCATTCCAAGCAGAGAGAACGACTCTTACACTGGCTGTAGTGTCAGAAGGCGATTGGAGGGTTTTGTTTTCTTTTTAAAATTTTTATTTATTTATTTGAGAGAGAGAGAGAGAGGGAGAGTGCAGTGAGCAGGAGGAGGAGTAGAGGGAGAAGCAGGCTCTCCACTGAGTAGGGAGCCTGACATGGGGCTGGAGCCTGGGACTCTGGGATCATGACCAGAGCTGAAGGCAGACACTTCGCCGACTGAGCCACCCAGGTGCCCCCAAAGGTGCTTGGAATATTAAAGGACTTGAAGAAGGCTTGGTGTGACCCAAGTTTGGTAGGTGAGAGAGAGAGAGGCAAGAGGTCAGTTGGAGAAATAGCTGAAGGTTAGATCTTCTGTGGGTTTTGTATGTCCGTGTGAGGGGTTGAGATTTATTCTAATTCCAAGGAGGAACCACTAGAGGAAATCAGGCAAGGACATGGGTTTGTAAATATGTTGAAGTTTGGGGATTTTACATTAAAAATTTTTTTGGCCTACAAAAAAGTAACATTCTAGTTCAGAAAGTGAAAAAAGAAAGTGGACAGATATCAAGAGGAGATGAAGCTCTTCACTATAGTCAAGCATCAAATTGGAAACCAGAGAACTGTACAAAATCCTGAGCTTCAAGTGCTGAAAAGAGTAGGCCTAGCGATGTTCCTGCCAGAGACTGCCCAGTAAGTATTGTGGGTGCTGCATTTCTGCGTAATTCATTTCCAGCTTAAGGGCAACTGGAAAGGATTTTTTGTTTTTTAAAGATTTTATTTATCTATTTGATAGAGAAAGAGAGACAGCGAGAGAGGGAATACAAGCAGGGGGAGTAGGAGAGGGAGAAGCAGGCTCCCCGCTAAGTAGGGAGCCAAATGTGGGGCTTGATCCTACGACCCTGGGATCATGACCTGAGCTGAAGGCAGAGGCTTAACAACTGAGGCACCCAGGTGCCCCAGGAAAAGATTCTTTTTTATTAGAGTTTTAAAAAGGCTTCCTATTAAAAATATAAACCAAGATGGCCTTTAAAAAAAAAAATCCTTTCTATTGCCACACAGAAGAGAATGTGGATCTTACAATGGAACTGAAAAAAGATCCTGATGCTTAGAGAAACAAAGAACTTTGTTTCTCAGCACAATTTCCAGACTGAATTTTCAGGAGTATTTTGGAAAAAATAATATATTCCAATAGATATCCATTGAATATATCAAAAGCTTCATTAGCATTTATTCCCCTTGGATACTGAAAATTCCATTGCTAAGAATTTATCTTAAGGAAAGCATCATAGATTTGCACAAGCAGTTAGCTCCAAGGATGTCCAAGCATTTTTTTTTTTAAATAGCAAAAATTTGGAAACCTTCTAAATATCCAGTAATAGCAGCACGGTTAAATAAGTACTCTGAGGCAATGTAATATTTTGCATTAGGCACAATAATGTTGTGGAAGAATATTTAATGATGAGAATTTTTTTCCATAAAGTATAGTTAAATGAAAAATATGACATTTCCCCCAATAATCAGTACTTACGTGAAAACAAATTAGGTTACGAAATACCCTGTACATTTTAGCCTTAGTTCAAAATTTTCTGTTTAAAAAGCAAATTGGAAGGAAACCTTTCCAAAATGGTAACAGTGGTGTTCTTGGAGAGGCTGGATAGCAGATGATTTTTAATTTTCTCTCTTTAAGTTTATTCTCTGAAATTTCTAAACTGGATATAAATAAAAAGTAGTAGGAGAAATCCATTGAAATGAATTAATAAAAAATAGCTGAAGATTACCTGCTGTGTGGCAGGCACTAATCACTTTCCCTTTTTGTAAATAAGTTTATTTATTGCTTAAAATCCTCTTCTAAGACTGGTGTTTTTCTTGACTTCATTTGCTCCTGACAAAACTGAGGCACAGACACTGTTAACAACATGCCCAAGTCACACCTCTGACAAGTATGGCCCTGGGTTTAGGATCCCAGGCAGTGCAATGCCAAGTCCTCCCTTTTATTTATTTATTTTTAAATTATTTATTTATTTATTTGAGAGAGAGAGAGAGAGAGAGCATGAAAGGGTAGAAGGTCAGAGGGAGAAGCAGACTCCCCATGGAGCTGGGATCCTGGTATGGGACTCGATCCCAGGACTCTGGGATCATGACCTGAGCCAAAGGCAGTGGCTCAACCAACTGAGCCACCCAGGTGCCCCCAAGTCCTCCCTTTTAACTGTGACACTATGGTTCTAGCAAATACCTAAACAGAGTAGAAAGTTTCTCTGTTACTGGACGCAAAATGGAAACTGTTTCCTCAACTTCATTTTTAGAGGTTATCACTAATTCCTTAGTGAGGAGTGGCTAGAGACTTTCTTTTATTACCAATGTTATAGAAGGCCAATTTCCTTAGAGAATAAGGAATCTGTCATTGACTATAAGCTTCTGCTATTTGAGACTAAAAAACACACGGGTATTCTCGAATATGTAACTACTTGGACAAATAGATCATAATAGACTTTATGAGACAGGATTCTGATGATTCTCCAATGGGAAAAAACAAGTAAACTGACTTAGTATCATCCTAACCAGGCTTCTATCTAATACATCACTTGTATTTATCGTCACCTTGTGCCAGTTGGCTTGGGCTGGCTCTTGTCATGTCTTCTCTTCATAAGGCCGGAGTCTGTTTTAGAAAGAAGAGCATACAATAAGAGGCACGGAAGAAGACTTTACAGTAGGAATGAAGCAAGAACGAAACGTCGAGAGAGACCATAGTGAGAACTGCCCCAATCCGTGACAATAGCGTGTGCCGACTAACATATATTGTTTTGTTTTTTTTTAAAGATTTATTTATTTGACAGATAGAGATTACAAGTAGGCAGAGAGGCAGGCAGAGAGAGAGAGAGGAGGAAGCAGGCTCCCAACCAAGCAGAGAGCCCGACGTGGGGCTCGATCCCAGGACCCTGGGATCATGACCTGAGCCGAAGGCAGAGGCTTTAACCCGCTGAGCCACCCAGGCGCCCCTAACATATATTGTTAACAAAGGCTAAGTGCAGGGCATTGTACTAAGGGCACATACCGTAGGTTACTCCCATCATTCTTCACAGCGCACTATGAGATGGGTGCTCTCATTCTCCCCACCTTATGCAGGAAGAAGCTGGTACACGGAGAGCAAACTTGTCCAAGGCCATGCAGCCAGCGCTAGTCCTTTTAACCACAAGGCTGTTTTTGCCTCCACAAAGGCAAATGGTTTTTTCCACAGGCTCTACCCTATCCTTCTGTTCCTTCTTCAAATATCAATCCATATGTGATTATTTTTATTAGTATTTTTGTTCTACTAAAGATAAAGGTGATAAAGAAAGTCAGGTTTTCTTTTTGTGAACTTCAGTGTTTGCTCGAGAAAGAATCCTTTCCCTCCTGCTGTAAGAACTCTGCACTGAAGTGTTTGTGTTCCTTTGGCTGTCCCTGGGGATTTGTGATCTTGAGTTGTGCTGGCAGAGAACGTGATGCTTCCATGTCTGGAGATCTGGGAATAGTCTGATCCTTGTGAAATGATTTCAGTAGGCACTGAGTCAGAGTGACTGGAAGCCTTTGGAATCGGACAAATTCGCACCCATTTTTACTTACCTGTCACTGTGGCTGACTTGGGGTATTCCCAGACAACAGGGCTGACGTCCCCATTACTCTAGCATCTGAAAAGGACTGAAAGGGTTTCTTGTTTGCATCTGTCTAGCCTGACCTCTGGGCAGCATCTGAGGCCACTGGCATGGAAAGAGCCTGTCACTGTCAGAGGACTGGTCTCTCTCTTGGGCTTCTGGGAGATCAGAGCCCTGTTGTGGGGTCAGCCTCTCTGTCTCTGCCTGCCGCTTGCCAGAAATCCCTAACTGCTTGTCAGCACTTAGGCTGTGGTCCTTCAAACTGGGTATTCCTGTTGAATGCATGGTCATTTCAGCTCGGGTCATTTTCAGCTGGTTTTTAACATGGCACCTTTTCCCCATTGGCATTCTATACCGACCTCCACTCCCCTGTGCTGAAAAAGAAACTCACTCTCTTTCACCTTGCTGTTGAACACCCACTCTAAGTGATTACGGTGTTTATAACCTCACTTTCAGCTTTGGTTTTCTCTTTTAGCTCATCCTTCAGTGAAATATAATGCAATTTAAAAGAATCATTACTCATTCCCTTAACACAAAAAACAATTGATATTCATTTTTTTAAAGTAGAAGAGGTTAAAAAAAAAGAGGAAATGAAAATTATATGCAATTGAGGGGGCCAGAGATTACTATTGTCATTATACAAGTGTCTCCCCTTTCTACTGGCACGTGTAGCCTATACTTTATGGGTAGAGGTATACATCTAGGCATACGGCTCTGAAATTTTATTTTAAAAGTCGGCTGCAACTGTAGCTACATGGCCAAGGAAGCTGGACATATTCACTTGAGATAATTGTTATTTTGTTTTGCCTGATATTTATTTTTCTCCTTTAAAACATGAATATGGGGCACCTGGGTGGCTTAGTCCATTAAGTATCTGCTTTTGGCTCAGGTCATAATCTCAGAGTCCTGGGATCAAGTCCTGTGTCAGACTTTGTGCTCAGTGGAAAGTTTGCTTGTCTCTCTGCCCATCCCTCTCAATTTATTTTTCTCAAATAAATAAAAAATAAAAAACCCCACCAAAACATGAATCTACTTTAGTATACAAATACTTAGTGTATAGTTTGATACATTTTTACATATATATATACATATATTTATCTATTTATCTATCTATCTATCTATAACAACTACAAAGATTGAGACAGAATGTTTTCAGCACCCCCACACCTCCAAGATTTATTCTTGGCTCTTCTTAGTCTATAACCCCCTCGCCCTTAAGAGGAAACCACTATTCTGATCTCTATCACTGTAGGTTAGTTTTGTAACTTCTTGAACTTGGTGTAACTGGAATCATATAGTAATTACCCTTTGGTGTCTGATTTCTTTTGATAAATGTCATGTCTGTGAAAATAATTCATGTGGTTGGATAAACAGTTTATTTATTTATTATTTAGCTGCATAGCATTCTTCATCTGAATACACAACAATTGATTTTACTGAGGGAAAATTTTGGATTGTTCCCAGCCTTTACACTTCTGTAAATAGAGATGATGATCTGAATAAGGCTGAGGCTTTTGCAGTGCTTCCATTCCACTGTCACCCAGGGTCTCCCTCTGCACAGTCCTGCTCCCCACCCTCCCCTACCGTCATCAATCTTGAAGAACTTGTTAATAATCGTTTCTCCTGTTAATTATCTCCACCTTTCAGTCCACTTCCTGGGACTTTGACCTATAACAACAGCCTTGATGGATATGTTATATCAGAATGGCTGTGCTGTTTTATTTGGCCCTAAGACTTGGACAAAACTGAACCTTGAAAGTCCAGTTTTCATGAGGCCCTGGTCACAAAAGGGAGAGAAGCCGGCATGCCAGGTGCACTTTGAGATTGAATGTCATGGTCAAAGGTAATTTTCCAAACATGAATGTGTCTTCTTAAGATTCTTCAGCAAAAGCTTCAGGTAAAATGAGGAAAGTCGTGTTTTAGAGGGTGTAATCTGGTTTTGTATGTATAAAGTGAATTGGAGAAGAGCTGTATTTTGGACAATTATAATAGTTCTAATGTAAGGAAATAATAAAGGAAGGAGGGAGGGATGTGAGAACTTTTATGGAGAAAGGAGGCACAGTTTGAGGGCATCATGGCTGTGTGTAGGGTTGTCACTGAAGAAAATGGAGAAGTTAATGATGACACGGGTGCTCTCAACACAGATGGTCAAGATTACCTTTCTTGTTCCATTCATTTGGGCTTTGGAGTAGAGGAAAACAGACTGTGAAAGAGCATGCTTTTGAAAAACATAGATATCAGGACAATACTAGTGTGGGGGTAAGGATGAGCAAAGTTTAGGTCAAAAGCAAAAAGAGTTTTTTTCATGATGGAACCATAAAAAATAACTGTCAAGGAATAGGAGATGTGGGCCTTTCATGTATGAAAAGATTTGAAAAATATGAGAAAGATTTAGAGGTCATATTATATGTTAATTACCTGTTGCTCTACAACAAATTGTCAGAAACTTAGCAGCTGACAATGACAATTTATTCATTTATTTGTATTTATTTGTTTTTTTAAGATTTTATTTATTTATTTGACAGATCACAAGTAGGCAGAAAGGCAGGCAGAGGGCAGGGGGAAGCAGGCTACTCGCTGAACAGAGACCCTGATGGGGGGTTTGATCCCAGGACCCTGAGATCATGACCTGAACAGAAGGCAGAGGCTTAACCCACTGAGCCACCCAGGTGCCCCTCACAATATGTTTATTTCACAGTTTCTGTGGGACAGGAATCCAGGGACAACTCAGTGAGGCTCTCTGTCTTTGGGTCTCTCATGGGGCTGCAGTCATCTCAGGGCTTATCTAGGAAGGATTCACTTCCAAGCTCATTCACATGTATTTTGGGAGGATTCAGTTCCTTGTGGGTTGTCGGACTGAGTTTTGGCTTCTTCTGTGCTATGGACCATGCCATGTGGCTTCTCCATGGGTGACTGACAACATGGTAGCCAGGACATGAAAGGATAAGAGAAAATGTCACCAGCAGAGAGAAAGCTAGTAAGATGCAAGTTAGACTCTCTTGTAACCTCATCTTGGAAATGACATCCCATCACCTGTGTTATATATATTTTTTTCTTAGGAGTGAGTCACTAGGGCCCATATACATTGACAAGAAAGGGGTTACATGGAAGTGTGGGTACCAGGAGGTGGAGATCATCGGTAACTGCCGTGATCATTGTCAGAAGCTGCCTACCACCTCTATATCAAGTCATGTTTGAGGACATGGTGCTGACACACCACAGAAAAACCCTAAGCATTTTTTAGCACCTATAACTTCACACTTAGGAACTTCCATAAGCATATTAGAAATGTTTTCCTTTGCTGGGGCTATATGTCAGTGGACGTTTTTGCCATTTACTAATGCACTCAGTAACTTGATTTGAAAAGTCACCTGGACAATACTGTATAATTTCAAGCACTTTCCTAGCAAAAATGTATTACTTTTAATTAGACTGATTTAAAGCTGTTAAGATTCTTGTCAGAAATAATTTTTATGTGGATGTGTCAAGATAAAAACAGCAGTTGTCAAGTGAAGAAAGCAGTAATTTGTGCCTTTGCTGTCTGGCTTATGAGCAGTTGGGTCTTTAAATACTAACTGAGCATTTGTTCTTACACTTTCCTTTATAGAAGCCATTCTGGCAGTAGAGATTCAAATCGTTGGAATGCTATTGTTTGTGGTAAATATTTGTCCTGTGACTGGGGAATTAAATTTGGTTCCTACCCTGTAATATAGACAAAAGCATCACTAAGAAGAGAAAGCATTTAAGCAATCCAATTCAGCAACTGGTCAAACACATAGCATGAGCAAAGCATTCTGGGTGATTACAGAGTGGAATGATAATAACAATAATGAAGATCACTCTTTGATGAAAGCAAGTCAGGTGACTTTATATGCACTTGAAAAAGCTTAAATTCTATCTACAAATCTTTTTAGACTATTAATTTCTTTAGAAAGCTTTTGCTTTTAGGCAGTGAAAAGGAGAGCTTTTTGTCTGATCTCTAGGGCAGGATTTCTTAGTACTGGTACTTGATATTTTGGATCGCAGGATTCTTGGTAGTGGAGCTGTCCTGTGCATTGTATGACATTTAGCAGCATTCTGGGCTTCTACTCACTAGATGCCAATAGTTCTGTTCCCCTCACCCCAGCTGTGACAATAAGGTCTATTTCCAGACATTGCCAGATGGATCTGGGGGTGCAGAGAGGCAAGCAAAATCACTACCCTCTGGGAATTAACACATCTTTTGAATTAGGGAATCCTAAATTAACAAGATGTAGTTATCTTACTTTTATCCATTGCATTTATAAATCTGTTATCTTTTCTCTTGGTCCTCAAAAGCAAAATTCCATGTTATATAAAAGATCATTCATTACTGTCTGCAGTCCGTTTTACCTAGGCATCCTGAAAGATGTGAAAAAATAAAGAGATGTTTGTCCTTAAGAATCTTGAGATCTCAGAGGCAGTGGCAAAGAGATTTAGTGTATATATACTAAATATATATATTATATATATACACTAAATCTATTATATTATATTATATTATATATATAATTATATATAATATATATATTTATATATATTTTATTTATATGTATTATATATATGAATATATAGTATATATTATACTATATATATTTTATTTATATATATTATATATAGTATACCATATATATATATTTATAACTATAGTGCAAGTAGAAAGCACTAAGTCTGACAGAGGAACGAGGTAAAATGTGTAGGCTGTTTTAAAGAAGAACTTTTGTATTTCCGTTGCAGACCAGTGGTAGGTTAGAAGTTCATCCTTGAGCTGGGGTTCTGGAATCTGACTTTAAGAAGGTGAGGTTGACCTACAGTTTTAGGTTGAGGGTAGTTCTGGGGTTGGAGCTAGACCTCTGAGACAGAACACTGAATCGAGTGGGATAGGCAGAGAGATAGATGATGCAGTCCAAAGTCACAGGTTCTCAACCAGACATGGCAAGACGGAGGACATACATATTTAAGAGGACTGAAAAAAGGGAGGAATTTAGAGGAAATTTCCCAAAACACTGATAAGCAGAACTCGGTCCTTTATGTAAGAAAATGCTAACAAGCCCAAGGTGCAGTAGGAGCTGTGGGAGTTCTAAACTGGTTTGTTGGGAAACTTTTAGTGGGCTCACTGTTACTCTTCTCCTACCCATGGTGCCCAGTATCTCAGCATATGGATTCATATGGAGAGCGATTCCAAGCCAAATACAGGCGGTGGAAGACTAGTTATCAGAGGATCCTGGAACACTGTATGGAACACTGGCCAGCTGTGCACCCAACATCTTTAACCTTAGAACTTTGCGGCTTGTTCTCCAAAAACCTGAGAGTTCTCCCAAAATGGCATCATTATCTACAAATCTCATAGCATAACAGTGCTCAAAGTATATTCCAAAGATTGTTAACAGGTTTTTACCTTGAAGAATTTGATCAGTAAATTAGTTTTTGAAATGCCATGCAAAATAAATTAAACATATTCCTTTACGGCAGAACTTGTCAGAGCCTTTAAGATGAATCATAAATCTCAAAAGGAGGGATACAATATCAAGTATTTTCCAAATTTATTTGATTACAAAGCCTTTTCTTGTGTAACACTTCATGAGAATGCAGTCTATGCTGCATGCTTTGTATAACTCTGGTTCTGGGTGAGTTGGTGAAATGAGTGGCTGGACTTTAAGTGAATAGTATTATAGCAGGGAAAATACATCAATGTCCAAATATTCATGGACCTGCCCCTCCCTCACCTGTTGAAGAAAAAGCTGACTTAGGAGCTTGTTCCCAATGCTTCTCCTACTTCACCAAAGAGATTTCTGTCTTGGTCACTGGCTTCTTGTTCTTTTATATACAACACTGCAAATGGTGAGGTTTGGGGGTGTTAGCTAATTACTCTAGAAAGGCCAAAGAGCAAATGGTAAGAGGAAAATAATAGATATGTGAAGGGGGAAATGAAAAGTGGGAGAGGTTTGAAGAGCAATTGTCAGTGTTAGAGCAGGGCAGGTGACTGACCTTGAGATCTACCTTCATTAGTCTTGGAATCTGAGCAAGAGGGAATGCTCAGAAGGAGAATGTTTTTCTGGGAGGTAGAAGAGAAATTCTCAAGTTGGCATTTTTCATTATTGAAATGTAGTAAACATTTGATTTGCTTTTTATTTACTTGTGGTTGCTAGGATGAATTCTTTAAATATGAAAATATGATAAAGCGGGTCTTTAAGATGAGCTCCAAAAGGTGTGTCTCTTTAAGGGTCATAACAGGGAGTCCTTAATGGGAAGCGAAGGTCATCACTTAAAGGTGCAGGGTGTCATGTCAGAGTATGTGAATAATCCTGGAAATAAAGCCTTCATGAGACAAGCTGGTGAATAGATGCTTTTTTTGTCTTCCCGCCCACCTTCTGGGAACACCAAACACACCTCTCTTTTTGTGAGAACACTTCTGGTTGTGAGGAGTTGCTAATCACAAGACCTAGCCCTGTGGCTGCAGGCACGGGCACACAAGTAGGCCTGGCCAGTACGGTTACCAGTTTCCATGTCTGCAGGAATGAGAGCATGACCCAGTTCAGGCTGAGCAGAGTCCTGGACTACAACTTGATGTAGAACCATGAAGGAGGAGAGATGCTCTGGTATGACTTAAGCAGGGGGGATAGAAACCTGCAGTTTTCTGCACTCATACTTCTTCATCTTTCCAATCACCGAGCCTGGCCCACTAGGAAGCAGCCAATCTAGAGAAAAGGAGGACATTAAGTAGACTCAGAGCTGGGAGGTGGAAGGGGATGGTAAAATGTAATCACATTATCTAAGTTGCTGGTCTCCCTGAGGCCGCTTAGCCCTGGACTTCCCCATTATCAGAACCAAACATTCCTGTGTAGTTTAACCAATTTCAGTTCAGTTTCTGTCGTTTGTTGTCAAAGGAGCACGAGCAATTTATCCAGCACTGTGCCAAGTGCCTTGAGGACAGAGAGGTATAAAGGGTTATGATGAAAGGCCAAGAAAATGAAGATAAAGAGTGTTCCCCGAGCTTCATCTGCTTAGAGCAGAACCTGATGAGGAGCCTGATGGGATGAGGAGGGAGACACAAAAGTACAGTGAATAGGAACTGAGAAATTAATTTCTTTTCCTTGCTCTGGGTTGGCTGCCCTCCTGAGGTGATAAGGCAAGATGAACTAGGCTCTTTGGATGGTGACTTGATTTTGGGTTACCTAAATTTATGCCCTAAAGAGTGATTTTCTCCCCCTCTCTTCTCTTTTCCATCACTATGGTTGCTATGCTGTATTTGGGTAAAAAAATAGACCAGGTATTATTATTTTTTTAACCACTTTGTTATGTTTAGAAGCGGCTATAGGTGCAAAGCAAATATCGTGTCCTTCATGATGCATCCGGCCTGGTATTTGTACTGTTGACTCGAGTGTGATGAAATAGTGCCACAATCTACCCACATCCACTGATCGCGATTACTCACATCGCCCAGGCAGGGCGGTGTGCGTTACTGCACCAGCAGCCACAGATTCTCCTCGTGTTCACTCCCCCAAAATTTCTTTTTGGAAATTCAGTTCATGCTGCACAGATTATTGTCTTGCTTTGTGTCTTTGTGAAAGGCGGTAATGGAGCAGATGATACGCTTTGAAGCAGGAAGCTCTGAGACATTGAAAGAAAAGACAGAGACCATATTGATTTTTTGCTGTGAATCTGAGACACAAATGAGAGCACCACATCAGCTTTTTTGTTATTTATTTTATCTCTCCAACCTTCTGTTAAAAAGAAAGCTCTTAAGTAGCTGCTCCTGGTCTTAGTTTGTCATCTCCCTGTCTTCAATTCCCTATACACTTACAGGGTTGATGTTGTAGGAACTCAAGTTGAGTTAGAAATCCATTTCTAAAAGCAACTGAACCAGGAAATTAACTTACTCTTTGGTCTGTGGGCATGGGTATGAGGTGTGGGCATGGCTTAGCAGAAGGAGGTTGGGCCTGGCTGGTGGTCCTGGTCAGTGAGCTCCTCACAAACTTGGCAGGAGGACGTTGGTTACAGACACTTGGAGTGTGTGGCCAAGTGAATGGAAGGAATGTGGGGAAAGTGATGATGACGATGACAGTGCTCATGATGACTAATATTGATTCAATACCTACTCTGTGTAAGAAGGCACTTTGGATCACTCTACACGTGTTCTTATTTACCTGCTACAATGACTTTATGAGGTTGCCCACATCTCAGACAAGGAAACTGAGGCTCTGAGACAGAGCTCACACAGCTAAGTGTGCTGTAGAATGGGATATGGACCCAGATTTCTGTAAGCCCAAGAGCTGACCAGGATTCAACTAGTGAAGCCTTCCTGCTTCAGGGAGGGAACGGCACAAGTGCTTTCAGTGTGCTTATTTGGTGTGCTTATTAAGAGAATAGTTGTCTCTCCCAGCTGTTCCTGGAGCTTGTGCCCAAGCCTCTGTTAGGGGTTATTGTCAGAGGAGTTGCAAAGAGAATTTTCAGGTACCAGGCAAAGAGAGTAATGTGAAGACTAGAGGGGAAAGGTGTCATGAGGGGGAGTGACCTAAGAATTTGGTCACATAGCTGGGGTCGGATATTATTATAAGGATTTGGTGTCTCAAGCCTGGATGTTAGAGGAAGCATTTGGAGAGCTTGAAGCTACAGAGGGACTTGCATTTTTGCAAGATTACGCTGCTTCACTGTGAAAAATGGGCCTGAGTGGCCAGACTGGGTACCACAGGAGATTTTAGGAGGTCATTCCATTGATACCATTGACGTGGGAGAGGTAATCATGGCTTGAACTAAGCTACTTGCTTAAAATAAATTCACCAATTTAGGCAGGATCTTCCCCAGATGTTTAGTCTGCCACACTCCCATCCACCCCTCCTGCCTTGTGATTTTCTCCATTGCTCATCACTTTCAGCTGGTCTGAACACTTGGGGAATTTTCTGAAGAAGCCACTTGTCAGATGTGGGTAGGCAGGGGGGACTAGCACAAATAAGTGACTTAATCTTGGCCCTGGATGGAGGTGTCTGGGTCAAAGGACAGCTACATCTTTAACTGAGATGGAGGAAAACAGGTCTGAGGGACTGGGTTTGTGCTACGCGTGAGGTGGATGGATTGAAGTTACCCTCTGTTCCCAAGTCAGGCATCTCCGGGGACTAGAAAAAGCTGTGAACTGAATTGGGAGGCATTGTTTTTAAACTCTGGGACCTTGGCCATGTCACTTAATTGCCGTAAGCCTCTTGCTTTGTCTGGGTAGTGGAAATAATAATAATGCCAACCCTCTGTTTCTCACAGTTTTTTGGCAGTATCCAATCCAATGGCATGCCTGGAAATGCTTGAAAAGTCCCAAGTCATTCTGTACACATGTACACATGAACTATCATGTCCACTCATGGACGTGAAAGACAATTTTGGGACAAAAAGGACAGCCTTTTGAGGAAAGCACACTTGTTGCAAAATTTCAATTCTTTTAAGTATCTGAGTATTGAACGGTCATTTCTAGGATCTGATTGTACTTCTATTGTAAGTGCTCAAAAACTAGTATTTCCATTTTGGGGAAGCAGGACGGCCGAGTGCTAAGAGTGTAGACTTTGGAGCTAGACAGATATAGGTTCAATTCTGTGCTCTGCTCTTTGATACCTGCATGACCTTGGTGATATTATTTAATTTCTCTGAATCTAAGTTTCCTCCTCTGCAAAAGGGGTCTAGTAGAACTGACCTCATTAGCCTCTTTTGAGAAATAAACGAAATGTTACATGTAAAGTTCTTAACACAGTGGTTAGTCTGTGAAAAGAAATCATTATGCAGTATTTCTATGTTTTAAAAGCTTTACAGGGCCCCCTTTAGCTGCATTTTCTCATTTAATTATCTTTAATTTTATCAGTGGCGGGGGGAGGTCTGTTGTCCATCATATTCCATTTATCCACTCAGGTAGATTCTGTGTGGACAAACAAAGGGTCCCCCCATTCCCATCTTTCCCATCCACATTCCTAGGAGATGTTCTAGGGGAGGGAATCAGATGGGAGAGCCGTGCAGACAGCTATCATTGGAAGGCATAATGATGAGAGCAAATGTCATTAGGCCCCTTCACATTCCTGATGTTCCCAGGCCCCCTGAGCACCCACGACACTCCAGAGAAGTTCCCATCAGGCTTGCATCATCAGCGGTGTTCCCGGCGTCGCAGCCCCCTGGGAATACACGCGGTCCCTGCGTCCAGGGGTGATGCTGACGCACAGCTGTGCGCTGGTCCAAACAGTTCCGGGGAGCCAGCGGGCGCCTCGGGGCAAAGCTGGGACTCATGATGTCACAGGGGAATCTCAGGGCTTGGAAGGCTGACAGAATGCCTCTGCCAGCTCCGCACTGCAAGTCGGGAGGGAACTGGGCCTCCAGAAAGCATACTTTCACTCCAGCCTGGAGCCAGTCCGAATCAGCACGAGACTCTTAGCAGTTATGGATTTATTCTGCTGAAACGGAGAAAAATACGAAAGGAACGTCATCTTCTCATCCTGAGTAATACCCGCTGATCCTCTCTAAGCAGATGGACTGATGATTATTCCCACCAATAAGCAGCAAACGCTCCGCTCAGCCTGGTATCTGACCTGTGGGTTCCCTCCTCCTCTGCGGAAGCAGTGGATGGAGATGGAGCGAAAACTGTAGGGGGAGCTATTTTGTTTTGAATGCAGAGTATAATCTGCCTTTTCAAGTAAGCAAGATATTAAAATTGCCTCTCTGAGTTTTCTTTTGCAGAACAATTTCCCTTTCTGGGGCATTCTGGAAATGCTGTAGAAAGAAGCACTGGTCAGCCGATAGGAGACTGCATGTGTTACCTCTCAGTGGGAATCTAAATGAGGAAACGTGGCCCATGTTCTCCCAACGATATCAAATGGTTATTGGGCATTTTGGGGGGTAAGGAAAAAAACACAAGCTGTGAAGTCAGACGGACTTGGACTCAGATCACAACTCAGTTCCTTACTTCCTAAGCAGCCTTGGACAAGTCACTCTGTAGCCCTGAAAAAAGGTGAAAAGGAAAGAGAAGCCTGTGTGACCTCCCAGCCCAAAGTTCTTTATTTTATTTTATTTTATTTATTTGACAGAGAGAAATCACAACTAGGCAGAGAGGCAGGCAGAGAGAGAGGAGGAAGCAGACTCCCTGCGGAGCAGAGAGCCCGATGTGGGGCTCGATCCCAGGACCCCGGGATCATGACCTGAGCCGAAGGCAGAGGCTTTAATCCACCAAAGTTCTTTTTTAAATTATGTTATGTTCGTCACTATACAGTACATCATTAGTTTCTTTTCTTTTTTTTTTTTTAAAGATTTTATTTATTTGACAGAGAGAGATCACAAGTAGACAGAGAGGCAGGCAGAGAGAGAGAGAAGCAGGCTCGCTGCTGAGCAGAGAGCCCGATGTGGGACTCGATCCCAGGACCCTGAGATCATGACCTGAGCCGAAGGCAGCAGCTTAACCCACTGAGCCACCCAGGCGCCCCACATCATTAGTTTCTGATGTAGTTTTCCAAGATTCATTGTTTACCTATAACACCCAGTGCTCCACGTGCCCTCCTGAATACCTAACACCAAGCTCACCCATCCCCAAGTTCTTATTTCAATTTAATTTGAGGATGCGTATAAAGCTCATCCAGTAGTTTGTGCTCAACAAATGGTTGTCCTACCTTCCTTATTTCTCTAGAGTGTCAGATATGATGCTCATTCATACCCATCTAGGAATTTGGCGTTTCTAATTGTTGTGGGTTTTTTTTTTTTTTTTTTTTGCCTTTTATATAGAAGATGTGACTAGGCTCACAAAATAGAGCACATACTCAAAATTAGTTCTGCTTTGAAGCTAGATATCTTCTGTTCATTATTTTGATGGGATGGTTTGGGGATGGTTTGAGGATGGTGTCTCTGCAGAGAAGTGTTTGATGCTGTGGGGAAATGTATTTGTGCTCGAGCACAGGTCAGAGAGAAAATAATGACAGAATGGCATTTGCTTCTCTGGAAAGGCCTGGGCAGTGACTTGAAAATGATTCTTGAACAAAAGCATATCTCCTGGTATGCCACAAATATATGGCCGTGGCAGCTCAGGGACTGCTCAGTTTCTTACTCAGACATAATATTCTGCTCAGGTTAAGCCTCCTCCAGAACCTAAAAAGCCGTTAAGATCAGCAAGCCAATTTCTCTGCCTCCAACTAAACAAAGATTGCTTTGGAATCCATCTTATAAATCACCAAGGGGGTTTCCTGCTAGGCCAAAGAAACAATTAGTAGTTAACCAGTAAGCGGAATCAAGAAGAAAAAAAAAATACCAATCCACAAAAGATATCAACATGTTACAAAAGGAAATGTTCTGCTTATTCTCTTCCATTGTGCTGGGCCTGGACATCTTAATGAGGCACACTGTTCTCTCAGGATAGTACCTCAGAGAGCTTATCGGAAGCTCTGCTAAAAAGTCGCTGTCTTAAATTTTTTTTTCTCCAGTCACATGCAT
Source organism: Meles meles (assembly GCF_922984935.1). NCBI lineage: Eukaryota > Metazoa > Chordata > Mammalia > Carnivora > Mustelidae > Meles > Meles meles. The sequence goes on along the minus strand of NC_060085.1, from coordinate 33,448,966 downwards.
ACAAGAGAATTCCATATTTGACAGCATCCTGGTACTTCCTTTATTTAACAAAGACATCTTAATTTTTCCATGACGGTAACATTTAAGTTGCTTCACATCCAGTCTTAAAATAGTTGTTACACTTAAGGAGTATTATTAGAATAATGCTGGAAGGAAACATGGAGACAATTACTCTAATTCCCTCATTTTATAGGGACAACTCAGGGGCCCAAGTTTGGTGCCTTCTCAAGGTGACACAATGACTGGGGTCAGGGCTGGGTTGAGAACTCTGATTTGTATTTCCAACTGATGATCTTTTGACTTTTTTGGGCATGTAATAATTTGGGTTCTACTTGGTAGTAGAAAATTTAGAGCATTCGCGGGAGTTTGCATGTAAGAGAATGCCACCAAACAGGCCCAGGGTAGAAATCATTGCAGGATATTATAGAGGAGGGACTGCAAAGACCATGAAGGTTACATGGTACAGTCAAAGAAAATGTGGCAGGGGGCGCCTGGGTGGCTCAGTGGGTTAAGCCGCTGCCTTCGGCTCAGGTCATGATCCCGGGGTGCTGGGATCGAGTCCCACATCGGGCTCTCTGCTCAGCAGGGAGCCTGCTTCCCTCTCTCTCTCTCTCTCTGTCTGCCTCTCTGCCTACTTGTGATCTCTCTCTGTCAAATAAATAAATAAAATCTTAAAAAAAAAAATGTGGCAAAGAGAAGTTGAGTGCCTTTCCCAGGACAACACAGCTAATAATGTTGGAGCCCAGATATGAACTCACTGTATCTGGCATATCTGGTACTACTTATAATATCAGCTGGAATTTGCCAGGGGTTTTACTGGACTCATCTGTGTTTAGAGTATTCTGAGAGATTTTCTGACCCTGCTTCAGCGGGCTGTGAGGAAGCTTGCACTTTGGGAACACATGGGAGAGGCTGGAAGTGGGAATTCTGACTAGCCAGAAAGGAGAAATTCATCCAACTTCATTTCCACCCCTAACCACATAGGAGAATAAGTTGGCATAAGAGCAAGATCCTCAGTGGCTGTGAGGTGTGTGTATGTATTGTGATGGAGGCTGTGCTATGCTTCAGAGGTCTATGGGTTTCTCTTTTGCCCTTCAACTTTCTGAGACCCTCTGTCTTACAGACGAGAAAAGGTGGCTGTTATAGTTCTTTTGACTGAATGAGGGGTAGATACAAAAGACCCCTTTGAGAGTCTCTTTTTAGGGTTTTTGCAGTTAGGCAGAGTGATTGAGTTAGTTAACTTTGGAGAGATGAGTTGGAAAGTTACATAGACTTGTGATCTGAAGTTTTCGTCACTGTGATGTCATGATCTGACGTGTTTGTAACCAGGGAACAACTGTGTGGAGAGAAAGAGGGGTAGAATGGCTTGCATATGCTTTCTCTTCTATCTACAAGGGGTACTTGAACCCTGATTTTTCAGTGTTGCCATGAGTATTTGACCATATACCAAACATGGTGGAAATGACAGTGGGTCTTAAGAACATTATTTGTGCCTAGAATCTAGTTGTGCTCAAAGCCAACCTCTACCCTGGGTTTTCTGAAAAAGAGGTTAATAGTTTCTCTCCCTGTCTCTCTTTCTCTCTCTCTCTTTTTCTTTTTTTAAATTTATGTCAGTTAAAGTTGAGTTCTAATCCCCACGCAAGAAAAAGAGTTGTAACTGACAAAGGAGCTTCACTTTGTCAGTAAATTGCTTTTGTGTGCAGAATGTGAAGTCAAGCTTCGAGAAGAAAGAAAAGAAGTGCTGGGTTGGCTGCTTTTTGATTATAGTTGTTTTATTTATTTGTTGTTTTGTTGTTTTTGTAAAGAACATGTAAGAAACTCTCCAACTGAATGCCACCTGGTGCCTAGATCCTGATCCTCTGAAGCAAAAATTTGTTCTGTTCTCTAGATGGTTCCTGGATACTGTAGTTCTAAAGACAAAGACATGGAGAGGGCTGGCCAGAGTAAAACTGGGAAAAAAAAAAGAAAAAGAAGAAGAAGAAACTGCAAGGAGTAGAAATGATTAAAGCAAAGTAAAACAAAAAAAGAGTGAAATAGACTAGTTTGAAGATACTTTGATTTTCTAAAAGCTCCTGGCAAATTGAGAAGGCAGCCAAAAGCACAATAAGGAAAGGCTTGATTGGGAAGGTATGCATCAATTAAAAGCAACCCCCCTGGAAACAGAAAGTCTTCCTTCCAAAACGGAGTCTTAGCATTGATTCTCCTGGTTATTACCCATTGGATTGAACTCCTTTGTTCATCCTTGAATGAATCACTATGGTTCCAGGGAAATGATGCCATGATTGGTCAGACTTGAATCACCTGTCCACTCCTGGAGCTATGGAGATGATAGACGCCATCCTGCTGAGATTATGGAAAGAGCGGTACAGGAAAAGTCAGGATGCAAAAGATGAGTGAATAGAAGTCAGGAAGATAACAGAAAACATCAAATGAGAATTGTCTGGAAAGCGGACACTGTATAGAATCCAAGATCCTTTAAAGACATATTTTTAAAAGATTTTATTTATTTATTTAAAATTATTTATTTATCTATTTTGGAGAGAGAGAGAGCATGTGAGCACCAATGAGGGTGCTGAGGAGGAAGGAAAGGGAGAGCCAAATCCCTGTGGTCTAATGCAAGGCTCCATCCCATGACACTGAGATCACAACCTCAGCTGAAACCAAGAGTCAGATGCTTAACTGACCGCCAATGCACCCCAATTTATTTATTTTAGGGAGAGAGAGAGCATGTGCAAGTGGAGGGCAGGGGAGCTGGGGAGAGAGAGTCTCAAGTAGACTATATGCTGAGCGCAGAGCCCTACTTGGGGCTCAATCTCATGACCTGAGATCATGACCTGAGTGAAACCAAGAATTGGACACTTAACCAATTGAGCAATCTAGACACCCCAAAGACATATTTCTAAGTGGAGCATTAGTGTCAAAGATAAGCATTTCTGTGAGACTTATAGGAAACAAATCTGTTTCTCTGTGTTGGAAATTTCAGACTAACAGGAATAATTCTGAAACAATTAAGATGTTAGAAGCTTGTTGAATACTTTTTGTTTCACAAGTATAATAATACTGAGAAAGCATGAGTTCAATACTATGAAATTATAAAGACTTCAATTTCAATTACTTGTCATATGGCTTTATTATTGACTCAGGATTTTCTTCCAAGTGCATTAATACAAACAATTTCAGAGCCATAAATATTGTATATTTGTAAACCTATCAGCCCTAGGCTCTTTGAATAGATCATATTCAGAACTTTCTCAGTGATGCAGCTACAGAGAAAAAAACACTAGTTTGGGTGACTAATTGGCCAACAAGAATGGTTCTTGAACTCGCTTCACCACCTTTCAAGAAGGTTCCATAAAAAACAAAAAGTATACATTGTGTCTATTCACAGATCTGGGTTTGGTAATTTTCTCCTTGTACATTTTTTATGACTTCCCCAAAATTTTGAGGCAGCAATAACTTATTTATTTGAAAATCTTCCCTCACATGTAGGAAATGCTGCTTATGCTAAGGAGATGGATGTTCCTAGCAAAAATAAAGCACGTGAAAGGTGAGTAGACGTTGGATAAATGCAGTGTTGGAAGAAAACAACATGGTGGTCATGCCATTCTTATCCAACTTTCCCTTCTTCAGCTTGATACTCCACCTTCAGAAACAGGTAAACATGCCATCCATCATATTACATACTTCCTTGGTAGCAAATTTTACTGGTTTTAATCTCCATATTGTGTTGACTTGATGTAATACGCAGTATTTGATTGGAAAGGGGCATGAACAGCTAAAACGACATCTCATTTTTTTTAGGGACCTTTATTCTTAAGCAGAGGAAGTTGTAAATCTCCAATAGCAAATTTCATTAGTTTTAGGCAATACTGTAAGTGATGGCATTCTATTGAGTCAACGCCTTGAACACGAACTAGGAGGTTAACTATTGTGGCAAACTATCAATCTTTACTCCTAAATTATGGTGAGTAGTGAATTTTTTGTTCTGGGCTTTGAAGTTGAATTATTCTCTTCACTTAGTATGTCAGTCAGAAAAGAGATTTGTCTTCTCAGCTGAGCTCTGCATGGTTTTCTTTAGGTAATTAATATTTCCCCCCCTCCCCACTATGCCATTACTTTGTTATTATTCTCATTCATCAAGTCCCAAATATTTCTTTAAAATTATGAGGGGCTTGACAGGTTAAACTGTATCCCATTATTGATAATATTAAACAACACAGTCTAAAAACTTGTCTTTAGGCTTTCTGTCAGATTTTCAGTAAAATATCATTATATTTGCATCTTTATTTCTTTACGAGAGAGAGAGAGAGAGAGAGAGAGAGAGAGAGAAAGGGAGGTCATTCAGATCCACTTGCTAAAGCTCTCTACAACATGTTTTTAGATCAAAAAAAGTGGTTTAGGAGAGAAGAAAAAATCATTTTCGTGGAAACATTCTAAAATATCCATCATCAATAGGCATGTGAGCCTGAATGCACACAAATATTTGTCTGAGAATGTTCTTTGCTGCCATAATTATATCTGCTAAAAAAAAGAACCTAAATTTCTGAATAAATGAAAAGTTAAATAAGCCATGGCAGAATGTAATGTTATATATGATTTAAAGAAGATAAAGTACATTTACCTGGACTCACTTGAAATGGAACTCATTAAATATTACTAGGAACAAAAAAGCAATTGCATATCAGTCCATATAGTAGAAACATTTTTTTGAGGAAAGATATATCTTTAACTTGTATATATGAATGCATGTGAACTCTCCATTGTAGTTACCTCTGAGTAGTGAGATTTGTCAGTAATGGGTTGGCAAGGGCTTTGGCTGTTATCTTAATATACCCCTATGTTTTTTTAATGATGAGTGTGTATAAATATTTTAAAATGCATATGGAAAATAAAATAAGTTATTAGGCACTCTCATTTTGCAAGGGAGAGAACTGAGCATGGAGAAATTAAATGACTTTCTTACCATAGCACAGCTCGTTTGAGGCAGAGATGGAATTGGATGCCAAGTTTTTGGGCTGCATCTTACTCCTGTATATTATTCCTCTTCCTTACATTAATCAGAAAAAAATAGTTTTAATCATCGATACCCATATCTTTGAAATCAAACAGAAACAGAAACCCTTCCCCCCACCAGAAAAACCTTGGAATTTAAATTTTAGAAGCTTAGACCTTACTTTCCCTCACAGTATCTATAAATGCCCTTTCTCCTATGAATTAGAATTAAATACCTGTTTTTAGTTTTTCAGATGAGTTGTATTATCATCTAATAGATAGGTTAACCCTAGCATAGGGACGAAATGTCGTAATCAACCGAAAACGAAAACTGAGTATTCAGTCTGCAAAATTAAGAGGAGGAGGGGTGACAGCTTAGAAGGGAAGACTGCATTTATGTTGCTTTGTGTCATAGTGTAATTACACAACACTAGGGAAAGTCTCTAAGGTTCAGTCTTCTGGCAGAAGTGCTCATTGTAGTGATAACCTATGAATCAACTTCACAAAGACTGACTAGCCAGGTGGGCTTCCCATTGGGCTGTTTCTTCTGCTTTTAACTTGGTCTCCTTCATTCCTTCCTCTCTGGTTACCCTCAATAAATGGCTACATATAGATGCTTCAGCATCTGGATTCTCCATGTTGAGTAATTTATTCATTGTTTTCTTCCAGACTTCTTTCAATTACTGACTTTTGGACTTATTAAGCTGTGGATTCTCTTTCTTTCTGGGGTATCTGAACTCTGAGTGCTCAGCACTTCCTTCCTCAGAAGGAAACATTTTAAGGGAGAGTGAAAGGAGATGAGGCAGTTTCTGAGCTAAATTTCAATGTTAGCCAGTCATCAGTATCCTCTTCATTATTGGTCAACAATCCAATTCGTGTTGTCATCAGAACTACCAAGTATTGGGTGTCAATGGGGAGCCAGGCACAGGAGTAGGCACTTTATATAAACCAATCCTCAGGACAATCCTTTGGGTTGGGTACTATTATTATTCCATTTGTATATAAGGAATGGGAGCAAATAAGGCTTAGGTGATTTTGTTCAAGGTCATACTGGCTAAGGACTACCTTGTCCATTTTGAAGGAAAATTGTCTTCTCTCAGGATTCAGTCTTTGAATTAAAAAAGACCAAGGGACTATAATAAGACTCATCAAAGAAGTGGAATCCTCCAACACATTCTTTCCCCCAATGTGCTCGGTTTATTAGTATATAAGGGAACCCTGAGTTTCTAAAAACATATATTGATTTCCTTGTGTGTAGAGATTTACAGAGACAATTTGTAGGCCTCAGATGCCATTGCAACATTCACTGCTTTGCTGTGGCTATGAAGGATGTTTGGGAAAGAAGGCCAAGTAATGTCATCATTGGCCTCATTTGTGAAATGGATGGCTGTGTTCCTGGCACTGAGAAGGATGCCCCAAAGCCATTTGAAAGATGAAAGGGCTTATCTTGAAACAAGGTTTTCTGGAAGATCACAAACAAACCGTCTAAAATGTTAGTTCAGATAAAACGAAAGCAAAGAACTACTGGAGTCTTCAAGTTGAAATTCCTAATTAGGATTTTAACAGCATGTAACGAAATTATCCTTGCTGCAGCCTTTGGAATTGATTCTTCTTATAGGAAGTGGCAAGAATGTTCTTATTCCTTGCTTATGGACTTCAAAGATATTCAGTGATTAGAGCGTTTTCATTTTGCCCAGCTTTGGTATCGGGGCGTTCCTGTTGAATTCTCTAGTCAAAATTCTTGTCTGCAGCTTGGGGCTGATTTTAATATAAATAGCGGGTTTGTCCTATCTCAGGTGCTTATTAAAATGTCATTCAGCAATTAGCTGAATCAAGAAAGGAACATAGTACACCTTTATTCTGCCTCGAAGCTTATAGAAATCTAAGTTGAGAATCTCACTTTGCTTCCAGTGCACGGAAGCAGCTGTTGGTTGGGTGCCTGGGCGCTGAATTTATAAGGAGCAAGTGTTGCTCTTTGGACATATCTGAAGGAGTAACTTCTGCTACCCTCTCTCTACTAAAATCACCAACTAATTTCAGAAGTGATATCAGTTGGTTCCCTAAGGCCATCAGCTGCTATGTAATATATTATTAAACATAATAACCACATTCAAATAGTCTGCGAATGTTTAGTTTTCACATAACCTTGAAAGTTGGATATCAAATATTATCCTAAAAGAAAGAAAGAAAGAGAAGAGAGAGATAGAGAAAGATATTTTACCCCCATAAAATCCAGACTACAATAATACATGTATCACTATTAGCAATGGGATTTTTTTTTTCCCTCCTCCCGTGGATTTGGACACATTCTCTGAGATGTTGCTATTGTATAAAGGGTTAAGTTTTTTAAGACAAGTCTGAAAGTGTTTAATTTTCTTAGCACATTGCCTCATCTCTGGTAGCTGCCACAACATGCCTCATTTTGGTAGCATACAGTTGACACATCCTTTGGGCATGGAAAAAGTAACAAAAATCTGGAATCTCCCCTCTTCACTCTCAGCAGTGAGTGCCATGAAGAAATATAAATGAGGACTTGCGTGCTTAGTATAATGAAAATATTATTTCCAATTCTTTTTAGTTCTGAATTCATAATAAGTGGAGGAAAAAGAAGCTCAGTACAGAGAGTACGCTGTGCCGCTTGAAAAAATTTTAATAATTAGGTTAATGGACACATTAATTTTTCTTATTTTTGCTTAACAACCACTCAACTTGCTTACTTCCTATTAAATATATTTTTTCCCCAAAGAAACTGGCTCACATCTTACTTTTGATCATTCTTTTCAAAATTCTGAATAAGGAATCCTCCCCAACCCCCAAAAGACATTGGTCCAGCTTCTGGAATGGCGAAATAAGGACCTCTGAAAATTCACTGTTCCATAAAAGAAATGAGAACTCTGGCCAAAAAAAAAAAAAAGCCCTGTCAAAATCAACTTTTGGAGATCTCTGAAAATTAACTGAAAACTTGCAACAATCTAGGAAGAGTTTATTTTAAATAATGGCTGAATCTTGGCAAGAACAGCAAGATTTATGTCATTTATAACTTGTCATAATTCTACCCTCTGCCTGAACACGGTAGCCTTGAAAATCAATAGGCTTGCACTACGATGGTTGTGAAAACCAGCAGCCTTGCCGGACATTGGAGGGGGGAAATAGCTATGGAACTCCCCTAAAGCTTAATCGCAAGAGAATTTCCACTATTTGGTCTGTCTGTAAGTTGGCTTGTTTGTTTGTTTTAAATCATAACAATGTATATTATTTATTTAGTAAAAAGTTCTGAAAGCATATTCTGTGGCTCAGTGGTGTATTAAACAAAGACCCAAGATTATTTCATCATTCTGAGTGAACTGATTCATCTTCCTTGTGTCGGTAACCTTATGGTCCCAAGATGGCTGCCACAGTTTCAGGCACAGAGTCCCTAGCATCCTACGAAGGAAGGAGAGGAGTTTGTGGGAGAACAGTCTCTTTTCCTTAGTGGAGAAAATTTCAGAACCTCAAATGATGTTCTCTTATATCTTATTTAACAGAACTGGGCCACATAGCCACTCCTAGTTGCAAGGGAGGTTGGAAAAGAGAATATTTGGCAAAGGGGATAAGAATTATGATTTAGTCAGAAAAATTATAACTTATCTCTAGGAGTTTGGCACAGTAAAACCTGAAGACAAAATGTTTGTTTGTCTGTTTGTTCATTCTTTCTTTCTTCCTTCCTCTCTCCCTCCTTTCCTTCCTCTCTTTCTCTCTTCCTTTCTTTCTTCTAATCTGGGAAGACTTTGGGTCAGAAGGAAACCAACAGCAAGGATTGTCCCTGATTCACTTTTTTTTAAATTGAAGTGTAATTAACATACAGTATCCTATTATTTTCAGGTATATATCATGGTGATTTGATATTTTTATATGTTATAAAATGATCTCCACAATAAGTCTAATTACCATTTGTCACCATACAAAGTTATTGACATTATTTTTATACTATATTTTCTAAGCTATCTTTAGGAGTCTAGGAGTTTGTACCTCTTAATTCCCTTCACCTATTTCATCCCCTCCCCTGTCCCATCGTGAAACCCTCCTCCCTGTGGTAACCAAGAGTTTGTCTATGAATCTGTTTCTGTTTTGTTTCACTTGTTCATTGGTTTTATTTTTTGGATTCCACATATAAGTGAAATCACATAGTATTTGTCTTTTTCTGACTTATTTCACTTTGTATAATATCCTCTAGGTCCATCCATGTTGCAAACAGCAAAATTTCAGTCTTTTTACTGCTGAGTAATATTCTATTGAATATAGATACCACTTCTTTATCCATTCATTTATCAGTGTACACTTAGGTTGTTTCCATATCTTCGTTATAAAAAATGCTGTAATGAACATAGGGGGTACATATATCTCTTCAAATTGATGTTTTTATTTTCTTTGGATTAAAAAAACCACAAGTAGGGGCGCCTGGGGGGCTCAGTGGGTTAAGCCACTGCCTTCCGCTCAGGTCATGATCTCACGGTCCAGGAATCGAGTCCCGCATCGGGCTCTCTGCTCAGCGGCGAGCCTGCTTCCCTCTCTCTCTCTCTGCCTGCCTCTCTGTCAAATAAATAAATAAAATCTTTAAAAAAAAAAAAAACCACAAGTAGAATTGCTAGATCATCTGATAGTTCTATTTTTATTTTTTTGAGGAACCTCCATTACTGTTTTCCATAGTGGCTGCACCTGCCAGTCGTATATGAGGGTTTTCTTTTCTCCACATTCTTGCTAATACTTGTTATTTCTCTTCTTCCAGGTCATAGCCATTCTGACAGGTGTGAAATAATATCTCAGTGTAGTTTTGATTTGCATTTCCCCCCAGTGATTAGTGATGTTGAGCACCTTATCATGTGCTTGTTGTCCATGTGTGTATCTTCTTTGGAAAAATGTCTCTTCAAATCCTCTGCCCATTCTTTAGTCGGTTGGTAATTTTGATAGTAAATTATGTAAGTTCTTTATATATTTTGGATATTCACCTCTTATTAAATATATTATTAGCAAACATCTTCCATTCTGTAGGTTGTCTTTTCATTTTGTTGATGGATCTTTTCACTGTGCAGAAGCTTTTCAGTTTGATGTAATCTCATTTGTTTACTTTAACGTTTATTGCCCTTGCCTGGGGAGAGTGGTCCCAAATATATTGCTAAGATCAATGTTAAAGAGCTTACTATTTTTTTTCTAAGAGTTTTGTGGTTTCAGGTCTTATATTCAAGTCTTTAATCCACTTTGAATTTATTTGCATGTATGATGTAAAGTAGTGGTACATTTTCATTCTTTTGCATACAGTGGTCCACTTTTTCTAATACCATTTATTGAAGAGACTCTTTTTTCCCTATGGTATATTCTTGCCCCCTTTGTTGGGGGGCTTGACTACGTAAGCCTGGATTTATCTCTGGGTTCTTTGTTTTATGGATCTTTGTGTCTGTTTTTTTGTGTGTGTGTGTCAGAATCATACTGTTTTGATTATTATAGCTTTGTAGAATAGTTTGAAACCAGGGAGCACAATACCTACCCCTTTCTTCTTCTTTCCCAAGATTACTTTGGCTACTTTTGTTTTTTTTGGTTCTATACAAATTTTAGGATTATTTATTATACAAAAAATGTCATTTTGTTGTTGTTATTGCTGCTGTTGTTAAGATTTTATGTATTTATTTATTTAGAAAGGGCACAAGTAGGGGGAGGGACAGAGGAGAAACAGAGAGAAAAGCAGACTTCCCACTAAGTGCACAGCCCAATGCAGGGCTTGATCTCACAATCCTGAGATCATAACCTGAGCTGAAATCAAGAGTCAGATGCTTACCTATCTGAGCCACTAAGGTGCCCATACCATTGGTGTTTTGATGGGGATAGCATTAAATCTGTAGATTTCTTTGAGTAGTCTGGACATTTTTAAAAATTTTTTTCAGCGTAACAGTATTCATTGTTTTTGCACAACACCCAGTGCTCCATGCAATACATGCCCTCCCTATTACCCACCACCTGGTTCCCCCAACCTCCCACTCCTGACCCTTCAAAACCCTCAGGTTGTTTTTCAGAGTCCATAGTCTCTTATGGTTCGCCTCCCCTTCCAATTTTTTTTTTTTTTATAAACATATAACGTATTTTTATCCCCGAGTAGTCTGGACATTTTAATAATAATTCTTCTAGACTTTGAGCTTGGTATTATCTTTCTATTAACTTGTATTGTTTTTAATTTCTTTCATCAGTGTCTTATATTTCAGATTATAGCTATTTCACCTCTCTAGTTGAATTTATTACTGTGAATTTTATTCCTTTTGATGCAATTGTAAGTAAGATTTTTTTTGTAATTTCTCTTTCTGATAGCTCACTATTAGTATATAGAAACACAAATTGTTTCTGTATGTTAATTTTGTATCTTGTAGCTTTACTGAATTCATTTGTTCTAGTAGCTTTTTGGTATATGTATACAATGGAGTATTATTCAGCTATGAAAAAGAGTGCATATAGCTATATGTTACAACATGGACGAACTTCAAAACATTATACTAAGTGAAAGAAGTCCATCCAAAAGGCCCCATGTTGTAGCATTCCATTTATATGAATTGTCCGTAGATGGATTTATAGAGATAAAGTGTAGATTATTGTAGGGGCAAGGTGGAGGAGGAGATGGGAGTGACTGTTAGTGTTTAATATGTGGGGATTCTTTTGGGGATGATGAAATATTCTGGAATTAGATAGCAGTGATGGTTGCACAAGTTAGTGAGTATACAAAAGACATCAAGTTGTAACATTTTAAAAGGACAAATTTTATGGCATGTGAATTATATCTCAATAAAGCTATTATTCAAAAAAGTCACTCCCCAGCTGTTTTTAATTCACACTCTGGGAGCTTATGTGTATGGATGACTCAGAAGAACCCAGTTGTTTCTAACTTATATTTTTAAGAGAGCCAAACTATTTTGCAACATAGCAAACATATATTAAACAAAATGTAATCATCACATTTCACTGTTATAAACTAGATAAATAAAACAGACTTTTTCACAAGTCACCATATGGAGATGGGATTCACCCATAAATACATCCAAGTTGCTTTGGTTATTTTACAATGAGCTTGGGTTGGCAGAGAGAAAGAGAAAGGGAAGTTGAGGCAGAATAATCCATGCCTGATGATTTTGTTGTCGATCAGCAACAATAAAAAGGCTTTTGTTAGATTCTTAACTGACCAGCCTGGCTCCCTTTTACTGATTATCTTCAACAGATAATAGTTTCTTGGCCAGGTACTGGTAATTATTTTAAATGTTGAGATTTCACTGTGATTAAATTAATTAAAATCTGTCTTCCTGGCATCCTAAATAAAGGCTGTACCTCTCAGAGTTTAAGCAGGTTCCCCCCCCTTAAATTAGAGAATGATTAAAAAGAGATTGGCGTCTCCTTGAAAAAGAAAAACCCAGACTCCTCTACCTCATATCATAATAAAAAATGATAATCAACAAAGCAGTTGAGCTTTTGACAATGAGGATGATTTTAGACCTGAACCATTCCTTTGTATTTTTTGTTGGGTGGGTTCATTTCTCTCCAGGTAAATATCTTTGTTTATTAAATACAAACAAAATGTTCATATTTTATTCTAACATTCCAAAGTTAACATTTTGTTCCCAACCCCTGTGTTGCACAGGAATATGTTACAAATAGATAATATCCTGCTGGGATGCTTTTAAGGGCTGTTAGAAATAACCAGCTGCATCGTGAAAAAGAGGGTGCATGTAGAAATTTTAACAGTTTGAGTTTTGCGACTTTATTTTTTAAGGTGTTCATATGCATAAATATTTATATTTTGTCCTCTGCTAACTTAGGTCTTACATGTTTATATGATCTTGTTATAACCAAGGATACATACCTGAGGAAATGTAATTGTGAAACAGGATTGCAGTTTAAATATTCCATGGGAGCATACTAAAGATACTGTTTATGCTGTGGCTTGAGAAGTTATTTCAGGAGAGGTTGAAACATAGATCAAGTATAACTCTTCCTCCCAGTAAACCTCTTTTGCTGTTTGACAATTATTCTACTTTGGACATATTTATATTAGGTTTGTCACAAGAGGACAAAGAGGAAGGCTTTGAACTGTCATCTGTAAACTGAATAATCTACATCATTTTTTACATTTTAAGGAATCTAAGGGCAAAAGTTGCTTATATCTGATTTATACTGTGGAATTCCCATGTGGATATGAATATTGTAATATTAAAGGTAATTTAGATTTCCTGTTGCTTTTTCCTCGTGACTGGTTTTTGCTAAGGAAGGCATATAAATTACAAATTAGAAGGAACAATGTCTTTAGAATTTTGAACCTGTGTTGGTGACAAAAGTAATCCAGCATTGTCATAAACAATGGAAAGATTTGAAAATTTTTTTTTAAAGATTTTATTTATTTATTTGACAGACAGAAATCACAAGTAGGCAGAGAGGCAGGCAGAGAGAGAGAGAGAGGAGGAAGCAGGCTCCCCGTGGAGCAGAGAGCCCGATGCGGGGCTCGATCCCAGGACCCTGGGATCATGACCTGAGCTGAAGGCAGAGGCTTTAACCCACTGAGCCACCCAGGCGCCCCGATTTGAAAATATTTCTATATGAAGTAGAATGATAGTGTCCCAGATCTGCTCAGCAACATGAATCCCAGAAGGAAGAATTGGATTAGTAGGGAATTGGGGTTGGCTTAATTTTGGAACAAATACATCCAAAATGGGAGGGCTTAATTTTGGAACAAATACATCCAAAATGGGAGTGCTTTTTCAGACCTTGGTCAGAATTGAACAGTTCTCTGAATTAATCAAATTAATCAAATAAATCTCTGAAAGTTTTGGGGATTAAACCCAGGAATTCTAGGGTGACATACCCCCATGCATGCATGACTGCATGATAACATTTCCATGTCCCATTTGATGCAGACATCACTAATGGGTCAGGATAAACTTTACTGTTAAACCCCAACATGAAGAAAGTATGATAGTCAGCCTCCAAGATGTCCCCCAATAATCCTAGCTTCGCTTGTGTATCTGTGCCCTTCTGTAGTTCTATCCCGTATTACATAAGACTGGCCTGTTTGACTGGTAGAATACTGCAGAAATGAAGCATAGAAAAAGTGTGTGACTTCCAAGGCTAAGTCATAAAAGACATTGTAATGACTCCTTGCTCTTTCTTGGATTCCATCCTCTGGGGGCAGCCAGTTGCTATGTCATAAGAAGCTTCAAGCAACCCTATGGACAGTTCTATATGATGAGGCCTCCTCCAAACACTTAACACCAACTTGGGAGCCACCATCTGAGGAAACCTTCTTAGAAGTAGATCCTCCAGCTCTAGCCATGTCTTTAGTTGACTGAGACCTCATGAGAGGCCTGGAGCTCTAACAACACAGCTAAGCTTCAGATTTCCTGACCTATAGGAGCTACAAGAGATGATCAGTGTTCGCTGTTGTTTTGGGCTGCTGAATTTGGGGATAATTTGTTACAAAGCAATAGATAACTAATGCATTATGTTTCATAGGTGATCCTAGCAAGCTTCAATGAGGGAATGAGGAAAATGAGTGAAGGAAGATAGGTCAGTCCTTAAAGGGTACGTACATGTGCCCAACTGGACTCAGTCCCATTAGAGAGACTTTGCAGGTGATTTAGTTTATACCTGAGAATTGTGTCATGTAGGGATGGTGGAAGCATGCATGTCTTTATACCAATTCCCATTCCTCATTGGATGAGGATTGCCCAGGTGGGCAATATATCCTCAGTACTTCCTGGCTGCCTTGACTCTGGCCTTCTAAAGAATCAGAACATCCTTGGGGCGCCTGGGTGGCTGAGTGGGTTAAACCTTTGCCTTCGGCTCAGGTCATGATCCCAGGATCCTGGGATTGAGCCCCGCATTTGGCTTTCTGCTCAGCAGGGAGCTTGCTTCCCTTCCTCTCTCTCTGCCTGTCTCTCTGCCTACTTGTGATCTCTGTCAAATAAATAAATAAAATCTTAAAAAAAAAATAAACTTAAAAATAAAATGAGAGAGAGAATCAGAACATCCTCAGAGAAGTGGAAAGCTGCTGGTGGTTGAAGTGGGAGTCTGTCAGCTTGTCAAAGAACCATCCACCGTGGTCACAGGTGAACTTAAGGTAGAGGCAGATTGAGTGGATTGTGGAGGGGACTTCAATAATACCTGCCATGCAGCTTTAGTCTTCTTCCCTGCCATGCATGGAGCAGCCACGCCCAATCAATGTGAGTTAGGATCTGAGATGAGATCTCGCTGGTCTTCTATAATCCTTTAGTCTAGAATGTACTCCCCGCTCTTTGTTCTGCCCCTTCCCTTCAATACCACTTTCCACCTAGTGAGTTCTTACTTAACACTCAAAGATCAAATGTTAGCTACCCAGTGAAACTTCCCTAATAATGCCTTGTTTGCCTGGCTAAGTTAGCGTCCTTTTCTTTGCTGGTCATTGTTTTAAATCGTCACATGGATGTTAATCACTTCTCTAATGTGTTTATCTTTCTGACTTCCCTGCTGGTGAACTTTTGCTCATCTTTATTCTCCCAGTGTCTGGCATATATTAGGACCTCAAAAAAATATGGGCTAAAAGAGCAAGTCTAGAGGCCTTGAGGTAAAGGCTCCAACCTCGGTGTTCCTCAATATTCCCGCAGAGCTTATCTCCTACAGAGGTACTCACAGACATGTATTTTACTATGGATAAAAAAAAAAAACAGATTTACATACTTTTAAAATGTACTTGGATTGCTCTCTATAGGAATAATCGAAGTGAGAATAAAGATTCTACTAAACTAGGTTTAGGAAGATAAAATTTTAATTCTCAAGCCAACCAATACTTGAATTTACTTACCATATATATTTTTTTAAATTGTTGTATTCCCCTGGCTTGGTAGAGAAATTTTTACTTTAAAAAAAATGGTCTCTCCTCAACAAAGTCATTGAATGGCTATATTGCCATGTTAAGTGTGGCATGAGGTTTGGTTTCTATTATTAAAATTTAAAGGATATTGTTTATATGGAGAAGAAGGGGAAGGGAAGTGACTAGCATTATTTCAAAGCTGGCATTGTTTTTAAAGGTCCCGGGGGAATGTTACCATCCCCAAACATTAACAGATGTCATTCTCCTGTCCTGGGTTGACCTAAGGCCCTTAGCCATGGTTTGCTTGTGCAGTGATTTAGCCCGTGTGGATTTTGTCATCTTTCCCTCCAGGGCAGGACGAGCAAAGAGGACAGAAGTGAGTTTCATTTTACCTCATTTTGTTTTGTTTTTCTCTCATCACAGCCACTCCATGGCTTATGTTGAGAGCATCTTATAGTTGCTGGACCTGGAGGATCCCTTCTTGTTGGATGCCAAGAGTTAAATGGATTCAGTGCATTTTCCAGGGGGCATTATGAAAGGTGCTAACAGATGTCAATTTCAGCTTATTCATTAGAGTGCTTCTCAAAAGCCACCTGATGTCTCTGGGTTAGAGCTTTTCTTTCAGCCTTTTCTCATTACATTTTAGTTCTGTTTTGTGAATAAACCTTTGAAGAAATCTGAGAGCTATTTTGGAAACCCAAGGAGTAGAACACTTGAAATGTCTAAGCTCTGAAATATGCATTTGACCTTATTCCTGTGCCAATGGTCCTGGGAAGGCAAAGACAGATGCTAAGTATTTTCCTATGCTCTGAAAGATGATATTTCTTTAAAAAATTAACCATGAATTTTATTATAATTACATATATGCACACAGTTTTCCACTGTGGTCCTGGTAAAAAAATTCTTAAAATTTGGTGTTAAAAATTCATGTCATGCTTAGAAGCTTTGAATGGTTTTCTTTATCCTAAAGGTGGATATAATAAATCTAATAACATGCATTTGAATACTCTTTTTTTCTATAGTTACCTGTCATAGAGACAAGGAATAAATGTCAGTATAACTTTATAATTTGCATTTTCATAAATGGATTGGGACCAGTCTCAGTGCAACTAAGACATAGAAATCTCTTAATTCAGGTGATTTCATTTCACTTCAGGTTTGGTCAACAAAACCTAGTTTTGTTGGTGCCTGGTTCCATTAGGATTGCATGCAATATTTAACTTTTTACAACAGTGAACAGAAAAGTCATATCCGTGTATCTCTGAGAGCGCTCTTTGACATAAATAGCCTCACTTTCAGCAAGTAAGAAAAGACTTGGTAGAGACACAAAATGTCAAAGTTATATCTTGTATTTGCTGGCCAAGTATTTCTGCTCCTTTTCTTAGAGAAAAGCAGCCCAAGCATCCATGTAGGAATGACCAACCTCTATTTTCCAATCCCAACCTCTAATTCCTATCTGCCAAATGGGGATGATTCTACTTAGAGGCTCCTGGAGTGCCTCCTGGGTTCAAGACTCAGGCTAGGCCAATCCAAAGACCCAATTTCTCCAGATTACAATTATTTCAGGGTTGTATGGGTACCTGTCCTAAATCAAGCCTCCCTGAGAACTTTTGCTGGACTTACCAGGTATGAGTTGTATTTGTCTTCAGGATCTTGGCTGTCAAGAAACTTAAATGTAAGTAGCCATGGTGGTAGAGAGAATCTGCCCTCTTTGGGAAGCAGTTCAGAGGAAAACAGCCAAGAGATGGTGAGAAATGGAATATCTTTTGGAGGGTGGAGTGAAACTTCCTGCAGACTTGACTGGCTCCTGGGAAGTGAGGAAAGCAGGTCCATAAAGAGACACCTTACTCTGTTTATCACTCAAGTTCTTTGCCTTGAGCACCTTAATTTCTGGCAATTACTTTTTTAATCCATTTTTTTTTTTTTTTTTTTTTTTTTTTGGGTAAAGGAAGCCAGAATGAATGCAGAACTTGTGCCTGGGTCTTACTCATGCTATATACTAACCCACAACCTCATGCAAATAAAAGCAGATGCTAAGTATTTTTTTCTAGCACTAAAAGCTAAAACTCAGCTTCCCCTCTGTGGGCTGCATTTTCTGTTGAATCGAGGTGGGTGCATTTTGAGCTGTTCTGAGGAGTCCTGGCATTGAGGTCCTGGGGAGAAATTAACTTTAGGAAATTAGGAGGTTAAGGCATCACAGTTGGGGTTGCCCTACTGTTTCCCATACTGTTTAAATTGCAAGTCATCTTTCAATTATTTTATGTTCATATTGTATATGAGGAAGGAAAAAAAGCCTTTTTCTTCACAGTGGTTAAAAACCACTTAGGTGTCTATGTTTCCTTCCTGCTTGTGTCTCTGACATCTTTAAGATATTAATCCCTAAGAACTTTATGTTGAAGTGTCTAGAGCCTAGTCTGCATGTCAGTTGAGCTAAATCACATGATTGATGTGTTGAGCCAAAGATGCTGTGTTTAACCCTCTCCTATTTCTACATTGTTGTTTCGCAGTCTGGGTGATGTTAGTGATGTTTGGATCACTGACCTCCTTTCTGTAAAGGACCTATTTGATATATGGCTTAGTATATGTCTTTCTTTTTAAAGGAAACTGTTAATTTTTTAATCACATAAGTACTACTTGCTCATTATTAGAGATTCTTAAAAAATCAAAATACCAGGGCGCCTGGGTGGCTCAGTGGGTTAGGCTGCTGTCTTTGGCTCAGGTCATGATCTCAGGGTCCTGGGATCGAGTCCCGCATCGGGCTCTCTGCTCAATGAAGAGCCCTTCCTCTCTCTCTGCCTGCCTCTCTCGTGATTTCTCTCTGTCAAATAAATAAATAAAATCTTAAAAAAAAAAAAATCAAAATACCAGGAGGGTAACTATCTTCCATAATCCCACTACCCTAAAATAAGCAAAATTTCTCCTGAAATCTCCCCAATAGCTTTTTATTGCATTTTTTTAAATGTAAATTTTAGTTAACATAGAGGCGATACTGGTTTTTGGAGTAGAATTCGGTGATTCATCACGTACATACAATAACCAGTGCTCTTCGCAACAAGTGCCCACTTTTAATAGTGTCACCCATCTAGCTCATCCCCCACCCACCTCCTTCCATCAGCCCTCAGTTTGTTCCCTATTGTTAAATGGCACTTATGGCTTGTTTCCCTCTCTTCTTTTTTTCTTTTCCCCCTTCCCATATGTTCATCTGTGTTCTTTCTTAAATTCCACATATGAGTGAGATCATATGGTGTTGTCATTCTCTGTCTGACTGATTTCACCTAGCATAATACACTCTATCTCCCTCTACCTTGTTGAAAATGGCAAGATTCCATTCTTTTTATGGCTGAATAATATTCCATTGTATATATGTACCACATCTTTGTCCGTTCATCAGTCGATGGAGATTTGTTCTCTCTCCATAGTTTGGCTATTGCTGATAATGCTGCTATAAATGTTGCGGTGCACGTAATCCTCTGAATCTGTATTTTTGTACTTTGGGTAAGTACCTGGTAGTACTATTGCTGGATCACAGAGTAGTTCTATTTTTAATTTTTTGAGGAACCTCCAAACTGTTCTTCAGAGTGGCAGTACTAGTTTGCATTCCCACCAACATTACCAGAGGGTTTCCCTTTCTCCACATCCTTGCCAACACGTGTTGTTTATTGTGTTGTTGATTTTAGCCATTCTGACAGGTGTGAGATGGTATCTCATAGGGGTTTTGATTTATATTTCCCTGATGCTGAGTGATATTGAGCTTCTTTTCATGTGTCTGTTAGCCATCTGGATGCCTTCTTTGTGAAAGTGCCTATTCATGTCTTCTGCCCATTTCTTTCTCTTTTTTTTTTTTCAAGATTAATTTATTTCAGAGAGAGAGAGAGAGAGAAAGAGTGAGTGCAGGGAGAGGCAGAGGGAGAGAATCCTCAAGCAGACTCTCTGCTAAATGCAGAGTCCT
Source organism: Meles meles (assembly GCF_922984935.1). Lineage (NCBI taxonomy): Eukaryota > Metazoa > Chordata > Mammalia > Carnivora > Mustelidae > Meles > Meles meles. The sequence goes on along the minus strand of NC_060085.1, from coordinate 33,429,176 downwards.
ACACGGGGCTGGATTCTAGAACACTGAGATCATGATCTGAGCCCAAATCAAGAGTCAGATGCTTAACTGATTGAGCCACCCACGCACCCTGACTTCTGCCCATTTCTTAACTGGACTGTTTTTTGGGTATTGAGTTTGGTAAGTTCTTTATAGATGTTGGATACTAACCCTTTATCAGATATGTTGTTTACAGATACCTTCCCCCATTCTGTAGGCTGCCTTTCAGTTTTGTTGATTTCATTCACTGTGTGAAAGCTTTTTATCTTGAAGCCCCAATAGTTCATTTTTGCTTTTGTTTCCCTTGCCTCTGGTGATGTGTCTAATAAGAAGTTGCTACAGCCAAGGTGAAAGAGGTTTCTGCCTGTGTTCTACTCTAGGATTCATGGCTCCTGTCTCACATTTAGTTCTTTCATTCATTTTGAATTTATTTTTGTGTGTGGTGTAAGAAAGTGGTCCAGTTTCATTCTTCTGTGTACTTTTGACCATTTTCCCCAACACCATTTATTGAAGAGACTGTCTTCTTTTCCGTTGGAAATTCTTTCCTGCTTTGTCTAGATTAGTTGACCATATAGTTGTGGGTCCATTTCTGGAATAAGACAAGAAAGTCCACTCTCGTCATTTTTCTTTTTAAGATTTTATTTATTTATTTGACAGACAGAGATCACAAGTAGGCAGAGAGGCAGGCAGAGAGAGAGGAGAAAGCAGGCTCCCCGCTGAGCAGAGAGTCCGATGCGGAGCTGGATCCCAGGACCCTGGAATCACGACCTGAGCCGAAGGCAGAAGATTTAACCCACTGAGCCACCCAGGCGCCCCTCGTCATTACTTTTTAACATAGTACTGGAAGTACTATGTTTAACATAGTACTGGAAGTCTTAGCCTCATCAGTCAGACAACAAAAGAAATAAAAGGCATCCAGATTTGCAAGGAAAAAACCAAACTTTCACTATTCGCAGATGACATGATATTCTGTCTAGAAAACCTGGAAGACTCCAACAAAGAGCTGCTAGAACTCATACATGAATTCAGCAAAGTTGCAGGAAATAACATCAATGTGTTTCATTTCTATACACCAATAACAAAGCAGCAGAAAAAGAAATCAAGGAATTGATCCCATTTGCAATTGCACCCAAAGCAGTAAGATACCTAGAATAAGCAGAACTAAAGAAATAAAAGATCCGTACTCTGAAAACTATAGGATACTGATGAAAGAAATTGAAGAGGACACAAAGAAATGGAAAAGCATTCCATGCTCATGGATGGGAAGAACATACATTGTTAAAATGTCTATACAACCCTCAGCAATGTACATATTTAATGTAAGCCCTATCAGAATTTTTTACAGAGCTCTAACAAACAATCCTAAAATTTGTATGGAACCACAAAAGATCTGAAAAAGCCAAAGCAATTGTGAAAAAGGAAAATAAAACTGGAGACACCATGATTCTGGATTTCAAGCTATGTTACAAAGTTGTAGTCATCAAGACACTATGGTACTGGTACAAAAACAGCCACATAAAACATTGTAACTGAATAGAAAGCTTTCTATTGCATTTGGAATCAAATGCCCTCTGCTGAGCCTGGCCCACCCCCTCTCCTTGTGCCCCTGAGCACTCCTGCTGGCTCCCTTGCATTCTGTGACTTCCTTGACTTCTTTATGTTCTTTGAAAAGGCTTATTTGCTTTCACTTCCAAACCTTTGTACCTGTTGGTACCCACCTTCTTCATTTCCTTAGTCTCTCCCTGCACTTAAGATCTCAGTTTAGATGGCCCTGCCTCTGGGAATGTTGCTTTTCCCAAAGGGGTTTTTGTTAGGCATACACTTCCACAACATCCTCTACTTTCCTGAGCACTACCGATTTAATATTGCTACTTGTTTACTTACCTTTATTTCCCCATAGATCCATCTAACAGAAACTAACCAAATCTTTTCCACCATTATACCTCCAGTGCTTAGTTATCACCTGGTACAAAGTTACTGCTTAGTATAGACTGGCTGAATGAATCAATGTTTAACAATTGAATTTGTTTTAAATTAATACTTTTTTTAAAAAAGCTTTTAGGTTCCAAGTAAATTTGAAAGGAAGATACAAAATATTTTGTGTACCCTGCCTTCATATTTGCACAACCTAACAAATGTACAGTGGTACATTTGTTACAAATGGTGAATCTATATGGGTGCATCATGATCCCCAAGTCCATAATTTACATTATAGTTCCTTCTTGGTATTTGGACAAATGTATAATGATATGTATCCATCACTATGGTATCATACAGAATATTTCCACTGCTCTAAAAATCCTCTGTGCCCTGCCTATCCAACCCTCTTTTCTCCTTCCAGGAAATCACTGGTCTTTTTACTGTCTCAATAGTTTTACTTTTTCCAGAACATCATATAGCTGCAATCATATAGGATATAACCTTCCAGGTTGGTTTCTTTCACTTAATAATATGCGTTGAAGTTTCCCCTGTGTGTATTCATGGCTTCATAGCTCATTTCCTTTTAGTGTTGAATAATACTCTATTGTCTGGTTGTACCAGGTTATCCATGCATGAATTGAAGGACATCTTGGTTGCTTCCAAGTTTTGGCAACCAAGAGTAAAGCTGCTGTGAAGCTCCACATGCAGGTTTTTGTGCACACTTTAATTTTTAACTCTTTTTAAATACCAAGAAATGTGATATGCTTTATATGTTTAGCTTTGTAAGAAACTACCAAACTATTTTCCAAAATGTTTGTATTACTTTGCTTTTCCTCAAGCAGTAATGAGAGTTCTTACTGCTCTATATCCTCACCAGCATTTAATGTTATCATTGTCCTGGGTTTTGGCCATTCTAACTGGTGTAGAGTGGTATTTCATTGTTGTTTCAGTTTATGTTTGCATGATGATATATGATATGGAGTATCTTTGCATATGCTTATTTACAATCTGCATATTTCTTTGGTAAGGTGTTTGTTAAAGTCTTTGGCCCATTCTTTATTTGGGTTGTTTGTTTTTTTATTCTTAGGTTTTAAAAGTACCTTGTATATTTTGGATAGCAGTTCTTCATCTGATGTGTCTTTTGCAAATACTTTCTCCCTATCTGTGTCTTGTCTTTTAATTCCCTTGGCCTTTTCTTTTGCAGAGCAGAAGTTTTTTTTTATTTTTAATTCTTTCATGGATTGTGCCTTTGGTGTTGGATCTAAAACGTTACCACTGTGTCCAATCAGCTAGATTTTCTCCTATGTTGTCTTCTAGGACTTTTATAGTTTGCATTTTACATTTAAGTTTGTGATCCCTTTTTGAGTTAAATTTTGTGAAGGGTGTAAGTTCTGTCTAAATTTATTTCTTTGCATATGGGCGTCCAGTTATTCCAGGACCATTTGTTAAAAAGGCGACCTTTACTCCATTATGTTTGTCATCGCTCCTTTGTCCAAGGCCAGTTGACTATGTTTATGTGGGTCTACTTCAGAGCTTTCTGTTCTGTCTCATTGACCTATTTATTTAGTCTTTTGCCAATACCACACTGTTTTGATGATTGTAGCTTTATAGTAAGTCTTAAAGTCAGGTAGTGTCAGTCCTTCAACTTTGTTCTCCTTTAATATTGGGTTCATCATTTTTCATCTTTTGCCTCCCGATATAAACTTTAGAATCTCTTTGTTAATATCCACAAAACAGCTTGCTAGGATTTTGATTGGGATTGCACTGAACCTGTAGATCAAGTTGGGAAGAACTGACAGGACAGTACTGAGCCTTTCTATCATCAACATGGACTATCTCTCCACTTATTTAGTTTTTGTGAACTTTTTTATAAAAAAGATTTATTTATTTGACAGACAGAGATCACAAGTAGTCAGAGAGGCAGGCAGAGAGAGAGGAAGGAAAGCAGGCTCCCCGCTGAGCAGAGAGCCCGATGCAGGGCTCGATCCCAGGACCCTGGGACCATGACCTGAGCTGAAGGCAGATGTTTTAACCCACTGAGCCACCCAGGCACCTCTTTTGTTAACTTTTTGATTTATGTCTTTGGTTTTATTCCCCCCCCACCCCCAATTATTTATTTTTTATAGTTTGTGCCAACAGTTAAAGCTTCTGTCTTTCTTTAGGAATACTGTTAATTAAACATTGATGCAGTGAGTGAGAAGCATCTCTCCTGGATCTAATTGTTGTCTCTTCCATGCTAGGGCATTACTGTTATTTATGTGCCCAGCCTCTGCTCTGTGCCAGGCATTGTGCTAGGTGCTTGCCTGGACATCATATCTTGTGTATTGCCTAGGACTGTGTAGTGTAGTGAGGCTTTATCACTCTCATTCTCTAGATTAGAAAATGAAGCCTTCTAGAAATTAAGTTACTTGCCCAAGGACACACAATGGTTGAGTATCTAAATTCAGGTCTGAACTAGGATTCAGTTGTGTGAATTCAATGTATTGCTTTACCCCTATGATTATTCCCAGCCATGGAACAGGTCAGGCTGTAGAGTAGTCTTTGTTGGTTCACATTCAAGTTTTCACTATTCTAACAAAATAAATATATTTAAAAAAAAGGTAAAAGTGTCTCCTAATTCCATTAGCTTATCTATAGGGTGAGGTTGCACACACAGTATGTGTCAGTTGTAGGGAAATGTTCATCTTGTTGCAATATGGAAAGTCTTTTGTTGTCTTTGCGGCTGTTATTTTGGAAGAGGTTATTTACCTGACCTGAGAATGAGATGTCTTCCTGAAGGAGGACAAAAAGATAATGTTATTTTAAGAATCAAGCCCTCCCTGTCCTGAAGGAATGACAACCAAATTTTGGCATGCTGAATTTAGATCCTGCCATATATATAAAATATACATATTTTAAAAATATAGGTAGAGAGAGATAGAGATATGGTTTCAATGGCTTCTTAGTAGGCTAAAACCAAAGAAATTAGGATCTGAGAGTGGTGGGTAGCGGAGTGATAGTTTATAGGAAGAAAAATCACAGGACACTAAAACCCATGGCTCTGGGAAGAAGGGATTTGGCAAGATCTAGGAGCTGTTGAAGAGGTGCTTGGTGAATTGACCCTCTCAAGAAGTACTGGGTCAGAACATTTATTAACACACTGCCCACTCCCACAAAATTACCAACTTCACATGGCACACACCAAGAGCTCCAGCTGACTGACAGTCTAATCTTCACAACAGAGTATTTGAAGTACTCTTAGCAGGGACTATCTGGCAGGAACAACACCTGATCCAAGCCACAAGGTCTTTCTCTGCCTCCATCTAAGAATTCATGAGTGCACCTTCCCTTACTTCCTCCAGAGCTACTATAGATTCAAGGGGACCTGTTGAAGCAGAACTGAGATGAGTGCCCTCCTGTTTGTGAAATGGGGCTGAGCATGGAGCAGACTTGTCTCTTAAGCCCACTTGTGCCTTCTGATGAGGTCATTAGTTACTTTTGCTTTTATCTTTCTGCTTCCGGAATCTACTCACCCTGCCAGATTTTGTCTTAGGTTTGATCTTAACATGAAGTTCTGACTCTGTTTTCCCATAAAAAGCCCATCATCCTCAGCATTTTGTGAAGCACCAGTAATTTCCCTGAAGAACTGGGATGTATACCAGAGAAAGGTTGTATCAGTTATCCAGAGCTAATTACTGTAACCTTCAGATACTGCAGGTAACCTTCCTTGCAATGGCGGCCATCTGTGAAAGCTTGCTTTAGTTCCCATTTACCCACAGTTTCACCTTGTAGATTTACATCATAGTGCCTGGCATCATGCCATCCTCATTTACTGAATTAATTAATGAATTTATGTGTCTGTACATGAATAAATAAAAAGCCAAAAACCATGCACCTATGAACATCAAAGTGAAATTGGAAAGTTTGGAAATTTGTACATTGAAAGGAAAAGTTATTTTGTATTATTTGAAGAGTACACAAAATACATCAATGACAAGCAATATTGGCAACTGCCTTTCATGCCTCCAAGGTACGTGAATGCCCCATATAACCAGACCAGGCCAGATCTCTCTGTCCTGCTGTGCACAGCAAGGGACTGTACGAGGCAGCCTTTGTAACAGTGACAAACTCATTTCTCACTGAAGTGACATCACATTGATTGCCTCTATCTCCTATCTAAGTTTTTTTTTTTAAGATTTTATTTATTTGATATATATAAAGAGATCACAAGTAGATAGAGAGGCAAGTAGAGAGAGAGGGGGAAGCAGGCTCCCTGCTGAGCAGAGAGGTCAATGTGGGGCTCGATCCCAGGACCCTGAGATCATGACCTGAGCTGAAGGCAGAGGCTTAACCCACTGAGACACTCAGGTGCCCCTCTCCTAAGTTTTATAGCCTGTGCAACTTTGGTATCTAGACTGACCTCACATTTAACGAGTGAGTATATGGGCAATGAGGTAGTGTTAGCATTCCCACAGCTAGGGGCAGAATCCTTTGATTTCACCTTTCTGTTCAGAATCATTTTCTCCTTCACTTCTCCTTTAAATCAGGACTCATATGTTCAGATGCTTTATGAAGTTGTAGTGGGAAATGAAAATGAGAGAAGATGCCGGGTATAAGACAACAGGGAGTGGTAGTGAGAATGGTAAACTCAAGCTCATGCTTCATCCAAAGCACAACCTGTAGTTTAGCTCTAGGTGTTGCATGAGGAGGCGTTGACAAACCCGCTTCCCTTAGAGAAGAAATTTGGGACTCAGTGTAGAGCAGATGTGTCTCCTAAGCCTATGAAAATATAAAAATGTTCAGCTTTTGCATTTTGGCAGCAACTCTTTGAAAAACTTGAAAATATTATGTAAACTAAAGAGCACATGTATTCAAGGACTGCCTACAGTCTTTCACGGGAAAAATTCTGCTTTATTCCTTCCACTGAACTTGACCGCAAACCTGGGATACACATGTATCAGTGGTGTCTTCAGTCATTCATATTTTAAAAAGTTTTTATTTAAATTCCAGTAAGCATACAGTGTTATGTTAGTTTCAGTTGTACAATAGAGTGGTTCAACACTTTCATACGTTCCTTGGTGCTCATCATGAGAAGTGGTGAATCCCCATCACCTACTTCACCCATCCCCTCACCCACCGCCCTTCTGGTAACCATCCGTTTGTTCTCTGTAGTTAAGAGTCTATTTCTTGGTTTGCCTCTCTCGCTCTCTCTCTTCCCCCCCCCTTTTCTTGTTTGTTTTATTTCTCAAATTCCACATATGAGTGAAATAATATAGTATTTTTCTTTCTCTGACTTATTTTGCTTGGCATAATACTCTCTAGCTCCATCCATGTTGTTGCAAATGGCCAGATATCACCTCTTTATTCATTCAACCGTCATTGGACCCTTGAGATGTTTCCTCAATGTGGCCGTTGTAGGTAGTGCCGCCATAAATATTGCACGGCATGTATCCCCTTGAGTTAATATTTTTGTATTCTTCAGGCAAATATCTAGTAGTGCAGTTGCTGCATTACAGGGTGGTTCTGTTTTTAACTTTCTGGGGAACCTCCATACTGTCTTCCAGAGTGTCTACACCAGTTTGCATTTCCACCACAGTGCGGAAGCTTCCCCTTTCTCCGTATCTTTACCAAAAATTGTTGTTTCTTGTGTTGTTAATTTTGGCCATTCAGAAAGTTGTGAGGTGATCTCTTTTGTAGTTTTAATTGTATTTCCCTGATGCCAGAGTGATGTTGAGCATCTTTTCATGTGTCTGTTGGCCATCTGGATGTCTCCTTTGGGAAAATGTCTATATATGTCTTCTATTTTTAATTAGATTATTCATTTTGGGGGGTGCAAACTTTATAATTCTTTATGTACTTTGGATACTAATCCTTTATCGGATATGTCATTTGGAAATATCTTCTCCCATTCTGTAAGTCACCTTTTAGTTTTGTTGATTGTTTCCTTTGCTGTACAGAGGTTTCAAGTCATTTGATATCAATCTGTGCCTCTCTGTGCTTATATCTGAAGATGACTTTGTTTCTAAAAATATCTTCATGTGATTTCAAAGTTCTCATTCTAATGTTACCTTTCACTCTCCTGTGTTTCGATAAGAGAGACAAGGACACACTTACTTTTATTTCCCTTTGCAAATAGGAGTGTTAGTGGTCAAAAGCACTGTCTCTGGAAAGTTTGTGTCTGGATATGTGACCTTGGGCAAGTTACTTAATTTTGCCCAGCTTCATTATATATATATATATATAATATATATCATATCCAATATGATATATATATGAATATATATATTCTGAAGGTTCTATATATATTCATATATATATATATATCATATTGGAGATAAAAATACTCCATACTTCATAGAGTTGTACAGATTAATGGAGTTATACACAAATTTCTCAGAATAGAGCCAGGTACAACTTAAGGACACAGTTATTTTGCTATTTTTAGGATAATCTTGTTAGTATTGTTATTGGATTGTGTTTATCCTTTGATCTACCTATTGATTTTGTCTCTCATGTAGATCACAGCTGAACGAAGTTTGGTTCTATAGATTGCTTTTTATAACATGTTGGCAGATAAGAGCTAAGTGTAGCAAAATGAAATCCCCAGGTGTTCTCTTTTGGATGTCCTATTGTGGGGATCAGGAAGCCCTCAGGACATGTAGACATTGGCAAAAAAGAAGGGATAGAACTGGGAGTTGAGACCTTCCAGAGATAGGTTCTGAAGTTCTGAGATAGGGTCCAGGCAATTTAAAACTGAGATATCTTTTATACTAGACTGTCACTTCTGATGTTATCACCAATATACCACTAAAAACAGCAACCTCTGTTTCTCTGATGGGTTGCAGAGCTATTCATTGTTCTTAGAATTTCTGCTAAGGACTTTTAATCTTTGAAGTCATTTTCTGATGCTATTATCTTTTTTTTATTCCTATTATGTTCAGTTAATCACCATATAGTACATCATTAGTTTTTGGTGTAGTGTTCAATGATTCATTATTGCTTATAACACCCAGTACTCATCATAACATGTCTTCTCCTTACCTGGTTACCCCATCCCTCACCCCACCTCCCTTCTGTAACCCTCAGTTTGTTTCTCAGAGTCCAGAGTCTCTAATGGTTTGTCTCCCTCTCTGATTTCTTCCCATGCAGTTTTCCCTCCCTTCCCCTGTGGTGATACTACTGTCTTTTACTAACCTGATCATTTATCATGAATTTAGTCACTATCTTGCAACATGAATACACCATCTTAAAGGATGTACTTTCTAACTGGTTGAAAAGCTTAGAACCTCCTATTCAGATAGAGGAACAAACACATTTTATATCACAAGGGAGTGTCTAGAAACAAATCATGTAATATGTTGCTTTTGTTTCTTAACAGTGTACATATCAGAGGTGTGCTAGCTGCTGTGTATTGAATGGTGGTAGGACCGGTTCAGGATCTGACCTCAGAAATACCTCAAGAGTTGGACCGCGTGTCTCTCTACCTGTAGCATGCTTTCATATTGAGGTTACCTTGATATGTGCAGAAACCCACCCTCACAGGAAAGAAGATGAGCACATCTATCCAGGTGGCAGGTTAGTGTAATAGGAAAGGAATGTGGAGCATAGGTGGGTTGTTGTCATGATGTTGAAATTGGTGCAGTTTTTCTTTGAGCTTTCAGAGAGGCAATGGTGATTTTTATATTGCTTCTTCTTAAGAAAGGTTCTTTCTTTAGGTATTCTTTCTCTGACCCTTTCCAGTGTATGGATCATCTTCTCTTTCATTAACCTTTTTCTTTTTTTCCTCTTTTCAGAGAGAGGGCGTTATAGATGGTAGAAATTTACTGAGGTGTGCTCCTCCCACACTCCCAGTTATGAGACAGAAAAAGAGAACTTGGAGAATCCATAAAATTTGATGTAGAAGACTGTAGAAGACTGAAGGATGCGATCTTTTCCTGATGCAGGGGACATCTTGATAAGGCAACTGTGGCAGGCACCCCTGGTCTCCTCAGTCTGCCCTAGGAACTCACTTGTTGGTGGGCTATGTCTGTGGGATAAGGCATAGCTGGAAAATAAGAGGCCACTGAGTTTCCACAATGAGTAATGGGGAGGGCACGTTTTGCATGGAGCACTGGGTGTTGTGCAAAACACATGTCTGTGCTTTATCACTTCCATTGGTCAGGCCCTTCTCTCACTAGAAAAGGCTCAATGGGACTCAGAATTCATATTATCCACACCTCTGCTCAGCTGCACCATGACCATATTATGCTTGGTATTAAGTGATTTCTTTAAAAGTTTTGGGTTTTTGTCCAAGAGTTTGATTGTTCTTTTCAATGTCTTCCCTGATTTGTAGGATACCAACCTTTATTTTTCTATTTTGATTTGCTTTTTCTTGAAATGTGATTTCCCTCTTGATTAAAACAGGAATGTTTTGCTTATTATATTCTTTCTCCTTCCGGAAATGTTATCAAGATTAGAGACATTGTGGGTTGTCTCTTGGGAGTTCATTGTATAATGTCTTCTTGATAGATCAATTACAGTGAACAAAGCATTTTAGGGGACATCTCACCAGAGACTTGTAAGCTATATTGTCACTTTGATTTCTGTTCTATCACTTACTATTGTATTTTCTTTGCTTTGGCTACAGTCCTCCATGTGGTTTTTAATCCATCCCAGGTGCTGAACTTTTAAATTTGTGTGGTCAACATGTTATACCAGAATGGCCTCTCATAATCTGGAGTGAGTTTGGGGCTCATTTTACATGTGTTTGTACCAATTCTTGTTTCTAAAATTCAAAGGCCTTTCCATTTTTATGGATAGTGTTAAGGAAGTTATTCATATCCTGATAATCGTATGATTTTTTTTTATTATTCTTTTTTTTTTCCATTTTATTTATTTTTTCAGCGTAACAGTATTCATTGTTTTTGCATAACACCCAGTGCTCCATGCAATACGTGCCCTCCCTATTACCCACCACCTGTTCCCCCAACCTCCCACCCCTGACCCTTCAAAACCCTCAGGTTGTTTTTCAGAGTCCATAGTCTCTTATGGTTCGCCTCCCCTTCCAAATTTTTTTTTTTTAATAAACATATAATGTATTTTTATTTTATGGATAAAGAAGATGTGGTATATATACACAATGGAATACTATGCAGCCATCAAAAGAAATGAAATCTTGCCATTTGCGACGACGTGGATGGAACTAGAGCGTATCATGCTTAGTGAAATAAGTCAATCGGAGAAAGACAACTATCATATGATCTCCCTGATATGAGGACATGGAGAAGCAACATGGGGGGGGTAGGGGGATAGGAGAAGAATAAATGAAACAAGATGGGATTGGGAGGGAGACAAACCATAAATGACTCTTAATCTCACAAAACAAACTGGGGGATGGCTGGGGGGAGGTGGGATTGGTAGAGGGGGAGCGGGCTATGGACATTGGGGAGGGGAGGCGAACCATAAGAGACTATGGACTCTGAAAAACAACCTGAGGGTTTTGAAGGGTCAGGGGTGGGAGGTTGGGGCAACCTGAGGGTTTTGAAGGGTCAGGGGTGGGAGGTTGGGGGAACAGGTGGTGGGTAATGGGGAGGGCACGTTTTGCATGGAGCACTGGGTGTTGTGCAAAAAGAATGAATACTGTTATGCTGAAAAAATAAATAAAATGAAGAAAAAAAAATAAAATAATCGTATGATTAATACATACTCCACTTCATGGCATCTAACATATCCAACTGTAGATGAAAAATTTTAGGTGGCTATGAATTCTATCTGAAGTTGTGATAAGAACTGAATTTTATGTTTGTACTAATAAAGGGATTTTCTGAAATGCCCCTTTACTGATACAGCATTGGAAATTATAAGCTGACGTCTTGACATCTTGGCATCTGTTTCTCCAAAGTCTCTACCTTAGGCCTTAATGCAGCACGAGTGGTGACATTATGGTCCAACAGAACTTCTTGCAATACTAGAAATGTTTTATCCTGGTCTGGCCAATATGGTAGCCCAACTAGCCACATGGGACTGCAAAGCATTTGATATGTGGCTAGTGGGCCTTAGAAACTGGAGTTTTGGTTTCCTTTTATTAACCTAAATTTAAATAGTAACATTTAGTCTAAAAGCTACCTTAATGGGCCTGTCATAATATTCATGATCACTAAGTTGATTCTTGAGATTTCTATTAAGTTTATGAATTATTTTCCTTTCTTTCTTGTCTTGTATTTAAGTCTGCCTTGAAAAATTCATAATAATGGTGATAATAACATTTTTGAATCCTTATTATGCTCTACATGCTGTTTGTGCTATGTGTTTTAACCTGCATTATGTCATTTAACCTTTACATGAAACTGTAAGGGATCTACGATTTCTGTCTCCAGTTTTTTGTTGCTAAAATGGAGACAAAGAGAGGGGAATTAACTTACCCATGGTCACACAGGGAATTGGTGTTATAGCTTGAGGCCAGATAATTCCACATGGGTGCTTTTCTGTTTCTACCAGATACTAACCTGTTTATCCTCCTTCCTTGTGTATGATTTGTCTCAATTGGAGCTATATTAATTCCCTAGGGTGGTCTTAATAAACTACCACAATTGGATGGTTTGAATGGCAGATATTTTTTCTCACAGTTTTGGAGGCTAGTGGCCACAGAGCCCTTCTCCCTCTGAAACCTGTGGGTAAGAGTCCCTCCTGCCCTTTTCCTAACTTCTGGTGGTTTGCTGACAATCCTTGGCATCCTCGGCTTGGAGATGCTTCACTCCAATCCTTGTCATGACAGGGCATCCTCCTGGTATGTCTGTGTTCATCAGGCTTCCTCCTGATGAGGACAGCAGTCACATGGGATTAGGAGCCCATCTTCCTCCAGTATAGCCTCATCTTAACTAATTATATCTGCAATAACTTTACTATAAATAAGTTCATATTCTGAGGGATTAGGGGTTAGGACCTTAACATATCTTTTTGGAGGGGGACAAATTCAACAAAAAATAGGAACCTCTTTTATTTTGCTAGGATTAGGGACTTTTCTGCATTCTTATGTAATTTTTTTTTTAAGATTTTACTTATTTATTTGACAGAAAGAGATCACAGGTAGGCAGAGAGGCAGGCAGAGAGAGGGGGGCAAACGGGCTTCCCGCCCAGCGGAGAGTCCAATGTGGAACTCCATCCCAGGACTCTGCGATTATGACCTGAGCTGGAGGCAGAGGCTTCCCCTACTGAACCACCCAGACACCCTGTCTTATGTAAATTTTGCTGCATTTTTCTAGAAGCACAGTATTGCAATGGAAAGAACACTATATTGGGAATCAGGAGATCTGGGTTTGAATCCTGGTAGAGCTTTAGTCTCACCATCCCTTGGTCTTCTCGTCTGAAAGATGGGGATTGTAAAAGCAGTGGCCTGGTTCCCCATTCCTCTACATTTTTTTCTGACAGATCTTGCCAAGTGAAGGAAGCATAGAGGCTGCGACCAGCATACAGCCACTCATTCTACAGGCTGCACCTTCCAGTTAGCGGTAATGGCTCTTTCTCTCACAGCTGTCATCCCCATGCAAATGGGAGGACACAGCCCTTCCCAGGAGTTCAGGGGAGGGCAGGGAAAGGTGGTGGCAGAAGGCAGCATGACTTGGCATTCAGGTAGGTTTTCAGGACTCCCAAAGGATGCTGTGGTGTTGTTCAATAGGTGGTCCTGGTGGAAGAGAAGGAAACAATGGGGGGTGGAGGCGTCACCATGGGGCACGATGCTGTGACGAGAAGCTAAGCAACAGAAAGCCCTGCGGTGTATCTAACTGCAGTGTCCAGCTGTGTGACCACAGGACACAGACTCCTCTCTTTGAGCCAGTCATCTCTCTTTCAGGACACAGGTAGATTCCACATTCATGGAGCTCTCTTCTGCCCTTCCTTTTATTGGTTGGTGTGGAGTTAAGTCAAAGACCAGTGAGGCTTTCAGAAAAGTTTGTTTTCTAGCCCACAGTAATTCTCACCTGTTTAAGCCTTGGTATTTCTTTGGAAGAATGGAGGACAAGTTTGACCTTTGTTGATCTAAGTCAGCAGCTTACTGTTGGACCTCCTCAGAAGTAAAGGAATGCCATGTTTGTTGTATGCATGCTGCTTCTGTTCCTCATATCTAGAAGCTAAAACTGCAAATGCCCTGCGCTGCTGCAGTCTACAAACTCTGGTCATGGTTCTTCATAGACCTCTTAGTCAGCATCCTTGCAGTAAGTGGTGTTGTGCTCTGATTTCTGCCTTCCATGTCTCAATCTTCTGGTGGAATTCCAGAGTTCAGTGACTAAAGTCCTGCACTTTTTGTTGTTATTGTTTTGTTTTGTTTTGTTTCTTTCCCATGTATGGTTTATCAGCTAGGAAAACACATGACATCAGCAGACCAACAAAGAAGAGTTGGGGATTAGCCATGCCTCAAATTATAAACAGATACAAAATCTTGATTTTCACAATATTTCTATGGTATTGGAAAAATAGCAACAAAAGGTATCCATTGCTCCAGTCATCAACTGTCATGGTTTAAGCAGACCTGCTCAGATTGTTAAGAGATTTCTATTTGTTTTTATCCTCTATAATCTAGTTTGTAAAGAAGCTGACTTGCTGAGTAGTATCCAGTGCTTTGAAGAATTTTTTTAAATGATTCTCTTTTAATTGACATCTCTTAATTTGTTATGCAGCATTTCTTCTAAAAAGTATGACTTTTCCTTTCAAAGATTTTGCTCAAAATGTATACTAACCTTGCTCCTCTTCACTTAGAATTCTTGAGGGAAAATTTATCTTCTAATTATGATTACATCAATTTCCTAAATCATGCAACAGCACTTGCTCTTGCAAGAGGATTAGGTTGCATTTAGATGGAAATAACAGAAAAAAAATCCCCAGATAGTCATGGCTTAAAGAAGGTTGAAGTAAATTTCTTTCTCGTATTTATGAAGCTGGAGGAAATCCATCCAGGGATGGTATATAGCATCATAGAGCAAGGTTTCCTCTATACTATTTTCCTATCACATGTATTTTCTTTTTCCCCCTACATCTCATGGTCCGAAATGGCTGTTCACTTTTCAGCCATTACATCAGTATTTTAACCAACAGTAAAGAGAGAGGAGTTGCAAAGGCATTCTCCCTTTTAAGGAAACTTCCTAAAAGTTGCTATACCATTTCTGCTTAGATACCATTATCCACTTAAGGCCAAGTTTGTAAGAAGTTGTAAAGAATGCTAGCAAATGTGGATTTTATTTCAGATTGCCTTGTTCACAGCTGAAGAAACAAGTGTTCTTTTATTGAGAGAAGAGTAGTAAGGATCTTAAGAGGACACAGTTTGTTGCCTCTCCTCAACCACTGTGCCCCAAGCCACATGGGTGGTAAGTAAGCAGAGGACTACTGCAGCCTGGCCTACAATTTCTCCACTGTCTGACCTATGCTTACCTTTTAAGTATCATCTTTCAATAATTTTTCATGAATGTTCTAATGTCCTCTACATTGACCTCTCTGTTCTTTGGATGGCCCTTTACTGGCATTGAACATTTATCTGCACTGTTTCTTTCGTCTAGAATGCTCTCTTCTTTTCCCACCCTGACTCCATAGTGTACTCTGACTTGTCATCCTGATCTTTGTTCAAGTTACATATTTTCAAGTAACACTACTATGGTTCCATCCATGTAAGGTTTTGTCAAGAACCGTGTTCCTTTTCCTTAGAGCATTGATCATTGTCTTCAGTTATGCACCCATTCATGTCTGTCTGATGACCTATGACCTCTCATCTCCACTAGATTGTAAGTACGCCTTGAGGGTAGAGATTATGCCTCTAGTTTTCATTGCCAAACCCTCTGGCTATCAGAGTGCTCAGCATATGATGGACATTAAATAAATACATGTTGAATGAATGAATGTATCAGTAAATGCTCTGATACAAAAATTTTATAGTTTCACTAGGGTGAGACAATATACAGAGTTTACTTGGTATATCTATGAAATACATGCAAATGACTAAAATCATTAAAGAAAAAAATTGAGAGTGAAACAATCTAGTGAATCAGTGTATCTCTATGAAAGATTCCATTTTCCCTTCTACTGTGATTTAGTGTAATAGTAAATCTTGTCTTCACATTACTGAAGTGGCTTTCTCTTAGTAATCATTCTGTCATAAACTTTACATTTTTTCATTTGGCTATGTTGGTCTTTTTTGGTCTGATGATGCAAATGAAGGAATGTGGTTCTCTTCCTACCTCGTACGTATAGCTTTATTCTCGGTGTGCCAGCTTTCTCATTTAGAAATGGGGATGATAAGAGCACCTTTCTCTTAGGTATGCATTGATTTGGACAGGGAGTGCCACACTAACTAATACTCCTAAAACTCAGGTACTCAGTCCAACAAGGGCTTGTCATTCACACAAAATCTGCTGTGAGTCAGGGGGCTCCCCAGGGCAACTGCTCTCCATTCTCTGGCTCAACAGTGATCCAAGTCACCTCAGTCTTATGACATTGCCACTTCAATGCACACCTTCCAGGAAAAGGAAAGAGAGCTGGAAGAAGGGGATCATCATTCCTCAGCTCTTAAATGCTTCAGGTTGGAAGCGACATGAGCCACATCTCTTCATAGCCCACTTGTCAGAGCTAGTCACGCGGCCCACACTTACACAGAGGACAGGGAAATGAAGGAATGCACATGAATTTCAGTGGGCAGTGAATGTATCAGCCATGGGGCAACTGCACCAATTAATGACTGTTGATGATGGTGATGATGACAATGACAATAACATTCTGATAGATGTTTCCTTGAGAGTCGAGTTTCATATCCCTTTATCCCTCACAATCCCTGCCTCTTCAAGCAGGGAGTAATTAGCACCATAAATACTCTGAATAATTGTTTCCTTAATAAGAAACACACAAAAAAGAGCCTTCACTGATAGCTGTATTGATGATGATGGGATTCTAATGAAGGAGCAAGAAATTGCAGCTAGATGTACAGAGAAGCCTCCACAGAGATACTGAATACATTTGAACTAGCTACATAGGTCAAACAGGATTTCAAAGAGTAGAGGGAGTTGTCAGAAGGGAGAATGTCAGGAATTCAAAAGAAAAGACTAATAGGAACAATGCTTCTGAGGCATCACAATGTTACCTGCGCTGGAGGGGCATTGCATTTGGCCATGGCCAATAGACAAGGAGTGAGGTGGACATGAGAATCCCCATGAAGGGCATTCTGGAGTGTTGAGTTGCTGCTAGTCATCTTCAACTAGCAAGAGGCTGCAGCATTTCTGTCACCAGATTCCTAATCTCTACCTGGCTCCCCTTCTCTGCCCCAGCTCTCCATGCACCAGATCGCAGAGAAAGGAGAACCCTCACATTTTTGTGATCTGCTCATCTGATATTATGTGAACAAAGAAAGTCTTTTAACTTTATTCCCCCCAACCTATCCTATAATTTCTGTAAACTTTGTAATAAAAATATGGAAAATGGCTTTGAAACAAAAATATCTTCTTGTTTTTCTGATACTTTCATTGAATCTCTTTGTTATTACCTCGTAGTTGGCAGGGTTGGTTTTCTCTCTCTGGGCCTCCATCTCTCTCATCTATTTGAGGAAAATAGGTTTATAAGAGATATTTCATTTGTCTTTTTATCTGTTGTTTCTCAAGTTTTCATAGAGTGGGCAGATGTCACTGGACTTCATTCCCCTTTCCTTCCCTGAGTAACATGTCCTTTCTGTCTCTATGGAAACCTCTGGAAGTGCTACCGGTATTGTTGCTGGAAGTGACTGATATTTTGTGCTGTAGGAATTATTTCTTCCTCCTGGAAATGTGAGGCATTATTATTTGATTGGGCTAGATTCTCTTAGAGAGAATGTTTCTTCTAAACTTTTTCAGAGAAAACATTTCTTCTAAACATTCTTAGAGAGAATAGTTCTCAAAGTTAAGTTTCTCATGCTATCCCAAGAAGAACATGGAAAATCCATGGCGAGATATAAAGTGAGGAGTGATGATTTTCAAGACAGCCCAGCTCAGAAGATGAAGCTCCACTCTGAGTCTGAGGAAACTCAGGGAAAGATCACCCCAAGCGGAATGTGGTGATCACCAATATTGCACGTGATGGGTAAGTCCTTCTAAATGTGACTAAGAACAAAGATGAAGGCTCTCGGGGGGCACCTGGGTGGCTCAGTGGGTTAAGCCTCTGCCTTCGGCTCAGGTCATGATCTCAGGGTCCTAAGATCAAGCCCCACATCGGGCTCTCTGCTCAACGGGGAGCCTGCTTTCCCCTCTCTCTCTGCCTGCCTCTCTGCCTACTTGTGATCTCTCTCTCTCTGTCAAATAAATAAATAAATAATCTTAAAAAAAAAAAGATGAAGGCTCTCAGGGTAGATTGGTACATCAATCAAGGGAACTGAGATTCTTATGCGTTCTTTGTACATGCTGGAATAAATTAAAATAAAAATCAATCCATCACACCCACTCAAGGTGCAGGCACATGGCTTGGAAAACGAAAAGCAAGGAAAAAGAATTGCATCTGGTGGTGAGGCATGTTGTTCTGGAACCTGCCAAATTAATGAGTACTTAGGAGAGGTCTGGCAGCCAAGTGAGTTGTCGGCTTGTTGGTATCACTCTAGTGGTTGGGGAATTTGAGATAATGGGAAAAGAAAGGGAGGACTGGGACATTACAGCTAAGAGAGAGCAGACTGTTTCAGAAGCCCATGAGAGTGGAGAGCTTAGATGTCATTATAAAAAAATGACCTGACTAGCAACAACAAAGATTGATGATAAAAGAAGAAAGGAAAGGGAAGGCCCTTTTGAAAGAGCTTTTGCCTTGATCACAGGGTAATTTATTTACTGTTTAACATGGCAAGAGATACAAAATAAGATTCCTGGGTTGGATAGGGGAATTTCAGATTTGGCAGTCAGTTGGGGGCTTACAGTGGAGTTTTCTGGACCTGTAGGCCAAGCAGGTGTAGCAGTTTAGCTGTGTGTGCATGAGGAGAGATTAGCCTACGGCCATGCGGGAGGACAGACATCTGGTGGCTGACACCGCACATGGACTTGGAAATAGAATGTGGAAGATTTGAGACCGAACCGAACAAGGTACACTGCCAAAGGTATACAGTGGAATGTCTCCGGGCCACAGTGTGAAGTGGAAGGTCATCAAATAATAACTCTTGATTTGCTGAGATTTAACCAAAGGTGTATTATTTGACGTAATCCTTTTAACAAGTTTTGAGTTAGACCAAATTTTTGTGACTCTTTTACTGATAGCTAGAGGAAGGCTCAGAGATTTAAGTGGTGTGACGAGAGCACACAGCTCAGATGAAGGGGCTTGAGATAGGAGATACGGAACTCAGAGCTCAAGCTCTTAAGACTGCCTGTTTTATGGGCTTCCTAAGGGGTAGCATACCTGTTTGAAGATTAAGGTAAACATATCCTGTCTCACACAGGGGTTAAAAAATACATGTTGAAAACCATGCTGTTTCCTATATATTTTTCATGACTCCACCTCAGATCCCTGGCATGATCTTGTTTTGTTTTGTTTTTTCCCTTCCTTTATCCATACATGCCTCTTAGACTGTGGTTTTGATCTACCTTCTCATTCTGCTTTGCTTTTCGTTTACAGTCAAGCAGTCATCATAGAATGGTGATTAAAGGTGTGGCTTCTGATGCTGGGTTGCTTGGGTTCCAATCCCAGCTTTGCTGCTTGACTTGCTGTGGTAGCCTTTTATGCTTCAGTTCCTCCATCTGTTTTATTGTCATGGCTATATAACAAACCACCCCACAAGTCAGTGGCTTAAAGTAAGCACAACCACTTAGGTGTTCACAGCTCTACAAGCTGGCTAGGGCTTGGCTAGTTGCTGTTCCCTGTGGTCCTCTTAACTGGAGATAGAAGAGCCCAGATGGCCTCATTCACACTTCAGGTGGGGTGGATGGAACAGCAAGGGGCTGATGTCTGTCTCTGTCTCTTCATGGTCTGTCATCATTCAGTGATGTAGCTTCTTCACATGGCAGCTGGCTCCCAAGAAGGCAAAAGGAAAATCAACTGAATCTCTTTAGGTGCAGGCTCAGAAATCACATAATGTCATTTTGGCTGCATTGTTTCAGTCAGAGAGTGTCATGAGGCCAGTCCGGTTTCAAGAATAGGGGAATAGACTCCCATTCCTGCAACCCTGGTGGTAGGAATGGCAGGTGTGTCAGAGCTGGTGGAGTTGTAGGAAACTATTTTGCAGATAATCTACCACAGGGAGATCTTTGGGTTGTCGAGATAGGTAGTTCATACTATCCTGACCACAATGTCATGAATCATGAGGAGAAAAGTGTAACATGATATAGATTCTGAGATTCTATTTTGAGAGAAAATGCACATCAGTGCAGACAGAACATGAATTTACTGGCAGTAAACCTTCATTATAAGACAACTGGATATGCTAAAGGAAAAAAATTAAAACAAATACCATTTAGGTGACATTTTGTTTCCTTCAGAGGCTCGTGCATGCTAAGCTTTTCCAAATAGCTCATTGCCCCATAGCCATATAAATTATATTTTGATTTCCATGAAGGTTTAAAAAGATTATTATTATAGGAATGAGTTTGAAATAAGGCTGAATTGCCTAATAAATCAGGGGTTTACAGGTTCTTCTTGTAAGTAGCTTATTGTAGACAACATGAAATATTTTCTGTCTACTGCTTTGACAAAGCCTGTGTCACAGTGTGTTACATATGTCATAAATACAAGGACCCAGTCAGTGCAGGTGCACTCACGATGATGATTGCTGAGATGTATCAAAACTTCTGAAGAGAAACCCATGAGTGATGGGATATATAAAGTCATACAAGGTAGAATCAGAGGAGCCTCAACAAATCCAGCAAACTAAATATCCTGAATCTCATATCTTATTATAGATATGAACAGATTCATTTTTTTCCTTTTGTGTGGACTCCTGTAAAGCTCTTCTCTAATAATTCCATGCGCCACTTGATAGACACAGAGCTCAGCACTACGTTCTCCAAGCCACCTCCGTGGATGACCATTCTATGCCCACCTGATGTACATGACTTCAAGCACACACAACACGTGAGACCCTAGCTGCTTTGTTCATAAGCAGGCAGTGGATGAAATTAGTCCAAGTGTAAAGGCAAAACACAGATGAAGATGGGTAAATTATTTCAGCGGTTTTGTCAATGTGGACAGTGACATCTAACAACCTGTTTAAGAGGTAATTAAGATTTCCTCGCATTCTGGAGGAATTAAATTGTTTAAAGGCCATGAGAAACATGGACTATTATGGTCCATTCTGGTTGATCTAGAGGTAATTTAGATGATGCAGGAATTTCATCTTTAGTTGTTAATATCTTGGTGAGATTAGGCTGTACCTCTAGAGGTACCTAATTTTAAGAGTACATAGTATCATAAAGGAAACATTCAGATTGCCATGGGATATATATTGAGGACTCCAACTCAGTCTAGAGAATTAGAGAGCTTTCCCCAAGGAATTGTTTAAGTTAGGTCATCCAGGAAATAGTGAGTACCCCTATATCCTGAGTACATTTCTAGGAATTGGGGTGGAAAAGGGCAAGATAAGAGTAGGAAATACTTAGATGAGTAGAGTGGGGAGGAACATATTAGCCAAAGGAAATGGGATGTATAGTGACCTGGAGAGACCTGGAATGGTCCACAAAGTGAGAAAAGTCAATATGACTGGAGCTAAAAGAAAGAGGGAACAATGGAAGAATGGAAGTTTGGAGTGTTGTGTAGGATTTCTGATCATACATGTCTATTCAGACCATCTTAAGGTTTGGGGTCTTCATCCTACAAGCAATGGGAGGTTTTGCCAAGGTTTAAAAGCCAAGGAATGCCATTCATACTTTCATTTTCATTGAACATATGACTTTTTGAATGTTTTTAATAGGCATGCACTGGTGAAATCCTAGGTAGAGAGCAACAAATAAGACAGGTATGTTTGAGACTGCTAATTGCACTCTGGTATTAATTTTCCCCTTCTTCTTTAAGAATAAAATTCCTGGTTTTTCACTGGTCCTGTTCAGAAATAAAGACTACATTTCCCAGTCTCCCTTGCAGAAGGTATGTCTATATGATTCAGTATAGGCCAATGAGATGTAAGCTGATGTATATTTAAAGGAAGGATGGCATTGCCTTTCTTCACCTCATCATCCTTTCTGCTGGTGGAAGCACAGAAGACATGACTGAACCTGAAGAACCTTTAAAGGTAGAAGATTTAAAAGATGGAAAGGGTCCGAGCACCTTGAAGATCTTGTCGCCATTTGAACAGCCTGGACTGTTTACTTCTGGACTTTTCTATATGTGAGAGAGAAATGCATTTTTATCATCTACTTTAAGCCATTGTTAGTTTGGATTTTCTATGACCAGCACACGCAGCTCATCCTAACGGGATCTATGCGCTCACAGAGTTTATACTCTGTTGTGGAGAAATAGGACATAAATGGAAAGGAAAGTCATTTGGAGACGAGCACTTTGGAAAAAAGTGTTGTATGGCTACTTTAGATGAATGGTTCAAGAAGATTGTTGGAGAAGTGACAGCTAAGCCGCAGTACGGCAGATTTTGTGACAGATTTCTTGCAGAAGTATTGCAAACGGGTTATAGGAGGGGGTATTCTCCCCCTGTTTGAACAGAGAAAAAGGATAGAAAGTAAAGATCTGGCTTATGGTGATTTTCTAAGCTCAGTCCCTGCATACTTTGATGTAACAGCACAAAACATCTAATATACAAATACCATCTTTGAACAGTACAAATAACCTAACATATAAATACCTCGAATGAACGTCCAGAGGGTCATCAGCTCATCAAGCCCGCACCCCCACATTCATTTAAGTTATCAAACTGTTCGTCTAACCTTCCAGCCATAGGAGCAGGCTGTCCTGAATCTGAACTGGTGGCTAGAGGTGAGTGCATTTGTGTTTTGTTTAATGACAGACTTGTGGTCCAGTTCACCCTGCCAATCTCCATCTGCAAATCATAGATTTTAGATTCACACAGTGAAATGACTCCATATTGGAGCCGATTAACCTTTTGGAAAGGGTCAAATAGATACTTGGGAAGAGAAAACAATGATTTGTGGGGCCCCCCTTTTCATAGAGAAGTTATACTTTATCTGCTAGCAAGGATACTCTTATCCCAATGCTCTGAAATTAAGACTTTTATTATTGGACTACAGGCCACACTTAGAGCTGTTGATAGGTAGGATTCACTTTTCCTAACTTGTTTTTCTCCTTTCCCAGCACCACAGCATCCCTCTCTCTTACCTTGTGGAACTAACAGACTAAGATTTTTTTTTGATTGACTGGGCAATGGAGGGGTCATAAGGAATCTTGTCCCATGGACAAAGTATAACGGAACACTTTACTCCTTTCTTCTCCAAGACAGTAGGGATTGTAAGAAGAACTTCTATAACTAGGCTTGGAATCTAAAAGCCCCCCTTATTTGACTGTGGTTTCTGTCCATAACTTCTGACTTGTCTCATTGTCATGGAAAAAGCACACCACACTTATCCTTTATCAGATTTGCTTCTTTTTATCGAGGTTAATGTCATTGCCTATTATTTACTAGGGAGCCATGAGGAGATTACTTGGATGAACTTCATAGAAGAATGGTTAGTGTCCTGGATAAGGAATTTGTTTATCTCTAGGGAGAGCTCTGGCCTGGGAGTCAGGAGACTCTTGTTTTAGTTTTAGTTTTAAGCTCTTTTCCTGATTCACTCATCTAGGGACCTTCAGTCATGCTGGTAATGACTCCAGAGGATAGGCTATCATAATGTTTATACCCACAGAGCTGGAAGGCCAGAACTATGAATAATTATGAACACGAGGGTGAAACAATGGTTATATAAATTTTTTCACTATAGCTTCTAATCTAAAAGGAGATATCAAACAATGGTTAATCCTGAGTTGTGGAGTCCGATAAGCACACGTCCAAAGACCTGTTCTGCCACTTTTAACTGCATGAACTTGAGCAAGTTTTGTAACCTCTTTGAGGCTCAGTTTCTTTATCTACTAAAGAAGAACGATAAAACAGCACCTTCCTCCAAGATATAGTGATGATTAAGTACATCCACCCATAGGGAATATTTAGCATAATGCCTGGCACCTGGTAAATGGTAACAAGCAGTTTGTAAATTCATTTACATTATTAATAAATAATAATAATCAACAACTGAGTGACACTTTTAAATACCCTGAATAACTTGGCGTGGATGTCTCAGTGAAGAGAAGAAAATTAGAGAGTTCTGTATGAGTAACAAAGCTATGACAGATGTGGTGTAGGCAAAAAGGTTCTATTTGGAAGGTGTGGAATATGAAGTGGTTGGGAAATCCTCAAAACAAGAAAACTTAGAAAATGAAGAATTCTTGATAGCTTCTAAAAGCCTCATATAACATTCTTGTTTGCCTTCTTTCCTATCCTTACCACACAACAACAGACAAAAAAGAAAGATAAGAAAACAAAAGATAAAAGCTCTCTCATTCCTTCTTATTCCTTTTATCCCCCTTCACTAATATTCCTTCAGGAAAAAGAACCTTTTCTCCAGACAAAGGGTGGATCCTCATTTGTTTGGTCCCATTAAGAATTCCTCTTTCCAAGAAATTATTTTCAGAATAGGCATGAAATCTAGAACTGGTCAATTAAAAATGAGGATAGGTTGGCTAGAGTACTTCGCAGAAAGAAGTTTTCCAGAAGGTTCTATTTCACTTTTTAATTAAGAGGCAGCCTTTCTTTCTTTCCTTTTTTTTTTTTTTTTGCTCATCTTATTTCGTTGACATATGAAACTTGGAAATGTGTGGCATCTATCTTGTGATTATGAGGAGAGCGATTGACTGTTTGAGGGCCAATCATAGAAACCTGGAAATTATCTGTTCTCTTCAGGAGGCAAATTATCCAAGAGACAGGAGGTTATCTTCTTGTAAATGAGTAGTGAAATAGAGCAAATTATTCAAAACCTGAATATGTGGATCACGTTTATAGCATAGTGTGATACACATGCACACACACACACAGACAGCATTGATAACTTTATTAAGTATGAGATATGATCACAGGGCTCCAGCTAAGAAGGAAACATGGTTGGCGTATTGGAGTGCTTTGACTTTTTTGGTTTTATCTATGTGATTCACCTGAAAAGAAGTGAAAGCTGATCTTTATTCCAGGGTAACTTAAGAAGAACAACCCAAAGGAAATGGTTTCTTTCTCTCTTTCAGGTAGTAGTAAGCCTAGTAAAAACTAGTAGAACTTATTCACTTTTAGAGTAGGTGAGAGCATTTATAGCACTGCATCCCCACTTTACCCATGAAGAGTTCAAATATTTTAGTCCCTAGTGAGAGATAGAATTCAATATGGGAACTCAAGAATGATACTGTCCATTTCTGGACACTAGCAAGCTGTTCTCTAAACTCAGATATCACAAGGAAGCTATCTTTTGGAGTTTCAGAGATCCAACTGAAGGTCAATAGGGACTGTTCTATTCATCTTTTATCCTTAGGTTTTTGCTGTTTTCCTCTATAGGAATGTTCATGTGGCAAGCCATGGACACTGGGCAAGTTTTTAAGCTCTGTTCATTTGAATTGTGCTTTTAGATCATTATACTTAGTATAATAAAAATAACAAAGATTAAATAACAAAAATAAAATAAATATTTATTTACTAAAATTAAAATAAAAATTAATCAAAATTATAAAATAATAAATAAAAATTAAGATTAAAATAAAATTATTTAAAACAAAAATAAAATAAATGAATATAATAAATAAAATAAAATTGAAAAAAGTAACACAGATTAAAAAAACTTAAATGTTTGTGGTTCCAAAATCTTATCAATGGCTCATCCAATGGTGAATCAAATCAGAAAGCAATAATATCAAATTATTGATTTGTTATTCCATTTAATGGTGGAATAACAGGGGCTCTGAGCAAAAGCACCTCCCGCTAGGGTTTGTGTGAGAAACTCATATGTGCAATTTTGGTTGTCCTAGGGGTTGAGAAGTATCTGAAGCTTCTGTGCTCCTTTGCACAGATGAAATCATCTGACTCTTTTATCATGAGCTGTAGTTTAGTACCCAAACACGCAGATATTGAAATACATAATATATTTATGACAAGTGACTTATCCCCTTTGTAGTATAGTCAGGGCAAAGTTATTTATTTATTTATTTTAGTGATATGTTGGTGCATTATATTATCTGTGAATTCTATTTCAAAATAGTCAAGAGCGTGTTGCAGAATAAATGGCTGATAACCACTGGTTTACAGAAAAAGAAAACTTCATTATGGTTCAACAGAATTTTTCAGCTTTATAGCCAGTCAATTCAGGGTCATGTGGATATAACCTTTCTCCTTTCAGAAAGCATTTCATCAGTGCTGGCTCCTCTAGCTCCAAAAGCATTTGAAGAAAAGAAAATTCATTTACCAGCAAATAATTTAGTAATGAGTCAATGGGGAGCTGATACATTAGAAGAACAATTTAGAGGACAATTTTGTATGTTTCTGTATATTTAGCTAGTATGTTTCACAATTTACAGTACTGACTACCAAAGTGTATTTACCACATGTGACTACTTTTCCTTTCCTCCCAGGTTATTTTTTTTTTAATATTTTATTTATTTGACAGAGAGAAATCACAAATAGGCAGAGAGGCAGGCAGAGAGAGAGGAGGAAGCAGGCTCCCCGCGGAGCAGAGAGCCCGATGTGGGGCTCGATCTCAGGACCCTGAGATCATGACCTGAGCCGAAGGCAGAGGCTTTAACCCACTGAGCCACCCAGGCGCCCCTCCCAGGTTATTTTTGTATATGAGGTTTAGTTCTTAAGTTGTGTTTCTTGGTTACCAGTTTTTAAAAGAGCTGAAATCTGCATGAGTATTTGATATGGAATGTTGAGCTGGTTTTATTCGACAAAGTGTGCTGTAGTAAAAATTGCAACCAAAATCTTTCCTGTATGCTTACAAGATGCTGGCCTCTTCTGTGCATAGGTTTACAGTTCATTTCTTATACGACTGTAATCCTAAGGTCACAAGGCTCTCTTGAGCACTGCTTTCATCAGCAAAGAAAAAGTCAGAACTCATTTCCAGGACTGATATAAGAAGGTGGGACCAACCATTTTGGCATGGTGCAAGGAGTCACAAAACTGTGTGCATATGTGTGTGGAAAAGTCCATTTCTTGTGTTTTTTAAAGGCTCAAATCTAAGTTAAGATGAATGTACTATCTGGGAAGCATAACTCATGAAATTCTCACTTAGATTTACTCTAATACAAATTACTGGCAGAATTAGCTTATAGGCTGAAACACACAAAGAATGAGATATATTATAGTTGAGGTTGAAGTGAATGTCCATGTCTATTCGCTGATGTAGAGGTAAACCAAAACCCAAAATCCAAAAATAAACAAACCAAAAAACCCAAAAACAAAGCAAACAAAACAAAACAAAAAACCAAAAAACCTGATGGGACCCAAATAGTTGGTTAAGAAACTAGCATCAATGGGGCAAATAGAGCAGTTCTAGATGAATTCTCTCACTATAAAACATGTAGTGGAGGACAGATTGTAAAGAGGTAGCTTGTGCCCTTACAGAACTTTCCATTCCTGTGGAAGGCTGCCCTTATGATGCTGGCACTCTTTTCCTACCACTACCATGTCCTTCTTGGAATGTGAAATGAAACATTTCTTTTGGTACACTTTGGGTGTCTCACTTAGTACTGTCAACATACAGATCATTCCAAGGCAATAAGGAGCTTAAATTTTCTTTTAAAATTAACGTATAATGTATTATTTGCCCCAGGGGTACAGGTCTGTGAATCATCAGTCTTACATGATTCACAGCACTCACGATAGCACATACCCTCCGCAATGTCCATAACCCAGCCAACTGATCCCTCCCCACCAACTCCCTCAGCAACACTCCGTTTGTTTTCTGAGATTAAGAGTCTCTTAGGGTTTGTCTCCAGTCCCATCTGGTTTCATGTTTTTCCTTCCCTACACCCCACAACCCCTGGCCCTGCCTCTCAAATTCCTCTTATCAGAGAGATATATGGTAATTGTCTTTCTCTGATTGACTTATTTCACTTAGCATAATACCCTCTAGTTCTATCCACATCATTGCAAATGGCAAGATTTCATTTTTTTTTAATATCAAGACTGCATTGTATTCCATCGTATACCACTTCTTCTTTATCCCTTCATCTGTTGATGGACATCTAGTTTCTTTCCACACTTTGGCTATTGTGGACATTGCTCCTATAAACATTCAGGTGCACATGCTCCTTTGGATCACTACATTTGTATCTTTAGGGTAAATACCCAGTAGTGTGATTGCTGGGTTGTAGGGTAGCTCTGTTTTCAACTTTCTGAGGAACTTCCATACTGTTTTCCAGAGTGGTTTCCAGCTTGCAGTCCCACTGACTGTGTGGGAGGATTCCCCTTTCTCCGCATCCTCACCAACATCTGTCGTTTCCTGACTTGTTAATTTTAGCCATTCTGACTGGTGTGAGGAGGTATCTCACTGTGGTTTTGATTTGTATTTCCCTGATGCCGAGTAGTGGTTGGGCACTTTTTCATGTGTCTGTTGGCCATCTGGATGTCTTCTTTGCAGAAATGTCTGTTCATGTCTTCTGCCCATTTCTTGATTGGATTCTTTGTTCTTTGGGTGTCTGATAAGACTTTAGATATCTTTTGATATGTTTGGTATGTTCATTATAGATGTTGGACACTAGACCTTTATCTAATATGTCATTTGCAAATATCTTCTCCTATTCTGTTGGTTGTCTTTGGTTTTGTTGACTGTTTCCTTTGCTGTGCAGAAGGTTTTGATCTTGATGAAGTCCCAATCGTTCATTTTTGCCCTTGCTTTCCTTGCCTTTGGCGATGTTTCTAGGAATAAGTTGCTGTGGCTGAGGTCGAAAATGTTGCTGCCTGTGTTCTCAAGGATTTTGAAGGATTCTTGTGTTACATTGAGGTCTTTCATCCATTTTGGGTTTATTTTTGTGTGTGATGTAGTGAAATGGTCCAGTTTCACTCTTTTGCATGTTGTTGTCCAATTTTCCCAATACCATTTGTTGAAGAGACTGTCTTTTTTTCACTGGACATTCTTTCTTGCTTTGTCAAAGATTGGTTGACCATAGAGTTAAGGTTCCATTTTTGGGCTCTCTATTCTGTTCCATTGATCTGTGTATCTGTTTTTGTGCTGGTACCATACTGTCTTGATGATTATAGCTTTGTAATAGAACTTGAAGTCTGGAATTATGATGCTGCCAGCTTTGATTTTCTTTTTTCAACATTCCTCTAGCTATTCAGGGTCTTTTCTCATTCCATATAAATAATAGGTTTATTTGGTTCATTTCTTTGGAAAAAAAATTGATGGTATTTTTATAGGGACTGCATTAAATGTGTAGATTGCTTTAGGTAACATAGACGTTTTTACAATATTTGTTCTTCCAATCCAAGGAGCTCAAACTTCTAGAGAGGAGCAAGAAAGAATTCCTTTAATTCTTTACAGAGAGACCTGTCTACTAATTACAAAGCTGTAGTGCTGGAAGGTTATCTTAAGTAGCCAGCCTATCCATAGGACCAGAATCCTAAAAGAGGTGTTTTCTTAAGCCAGAACAATTAGAAATAGAAGTTGTGACTTATTTTGGGGCGCCTGGGTGGCTCAGGGGGTTAAAGCCTCTGCCTTCAGCTCAGGTCATGATCCCAGGGTCCTGGGATCGAGCCCCGCATCGGGCTCTCTGCTTGGCTGGGAGCCTGCTTCCTCCTCTCTCTCTCTCTCTCTGCCTGCCTCTCTGCCTACTTGTAATCTCTGTCAAATAAATAAATCTTTAAAAAAAAAAAGAAGTTGTGACTTATTTAGTATGTCTAAGATTTCTCTGGTAGGGGAAGAGAGAGAGAGAGAGAAAAAAAAAAAAAAAAAAGATCTTTAACTCTCTAGCCATGCACGTTGACAGTCCAGTTCATCTCAGGGGAAACAAAAATATGAGATCACATTGCCAGAGAAATAATTTATCACCTTTGCTTGCAGACAAGGTATGAGGCCTTTGGTTTTGTAGGCACACTTGTCCAGTCTATCAGTTTGTATATAGGAGACTTTTCAGGTTTGCTATTTAATAATTGGATTTGTTGAAAATGTACTGTAGATATCCAGCTTACTGCTAGTTTTCTCTTAATATTTGAGTTATAATTGGGAATTTTTGCCCTAACTTTGTTTTTTTTAAAAACAGCTGTAGATACTGAAATTAGCTGTAATAAGCAATACTGCATTGCTCATCAGGGACTTGGCTAGAAAATGAGAAACATTTCCCTTGCTTTACTCTACCAGAAAGCAAAACATCCCAAGACAACAAAATATCAAATCTGTACAACATCTACCCTGGAGTTTCCTGACTCAATTTCTGAAGTGAATGCATGTTGCTGTTGTTCTCCTTCTCAGCTTTGCTGGATGTGAGATACTCTGAAGAAACTGAATTTCAAAGTTGTGAGTAATTCAATCTTTCAGGACAAAGGCAATGGAGGATCAAATAGAGCCCAGAGTCTTCTTAGAGGAGCAAATAGAAAATGCCACAAGTCTGCCTACCCTCAGGCAGATTTATGGCTTGGTGTCTGGTGAATCTTCAGATTAACGCTCTCCAACCCCTATTGTCTATGCCTGGCAAAGGCAGAAGATTAATATCAACAAGCAGGCAGCCTGTGCTGGATGTTGGGAATACAGATCCTACCTTTGACTCAGCTATAGATCAAAGAAGCTTGCCATTTGGACAGCCCCTGGAAGGAGATTTGCAAATCAGGGAGAGGCATCCATGTCAAGAGAAAAAAATGAGGCACAGAAGAGAAAAAGAAAGTGCATGAGGACTCAAGCTGAGGGGACCAGCAATCTCGTATTTTAATCTGGGCAACTTCCGGCTTCTGGATTATAGTTAGATGGAAGTAGAGGCAAGAACGAGAGTATAGCTCTTGTTACATCCTTTGTTACATCTGCGCTATGTCCTTTGTTCAGTGATGACACACAGCGGGGTCCTCTCTGAGATCTCATAGGCAAAAGTAGGCTGTTTGTTTACCACCCTTCAGTCTCCACTCCACTGTGGATTTGGAAACTTGGCTTTCATCAAACCAAGTTTAAAGGGGATGTTTGGAGAGATCACTTACCATTTCTCCTCCTCCAATAAAACATTCACATGATTTACGTCTGTGGCAGGTAGGAGGATTAAGATTAATCATAAAATGCACTCTGTCTGAAATAGGAGCCCATGGCTGGCTGACATCCAGAACGGGAGTGGTCAGTGGTTCTGATTTCTGACTCAAAGGGTCACAAATGGATAGGGGGTGAATTTCTATGGGCTATAAGTTACCCCTGTTTTGATTCATTCTTTGGTGCTACTGTTTATTGCTTCTTCATTTTTAATATGTTCATTCAACAGCCAAGTGTTGCTCTCCCTTTAGCTCTGAAACTTGGCATGGGTTTTAAAAACCTTATTGTCTGTTAGAGTGGTTCTACCCGCTGCCATTTTGGCTTTATTATATTTCATTCTTCACATAGGACCAGAGTGAACTCTTTAAAAACTTAGACCAGATTATACTTAAACCAAGACCCTCTAATGCCTCTTGCTCTCATTGAAAATAGCATCTAAACCCACAAGAGCTGGGCCTTACCCAGATAAGTGCCATACTTAACTGTAGCCGAATGACTCAAGATGAGTGAGGACACCAGGGTAAACATGTGCGTGGTGTTAATAAGCCTTAAATTTTAAGATAAAAATAGATATAAAGAAGGTAGATGGAGAGTAACACAAGATAAGTTTGGAAAGACATTTTGCTTAAGAGCAAAAATTTGACTTTATCCTAAATGCAAGGAAAATCAATGAAGATCTACAGATCTACAATGGAAAATCAATGAAGATCTACAAACAGATCTCTGTTTGTAGAAGTTCCCTTATATCCAAGATACAAGCTGGAAGCCCAGATAGGAGATTGTTGTAGTAACTCAGGTGGTGGGAAACAGGTGAATGATAAATGTAATTTGGAAGTAAAATTAATAGGATTTGGTTTTACTTCAGAGACTCATTGGGCTTGGCCTAGGATTCTGTCAAAGATATTCCAACATATTTTTTTGAATGTGAATGAGGCATTTACTAAGAGGTTTCCTTATTTCCATTTTCTCTCCAAAAAGCATAAAATTGCCAATAGAAGTATACTAAGAATTAAAAATTCTCCACACAGTGTAAAAAAAAAAACAAACAAAAACCAACCCATAAAATGGAAGAGGGTTGAAGTCTTTCTGATGGGGACCATCTATTGAGCATAGCCAAACACATTTTGAACATCTTATAAAAAATACAAAATATCAAGAGTGAAATAGATGCAGCCTACCGTTGAAAGCTGTGGCATCATGACAACACTTTGGGTGAGTTTCTTGTAGCTAAGGACCAGACCACTGGTTAAGGACCATCTTGCAATTGTACTTGAGCAATGTCTTTTCACACTTTCAGTTAAAATGGGCTAATCATTGAGCCTCACAATCTGGGGCTGCCTAGCAAGTCCTCCTCAACAAGGCTGAGTTTTGCATGTGAACAGTTAGTCATTCATCTTAATTTTGTACCACTTACAGCTGGTCCTCATATTGTTCAAAGCAAGTGACATCATGAATTTTCCCAAGAATCATTAATACCAGCAGTAATACATTAGTTTCTAACTATTTAAAATGCCCTCTGAAGTCCTCTATTCTTACCCCAAGAACGTATTAACCTGAAATCAAAATTATTAATGGTTTGGATATAACCAGCAGGAATGTTAGCCTTCTGTTTGTCTTTATAAAAACAATTTTTTAATCAGTATTATTTATAATATGCTGTCAACATGCCGCATTTGTTTGGCATGCACTCCAAAAGGGTTGCAAAAGGCGTTTCTTCTTCCAAAGGAAGGTTTTCATCATGAATTTTCTCTTGTACTTATGTTTCATCTAACTTATTTTAAGGACTTACTAAAAATTATCCGGGGAATGACTATCTTTTGAGTCCTTAGAAATTCTACCCTTTGTTGTTTTCCTTTTCTCTTTTTACCATATTCCTACCTTTTTTCCTTCCTCTTGTTATCAGTCTTTTGTCTCCCTGTCTTCTGCAAGACAGAATGTCTGCATTCTGCAAGAAGTTTATCTTTGAGCTACCTTATATGAGCCAGGCTATACATCAAGGCAGACAAAACCCTCTGCTTGAAGATCATACAATTAAATGGAGGAGACAGCTTAAGAAATTTTAATAGTGATAAGAGGGGCTGTTAGATATGCACACAGAAATTATTCAGGTAGCTTATGGAACTGACTCATCTCTTCCTTCATTCAATTAACACGTATTTTTGGAGTCAGTATGTGACAGACCCTCTACTGGGATTAAGGAGCTTGAAGCCCAGGAGACTGTCAGAAAGAACAATTGCATATATGACAGTACGACTGCAGTTGTGATGTATGTTATGGGAATGGTAAGGTCCTATGATCACATAACACAGGGAACTACTCACACCGAGGGTTGAAGGTGGACTTCTCCTGACGACTTGATGTTCACATTGCAACTCGAAGGATGCAGGAGAGTTAGAAAGGCAGCAGGCAGGGGCCAGTGATCTGAACAAAGACCCCAGGGCAGGAGAAGGACAGTACAGCTGAAGAGCAGTAAGCTCGGGAAGGAGCGGGTGCAGCGGGAACCAGGGGGCTGCCAGGTTGTACAGGGCTGCAGTTCATCCTAAAGATTGTGACCTTAATCCCAAGAGCCATGAGAATCCATTTAAGCAGAAAAGAAACAGAATCTTGTACCTCTCAGCAATTTATTTTCCCTTAAATCCCGCCCCCCCCCCACCCGGGCCTTGACTTTTGGCCAATTTCTGCAATGGATTTGGTGACGGAGGGGTTAAAGATCAGTACCTAGGATTAGTGTATTAACTGTAATTAGAATTCATATGCTGTCACCCCAGGCCAGAAAACGCTGGGCCAGTGAAGCATGGCCTGAGGATTTAAAAGTCTACTATGACACACAGTGCTGTGTCTTGGAGGTTTACACAGTTAGCTTTGAGAGCAGCAATCAACCTAACATGATTTTTTGTCTTCACAGTGTTTGTATTATAACCTGCGAAACACTTGAAATATTATAACCTTGATAAGGTCATTGGAAAGAACATCCAGATCAGCAACCTCCCGTCTTCGCTCAATCCTCCTTCTGTCTCTATTTTTAACCTGAAGGACTTTAGTCATATCTATGCTAGCAATTAGTGATGATAACTCTTATAAAAATTGAGTACTTACGCACATCTTGGTAAAGTTCAACTCTCTTCTCACCATTGGGATCTCTGTGTGTGTGTGTGTGTGTGTGTGTTTTCAAAGTTTCTTTCCATTGGTCGATTAAATACCATCCCAGAGAAAAAGAGCACCCAGTTTCGTGAAGGTCTGTGAAATTGATCTGAGGTTAAATGCCTAGGAGTATGCCTGAGTCCAACAAGATCACATATAGGAAATGGAGCATCAAACACTATGCTTAAATGAAAACAACATTCTTTGTTTTTGTTGTCATAATGATACCCAACCATAAGCTTAACTAAATAAGCATCAAAATGAGCAAAGAGCCAAGAAGAGTTTCTTATATTTTTTTTCCTAATCTGAGAGTTATTTTAAAAATGTAATTTATGAGAGTTGTTTTCTAAGGAGAGCCATCACTTCATCTCCAATAACCTTTAAAGATTTTTTAATGGGAGATTTTTTTGTTTTACAACTTTTTTGAAATGCACAGATTATATACAGCAGTCACAGGAGTTGGGGTTTTTCTATTTTACTAAGTGGTTTCTAAATTCCCTTTCCCACCATCTTCTTTACTCCTGTCGGCTCCAAAATCAATACTCAGTTATGTACAATAGAAAGTATAAGGCAGTTGATGCTGAAGCAATTCACTTAGCTAACAACCAGAGCTGAAATATTCTCACAGATGTTTAAGTTCCACAAGTTGGAGATTATTTTATTTATTTTCATCCACACTAGACTTAGAAACACAGAGCTAGAACCAGCTTGAAAGATCTGTCTTGTCCCTCTTGTCCCTACTGTGACGGCTAAATTATGGCTACTTGGGCATGTAGCCGTATTGAGCATTATTAAGTAATTCCGAGCAAAGATGGGTGAAAGTCAACAAAATCATTATGAAGTAATGAAAGGATATGCTTCCATTTTGGAAATGAAGTAGAAAGCTGTAGCTGCTCATTTTAGTTTGTAGAAGTGGGCTTGAATTTTTATTGCCTTTCCCACCCTACTGTCTGAGAAAGGACAAAGAAAGCCCACGAAGATGAAACTCATCTCAAACTGAGGTCCATAGTGGTCCCCTCTCCTCTGGTTTCACATAGAAGAATCACCAGTTATGAAACTGGAAGGCAGTTGGAAACAAATCTTTTTGAAGTCTCTTGAAGAATGGCTGGTGGAGACTGATTGAACAGTGCACAGCTAGTTTTCAGATTTGCTTTCCACATCTCTGCCCATATTTATTTGCAACTGCCCTCCATCTCTCACTCCTTCTTGTCTCCGCACTTCCTTAAAGTGCACCCATTTTCCTTAAAGTGCACCGTGGTCCCTTAAAATTTCCTTAGAAGCACCCTGCACAAGTCTTTTCCTTTGCATGTCCCCCCATCGGCTTGTCTCTTCATTATGTATATCTACTTAGCCTCTCGCTACCTCTCAGTTCTCCTGTCTGTTCACTTTAGATGGCATCAAAGATGAGAAGACTGAACGGTAAGGACTTTTTCTCCTTCATAGGGTAGGTGAGGCCAGGCAGATCGAACTTTGACTCTTTGTTCCCAGATTTGAATGTTCACATGCACCACGTAGGAAACCTTGTTCAAAAAGCAGATTTTGATTCAGTGGATCTGAAATTGGGCTTCAGAATCTCCATTTCTTGTCAGCTCCCAGAAGAGTCGGTTGCCTCTGGGTCCTGAACCACACTTTGAAAAACAACCCCTTAAGAGACCAACCAAGCTAGACACCAAGAACAAGAAGGATGTAAAGCAATTAGCTGGTCTCCAAACTTCACAAAGGCTGTGATACTGTCTGCTTTTTGGCTACCAGAGTGGCATATTCAGCAAATATGTATTCTTTCCTAATGATTTTGAATATAGCAAGCCCTGAATGTTCCTGGCTTTTCAACCTTGTCTTCCCTTAACATTTGAAATACCATAGTAGTACCACATTTCTTGGGAGGAACCCCTTTTATTCGAGACATTCATCTGGCATGTGATTTACACCAAATCCAGGGGCACTCAAGTACTTTTGTCTGACCCTTGCCATTTTCAGAGATTCATTCTTCACTCCCAAGTACACTCACACCCCACACGTGGCCATAGCTCACTTCTGACAGGTTGGTTTGGATTTTAATCATGGCTTTCAAAGTTCTAGTTAACATAGCTTTATCCGTGAACTTAATCAGCAAACCCTCCACTCTATCATTCCAGCCATTGATCGAACAACAGCCACTAAATCATAGGGAGCCCTGGCGGATCCCTGAAAACTAGGCCCCTTCTTGAAACTGAGCCATTGATGGAAACTCCTTGTATATTACTTTTTAACCACGTATTTGCCAGTTTCCTTTTAACTGGTTGATCGTAAAATAGCTCATTAACAGTTTCTAAAATATCTTCCTTAAGAGCCAATGTGCAGCTTGCTTTGTATTTTAAAAATACAAAAATTTTGGAAGCGTATAATATAAAATGTGCAATTTGTCTCCGTTCTTTCCCTAATCTGACTCCCCATTAAATATTGTTTTTCCTTCTGAGACTTCTTATTTGCATTTTAGATAATGTATCAGAAACATTTCCTGCTAACTGGATACCCATGTGCACTTCCTATTCAGTTCCTTTGTAGCTCAGATGGGCCACAGGAATAACTAAGGCTTGGATGCTATAAGCAGAAGTGACATGTGTCTTTCTTGGGCTGATGGATAAAATAGTAGTATTAGTTCTTCATGAGCTTTCTTCCTTTCTTGCAAAGACTGAGAAGGCCCCCTCTTCCAAGAACTGCAGATCCAAAATGGTGGAACCTCTGTCAGCCTGGGTCCCTGATGACTGTAGAGATTAGAGCTCTCTCTTCCTGCTTCCTGCACAATTGTGTGATTCATGTAGTATGAGAAAAACATACCTTTGTATGTTACGGACATGTTGGCTTGATTAATTACTGCAACAGAACCATTCAGCACCTGACGAATGTACACATCTACAATTAAATTTTCTTCTTATTTAATAAGATCAAACTATGTATATTATGCACCTTATTTTTTTCACATAACATTTCTAGACATCAATCCTTACCAGCATACAATTATGCTGAAGTTATAAAACCATAGTCTTGGAACCAGATTTTGACATTTTAATAGTCATCGACTCCAGGTAGAATCTGACCAAATGTATCTATCTATATCAAAATATTGCATATATGTGAATATTGAATATTCAGTATATAAGTATTGAATACATACCTGTCTGCAAGTGTGTAGATGTAAATATTTGCCATGTAGTCATTTGTAAATGCATTTTATAAAAATTGTGTATAATTTTAGATGTAAAACAATCTAACAGATTCTGGGAGACCTAAATAGCATTTATGTGAAGAAAAAAATGTTGAAGGAAATTTTTTAAGATAAAAATATTAATGCCATGAGCCAAAAGCAAAAAAAAAAAAAAAATCACTCTTGTTTCTGCATGAAAAAATTTAGGATACCTAATTCTTGAAAAGTGGGCATAGCTTGAAACACAGAAAAACATAAATATAAAAACTATAAAAATGACAAAAAGCATAGCTAATTTTCAAGGGATGAAAAATCAGTGTTTTTGTATTTTTCCGAGATCAGAGGAGATCAAGCGCGTTCAGGATGGTATGGCCGTAGACTGTTTTTGTATTTTTAATGGGAATTTTAAAGATTTTATTATTTATTTATTTATTTGACAGAGAGTGAGATCACAAGTAGACAGAGAGGCAGGCAGAGAGAGAGAGAGGGAAGCAGGCTCCCTGCTGAGCAGAGAGCCCGACGCGGGACTCGATCCCAGGACCCTAAGATCATGACCTGAGCCGAAGGCAGAGGCTTAACCCACTGAGCCACCCAGGCGCCCCTTTAATAGGAATTTTAAGAAGAGTTCAGTTAATCTAGGAATTTATTATAGTAACATATGGCACAAGAAAGCTACATTGAGATTTTATTAATAGTCTTGATCTGTGAGATGAAGTCAGGGGAAACTTTTTTAAAAAACATCTTTAACAGACCTTTCAATATTTATTTTAGGGTGCCTGCTTATCAGTTCTTTCTCACTAAGTTGTGAGTGGTTAGAGTTCAGTGTAAGATAGGACTAGCTCATAGAGTCATTTCTGTTTCGGACATTGATTACATTTTGATTTCCTACCATCTTTTGCCTTTTCTGACAGCACCCTGATTTCCTTTAGGGGGATCTATGGCATGATGCCTTATCATGGTATCTTTATGTTTTTGCTGTCTTGGTGGGGTAGGAAATCAAGTTGTGCACCCCTCTTAGAGAAGTGAAGGAGAATTTGGATGTCCCTTCTGTCAGCTTCTCTTCTGCCCCATTCTGGCCTGGGAAAAACTGAGAAAGAAAAGAAAGTGGAGGCAATGATGGGAATAGACTCTAAAGATGGGTTTGGAATATGTTAATGTGCACCCTTGGAAGGACAGTAAACCAGCCTCCACTTTCTCTGTTTCCTCTCATTCATTTTCTTTTCAGTATTTTCCATTCTCTTTCTCTACGATTTTGATCACTTTTTGTTTTCTCCCACTTCTTGTCTTCTTAGTGTTTCTTTCTTTTTTCTTCCCAGCCTATACTTTGGCTTCATTTTGATACCCAAAGGGTCCATTCCCAGAAATCTCTGTTACCATATCTCATGTCTCTCTTTTGCCTAGTCATCTGACAAAATTTGTGTCTCTGGTAGAATTTTCTCCTTCTCTTCCTCCCCTCCCATATCCTTATCCCTTCATTAGATTAAGATATCCAAAAGCAAGAAAAATGTCTTGGCTATGTTTTCTACAACTCAAATTGGATGTAATCTCACTGTTTGCCAAGAAAAGAATTTCATGTACTCTCTTTGACTATGAAGGATGTACACCGTGCTCGAAGTACATTGTCTGCACAAGCATTTGCAACAGTTTGGTCCTGAGAACTCCAGTCTCCTGCACATAATGATTGTTTTGCTCAGTTCTCTGAATCTAATTTTCATATATATTTTTTTATTATCTCAAGTGCATTCTAGGTGGAGCTGCAAAACCCACAAAAATTTAAATGGTTTTGTCAATTGTGGACACAAGGCCAAATAGCTTCAAGCATCTCCCAGTCCCCTCAACTGTAGCCTCTATTTCCTCTCTCTTATCCCTTCTCTGCCCCCTTCCTGCTCCCCAGCACACTCTCCCATTATGTTTTACAGTAACAGTACTGTTCAAAAGACAATACATAAAAGCATATTCTATTGGAAACTATAAACCACTGAGTTGGCCATCAGAAGACCAGTATCATTGGTATTATACAAACGTCTATTATTTTTCGGGAGAGAAAGAGATGTTGTCAGAAATTCTTATTCTGTGCACTCTATAGAGACAATGAGGTTATACAAATGCATAGACTCAAGAAATATGATCGACGCCCTTGTGGTTTGTGTGATCAGTTTCTGTGATGAATGGCAAGCCACTGAGCAGGATCAGTTAAAGTAGAGGGAGGAAACCTTGGGTTTATATTAGATAGTGGTCTTTTGAGGTCAGCTTTGAGTATTTTCTTGTGCATTTCATCATGAATCTGATTATTAGCCCTGCTCATGATGATTTATTTTGACTATCTCAAAGGAAATATTGGACACGTTATTGTTTGATCCAAATAAATAGAAAGAAAAGTTATTTAGAAAGACATTTTAATACCAGAAAGAAGTCTAAGTTGACCTGGCCCAACTCCCTTATTCTTCAACATAGAAAGAAATGAGAAACTTGTTCTGGTCCTGCACATTTCAATATCAAATGAGATCAAGAATCAAGCTCTCTGTTCTCTATGATTAGTGTCCTTGCCTTTCTGAAATCCACATTTATGTAATTTTTCCTTATGATAACTATATTTTTATGTTTTCTTTTTGGTAGTTGAAATAAATTCAATAAATCTATATCCATTCACATCTTTACTCATTCAGGTTTATGATATGCAAAGAATCGTGCTTGTGGTTTGAATGGGTATGGAGGGAGTATAAGTTGTATTAGTTTTCTATTGCTGAGATAATAGAGAATAATAACGTTCATGGATTAAAATAGCACAAATTTATTTGCTGTTCTGCAGGTTAGAAGTCTCACAATAGTGGTTAAGAGTTTGAGTTTTCATGTGTAAGCCTGAGGATTCACAAACCTGTACCCCTGGGGCAAATAATACATTGTATGTTAATAAAAATAATTAATTAAAAATTTTTAAAGAAAGATTTTTTGTTTCTGACCCCAGCTGGCTTGGTTTGAATGACAGCCATGTGACTTTGGACAACTTACTTAACTACTCTGTGACTCAGTGTCCTTTTCTATAAAATGTGGATGTTGATAGTACCTACCATGTAGAGCTACTGTGAAGATTATAGGAGTTAATTCGTATTAAACACAAAGAGCAG
Source organism: Meles meles (assembly GCF_922984935.1). Lineage (NCBI taxonomy): Eukaryota > Metazoa > Chordata > Mammalia > Carnivora > Mustelidae > Meles > Meles meles. The sequence goes on along the minus strand of NC_060085.1, from coordinate 33,388,689 downwards.
GGCCTGGCACATGGTCTGTACAAGAATGAGAGAGAGAGATGATTCTTGTTCTTACGTTATTTCAATGAAGAAAACAGCAACAGAATTTCTGCAATTTAGGAGCATAAGGTTGAGTTGTCAGGAAATGTTACAATAAGAATTATCTAACTACTTGAATGGTTTTGGTAATGTATTAAGATGAGTGGGCTTGGTGTATGAGAGAAGACAGGACATTTTGAGCAAGGGTCAGTAGAAAAAAGGCCTTAATCCAAAAAGGAAGTTGAACCTGAGTGTTGTTTATCCAGCAAGTAAGCTGCATTAAGTGTCACAAATGAACCTAATGTGCTCATTGACATTTGTCAAGACTGTTCAGTAAATATTGGTAACCTTTGACAAGAGGAGCTGGATGGGAAGTGGATGTCTCTTCATCTACATATAAATTTTTCTATCACATGGTATGACGTTAATGAGAACATGGCTCAAAGCAATTTCTGCCCCATGTGTGAACGTTTATAAAACAAACCTCTTCTATAATCCTGTTGCTAACACCATCGTTTTAGGTTCTCTGGCCAACATCTTGAGTAAGAGTCCCTCCAAGGCAACTGTGGCCCTGCCTGATGGTTAGGCTTGACGGACCTCTTGTATCAGGCTGCAGAAACAGCCCTGGTATGTTACATACATCATGTATGTATGAATGTATTATTGACATCCCTACAGTAGTATTGTCAGGCCGATGGGCTCACCACATTCTTAGGCCCTACCTTTACAAGGGAGAAAGCTCCTCTGTAGCATTGAAAATATACTATTATATGTAACATAATATTATTATAGTATATATATGTAATATAATATTATTAATATAAATTATATATCTGGGTACCATTCACTTCACCAATAAAAAATTTATTTCCAACATCTGTTAGGCTGATTGATGAACCCTCTGGTGTAACTTTAGATAGAGATGTTTGACATGCTTACTGTAAAACTGCTCAAATATGGAATTCTGATTAGAGTTTTTCAAATGTTAACTAACCTGATTCGTGTTCTTCAGATTTAAATTTACCTGACCCTAGATTCTAGATTAGATTTAATTTATACTTTTACACCCATATATTATATAACCTGTTAAAATATTTTCAAGTAAATTACATATAATGGAACAAATGGCTGTAGTTGGGGGTTTATGTTATGGAGAAATAGGCAGTAAGTTTACAAATGGTCTTTGCCTCTTTGGTGCTTTTGTTATTCCTGACATCACCAACTTTCTATTGGATAAAACCTTCATCATGAAAACATACTTTCAAATCTCTCATTAAAATAAAATCTTCCCTTGACTCCGTCTTCTCTGCTGGTTATTACCTCGTTTTTTGTTTCCCTTCACAAACAAACCATAATAGCTCCAGTTCTCAATTTCCCTTTCTTACTTTTTTTGTGATAAAATATATTTTTAAAAATATTTTTGAAAATTTCAAATGTATCTTGCATATACAGAAAAGAGTATAAAATGTATGGATACTGTTTAAAGAATAAAAATAACATGAACACCCATAAACTCATTTTCCAACTTGAGAAATAGAATACTATCATATCTTAGAATCTTATGTGGCCTTCCTCAATCTAGCCCCTGTCTTCCCTCTCCCAAAGTAAGCCTATAATGACTTGTGGATTAATTATCTTCTTACCATCTTTTATATTTATCATACTTATATGTATTAACCTGTTGTTTGGTTTTGAAAAACTCTGAAGCAAACATAAGCTTTGCTGTTTGAGCAAAGAACAATATTGTCATTATTAGAGGAAGGTCTAAGGAAAAGAGAGGCTCAATAGCATTTCAGGGTCATAGTCTGGCTTTAACTTTCTTGAAAATTTAAGAGTCTCTTCTGTAGGAGTAAGTGAACAAGGTTAGCAGAGAGTCAGGAAAACAGGGCTCCCTACATTGGGGCATTGGCACAGATTCTGACATCAGTAGAAATATGGTCAACAGATTTGGGCTGCTCTATATATTCTACTTTTAAGTGAACCATGGCCTCCCTTTGAGGAGCATGTCAAAGCAGTACTATTGAAATGTCCCCAGCTGATCCATGGGTCAAGGACAGAGTGGAGCAGGAAGTCATCAACACATTGCTTATGATGGCCAAGTACAGTTAAGAATCTAGAGCATTGCATCTCCCGCCCAGTATAAACTCACAGTAGTTTCTTGGTGATGGTAGACTCAGGATTTCTGTTTCCATAGTCACACTGAACAAAATCTATACTCAAAGCTTTCTTTGGTGCTTCTCTGGGATCTCCCATCCCTGTCATTCCAGGATTCTTTCCTTTGTCTTTCTCCTGTGATTGGGTCTCTCTTAGTTTATTTTCCCATAAAAAAATATTTATTTTTATTACGTTCAATTAGCCAACATGGAGTATATCATTAGTTTTTGATGTAGTGTTCAATGATTCATTAGTTGTGTATAACATCCAATGCTCATCAAGACATGTGCCCTCCTTAATACCCATCATTCTGGTATCCCATCCCTCTACTCCCTTTTCTCATTTTTGATGGAACTTATCCTTTGGTAGCTTTTGGAGAAGGGTTACACAGAAGGTACATTTCTTTGAGGATGTGCATATTTAATTGTGACTCTTCTACCCTCATTCTTGACTCCCCACTTAACTGAGTGCAGAATTCTAGGTTGAAAATCATTTTCCTTGCTTCAAGTGTTACATTGAGAGGTTCAAAGCCATTCTGATTTATAATGCTTTGTTTTTGGCCTATTATTATTATTTTTTCCTTCTCTTTCTGAAAATCCATAGATTCCTTATCCCCAGTGATGTGTTTATTTAATCAGCAAGTCTCTCAATCTAATTACTAACGTCCTTCAGAAAATCTTGAGTTATTTTGTTGATGATTTCTACTCCTCTCTTTTGTTTATGGCAGTCTTATTTCTTGGAAATTGGACTTCTTGGACTTTTTCTTAGTTGTGTTATTTTTTCCTCTTCTGTTTTCCTCTGTATATATATTTTTGCTGTCCTTTCTAAGAGATCTTTTTAATTCTATCTTCCAATTCCTCTACATAATTTCTGATTTTTTGTTACCACATATTTAGTGTTTAAGAACATCTTGTTTTGTTATGAAGGTCATATATATATATATATATATATATTATATATATTTTATATATATATATATTACCATAGGGAAGGTATTTTAAAAATGGTAATTTTTTAAAAGATTTTATTTATTTATATGACAGACAGAGATCACAAGTAGGCAGAGAGAGAGAGGAGGAAGCAGGCTCCCTGTGGAGCAGAGAGCCCGATGTGGAGCTCGGTCCCAGGACCCTGGGATCATGACCAGAGCCAAAGGCAGAGGCCTTAACCCACTGAGCCACCCAGGTGCCCCCAAAATGGTAATTTTTTGAAGTTATTTTCTGTGTAGTATCCATTTCCTTCAAGCTTATTTTTTCCTCCCATATATTTTAATGGTCTCTGTCTTCCATTTATCTTGACCACGTGCTCATGATTGAGAGTTGGGGGCACTGAACCAATTGGATAACCTGAATGTGTGACTATGCTTGTCGACTTTGAACTCTACTTTAGGGCATCCACGTGGGTCATTTTTGCATGAACCTTCAATGTAAATATCTTTATATCCTTTTCCCCTTGATCTGATCAGGTTCCATTGGGAAGAGTCTCAAGGAGTAGGTTCTGGATCCTGTGATCTTAGAGCCAAGCAGGAAAAGAAAGAGAGGGAATTTCTTCATTCAGCATTGAATATGCATGTGGTTATTTATTTGTTTAGTTAGTTTAAAGTTGTATTTATTTATTTAAGAGACAGAGAGAGAGAGAGGGAGAGAGGGCTTGACTGGGCTCAATCTCATGTCCTGTTAAATCATGACCTGAGCCCAAGTCATGAGTCAAGTTGCTTAGCACATTGAGCCACCCAGGGGTCCCTGAATCTGCATATGGTCATTTAATTTGCTTTGTTTTCCTGACAGCAATCACATTCTCAACTAATCCAGAGAACTCATGTTTTATTTTCTATATGGAAAAACCCTTTAGACTTCTATAGGGGAGCAGAGGGATAATTATTCAACAAGGTAAAATGGAGGGAATCTAGATATCCGACTTTCAGACAACTTTGACCCCCTCCTTTTTGTTTTGGTAAACTTCCCAAATCCCTTAGTTCTAGAGTTACTAGCTATTGCTAATTCCTTTGTCTGTCGAGGACTCTCTAGTGTCAATTGGTTCGTGCTCAGATTTTCTCATGCGTAGCTTAGAATTCAGCTTTCCTGTGTCTGCTAATCTAGGTGCCACTCATTCATCTGCTTTCAAGCTTCCAAACTGTGTTGCTGTTGTCTTTTCTCTTGTTCTTTCCATCCTTGTAAGCTTGCATCTTTTAAGAACAACAACAGCAGTGACAAAACCAAACCTGTTATTGTTTACAATTGTTGAAGTTTTGAGAGGAAGTGAATTTGTTCTGTGTTCAGTACAAATAAGCCCCATTATTCTTCAACTTGCTTTGATCTGGTTTCTGCTTCTATTGCACTAATAAAAGTGATCTTGTTTAAGTCACTAGTGGCTTCCATGTTGTCTAATTCAACATCCATTTCAGGTATTCATTTACTGAACCTTTCCACAGCATTTAACATTGGTATCCATTTCTTGAACCTGCTTAGTTTCTGTGGTATGGCCCTTCCCTGATTTTTCTCCTGTGTTTTTCAATTAACCCTGTTTGCTGGCTTCTCCACCTCTGAACCACACTATAAATCATAGTGTTCTTTGGTTCCTTGTGTCTTATACTTATTCTGTCACCCTAGCTCAGCAGTTTGTTCACCATAACCTTAAGAAAACACCTGTATGTTGAGTCCCACCCACTTTCATCTCCATTACTGATCTTTCCTCTGAGTTTCAGTCTTATATGTCCAATTATTTGCTTTTTTCATAGCATATTCTATTTTATATTATATTATAATTTGCATATATAATTATATCCTCATTTTCTTCTTATATTCTGAAGCCTATTAGGAAGAAACTGTCTTACTTACCATTGTTCACCTAGCATAGCACCTGCCTTATGGTAAGGGCTCAGTAATGTATACTGAATTAGTTAATATGCATGTGTGTGTATATATATATATATATATATACACACACACACACACACACATATACATATACATACATATACATATATATGTATATATATATACTGAATTAGTTAATATGCATGTGTGTGTATATATATATATACACACACACACACACATATACATATACATACATATACATATATATGTATATATATATATACACACACACACGTATAATGTTTATGTATATATGAATATGTTAGGTTTTGGCCCCATATTCATTCCGTATCATATTATGCCCTTTCTCTAGGACTGAGTTGGGGACTGACTTTTCACACCATTGGAGATGGGCATGGATCACTTACTTTGTTTGTTTTTTCGCCCCCTTCTTTGTGTGCCCAAATCAACACCTTAGAGAAACAATTCAGCCACTTTGGTAATGTACATTTAAAATCAGACAACTGAGGAAAAAGTGATCAATTACATTAGGAGAGTTGAGTCAGAGTTATTTTTAAAGCTTCTGTTGAATTTGTGAAAAACCCCAAATTATCAACATCTAATTTCTTGCCAAAAAAATCACATTTAAAAAGAGCTGTCCCCCCCCCCAGTCTTCCATAAAGGAAAAAAGCATCATGAGATTAATCAGACACCTAATCATGTTTTTTCCCCCATTTCTGGAGTCTCCATTCACTCCTGACATCTTTATTTGTTGAAATATCATTTTGGGGATCCAGTTAGAGCACAGTTCAAACCAGGGGATTTCCACCAGCCTCCTGGCTCAAAGTTTCCCTTTTAGTTTTTAACATTGCCTAAGGATGGTAAGCCAAAGATTATTGAAAAGAAAACAATGATTTGCCAGGTAGTGTGATATAGAAAACCAGTGTTGGCTCTTTAGGGAATAGCACCTCCCACGCTGTTGAAACAGTCTTGCTTTATCATGTGTTGAAATCATATTTTAGATTCTCAGCCACGCTTCCATATCTCTGATGGCTAAGTCTGCCTCTGAAGTGAGTTCAGCTGGGCCTAGATTAAAAACCAACTCAGTTCAAAGAACATTTCCATCATATACTAACCATACCTGGCCAGTGAAACAACCCCTTGGAAGTTTTTTTTTAAAAGACACAATTAGCTTGATAATGATTAATACTATTTGGCCAATAAAATAGTCTAAGACATGTTATTCACATACATTTTGAGGAGTCACCATGCGACAGAGGCTCTTCTAATTACTCTAGATATTGTAGCAAGCACACCAAAAAGTTTGAGGGTGATAAAAATTAGCAAATAAAAATATTGAAAATCCAAATAATTTTTGAAAGAAGAAAATAGTGTGATGTGATATAAAATGTCTTAAAGTAGATATGTGCATATAGGTCCTTTAGACCAAGGTGATCCTGGAAAACCTCTCTGAGGCAGTACTTTCCAAATTTCACCAGTCCAAGGTGAAATTTGGACAATAGCAAGCTGGGTGTAGTGTAGAAACTAGGGTAGTGTTTGGTGTTAATGTCAGAAAGGTTGGTGAGATTCTATCATGGAGGAGATCAGGCTTCAAAGACTACTCAAAATACCCAAAGCCATCCAGAGAGTCTACAGTGCTAAAGTGATTTTCATAATAATACTAAAGGTTATTAGCCTTTTTCACTTCCATTCTCTCATGAACCTATGACAGAGTTTTCCAGAGGCTACACACAGTTTCTCTTGAATCCCTCAAATGTGTGAGGACTCAGGGCAATACACTAATTGGATATCTAAGGAAAGACAGTTGCCTCTAACAAAAGATGGTACATGAGCCATACAAGTGATAAGAAAAATGTCAAAATAAATTTTTTAATAAATGGAATAAAGTCTAGGGATGGCTAACGTGAAAGTATAGAAAGCCTAGGAACCTCAGAATCAAGAAGGCTTGACATCTACTCACAGGCTTTTTTTCATAGACCTCCCTGGGTACTCATGAGAAAGACTGGAGGCAGAACTGGAGTTCAGGGTAAAAGATCTATTGCAGGACATGATTGGGGGAAGGAAACAACAACCTCGGCATGAAGCCTGACCCGGGTCCTTCAGTTGGAACCATCAAAAGGGATTTAACATTAATAGGATGAATATGTTAAAAGTTCCAGTAGGAAAAAATATGGACAATATACAATTTCAGATGATGAACTTCAGAAGAGAAAAGGAAATTATAAGAAACAATCACATGGAAATGCTGCAGAGGAAAACAAAGAATACCTTTGACAAGTTTATCAGTTGACTTAATACAGTTCAGGAAAGAATCAATAAAACTGAAGGTAGTCCATAAAATTTATCTAGTCTGAACCACAAATGGAAAATATAACCCAAAACTGAGCATAAAAGAATTGTGGGAAAATATCAAATGATCTCATTAATATTCATGTGGTTGAGAAAAGAAGAAGAGATAAAGAACTGGGCATAAACAATATTTGAAATAAATGGTTGAAGATTTTTCTAATATTAATGAAGGATGCTTAATTATAGATTTAAGAAACTTAGGGAACACCAAGTAGGATTATAAACCAAAACAAAACTAAAACCCAAACCAAACAAAAAACTAAAACCTAGATCTATCATACTCAATCTTCCAGAAACCAAAGATGAAGAGAAAATCTTGAAGGTAGTGTAAGGATAAAAGGATACATTACATAAAGTAGAACAAAGATAAACATCAAGAGACTCCTCATCAGATTTCTGAAACCAGGAGACCATGAAGTGATTTCTAAAGCATTGAAGACAAATGTCAGCCCAGAATTCTAGACCCAGCAGATATATCTTTCAAAAATAAAAGAGAAATAAGGACATTTTCAGACAAATACAACCTGAGAGAATTCATTGCCTGTGAATCTGTTTTATAAAAAATATTACTGGAAGTTCTTCAGGTAGAAGAATATAATTCCAAATAAAAACTTAGATCTTTATGAAGAAATGAACACTGGAATGTAAATGAATGTAAATACCAATTTTTTTCACTTTAAATTGCTCTGAATGATAACTTATTGTCTAAAGCAAGTTGTAATAATATACAATTTTTAATCGAAAATGTATGAGTAAAATGTATGAAACAATAGCAAAAAGGAGAGAGGAACTAGAAAATATTTTTGTAACTTTCTTGCACACCACGTGAAGAAGTGTAATATTATTTGAGGATAGATAAACTCTAGAGTGACACTAAAAATTATAAGAAGCATAAAAAATCTCACCTTTAATTTGCAATATGGTAAATATCAATAGCTATGAATCAGCTCTCAGTGTTTCTATTTGAGGAGAGTAATTTTTGGTCCTGAGACCAAAAAGTTTTAAAATTCCTGCTATAGCATCTTAAAGGGTCTTGGTAAGGCATTTGAGTTTTAGGCTAAGTATGAGCTGTGATTAGAAGCATTTGAGAGTGTTAAACAAAGAAATAAGACTAGATTTACATTATAAATAGATGTGGAGAAGTGATTATATGGAGCAAAAATAGAGTTAGAAGACCATTAGGAGGCTATCATGGTCATCAGGCAAAAAGTGGTGGTGGCTTGGACAAAAGTGGTGGTGATAGACAAGAATGGAGGGAATGGGATGGTTTTTAGATGTTGAATGGATCACACATACATGTAAGTTTGGGATGAGAGAAAAGAGTTAATTAAGGAGAACTTAGACTTCAATCATCTTATTGATAAACTTCATTCTTTTGAAGTGTTCAACTAGATGAGGGTAGATAGATGTTTATACCTACAAAGTCACCATTAAATATAGAAATATAATTTCTGCCAGTCCTCAACAATTCTTTGTGCCCCTTCACAGGATTCCTAGATTTTTTAGTTTAGCAACTGAAAGAATCTGCAATTCCCTCTCTCACACTTACCATGTTGCTACATTGTAATTATTTGTTTATTCCTAAATACAGTGAGCTCCTTGGAATAATGACTGTGTTCCTGCATAGAGTCTGGCACATAATGAGCATGGAGTAAATGCCTGATGAATAAGTGAATGTGAATGATTCTCAGTGTGCTGGGATTTCCCATCATTATTAAGATGGAATTCTTCCTATCCGACTAGGATACAAAATACCCACTACCATCCCCCAATTGCCATGTGGGTTGTAAGTTACTCTTTCTTGGTGTGCCTCTGGCTTTTTTTGAGCAGGAGACAATATCTATAAGTGGGCTGGCTGGAACAACAAAGGCATTCTAGAACTGGAGTGATGATAACCGATCAGCAGAGACTCTAACCTCTTGAGCTCTGAGTGTTGACACAAAGAGGCCAGACAACCTTCAAAATATGCTCCATCCATATTTTCTGTAATGTGGTATTGCCTTCGGGGAGGATGTTGATGGAGACTTAGACTGTGCATCACATTTTAAAAATTGAAGTGTAGCATATATACAGTCAAGGGCACAATGAATTTTTACACATATATTCACCTGTGTAACCCTCTCTCAAATCAAGATACAGAACATTGCCTGTAGTCCAGACTTTAAGAGTAAAGGGAGGCAAAGCGAGTGGTCAGTCTGAACTAATGAAAATAGACTGAAATGTAGAGAATAAGCTCAAAATTTTTTAGCTCAAATTTATTTTCATTTCCATCTATTATATAATGAAAGCAATTTAAATACCATCTGGCATGACTTGTGGTGCACTTTCTTAGTATTTGTAGATGGATTGACAAATAAAATATGTATATTGTAAACCTCTGGGCAACCTCTAAGATTTTTTTTTTAAAGGAGGCATGTAAGTTTAGGTAACAAGTGATTGCCTCTATTTAATTATTACAATTCTTGTTCCGTTGCATGGGGATGTATTCAAAACTTATAAAAAATGTTCAGTTTCTCCACTCAACTCTTATTTTATTTATATTTATATTTTACATTCATTTGCTTAAACAACTAGTTTCATGAGAGAGAACAGAAAGAAAAACCTCAGCACAGACTTGGCTGAATAATGGAAAATGTTCAAATTAGTGGAGCTTGAGTTGAAAAGGTCATACGGTAACAATAAAGAGTTACTTTCTGCATTTCTTATCCTAGTCAGTTGCGTAACAGATAACCTGGGACCCTATTTGGAGGGTCTTATTTGTCCTGTTTCCTCTTTGGAACCACACTGCTTCAGGTGATTACCTTATGGATTCACTCACAAATTTAAAATACGTCAACACTGAGAGAATAAAAACAAAAATATGAAAATAATGTCTGTCTGCATTTCATTTAAGATCAGATTTCCTGGAAGTTTAGGAAGAGAGAGGAAAAACCATAAAAGAGTCTCAACTATAGAGAACACACTGAGGGTTGCTGGAGGGGAGGTGTGTGGGGGAATGGGGTAACTGGTGATGGGCATTAAGAAGGGCACGTGATGTAATGAGCACTGGGTGTTATACGAACCTGATGATTCAATAAATTCTACCTCTGAAACTAATAATACACTATAAGTTAACTAAATTGAATTTAAATTAAAACAATAAAAATAATAAAAAATAATTCTGCTCCTGAAACCAGTTTTACCCACTTTACCTGAGTTAACTAACTAAAATTTAAATAAAAACCTGAAAGATTTAAAAAAATATCTTAGAACATTAAAAAGTAAAGGTGTAACCCATTTCTCTAGGTGAATGCTATATAAGAGATTGACATGTATTACATAACTAATGTTCTTCCAATAATAATAGTTGTATTTTTTAATTTTTTAATTTTTTTTATAAACTGTAATGTATTATTAGCCCTAGGGGTACAGGTCTGTGAATCACCAGGTTTACACACTTCACAGCACTCACCATAGCACATACCCTCCACAATGTCCATAACCCCACCACCCATAATAGTTGTATTTATAAGAGGCTTTTAGGGGAGCCTGGTTGGCTCAGTCAGTTGAGCCACAGACTCTTGATTTTTGCTCAGGTCATGGTCTCAGGGTCGTGGGATCAAGCCTGGTGTCGGGCTCTGTGTTAAGCATGAAGTCAGTTTGGTATTCTTTCTCTCTCTTTCTTCCCCTCTCTGCCCCTGTCTTCTAGTGCTCTCTTTCTCTCTCTTAAAAAAAAAAAAAGAGAGAGAGAGAGAGAGAGGCTTTTAACTTTTCACTGGCTTTTACCCAAATTATTTCATTTAAGATCATTTTATATGCCTAAAACATACATAACTGTTGGATTCCAAACCTAGATGAAATTTGCAACTGATTTAGAAGTTGTGATAAATTGCTATGATGTACCCCTAAGAACACGTCTTCCATAACGAGAACAGCCTGTGTCTTTAAACCTCCAGTGTGAAGAGGCTGACAGTTGATATATTAGTGTAAGAGGCAAGCTCTTTTCCAAGTCCCTCCCAGGGATCATGTGCACTTTTTTCAGATATGGAGTGTTCAGGATTGTTTTTAATTTGGAGCCAAGAACTTTGTCTTTTCAGCTGACTCCTTTTCTTGTTTTTACCTGTATCCCCTTAAGCTGGGATTGTAAGGAGAGTGATTAAAATCAAACAGATACCTTCTTTCTGTGGCCAGGGAGAGAACATTCTGTAAGGCAGGGGGACTTATTGGTAGAGGGGGCAGATTTTAAGTAAAACCTTCCACAGCGAGATTATACCAGGCATTTCGTGGAGGAGGAGTATCACTTGAGGGCATGAAAAAGTTACGGAAAGCTGTGTGTTTGTGAATCCAAAAATACTGGTCAGGGAGAAAAGTAGATAAAACTTGTGGAGGTCTACCTACTGTTGCTCATAGTGAATAAGCTGAGAACACAAAGACTGAAGCTAATTGTATAGTTACCGTGGTAGGGCTTAGGAGCTTGAATTTAGGTTAGGACCGAATTATGTTTGATTCCTAGGTCAGTGACCCAGGATGACTTACCTCTCTTGGGCCTCTCACCATAAAACGGGAATGATCGAGTCCTCCAAGATCATAGATTGATTCAAAGTTGAACTGAAATAATTTCCATGAAACATTTCGCATTCCATTTAGCACACAGTAATTGCTTATTAAATGCTACCCATCATGAGGACTGAAATTGAACTGGTGTTATCAGAGGGAATGCTCATAAATTCAAGAAGCTAACGGATGAAAAAAAAAAAGTGGTGGGAGATCAGACCGAGGTCCTGAAATACCAAAATGAAAGAGGGAGTTACGTGTTTTTTGTGGGTCATCAGCACTCTGAAAGCCCTGCTTCCTCATTTAGGGTTTCTTCCGTTAATAAAATGGTAGAACACGTTAGGATGAATGTTGAACTACTTCTACAAGACATAGAAATGTCATTCATCTAGAGTTTGGTTTCCCCACTGTAATCTGGACTACCGTACATTTGTGCTTATAAACACGGTAATCATGAAGTGTTAGGCCAGTAACTTTACTTCACACTTGTTAAGTAGCCATAGAGCTTTTTTAAAAAAATCAGTGAGATTAGAATTAATAAGACTTTTGTCGTACTCCATCAAATGTTCTATCACGTTTTTCTAGGAAAATTTTTGAAACCTTTCTTTTCTCTTGTCTCCTCTACTCCCCCCCACACCACCACACACAATAATTTGAATTAAGTACTTCTTCGTTGGATTCTAGGCACCATATGTATATCAGTACATACTACACATGATCACAATGGTGACGATGGTATTGATGAGTTTTGTTTTTTTGTGGTTTTTTTTTTGAGAGAGCGCACAAGCGACGAGTAAGGAGTGGCGTAGGAAGAGAGAGAGAATCTTAAGCAGGGTCCATACTCACTCAATGCAGAGCCCCAGAGGGGACTTGATCTCTTGACCCCAAAATGAGTTAGCTGCTTAACCAACGGAGCCACCCCTGTTGAATGACTTCTGTGTACCAGGCACATGTTTAGTCTTTTAAAACTGGCTCCTTTAATCCCTACAACAACTCTGTGAGGCAGGTGCTGCTATTACAAGTGGAGAAACTCAGTACAGAGAGGTTGAACAACTTGCCCAAGATCAAAGGATCAACAAGCAGCAGCATTTGTGTTCAGAGCAGGGCCCTTGACTCCAAAGTGCTAACTTGTAGCCTCGGTGGCTTGATCAGGGCCAACTCATATTTAGCATTGTTTGGCAAGACATTATTTTTGGTAGAGAGCCCACATGTCCTACATTGCCCAAGACAGTCTAGTTTATGGTTGGTGTAATTATTAATAGTGTCCATGTTCACTCCCAAATTCTCCTGACCTTGTTTGGATGATATTCTATGGTCCTCCTAATCTTTGTCCTCACCTCTCAGTAGGGTTCATCCCTCTGTTTATAAGAGCTATCCGATGCTCTCCCGGAGACTTCTCCACTCCTTCACATTGGTGCCTTTTAATGCCAAAGTGTCTGCCTAACTTAATAGGCTCTTGGAGATGCCATAGCTGTTCCCCCTGCTCACCATGACACCCTTTATTCATCTTTGGGTTTTTCTGCACGCTCTGTCACTATGCCTTGATGTGCCCTGCCTGCACAATAGTCCTAGTTTGGGAAGGATCTCCATCACCTCTTCTGGCATTCTCCCCTCAGCTTCATGCTCCCACACCCCATTCCACAAAATTCTCTGCTTTGGAGCTGAGCCCTCCTGGCTTGTCTTAGTGACTTTGTTTCCTTTCATGAGGAAGTGATGATCATAAGTTGTACCGTATGTTCTCTGGCTGGGCATCCCTCCTTAGAAATAGGCTGTTCAACTGCTCAAAGGGAGAACATTGAATAGACCTGCAGATTCTCCACTGAAAATCTCGTTTGTTCACAAATCATTCTTTTACAAAGTTTATTTCATATGAATGTGTTTATGTCTCTAGATAGATTATGAAAAACTTGCCTCTGATCTTTTGAACAAGATAAAAGAATGGGAGACTGGGACAAGGAACCTATAATCTTTACCCAGTTAAAGGAGGAAAACTACCTCCTGCTTGCTCCCACTCCAACAGTGTGGTGTTGGCCGGGACCTCCCACGATGCAGCGACACCCTCTCTAGCATCCTCCCTTTTGCTGAGTGAACCCATTCCACATCCACATAGGGGCCTGAGGCTGAAGGTTCTGAGGTGGGGTGAGAGGGGTAGCCCCTTTCACTGCCATCACCTTCAGATCTTGATGTCCTTAGCCTTCTGTGATGTTGTGCATCAAAAGACCCAGAGTCTGAGTGTAAGATTGTAAAGAAACCAAGTTTATGTCAGAAACCAAGTACTGTGTATACAGTGAAGTACCCAATTTTTCCCCCCCTTCAGCTAAGGTGGTGTTTAAAGTGGTTCTTCCTTGAAACAGTTTCCAAGAATCATCCAATAAATTCCATAAGCATTTAAAGACTCTAATGGTCATCCATATCTCTACCCCATTTAAAACCTTATTATTCCCTTGCGTACCCTGTGATGTAAATAGTACAGTTTTCAATTTCTTCAGGCCAAGACCTCGCCCAGGCTAACCATCTGGCTACTGCATGCAAAATACGATATTCTTTCTCCTCTACTCAGCTTTCTTCAAGTTTCTCTTCACTTCTTTACAACGGAAATCCTACACAGCCAAAGGAAAAAAAAAAATAGGTAGAAAATCCAGTGTGTGGAAAGGGATATCCTTTTAGACAGCTTGTTCAGAAGGCACACCGAGTACTGCATCTAATGAGTAATCTGGCCTTCATTTATATTCAGGCAATCCAATGTGCAGACGTGAAATATAGAGCGGGGAGTATGACCGTTGTCATGCTGTGTTCATCTAATACATCTGGACAGCTTTAGAGATACACACACAAAGAATGTGGCAAATGTAAATGTCCTCTGACATTGACTTCATAAGTAAACATAAGCATCTGACTTCCTCAGCTTCATTTGCTTTATTACTGAAAATACACCTCCTTCTCCTTCTCTCACTCAATTTAAAAAAATTATATTATGTTACTTCCTGTCTTTTAAAAAGTATTAGAATACTGTTTGGAGAGAACAACAGGACACTAAGTTTACCAGGAAGTGTCTTTTGTATCAATCAACTTGCTGAATGTAAAAATCTGGAAAAGAGAAAAGTGGAGGAAAAAAATACTTAAAAGCTGATTCCTTGGGGTGCCTGCATGGTTCAGTCAGTTAAGCATCTGCTTTAGGGTGATCTCAGGGTCCAGGGATCAAGCCTCAGGTGGGGCTCCCTGCTCAGCGGAAGCCTGATTCTCCCTCTCCCTTTCCTCCTCTCCCTGCTTGTACTCTCTTGAGTGAGCTCTCTTGATCTCTCACTCAAATAAATAAGTAAAATCTACCAAAAAAAAAAAAAAGAATGCTGATTCCTTATACCCAAGTGGATGTTTTAAAATTAGTTTTTTTAGAGTAGTTTTGGGTTCATGGCAAAACTGAGTTGGAAGAATAGAGACTTCCCAATAGCACCTACCCCTCCCCTGCCACAACTTGCCCCATTATCAACATCCCTCCTCGAGGGATACTATAATCAGTAGACCTGTGCCGACATATCATTATCACCCAAGTCCATAGTTTACATTAGGGCCCCACTTGATGTACATTCAGGGGGTTCGGACAGATGTATAATGACATGTATCCACCACTGCAGTATTGTACAGAATAGTTTCACTGACCTAAAAATTATCTGTGCTTCACTTACTCATCCCTCCTACCCCTGACTGCCTGGCAACCATTGATCCTTTTATGGTCTCCGTAGTTGGTAATGGGCTTTTAGGTGACACCATTGCCCCCCTGTCATAACCTTAGTATGTAGCAAGGTTTCCTCCTTGTTCAACCTCTTGGAGTTCTGCATTTTTGTCTCAATCAGGGATGGCTGATTTCTAAAAAAAAAAAAAAGAAAAAAGAAACTCTCAAGCTTGTTCAAGTAAAGAGGAAGTTTATTTATGGATATAGCAAGTAATATAGTTGGGTTTGAGGGTGTGAGCTTTGGGATTAGCGAAAACTGAGTTTTAATCCTTTTGCTACTGGTCACCAATCATGACTCATAAGGACAAGTTACTAAATCTCTCTAAGTCTCAGTTTTGTCATCTATAAAATGGGAGTAATAATAGTTCTTCAAAGACTGGGTTGAGGATGAAATGAAACAGTGTATGTATGATGCCTTTGACATGTGCTTGGTAATATTGGCCATTATATGTTTGTCACAGATTTGGATTTTGAATCTTCATGAGACAGTAGGTGGCAAGTGGTTAGAAATAGAAGATACCTCTGTCTCTCTGGGGCCAGACGTTCAGCCTTTTTGTCTCCTTCATGGTCTTTCTCCCTTTTTTGGTCTTTGAATCTATTCTCTCTCTTGACTAACTTCCTCACTTTTCTCTTTCTGTCTCTTGACTGACATGGTCAGTGTGACCACTCATCCTACAATCTACTGACTTAATGTTCCAGTGCTGTCAACAATTGACTATAGATTCTCAATATCTTAGTTCAAACTCTCACTAATGACAGTGTGATTGGTTGTTGGTCAACTAATGGGTTGACACATTGCATCCATTTTTCACTCACAATATAATTAAGCTAATGGTTAGGCTGTTGATTTCCAAGACCAAATAAGCAGTTCATCCAACTTTGAGCCCCAGAGTATTTTGTTCTATCATTCCTGATCCTCTGGCTTTCAGATTTAAGGCCTTGGAAAAAATGCTTTCCTTGTCTAAAATCCAAAAGATCTGTCACTTAATATGCTCAGGCTTCTAGTAAGTTCTGCAAACCTTTCAAAGGGACATTTCGAAAGCTTCTAGACAAAGATAATTGTGTCAAAAGGGAAACAGCTGTCTCTGTATTTGCTGAGGAGAATAAAATTAAACAAATAGCAGAGATGAGACTCATGTATAATTAAAATGGGATTATTGCGGCATTTGACTCACCAGCCGGGAGCTGCATTCCTCTGCTTCTGTATCTGTCCTCTTCCCATTCCTCCATTCCCACACTGTATCCCACCTTTCCTTCAGTGCTTCCCTAGCATTGGACCAGAATACCCTTTGTCCTGTTTCATATCATGTTTTTTTTTTTTTTTAAAGATTTTATTTATTTATTTGACAGACAGAGATCACAAGCAGATAGAGAGGCAGGCAGAGAGAGAGAGAGGAAGCAGGCTCCCTGCTGAGCAGAGAGTCCAATGCGGGACTAGATCCCAGGACCCCGAGATCATGACCTGAGTCGAAGGCAGCGGCTTAACCCACTGAGCCACCCAGGCGCCCCTCATATCATGTTTTGCCCTCCTTATACTTCCTCAACACTCCTTCTCTCCAGCACCGTTTGTACCTTTGTTTTCTGTTTGTTTTGTCCATTTTAGTATTGTTTTTGTTACTGTGTTTTATTGTGTTTTGCTAAGATATGATGCTTTCTTATATTACTTTCCTTTTATTTATTTCTGGGAACAATAATTTTAGCCTTTTGTGTGGTGAGATCTCTCAGGACTCATTAAAGTCAGTTTCAAAAGCAAAGTATTAATCTCTTGCTGTTTACATGTAAGCAACTTCAGCCAGTTTTCCGAATGTTTATATACATGGTCAGAAGCTGTGGTTTACCTCCCGACTTTGTTTGGGAAAACCAAACTAAAACAGCGAGGCTTTTTCTCTTTTGCCTGGGCTCATGACTGTAGAGTTTCGTCCTCGGTTAGGATTGACACTGTTCTGTTGTGTCATGGATGTTATAAATTCACAAAATTTCCTTTCTGAAAATCTCAAAAGTCATGCCAATCAGAAAAGATTTATGTACATTTATAAAGGTGCTAGTATTTTAATTTTAATTTTTTGTCTTTTTTTAAAATTTAAATTCATTTAATTAACATATAGCATATTGCTAGTTTCAGAGGTAGAGTTCAGTGACTCATCAGTCATCTATAACACCCAGTGCTCATTGTATCACGTGCCCTCCTTCATGTCCGTCACCCAGTTACCCCATCTCCCCACCCACCTCCCCTCCAGCAACCCTCAGTTTGTTTCTTATGATTAAGAGTCTCTTATGGTTTGTCTCCCTCTCTGATTTCACCTTGCTTTGTTTTTCCCTCCCTTCCCCTATGATCCTCTATTTTGTTCCTTATAATCCGCATATCAGTGAGGTCATATATTTGTCTTTCTCTGATTGACTTCTGTCGCTTAGCATACTACCCTCTAGTTCCATCTGTGTCATTGCAAGTGGCAAGATTTAAACTTTTTGATGGCTGCATAATATTCCATTATATGTATATATATATATATATATATATATATATATACACACCACATCTTCTTTATCCACTCATCTGTCAATGGACATCTGGGCACTTTCTATAGTTTGGCTATTGAGGACATTGCTAGCATTTTTATTTCATTAAAACATCACAATAACTGAATAGTAGTATTCTTGATTGGTTCATGACACAAATATTAGCTGTGTGTCTGCAAGGAACTAGAAGTTAAAAAAAGGTAAGAGGGTATAAGATGGCAGCTGTTTAGTGGAAGAGTCAGATAATAAATACATTGTAAAATTGTTTGAATTTCCCATGTGATTGCAGAATATCTATGTGAAGGATTATTAGAAACTCTTACACATTGATTTTATCCTTAGAAGGAGGGAAAATTACTGGATAAAGGAGTTTTGAGTGTGTTTTATTCATTAAAAAACTAAATGAATTTCCGTCTTGACCTGAAATCTCAATTTATATCTACTTTATCTTTACTCAAATGTTCAACAGAGAGTTTCTGAGCCTCTGTCTGTGCTACAAATATGGTGATACCAAAAATATAATAATAATAATGATAAAAGATGTGCTGTCTAGTATTGAGCCAGGCATTAGGCAAGTGATTACACACATACATATTTATTTACCAGTTCAGATCCATGCTATGAAGAAAAGTACGAGGACCTGTGAGAGCATAATAAGGGACCTAATTCAGTTTGTGGTGTTATAATACCGAGCAGAGTGTTTAACTATATAGGAGTTGAAATCAGACCTAGGGACCAGTTCTGACTACCTACTAACTTTATGACCATAGAAAAGTGATTTAACTTCTTCAAGCCCCCTTCTGTGAAATGGGCACATGAATTAATACTTCTATTCCAACTGCTTGTTGCAAGGGACCAAACACTTACACATAGCACGAGAGCTTTTAAAAAAGTAGCCTTTATTGATCATTCTAATGCACTTAAACACGGAGAACGACAAGTAAGAAAATAGGCATTATTTGGAAGCATCTGTGGTCACAAAACCCAGTGCAGCCCAGTACTAAGATTTTTCCATTAATTCCAGGAGCTCTGAATAGTAGGTGTTACTGAGACTTCCTTCATTCCTCAACACTCTATCCCTGTTTTGAATGCTGTGGCTCCATTTCCTCTTGATTCTGAAGCAGGGGGAGAACTCTGTGTGGGTCTGGTCATGAGTCTACCTGAGGTTATGTTTTACATCCTTTTCCGCTGTTATCTGCACGTCATCGATCTTGGTCCCTGACATGCCTTGAAATATGAGCTTTGCCTCAGCCAGGCCTCTCTTCACGTCCTCCTTCCCAAAGCTAGAAGCAAAATAATTGCTTTTAAAGTGTATTTAAGACTTCAGGAGGGTAACAGGGTGGACAGCCTGAGACCCAAATGCCCTATTGATTTACAAAGCACACAACTCAGTGGCAGGCAGGCCAACTGCTGCACACTGCCCTGCATGGGGTCACAGGCAGGAGGCCCTCCCTGCTCCCCAATCCCAAGAGATGGTTTTGCAAAACGTGAGCAAGAGTAAGGCAGCTTCTTTACCAATCAGTTTCTTCCTACTTCTAGGTCAGAGTTCTCAGAGAAGGTAGGGGAAGAACTTGCTGGGCATGGAAATCTGTCTATCCACTGATTGCCTTCTGCATCAGTTTATGGTTCAGGAATAAAAACACCTGAGTAATAACAGCCAATACTTCAGGCATCTCTACAGTGTGCCTGAGACCACACCAAATGGTATCCTGGCATGCCCCCCCCCCTTTTTTTCCTTTTTGTTGTTACTATAGCCTTATGGGGATGAAACTATCAATATCTGCCTTTCAGGGATGAAGAAGCTGACACTCAGAGAGTGTCCCTGGTCTAAGGACACTTAGCTTGTCAATGGCAGAGTTAATGATCCAGCCCAGCTCTTCCTGGTGCAGGCTCATTGGCACACAAGACAATGAGATTATATCCGTAGATGTTTATCTTCAATTGCTCACTTATTCAACACTTGGCTGAATATCCACGACCTGCCTGGACGATCTGGGCATCAGAGATAAAACAGTGAGAAACAGGTGAAATTCCTAACCTCACAAAGCTTATATTCTAGTAGAGGAGACAAAAAAAAAAAAAAAATGTAAATTTTATAATGCAACGTGATAAAAGCTAAGGAGAGAAATTAAGAAGGAAGGGATATAATTTTATTTTTTAATTTTTCTTAGTTTTTATTTTTTAAAGATTTTATTTATTTATTTGACAGAGAGAGATCACAAGTAGGCAGAGAAGCAGGCAGAGAGAGAGGGAGAAGCAGGCTCGCTGCTGAGCAGAGAGCCTGATGCAGGACTCGATCCTAGGACCCTGGGATCATGACCTGAGCTGAAGGCAGAGGCTTTAACCCACTGAGCCACCCAGGCGCCCCAAGGAAGGGATATAATTTTAAATGGGGTGGTCAGCAAAGTCTTCCTGAAAAGGTGACACTTCACATGTTACAAACATAAAGCTTATTGTTCAGGGCTCGGGACTGAGAATGTACTTGAGGTCAGTTCTTTTCTTTTCTCCTTGGCGAGCCTCAGGAGATCTTCTCCAGGATCTCTGAGCAAGCTGTTTGTACATTGACCCAAGCCAAGCACGAAGACATTTGCAAACACTCTGAAGTAATGTGTTCTTTTATAGGCACCTCGCCCTTGAGTCACTGGATATGGAATTCAATGAGTGCTTTGGTCTTAGAAATTTTCTTAAGACTCCTTTATGGTTAAGAGTTGATATTGAGGGGGGTGCCTGGGTTAAAGCCTCTGCCTTCGTCTCGGGTCATGATCTCAGGGTCCTGGGATTGAACCCCGCATCAGGCTTCCCCCTCTCTCTGCCTGCCTGTCTGCCTACTTGTGATCTCTCTCTGTGTCAAATACATAAATAAAATCTTAAAAAAAAAAAAAGGTTGATATTGAACTAGGTTAGGGTATGAATATAGTTCTTTCATCCAAAATACCTTTGGAGATATGTATGTATATCCCTATATATGTATCTATATGTATATATACATATACGTACATACATGTATGTACACACACATATATGTATACATACATATATAGGGATATACATACATATCCCTAAAGGTATTTTGGATGAGATGTATTTGGTCTCATATATACTTGGAGGTAAAACAGAGCTGTCCGATGAATTCTCTCTTAGTTTAGATGTCACCATCAAATTCATTAGTGAAGAAGTACTCTGGTCATGTTACCCATAGCTGCCAACACACCCAGGAGGAAAACCAGAGAATGAACAGGTGGAGGCTGGACTTGCCTCTGAGAATTCAGTCTACTCATTCAGGAAAGTTACAGCAAGTGGATATGGAAGATGTGGCATGTATGGAATAATAGAATATCACACGGCCACAGAAAATGATGAGACCGTGCCATTTACAACAACATGGATGGCCCTAGGTGTTAAGCTAGAAGAAAGAAGCAAGAAAATGACAAATACCATATAATTTCACTCATATGTGGAATCTAAAAAAATCAAATGAATAAACACAAAACAGATTCAGATATAAATACAGAGAACAAATTGACAGTTGCCCGAGGGGAGGTGGGAAGATGGATGGGCAATATGGATAAAAGGGAGAGCGAGATACAGGTTTCGAGTTACGGAGTGAAGAAGTCACAGGAATAAAAGACACAGCATGGGAATATAGTTAATGATATTCTAATAGCGTCGTGTGGTGACAGATGGTAGCTGCACTCGGGGTAAGCACAGCATCGAGCAGTTGAATCACTACGTTTACTCCTGAAATGAATGTAACATCGTGTGTCAAGCATATTCCAAAAAAAATTAAAGTTTTATAAACATAAAAGATGGCACAAGTACATTTTACACACACATACATACGTGTTTCCATTTTTAGCCTGTCTCCAATTACAACAGTAAACACTTTTGAGATCATTTTGACAATTTCAATACACTGGACACCAATATTGTGAAATTTGTCACTCGAGAGAGTGACAAATATTTCAAAAATATTTCAAAATATTTCAAAAATATTTCCTATACTTTTTGAAGAAAAGGGTCACGTCAACAGGATAGAAAAGATAGAGATATATTTAGTTTTCAAAAACCAGACTGTTCTACAGTGATAGACAGAACCTGAGTGAGAACCCCAGGTGTGTAATGAATGTGCCAGCGACAAGTGATGTTACCCTTTAGCAGATCCGGTGGGACCTTCCTGTCCTTGAAGAGTCATTTGCTGTTAGTCTTTGCCCTTGACAGCAGTATCACTGTCTCTCCTTAAAAAGGGTCCACACTTCCGGTTTTACGGTCATTCCAAGAATAACCCTGAGTTATTTCTCATTAGAGAGATTTGCCCCTCAGAGACGCTGCCGTGGCTGTGTGTGAGCGGTATACAAATGACTGTTCCAGGTGCTGAGCGCCAATAGTCCATTTCCCTTCAGGTGCCAGTGTTCAAACCTCCCTTGCCCTTTTCCTAGTTTTAAGAGTTAGGTAAGGAGGATTAATTTCTGTTTCAATATCTCCAGCTGTTTTTGAATCATTAATGCTACTTTTACTGCAGTATATTTCCTATTCATTACAGAATAAAAATGAACACGCCTTGGGGCATTTCAAATTCTCCCAGCCTTCTCAATTTTTTTTAAAACCCACTCTGAACCCTAAAACTTAATGTATTCTCTAGGCTAATTCATGTCTGGCAGTGATATGCCCATTTTGTTAAAATCAGGATGCTTCCCTGTGTTGACATTTCATTTAATCAGCTCAAAATTTCCAAGCCCAATCTAAAACAGATCAACAATCTGGATGAAGGCATGAATCATGTAAGGTAATTCTGCACTTTTACTGAGAAACTTAACTTCTTCCCAAAGGTTTATACTCTATTCTATTGCTCACCCAGGAACAATTACCATTCTTATGGAAAAACCTATCCTTCTACTGGTGAAATGAAGAAAAAATATGAGGCTTTGGAATTACCAGGAAAGTAGTGCTGGAGTTGAAGGGTGATTTTGGAAATTAGGTAGCAGGGGTCAAAACCCTCAAATCTCTTCAGGACATCTGCCGGCAACATAAGGGTGTCACCGTGTCTAGGCAAAAGATATCGTAGAGCAACGGGCAAAGTTGCACAGAGGAGAGCAAGTGTTCCATTTCAGCCATTTGTGGTCAACATTTAAGGGCACAGCAACAAGGAACAAAATCCACAAGTGAAACAAATCACATCTCTGGGTCAGAGTCAGCCTGTGGGCTATCGTCTTAGAAACTCTGTTATTGGCACAACTAGTTAACTTGTAATTACCTGGTCGGGACAAAAAAATGGGGAACCAGATGCTGATTTTACAGATAACCAAGTCTTAAATGACTTTCCATATCACTTGCATTGGTCTTTGAGGTGGGATATTTATTTATATAACTAGTTGCTGCTCATTGGCTTTAGCACAGGACTATTTGCAGAGCACAATAAAATGGCATCCCCGACGTTAGAAATTTATTCTACTTAACGTGGAAACGTCTGCCAAATGTCAGCTTTGCGGTTCTCCTTTCTGCATTGGAAGCACTCCTGTCCTGTACGTTAACCTATTAACTCTCTTTTGAGAAGAAATCATATATATATATATATATATATATATAAAACACTATATATATAATGATATATAAATAACACCATATGTGTGTGTGTATTGTGTGTGTGTATATACATATATATATATGTATATATATATATATATATATATAATTATTCTGCTTACAGATAATGCTGCCCTTTGTATCCACATATGGTTTTGAAAGAAACTGGCCTTTTCCCAATACTTCTTTTCACTCTTGCCATGGATCTTTCCAATAGACAAGAAGGCTATGAATCTGGAAAACCCTCTTTTTATAGAGAAGAAATTCTCAGGCTTTTTTTTTTTTTTTTTTGTAAACATGTTGAAATCAGACTCATGCAATTGGAGGCAATTTTAATCATCAATAAAATAACATATCATTGTCTATAAAGTTGGCATGTGTTTCATGGGTTGATGGTAAAAATCTTATGCAGTGGAGCCCTTCTTCCCTACATCACCCCATGCCTTTAGAGGGTCACTGTCTTCAATGTTCCCTTCCAGTCCACCAGTAATGTCCTCAAGTCATCCGTTTGTGGTCTCAAATTTTACTTTTCCCTTCAACTCTATGGTATCAGAAACGACCCTATCTATGTCTCATTTTCTCAGATCCCATATGCAAATGGCTGTGTTAGCCACGCTAGGAAGCACGTCCACATTTTGAGGCAGGGTGAGAGAACCCTCCTGGCAGGCCTCCAATTGTATCTATATAGTCAGTGACTAGTCTTCCTAAACACGGGATCACCTCCAACAGATACACAGTACAACATAAAGGAATATTTTTCTCCCAACCAAGAAACCCTTAGAACAGTGGCCTCCAAGTATAGCTCCTAGGTCAGCAGTTATCAGCTGAGATACTTGTTGGAAAGGCAAATTCTTGGGTTTGAACACAGACCTACTGAATCAGAAGCCATGGGGATAAGGTTTAGAAATCTGTGTTTTAGTAAACCCTCTTGGCAGTTCTGAGGCATGTTAAACTAACACATCCGTTTTAGTATATTTTCCTGCAAACTCTGTAAGCAGCCTGGATTTTTCCCACCAGTCTCCCCAACTAGGCTAAATTCCAAAAGAACAGGGCGCTCATCTGCTTGCTTATCATGAAATCTCAGGCTCTAGCATTAGCGCCAGGCACATAGTAGGTGTTCATTTTGTATTTGTTGAATGCATACAGGAAAGCATGAGTGACGGGCTAAACCCCTCTTCCTTGCAGTAGCACATGGTATAAAGTTCTCGGCATTCCCAGCCCGTTCCTGTGAGGAGGAGAGGGGCTTCCTTAGTGTTTCTTAGGAGCTGCCCTGCTTTGGTTGAAATCTCTTCTCCCTCACCTGTCAACTGTATGTCCTTTGCCAAATTCTTAACCTCTCTGCCTTGATTTTCTCATCTCTAATATGGAGATGAAAATACTACATCAGCTTCATAGAGATTTTTCATTTGTTGTTTCTTTCTATGAAATGAGTTGTGAGAACCACTAGGTTCTCCTTTCCCAAGTAGGGAATTGGGAGGCCGCACTCCACCCAACCTGCGGAGTCTCTGACAAAGGTCCAGATAAATGCGTCCTGCCCCTTCATTAGCATGATATTAGGAGGACTGGATCCTGCAGATGTCATTCCAACTCCTAGTTTTGTTATCATCCTCATGATTTATTACATCATTTATTACTTTCATTAATATTTGCATTCAAAATCATGTATTGCAGGAGCACTTAAACGGACTCGTGATCTGGTTGCACACACAGTCTTGATGATCTGATATGATTTCCATGGCACCGCTTCCCTGCAGTCTTTCCTTACTTCTTGACCCAGGCCTATATTCCTGTTACCTTTACCAGGACCTTAGACAGTTGTCATGGTTAAATGCTTAAAATACAAACAAGTTTTTTTTTTTTTCTTTTCTTTTTCTTTTGGTTCTGCCACATGCAGTAATGTGCTATTTATTATCTGCTCTGACTAATCCTCACTTTGTTTCTAATGCTCAGCATTTTCCTTTCTGTAGAGAGCCATACGTTGGCAGGAGTTCAAGGAAAGGCTGAAAATTCTTCGTAGAAACGATTTTAATCCCAAACAGTTAACATTGGGAGAACAGGTTGAAACATATGTAATATAGGCAACAAAATGTAGGCATTTATCTTCACAGGGCAATAGGGGACAAAGAATAAAGGCCGTGCTGCCCTGAGGTGGATGGTAAAGAACTGGAGAAACACCTTCCTTGGCTTTCCAAGGGTCATGGTATCAACCAAAGAATGAAATGATAAGACAAATGGAACAGCTTGATAACACCCAAATGGTTGTATTTATTCACACAATTCAAGCCTGACTACTGGAGTTCTTATCCTGTCCACTGACAGCCATTCTGAGCATTGTAACAAGATCCAGAACTTGATGTCTAGAAATTCTTAATGGCGCTCTGTACAGAGTGGATGAAGGGTGACAAGCCAGAGGGAATGCGTGCAGAAGCTTCGGCTGAAAAATCCTGTGACTTTCAGCAGTTCTTTGTGTTGGCTTTGACCTTTGAACGACACGAAGACAATAGCTGCCTCCTAATGTTTCTGAAGATAGAAATGGATGTCCCAGAGTTAGAGTGGAATTTTGTTTCAATAACGCTACTTGTGTTGTTTTTGGAACATTGCATGGGACATGACATGTTGCCTCTCCCAAGGTTTCATCCTGCCATTTAACCATGTGTATTCTCTCTCTCTCACACCCACCCACCCACACACACACACACACACACACTCTCACACTCACACATACACACAATCCCTGGTAAAGCTCTGTATGTTATGTTGCTGTAAGGCAGTAATAATTATTATTCAATATCTACCTATTATACGGTGTGATTTTCAGAAAGGAAGAACACTGTCAGAAGCATAATACCACCTTGCAGAATCAGTTAGGGGAAAAATATGAGCTAAGGAGCCAGAAATCCTTGTTTAGAATTACAGAGAAATTATGACAAGCCACGAAAAGTTCCGTAGGCTTTTGCAGCACTGAAATCTTTCCTCCAGGACCAACTTCTATGAAAATACACTACGCCTGGAATTTGCCCTGTCAAAGCCAGACATATTTTTTTAATTGAATCTTGCTCTGAGAGTAGTGAATTTTTTTTTTCCCCATCTGTAATTTGCTTTTTATGTGAATGGAGAGATGTTCTGGTTCTCTTCTTTGGAGGGTTGTCATATTCCTGTAAAAACAATCAATGTTGGGCCATTTATCTCTTGGTTCATCAAACCATGATGTGGGCTATAACTATGTGTATGTTCACAATATAGATTTTTTATTTCCATATTTTACAATCATATTATTGTCGAGTGGCTCTCATTTGTTTTCCAGAACATTTCTAAGCTGATGACAACTCTTTAGTCTTTGTTTGTTAACTGTGTCCTGTCTGTCTACCTTTTCATGTAATAATTGCTTTCAGGGAATAAAACAGAAATGGGGTATTGCTTTGTTTAATATTTTTCAAATCAAATACACCATAGCACAGCCATCTGTGAAAATACATTTCAGCTTTCATCAAATTCTGCCAAGGCTTTTTTTGAGGATTAATAATCCCTTCATGTGGGCATGCTTCTATGGCTAATGTAATTTAGTTGGGCAAAGCCTAGGTTATATTTATGTTCTGACTCAAGTAAAAAAAAAAAAAATAATAAAAGGGCTTGTTGAAGACAGAAAATATTGAGTATTTTCACTCCTAAATTTGTGTTACTTGCAGAACAAGTGCCTTTGAAATGGAAAATATTGTTGAGAGGCTTTTCTTGGTAGAAAATGTAAAAGTAAAAGCTATCTTTGTTTTTCTTGTATGTGGAGTCCACTTCCCTATCCATGGAAAGGCCCCTCATAGGAGTACATTACATATTAGTAGAGCAGGGACTGCCCGGTGCCTTTCAGAGGTTTTCTTTGGTTTATTCTGGGGAAAGGGGCTTGTATCGCACTTGTCTCTTCTCAGCAACTGTGACCCCTGTCCTTTGGTGCCCATCTTCATGTTCTACATGCCACTTTCCTCCTTTCCCATTCCCCAGCGCTGCACTACCCCAGAGCTGTTGCCCACAACAGGGCAAGTGGGGCGGGCTGTGGCAGGAACTGCAAGATGGTATGAACATGAAGCAACTAGGATTTTATTAAGGCCTACCACCACCTTTCAAAGTCTCTTGGCAACCTCTTCCAACTGGAATTTCTGATAGGCTGTTTGAACTCTCAGGTTCTGAACTCCTACCATTTTGCTAGAGCTCTTGGCCTCAGACTGCCCTAGTTCTCTAAGCATTTTGACGGGAAATAGGACATACTCAAATGTGGTCATTGAGAAGAATGTGGTGAAGCCACTGTTATTTATAAAGTCACAGGCCATGTGTAGGGACATAAACTATGTACAATCAGTTCTGTTATAACACTTGTTTTGAAAACACAGATTTGTTCCAATGCCATCGGTATATCCTGGAACATTTTGAGCGTAGTGTTGCATTTGTTTATGTGTGACGGCATTCGTGAAAAGCATTTGGTGAACACAAAATCCGAGGGCCCTGTTGAACCAAACAGCGTAGGAAGACGCAGAACGCACACCCCTCCCCCACACACCCGAACGCACACCCCTCCCCCACACACCCGCTCTCCGCCTCCGTTCACCACCTTGTCATGTGCCACACCAACCCCATCTGGTGCCGCAGCTTTTTTTTTTTTTTTTTTTTCAAATTTCAAATTAGTTTCCTGCTGCGGCTTTGCAACAGTTCACAAGCTGCAACCCTTCCGACGGTGCCCTGCAAACTCCAAGGTCTTTTTCAAGGTCAAATGCAATATTGATTGTCTTTTCATGTTTCTTAATCATGTAACAAGTGTAACACCGTCGGTCATTTGTATTAGGTTGCTATGTTTTTCAAATATCATAGATTGAATTTGAGGGTGTGTGTGCCTCCCCCATTTTACCATAACCCCCTTGGTATTTTTTGCAGAATTTTGCATGGCATGATTATTTTCAAGAACACATATGTTGCTTCTAGCAGAACTGACTGTATGGTGGAACGCCTTGTGTCTGAGATGAGGAGGGAGCTCTCATTGCTTTTAGGCCTGAGGGGCCAGGACAGAGAAGCAATCTCTGGGACTGTGATGGGGAGGAGCCCTGTAGCAGAGGGTTGCCCAACATCTGCTAGCCAGAGGCCCAGCATAAAGAGAGCCTGGGGAATAAACCACCCTGTACTCACTCTCCTCCCACTCTCAGTCTTTGGAACTTACCTCCTATTGGCAGAACCCAACTGGAAACCAGTGGATTAGGGAGGCTGTTTATTGCCCTCCTTGGAGGACGGGTTAAACACAGTGCATAGAGCAGGGCCGAGAGATGGATCTGAAGACATCCTCTTACGCAACACCATTAGGGAAGTTTTTTTTTTTTTCTTTTTTAAGGAATTTTAAAGGACCTTTTTAAGGAATTTTTAAAATTTTATTTCCTAAATCAACTTTATTCTTCTCTTTCTGAATTGCTTGTCTAAGGTGGGGGTTGAGGAGATTCATAAAGGTGTTTTTCTAAACAAAGGAAAACTTTCTGTCAAAAAAGAGAACCTGTACTCCTCCTAATCCAACCAATTCAAAGAGCCAATCTAGAAAATAACATGTTTTCCCCCCACTTTTCGTTATCTATATGCACATAACTGTATTCCTCATTCCTCATTTCCTCATGTGAACTCCTTTCTAAAGGCAAACATGTTTTCATCTTTAATGCTTGCATTTTGCCCAGATTGGTTGGATACTGTTACATAATCCACTCAAGAGGAGGAATAGTAAAGAGATGGTATAATTCACTTGCTAATATATTGGCCTTCAATTTGGAGATTGATTTTTCTTACAGTCTTGTTACAAAACAGCTGGCCGTGTTCCTCTCATGTGTCAGTACTGGAATGGGAGGAAGGTGGCTTGAAACGAGTCTCTGTGGGTACTGCCCATTTTCCAGATGCCCCAGCTTGATCTGAAATTCAGAAGAGACACTGAGTTCATAGTCTTAAGGATAATTATGCAACAGGGTGTTAGAGTTTAAATGAGTCAGTTTGTCATTTATTAGGTAGGATATGCCTTCCCTGCCTAGAAACAATCTGCATACAAAAGGAAAGCTATTCATGCGGTCCTACAGAGTTCAGACGTTTACTGGAGGAAAAAAATACAAAAAAGTTAAACTTCAGAAGAAGGGTAAACATAAACCTTTTAAAAATGTTTCCTCAGGGGCACCTGGGTGGCTCAGTGGGTTAAAGCCTCTGCCTTCTGCTCAGGTCATGATCCCAGGGTCCTGGGATCGAGCCCCGCATCGAGCCCCGCATCGAGCCCTGCATCGGGCTCTCTGCTCAGCGGGGAGCCTGCTTCCTCCTCTCTCTCTCTGCCTGCCTCTCTGCCTACTTGTGATCTCTGTCTGTTAAATAAAAAAATAAAATCTTAAAAAAAAATGTTTCCTCAAAGTTTCTTCTTTTATTTTTCTTTAAAGATTTTATTTATTTATTTGACAGACAGAGATCACAAGCAGGCAGAGAGGCAGGCAGAGAGAGAGGGGAAGCAGGCTCCCCTCTGAGCAGAGAGCCCGATGAGGGGCTCGATCCCAGGACCCTGGGATCATGACCTGAGCTGAAGGCAGAGGCTTTAACCCACTGAGCCACCCAGGTGCCCCTCCTTTTTTTAAAAAAATCAGAGGCTCAAGTCTTATTCTTTCATAAGTGAAGTTACTGCCACATTAGCCACGATTCACTTTATTTCATGTTAAAGTGAAGTGGGTTGCTCATACTGGTTAGCCTATCACTGGGAAGGGAAACTTGATGATATTGGTAATGTTGACAGGGATAATGGAGATGAACATTTAGATCCTACTGCAGGCTCATGTACCTTTAAAATGGAAAGTTAGGGGTGCCTATGTGGCTCAGATGGTTGAGCATCTGCCTTCCGCTCAGGTCATGATCCCAGGTCCTGCGATCCAGCTCCACATCAGGCACCCCTGGCTCAGCGGGGAGTCTGTTTCTCCTTCTCCTGCTTATGTTCTCTCTCTCTCAAATGAATAAATCTTTAAAAAATAAAATGGAGATATAATTCATATATCATAAAATCCATCCTTTTGAAGTGTACAACTAGGTGGTTTTTAGCAGATTCACAGAGCTGTACAATGATCACCACTGTCTAATTTCACAATATATTTATCACCCCCTGAAAGAAAGTCTGCATTTGTTAGCCATTGCTCTCTGTTCCTCCTACCCCAACCTCTGGCAGCCACCCATCTATTTTCTGTTCTTTGCATTTACCTATTCTGGACATTTCATATAAATGGGATCATGTCATATATGGCTTCTTTTTTTTTTTTTGTATCTGGCGTCTTTCACTTAGTGCACTGTTCTAAAGGTTGGTCCATGTGCAGTGGATTTCAGTACCGCATTCCTTTTTATTGTCACGTACTGTTCCAGTACACACCACGTTTTCTGTATCCATTAATCCATTGATGGACATTTGGATGTTTCTACTTTTTGGCTGTAGTGAATAATGCTGCTATGAACATTCACGTACGTGGTTCTGTATGGACATATGTTTTTGTTTCTCTAGCAGTGGAGCTGCTGAGTCATGCCGTAACTCTAAATGTAATCTTTTGGTGAACTGCCAGACTGTTCTCCAAGGCAGGTACAGAATTTTACGTTCCTACCAATGGTACCCGAGGGTTCCAGTGTCTCCATATCTCTGTCAACAATTGCTGGCATCTGTCTCTTTGATTATAGACATTTTAGTGGATGTGAAGTCATATGTCATTGAGATTTTCACTTGCATTTCCCTGATGGCTAATAATATTGAGCATCCTTTTTTGTGTTTGTTGGCCATTTGTCTATCTTTGGAGAAATGTCTACTCAAATCCCTTGTCTTTTACTTATTGGGTTATGTGTTATTTTATTATTACACTGTAGTAGTCTTTTATACTTCATATATGAGTATCTTATCAAATATATGATTTGCAAGTATTTTTCTATCATTCTTTAGGTTGTCTTTTCATATTCCTCACAGTATCCTTGGAAGCACAGAAGTTTTTAAAATTTCAATGGATTTTAATTTATCTACTTTTCTGTTGTCACTTGGGATTTTGGTGTCATATCCAACACAACCTTGTCTAACCTAAGATCATGAAGATTTTCTCCTATGTTTTCTTCTAGTAGTTTTATAGTTTCATCTCTCACATCAAGGTTTGTGATCCATTTTGAATTAATTTTTGTGTGTGGTGTGAGGAAGGAGTCCAACTTTATTCCGTGGCATGTGGACTTCAAATTGTTCCAGGAACACTTGTTGAAAAGACTGTTATTTTCCCATTGAATTGTCTTGACATGCTATTGAACATCAATTGGCTATAAATATATAGGTTTGTTTCTAGACTCTTAGTTATATTCCAGGCTGGTAGGCTTTTAGATAGACCTTTCAGATCATAGAGTGTAGGAGTCATACACTCAAAGGTCTGTCAAGTGTAGCCAGGCGTAAATGGATAAAGTGTGTCAGGTATACTTATGAGTATGGGCTTTATCCAGTAGTTGTCATATGGGAATATAAGATAAAGTTGGTTGTATCTTTTGATTTTTCAAAAGAAGCCAGAAATTTTATTTCTTCTTCTGGCAAAATGTCTTGAGTTATAGTCAAGCAACTAAGTTAGTTTAAAAAAATGACTGGCCGAAGAAAACATATCTTTAGGCAGCACTTGGCCCATTATCTGCCAGTTTTCAGCTTCTGAAACACTTCAGCTCTTCCATTTGTATAGATAAGGTTGCCAGGTCTCGGTTGAGGTAACTGATCTAGATTACATCGTTATTTGTGGCAAATTCAGATCTAGAAATTGAAATCAATGCTCTCTACCTCCCAGTTTAATACTACTAGTATATCAATATTCTAAGAATTCACTATTTTTCTAATAATATTTTCTTATCACCCTGAACAATAAATAAATAAAATCTTTAAAAACAACAAACCAAAAACAAAACAAAACAAAACAAAAAAAACCAAACCCAAAAAATACCCCAACCCTGTTAGACCTAAACGCATGTTTAGGTGGGAGCTGGGTTAGTAACAGTTCTCCACTATAATTTAAAAGATATCTAACCTGTTTCCAGAAGTACAGTAGAAAAACTTTGCTTTTTGTCTGACAAGAGACAAAAAAGCAATGTACAACTCTCACCCCCAAGAACACACACACCCTGTGCGCCCAACAATGAATAAGGCATGCTTCTGAAAGTCTTGCCTTTGTTGTCATGGTTGTAAATATACCACATGTGGAAGGATTCAAACTCATCGTTTCAATTTTATCTGCTTTATTGTGTGTTCAAGGCCTTTGTCGAGAGCAAATACTTCCTTCCCTGGGATTCTCTCAATGTCATACTTATTCCAACAACCATTCCAGGAGGGACATTCCCAACTGTAGTGCCAGAATCTCTTGGAGAAGCATGTGTCTTCTGCGTTATTCATGCATGCATTTCCCAACTTTTCCACGTTCGATTCAATTCAGCAAATGTGTGATGAAGACAGATATCCCAGGAATAGTTATGGGACTACTAACATGAATAAGAAGTCTGACAGTCCAAAAGACAAACATGCTAAAAGAAAGAAATATGTTAGAACTAAAGCTGCAAACAATAGATGGAAATGCAGTACAGCAAAGACTTCTCAGTTGGGGGAGTTATGCAGGACTGCACATCGCATAGACATTTGTACATCTGGGAGAAGCAATTGGCACACATCAAGACAAAAACGTGCAAATATGCAGTAATTCAGAGCATAGGTTAAATCAAGACAAAGATAAATGAAAAATTTAGTCATCCTGAATTCTTAACCTGCTTATCATCAACCTCCAGATGTTTGATATTTAAATAAAGCAACTGCATAATTGATGGAATTTTACTTTTCATTCAGTCATTTGGAATAGTCAATAATATGCAGTTTGTCAAATTTTGGGAGAAAATTTTATTGTCCTCCTAATTTACTTCCAAGGGCAGGAGAGAATTTGAAAGTGATCAAGAGGTTGTTTGGGGAAAATAAAGTACAAGATGGTCAAGTCTCTGTTTCACAGTTACCTAGGGTAAATATATTTATGACAAGATGCCTTTACTACTTATGAAGATTCTCATTTTTTTCTTACTTTGCCAGAGGACCTCATTTTTCTCGAGCTTTTGGGAAAAGATGGTGTATTAGTCTGAGAAGTAGTTGCCTAGATGGGTTTAAATGAGCAAGGGACTTAATTGGGAGAAGCACCTGAAAGAGAATGGGGAGGGAACTGGTAAGATTCAGAGCGTCATCAGATGGCCAAACCATCTGCCCCAGGTCAAGTGAGGAGGAAGGGAGTCTGATTGAACTCAACATCGTAGATTGCTGTGCTGTCTCAGGAGCTTTGGCAAAGCCACTGAGGAGTCCTTGAGCTGAAGCTGGCTGTTACAGAGGCCCTGTGTTGCCCAGTCATAAAACTGCTCTAGTAGCCCTGGCCACGCCCAGGTGGTGGGAACGGCTTCTGGGAGGTGAGGGCTGGGTGCAAAGGTGGTGGTGGATTTCAGGCTGGAGCCTCTGGGTCTTCAGTTAACTGCACTCCCTGAAGTTTGAAGTCTTTAAAGTGCAGTTTCATGGCAGACAAAAATGGTAATTTTGTTAGGTTATAGATAACTATAATAAGAGATCCCAGAATACAGTGGCTTAAATAAGGCAGAGCTTTATTTATCTCTTAAATCAGGATTTCAAGGGGATCTAGAGATATTGGGATCTCTTAAAGCGGGATATTGGGGATCTAGGCTCTTTCTATCTTGTTCTACCATCCTGGCATGTTCCCTTTATG
Organism: Meles meles; assembly: GCF_922984935.1. Lineage (NCBI taxonomy): Eukaryota > Metazoa > Chordata > Mammalia > Carnivora > Mustelidae > Meles > Meles meles. The sequence goes on along the minus strand of NC_060085.1, from coordinate 33,354,196 downwards.
CACATAATGAGTGGTAGCACCAGTATGTTGGTATTGCGGTCAGCTGGACAGAAGGGAAACTCCTTTCCCTTAAAGGACCTGAGCTAGAAGCTGGACACCTCCATTTCTGTTCTTATTTTATTTGCCGGAACTTGATTATATTAGTTACGTATGGCTGCTGTAACACAGTACCACAAATTTAGTAGCTCGAAACCACTGAAATTTATACTCTCACAGTTTCAATTTCACTGGCTGAAATGGAGGCGTCCGCACAGCAGCATTCCTTCTGGGAGCTCTATGGGACAGCTTCCTTTCATTTTCTAGCTTCTGGTGACTCCTGCGCTGTGATGGCATCACTCCAATCTCTGCATGTTCACATTGCCTTCTCCTCTTCTGTATGCAATCTCCCTCTGTTTCTAGTTAATCAATTTATTTATTTATTTATTTATTTATTTATCTTTTTCAAGTTCTTATTTAAATGTTAGTTATTTAACATACAGTATAATATTAGTTTCAGGTGTAAGAATTTAGTGATTCATCACTTACATACAACACTCAGTGTTCAGTGCAAGTGCCGTCCTGAATACCCATCTCCCATTTAAGCCAGCCCCCACCCCCCACGTCCCTCTAGCAAACCTCAGTTTGTTCTCTATAGTTAAGAGTCTGTTTTCTGGTTTGCCCATCTTTGTTTCACCCCCCATGTTCATCTGTTTTGCTTCTTAAATCCCATATAGAGTGAAATCATATGGCATTTGTCTTTCTCTGACTGACTTGTTCCACTTAGCATAATACGCTCTAGGTCCATCCACATCATTGCAAATGTCAAGATCTCATTCTTTCTTATGGCTGAGTAATATTCCAATGTATACATATACACCACATCTTTATCCATTCATCAGTGGATGGACATTTTGACTCTTTCCATAATTTGGCTGTTGTTGATAATGTTGCTATAAACATCATGTTGCATGCATCCCTTCAAACCAGTATTTTTGTGTCGTTTGGGTAAATACCTAGCAGAGCAATTGCTAGATTTTAGGGTAGTTCTATTTTGAACTTTTTGAGGGAGATCTGTACTGTTTTCCAGAATGACTGAACCAGGTTTCCTCTGCCTCTATTTTATAACAACAGTAGTGATTGCCTTTCAGGACCACCTGGATAATCCAGGACAGTCTCCTTATCTCAAGATCCTTAACTTGGTCACATCTGCAGTCTTTTACCATTTAAGAGAACACTCACAGGTTTCGGGGAGTAGGACCTGGATATCCTTGGAAACCATAATCCAGACTCTGACGTCAGTCACATAACCACACTTGAACAGCCTGGGAAATAACAATCTTTTGCAGAGAGCTATGTTCATCACATGTTATGGGGTTTTATTACTAAAGTTAGAGTGGGAGAATGGATATTGTGTTCCAATCAGCCATCTCTTTTTCAGAAGTTTCTTAAAAATATTGTGGTTTGAACCTTATAGTAAAAAACTTTACATCATCAACTCTAAATTATATAATTTTTGGAATACTTGAAATCCATGAGAGGTTGAATTAGAAGTATATTGTTTTTGCCTGGCCACTTTTTATCATGCTTCTCTGCCCTAATTTTCTGGTTACAGTGTCCTAAGTTTCCTTTGAACAAAGGCCTTGTCCCAAAATTCAATTCATGTGGTGTGTGGTGCATGTACCATAGATCTGACCAATTTGCATTTTTTTATATGTTGCGAGTTGGGTCTGAAATCCACAGGGGTATTCCCAAGACCATAGGACTTATGGAAACATCAGGGAAAATGATGGTCTCTTTCCAGTGGGATTGCTGAATTTGTAGACATAAGCTAGAACTGCTGATAACCATCTTTGCACAGGAAGTGAAAAGCCTGCTCAAGAGTGGAATTACCACATGGGAGCAGAGGGCTAGGGAGAAACATGTTCTTGGTGACATCATTTGAGTATCCACATCCAGCAACACCTGAACCAAATATACCCCTGGACTTTTTATGTGAGTCAGTTAGTGGCTCTTTCCTATCTCTACTTTGCTTATTCTTTGCCACTAGGGTTGAGTTCTATCACTTGAAACCAAGAGGCCTGATGAATGCAAAGTTGAGTAGTATGCTGAAGAAAATGCATCAAGTTATATGCAAAGTCAAGGATAAAATTCAGATATCCTCCCTTTTAAGCTACTCTGTTGTACTGCCTTTCCTTCTTTGTGCATAATGGCTGTTGACCAAGTTTCTTTTGATTCCACTATAAAGTGGAAGTCTTTTAGTCCCTTAGTCAATCTTGATTTTAAAAAATGGCTCAAGTTCTTATGTGATTTCTTCTCATCTGGTCTACAAGTTTCAACAGCTTATCAAAGGAGTATCACTGACAAACAGAATTTGTGACAACGTTGAATACCCTGGTTTTGTTTGGGAAATAAGGAAGGAAAAGAGGGTAATTTCAAAATGCCAAGAAGAAGTAAGGCAGAGATTGATGACCTTTTTTGTTGTTGTTTCCGGCAGATTTATAATGCAATAAAGTTTGTTCTGCAATCATTTAGCCCATGTGGTTGATATTAGATTTTTCAGTCAAAACTCTTCATGTCTTCAAGAGGCTCTGAAGCTTTTTATTTAAGTGAAGGATGCTGCTAAAATGTTGAACTCGACATTCCCCTGAAGTTCTTTCAAGACTATTATGAATAGTCCAGTTTTAAGAAATTCCAGATGAATTGTGCAAACTAAGATGAAAGACAGAGCATACAAGCAGCTGTGCACAGGAATTATGCAGAAGTATGCAAATTTTGACCCCAGTAATGATGGAAATGTTAACCTTATGTTTCAGTAATAATAATAACTACTCTGATCTAATGGTGAGCTAGGAGGTGCAAAGGGCAGTTGGAGTCAAGAATTAATAAGAAGTAAAGAAGTCTCCCCCCCCACCCCCCATGACATCAGGTTATTTGTCTGAATACCTTATTGTTCAGTGCAATTCACTATAGAAACAAATATTAACAGTGGCATGTTCATGGCACAGGTACTTGTCATGAAATGTAAACCTGTTTTATAAAAACTTGATCCTTAAGCTTCCATGAAACAGGATATTGATTTAGTTTTTAGAAGTTGAATGCTTTTAAGCTTAAGAAACCTTATGACAATGTTAGAATTTGGTGGCAAGCATAAGTCAAGTCTTCCTGTGTTGGGAAGGGAAAAAAGGGAAAGGAAATTCATGGGCTTGAGACGATGGCAAGAAGACTCCAGGTCTGGGCGTGTGATACAAAGTTCTGGAGATAAGAATAGCAGTCGCTAATTGAGTACTCACTATGTGCCGGGTGCAATAGAGCACTTTATAGTTACGGTATCATTAAAATCTCAGAATAGCCCTATGGGTTAGGGAAAACAGAGGTTTTCCTAAAGTTTCAAAGCTGGAAAGAGGTGGGGCAGACTCTATGCAAGTCTATCAGAGCTTGTAAACACTCTGCTGTGAACACCCAGCTACACTGTGGGTACCCTCAAACCTCACCATGTCGCTGTCCATGAGGCTACATTTAGCGCTTACGTAACCAGAGTCCATCAGGCCAACCAGAATATCTTCTCCTCTTCAATGTTTAAAAAAATTTCCTGTAGGTTTTCAAAATCAATGTTTATTTTGCAAATCATTTATCAATCTGTAAAAAATAAAACATTGCGGGTAGGGGAGGATTTACTTTGCCTGTCACCACTGGCATTATTCCTTCCCTGCCTTTATGCTGGGCGCTTGGACTCCATGATGATGACTAGCTCCTGTGACTCACCCTGACCATGTCTGACACCCATTTCACAGACAGGGTAAGTCTAGAGAAGCTCTCCAGGGGAAATCTAAATGGGTCCTGTCTTTCTCAGAGCCTTTTAGCTTGTTCTACCATCTTCAACATGCTCTTTTCATCTCATGGTCCATGTAACTTCCAGCTCTGGCTATCATGCTGGACTTTGATTTTTACCAACAGGGAAGAAGAAAAAAGTAAGAAGAGGACATGCTTGGTCTCTTTAAAGACAAGAATACAAAGGGGTGTGTATCACTTCTCCATTGTTCAAAGCAAGATTACATGGTGTATCCCCTGTGTTTATATGGAGTTATGGCAGATATTGTCAATAGTTACCCAATACCTGTTCTTCCCTCTCTTTTTGTAATGCACTCTCCAAATTTTAGCTAGCGAGAGTCTGCCTTCCCCAACGTCACCTTTGGCTGTTCTAGGAACTAGCCAGTATCCTTTCTTGTGTTCTCCTGGGCTGACAAACAGGTCTCAAAGCGACTAGGCATTTATATGACTGACCACCCTGGAGTTTCTAGAGCTTGAATCTGCTGACAGATTGGACCTACTCCTCAAAGAGTCCTAGAACAAATGTCTCGGGAGCCCTGATCTCTACCTGTTTCTGAAATATAGCCACCGCAGCTGCAAGAGAGGCTGAGAAATATTGTCTTCATTTGGGACACCATATGCTAATCTAATGACTGAGTGTTTTTGTTTTTGTTGCTGAAAGGAAGGAGGACAGGATGGAAATTGTAGGACAACTGAAAATATTACATTTAGTTAAAACATATGCAATGCAACTAAATCAGTGCTCAGAGGGCATGTTGTGTGTATTAAAAAAGAAAAGCAATAGAGAAGTAATGAGACCAGAACTCAAGAGTTAGAAAAAGAGCAGAATAACCCAAAGAGAGTAGAGAGAAGCTAATAAAGATAAGAGCAAACATTAGTGCAACAGAAAACAAGCAGTAGAGATGACTGCAGAAACAAAGTACAGTTCTTTGAAAAGATTAATGAAGTAGACAAACAATAAAGAAGAAAGGCACACAAAAACATAACTGAGGAAAAAAGAGGACATCATTAAATACATAATAGTGACAAAATATTGCAAGAAATATCATGAATAGCTATATGCTGATGCCTCTGGTAACACATAAAACTAATGTTCTTTTCTATAGAAAATATAAATAATCCAATGTTGATCTGAGTGGGGATAAAGGACTTATAAAGCTATTAAAATACTTGGTTTGGGAATCAAACATATATGCACTCTCCCCCCTCTCCCTTCCTTCACTCATATCCCAGATGGTTTTTAAGTTTTACCACACCATCAACAAAATAGATAACTTCTAGCTTCTGTACATTTTTTTTCTTAACATTCTAAAGAAGGAAAACCTCCTCAAATCCTGCTTTGAGAAAGCATATTCTTGATAACTGTTGTGGACACTATGGCAAACTACCCAGGTCCTCCTGGAAGACCAAGGCATACATTACCCCAGACACTGGGAATGGTGACTGCTGACCACTCACAGCTTAGTTCCTTCCCAAGAATGTCCCTTGGGCCCAAAACCAATGAGATGCAATGGTACAAGAGCCTGGGCCCCCTGAATTAATTTGGGACAGCTTGGAAAGACCATCCTAGTGACATTGCTGAGGCCTCTGTGGCAGCTGCATTTTACACTTACACTCTGACCTTATCCTTGCCCCCATAGGAATTGATCCTGAGTACTTGCACTATAAAGTACTTGCACATAAATCTCTGTCCCACAGTTTGCTTCCCAGGGAACATGGATGAAGACAATAATAAAACCAGACAAGGATGGTATGAGAAAGAAAAATTATAGACTCAGATTAAAAAATACATTACGATTGCATGGAGCACTGGGTGTTGTGCAAAAACAATGAATACTGTTATGCTGAAAAAATAAATAAAATGGAAAAAAATACATTATGAAGAAGTAGATTTTTCTCAGGACACTGTATCGTATAACATTAGAAATCTGATAATATACTTAACTGCAAAAACTGCAAAATATACTTAACTGCAAAAAAAAAAAAAAACCCTGCAAAAAATTAAAGAGAAAAACTGTATGACTGGCTCACCAGCAGAAGAAAAATTCATGCAATTCAACTCCAACTAGTGACAATTAAAATAAATTCTCTAGTCTTAGCAAGAGAAAAATCTTCAGATAATTCCAGTGGAGGGGCATCCTATAATTCACCTAACAAGTTATCCTCAAAACTGTCAAAGTCAGGGGGTGCCTGGGTGGCTCAGTGGGTTAAAGCCTCTGCCTTTGACTCAGGTTGTGATCCCAGGGTCCTGGAATCCAGCCCCGCATCGGGCTCTCTGCTCGGTGGGGAGCCTTCTTCCCTTCCTCTCTCTCTGCCTGCCTCTCTGCCTACCTGTGATCTCTGTCTGTCAAATAAATAAATAAAATCTTTAAAAAACAAACAAACAACTGTCAAAGTTGGGGTGCCTGGGTGGCTCAGTCGTTAAACATCTGCCTTCGGCTCAGGTCATGATCCCAGGATGATCCCAGGGTCCTGGGATTGAGCTCCGTGTGGGGCTCCCTGCTCAGCAGGAGGCCTGCTTCTTCTTCTCCCCCTCCCCCAGGTTGTATTCCCTCTCTCGCTATCTTTCTCTGTTAAATAAATAAAATCTTGGGGAAAAAAAACCTGTCAAAGTCATCAAAACAAAGAAAGTCTAAGAAATTGTTGTAGCCAAGAAGAGCCTAAAGAAATATGAGTATGTGGTACCATGGGTGGGATAGAAAAAGGACTTACATGAAAATTAAGAACTCTAAATAAATTATAGGTCTTAGTTAATAATAAAGTGTCAGTATTGGTTCATGTAACAAATGTGTCATACTAGTATACTATGTGAATAATAGGAGAAGTTGGCTTCAAGTGTCCTGGAAGCTTTCTGTCCCATCTTTCTTCATTTTCCCATAAATCTAAAATTGTTCTAATAAATTCCATTTAAAAAAAAGCCTGGAGGAAAGTATATCAATATCAATGGCTGATATCTCTGACTTGTTATAAACATAGAATAATGTTTATAAAATGCTTAGCATGGAAGCTGGCATATAGTAAGTCTTTAATAATCATTACCTAGTATTATTATTGTTAATGATTTTAATATCTTTATACATTTCTGTATTACAAATTCTATCATAAGCACATATTACTTATATTATCAGATATTTCTTTTTTAAAGAAAGAACAAACTTCTGGATACTGAAGTAAGACATATACTATATATGAGGAGAATATAGATACCATATATATTATATATACATATATTCTTTTTTTAAAGATTTTATTTTTTATTATTTATTTGACAGAGAGAGAGAGATCACAAGTAGACAGAGAGGCAGGTAGAGAGAGAGAGAGGGAAGCAGGCTCCCTGCTGAGCAGAGAGCCTGATGCGGGACTCGATCCGAGGACCCTGAGATCATGACCTGAGCAGAAGGCAGCGGCTTAACCCACTGAGCCACCCAGGCGCCCTATATATACATATATTCTAAGATAAACCTGATATGCTGTAAACTAAGGAGGAAGCAGCTCAATGGCAAGCACAAGAGCTCATCAAAGCCTCACTTTGCTCCTCAATTCTGGAAACCGATATCTTTGCAAGTAACAGTGGAAAGATTTGCTTTTATGTTGAGTGGTCCCAAAAGGTCTACCCCTTCTTGAACTGATTTTCCATCTAAAGGGCTTCTGAGGAATGCAGCTCTCCAGGGGTTAGCATGGAAGTTCATTTGCCCCTAAGGTTGACACCAAGGGGAAGGGGCACTCCTCTTCCTACAAGAGAAGGCAAGGTTGACTTGTGGACAATGGTGCTGGCCATCATCTTCATAAAATCAGACACTATGTCCTCAGAGACTTGAGGATGAAGGGTTGCACTGGGGCTTCAGAAGAGGCAAGAGTGCCTGGATCAAACACGTGCTTGGAAATTATAAAGTGATAAATAAAGGAACACCTGGTTGTTCTAAGGGTCCATTTGAGGTTGAAAAAGGGAAGGGAACTAAAGTTAACCTGTAGGTCAGGCTGGGGCACTACGGGATCTGGTAGACAAGAGTGGAGGATAGATGAATGTGGTCCATGACCCACACTTAGGAAACAATATGGCAGTTGTGGCTAAATATGAAAGGAAGATATTCTAGGGAATCATACTGGTGTCCTAATTTTTTAGCAATTTTTAAATTTTTTAAATTTTTTAGCAATTTTTGATACATAAAATTATTTATTAATCTCAAGTAGATAAGAGCATGCCTCTTAGTAGAAACAGAAAACAAGGAAAAAATCTACTGCAAGCTAGAAATCTCTGTGCGCTGCCACATCATGGACACATTCTATTTTCACAATATGGAAAGTGCCAGAATACTGCAACGGGGACCTCTCCTCTAATACCTGGCATGCTGCCAACCTCTGCTCATTACCTGGAATGACATGATGAGAAGGAACTAATCCAAACTGACCTTTGAGGAAAGCAACAGA